>NC_089838.1:39709849-40315531 GCF_035609145.1 Eleutherodactylus coqui | reverse complement strand
CCTGGTGGGGCATGAAACATCAGGAAGGCTTGGGCCAACCTTTAAAAATGGAGCAGCATTTTCAGCAAGCTCAGGCAGCCTTCTGCAAGAACACACAATGCAATGCGGTGGTTTTAAAATCTTTTGCATAGCATCGCCTTGTGAACCGCCCGCCCCTCATCCTCATTCCTCTTGCACCGGGCTCTCTCACGCATCTCATCCTAGGCTTGCAGTGCCTGCAGCACTCTTCCCCTCCCTCCTTTTGCAGGATGGTTCAGCAGGTGATTACTTTACAATCACTAGTTTCCCTCTGAAGGTGCGTCGCTCCGAGGGATCGCTTTGGCTGGTCGTATTTCGAGTGGGGAAGAACGGAACTTTTTCCCTGGGTTGACATTAATAGCACTATTAAGAATAATGATAGATTATTATCATCATCATCATCACCCTCAACAAAGGCTGAAGGATTTAAACGTACAGCAGGCCTTTTTCCCACCATACATAACTATAGATATGGATTATATATAAAAATAAATCTTGCTATTTGTAAAGCACCAATTTATTCCGCAGCGCTTTCAAGAAATTTACTTATCACCCTACACTCTAGCATTATACCAACCTCGGAATGATGGAAGGCTGTGAATTATAGATATGGATTATATCTAGATTATAGATAGATTATAAATATATATAAATTAATTATAATATATAAATAAATATTTATTATATATTATAAGTAGTTTCTATCCTCTATATTGATTAATAATAGTCTTTATGATTATATTATATAATATATCGATAGATAGATAAATAGATAGATAGACAGATACACAGACATGCATACACACTGTATGCTAATGAGCCCAGCTGTCTGGCAGTTGAGACTACATTGTGATGTCATCAGTGTATTGTGACACGGGCAGTATAGAACTATAAACGCCAGAGTTGGCGGCCATCTTAAGGCAGTCTCTGCTGCAGCTGGAAGTGGGCAGATGTGTCCTCCTGTATCTCCCCCGAGAAGTCACAGGAGCTGGATAATTTTTATTTTTAACAGAGCACCTATTTAATTAAGCCCACAAGGGGGAGACAGCGGCCTACAAAAATCTAATTGTCCGCGGCTGTAGCATTTAAAAAAAAGGTAGGTTCAATTCTTCCATGGACAGGAATAGGTAGGTAGGTAGGCAGGTAGGTTGGTTCAGTTCTTGTCATTTGGGGAATGCTTATGGGCAAGGCCTTATGCCTGGTAGTGCATGAAACGTCAGGAAGGCTCAGTCCAACCTTTAAAGATGGCGCAGCATTTTGGGTGCAAAAACGTCCAATGCACGTTTCCTTTAAAAGGACATATTTCTTCATTCAATGCATAGACATGACAACGTTTCAACATTGTGATGTCATCAGTCTATTGTGACACGGGCAATATAGAACTATAAATGCCAGAGCTTGGCGGCCATCTTAAGGCAGTCTCTGCTGCAGCTGGAAGTGGGCAGATGTGTCCTCCTGCATCTCCCCCGAAAAGCCACAGGAGCTGAAAAATGTTTATTTTTAAGGGAGCCCCTTTTTAATTTGGCCCACAAGAGGGAGACAGCAGCCTACAAAAATTCTACTATTGAATAAAAAAAAAAACGTAGGTTCAATTCTTCCATGGAGAGGAATAGGTAGGTAGGTCAGTTCAGTTCTTCTCATTTGGGAATGCTTATACGCAAAGCCTTATGCCTGGTGGGGCATGAAACATCAGGAAGGCTTGGGCCAACCTTTAAAAATGGAGCAGAATTTTCAGCAAGCTCAGGCAGCCTTCTGCAAGAACACACAATGCAATGCGGTGGATTTAAAATCTTTTGCATAGCATCGCCTTGTGAACCGCCCGCCCCTCATCCTCATTCCTCTTGCACCGGGCTCTCTCACGCATCTCATCCTAGGCTTGCAGTGCCTGCAGCACTCTTCCCCTCCCTCCTTTTGCAGGATGGTTCAGCAGGTGATTACTTTACAATCACTAGTTTCCCTCTGAAGGTGCGTCGCTCCGAGGGATCGCTTTGGCTGGTCGTATTTCGAGTGGGGAAGAACGGAACTTTTTCCCTGGGTTGACATTAATAGCACTATTAAGAATAATGATAGATTATTATCATCGTATTCATCATCACCCTCAACAAAGGCTGAAGGATTTAAACGTACAGCAGGCCTTTTTCCCACCATACATAACTATAGATATGGATTATATATAAAAATAAATCTTGCTATTTGTAAAGCACCAATTTATTCCGCAGCGCTTTCAAGAAATTTACTTATCACCCTACACTCTAGCATTATACCAACCTCGGAATGATGGAAGGCTGTGAATTATAGATATGGATTATATCTAGATTATAGATAGATTATAAATATATATAAATTAATTATAATATATAAATAAATTTTTATAATATATTATATGTAGTTTCTATCCTCTATATTGATTAATAATAGTCTTTATGATTATATTATATAATATATCGATAGATAGATAAATAGATAGATAGACAGATACACAGACATGCATACATACTGTATGCTAATGAGCCCAGCTGTCTGGCAGTTGAGACTACATTGTGATGTCATCAGTGTATTGTGACACGGGCAGTATAGAACTATAAACGCCAGAGTTGGCGGCCATCTTAAGGCAGTCTCTGCTGCAGCTGGAAGTGGGCAGATGTGTCCTCCTGTATCTCCCCCGAGAAGTCACAGGAGCTGGATAATTTTTATTTTTAACAGAGCACCTATTTAATTAAGCCCACAAGGGGGAGACAGCGGCCTACAAAAATCTAATTGTCCGCGGCTGCAGCATTTAAAAAAAAGGTAGGTTCAATTCTTCCATGGACAGGAATAGGTAGGTAGGTAGGCAGGTAGGTTGGTTCAGTTCTTGTCATTTGGGGAATGCTTATGGGCAAGGCCTTATGCCTGGTAGTGCATGAAACGTCAGGAAGGCTCAGGCCAACCTTTAAAGATGGCGCAGCATTTGGGGTGCAAAAACGTCCAATGCACGTTTCCTTTAAAAGGACATATTTCTTCATTCAATGCATAGACATGACAACGTTTCAACATTGTGATGTCATCAGTCTATTGTGACACGGGCAATATAGAACTATAAATGCCAGAGCTTGGCGGCCATCTTAAGGCAGTCTCTGCTGCAGCTGGAAGTGGGCAGATGTGTCCTCCTGCATCTCCCCCGAAAAGCCACAGGAGCTGAAAAATGTTTATTTTTAAGGGAGCCCCTTTTTAATTTGGCCCACAAGAGGGAGACAGCAGCCTACAAAAATTCTACTATTGAATAAAAAAAAAAACGTAGGTTCAATTCTTCCATGGAGAGGAATAGGTAGGTAGGTCAGTTCAGTTCTTCTCATTTGGGAATGCTTATACGCAAAGCCTTATGCCTGGTGGGGCATGAAACATCAGGAAGGCTTGGGCCAACCTTTAAAAATGGAGCAGCATTTTCAGCAAGCTCAGGCAGCCTTCTGCAAGAACACACAATGCAATGCGGTGGATTTAAAATCTTTTGCATAGCATCGCCTTGTGAACCGCCCGCCCCTCATCCTCATTCCTCTTGCACCGGGCTCTCTCACGCATCTCATCCTAGGCTTGCAGTGCCTGCAGCACTCTTCCCCTCCCTCCTTTTGCAGGATGGTTCAGCAGGTGATTACTTTACAATCACTAGTTTCCCTCTGAAGGTGCGTCGCTCCGAGGGATCGCTTTGGCTGGTCGTATTTCGAGTGGGGAAGAACGGAACTTTTTCCCTGGGTTGACATTAATAGCACTATTAAGAATAATGATAGATTATTATCATCATCATCATCATCATCACCCTCAACAAAGGCTGAAGGATTTAAACGTACAGCAGGCCTTTTTCCCACCATACATAACTATAGATATGGATTATATATAAAAATAAATCTTGCTATTTGTAAAGCACCAATTTATTCCGCAGCGCTTTCAAGAAATTTACTTATCACCCTACACTCTAGCATTATACCAACCTCGGAATGATGGAAGGCTGTGAATTATAGATATGGATTATATCTAGATTATAGATAGATTATAAATATATATAAATTAATTATAATATATAAATAAATATTTATAATATATTATATGTAGTTTCTATCCTCTATATTGATTAATAATAGTCTTTATGATTATATTATATAATATATCGATAGATAGATAAATAGATAGACAGATACACAGACATGCATACACACTGTATGCTAATGAGCCCAGCTGTCTGGCAGTTGAGACTACATTGTGATGTCATCAGTGTATTGTGAGACGGGCAGTATAGAACTATAAACGCCAGAGTTGGCGGCCATCTTAAGGCAGTCTCTGCTGCAGCTGGAAGTGGGCAGATGTGTCCTCCTGTATCTCCCCCGAGAAGTCACAGGAGCTGGATAATTTTTATTTTTAACAGAGCACCTATTTAATTAAGCCCACAAGGGGGAGACAGCGGCCTACAAAAATCTAATTGTCCGCGGCTGTAGCATTTAAAAAAAAGGTAGGTTCAATTCTTCCATGGACAGGAATAGGTAGGTAGGTAGGCAGGTAGGTTGGTTCAGTTCTTGTCATTTGGGGAATGCTTATGGGCAAGGCCTTATGCCTGGTAGTGCATGAAACGTCAGGAAGGCTCAGGCCAACCTTTAAAGATGGCGCAGCATTTGGGGTGCAAAAACGTCCAATGCACGTTTCCTTTAAAAGGACATATTTCTTCATTCAATGCATAGACATGACAACGTTTCAACATTGTGATGTCATCAGTCTATTGTGACACGGGCAATATAGAACTATAAATGCCAGAGCTTGGCGGCCATCTTAAGGCAGTCTCTGCTGCAGCTGGAAGTGGGCAGATGTGTCCTCCTGCATCTCCCCCGAAAAGCCACAGGAGCTGAAAAATGTTTATTTTTAAGGGAGCCCCTTTTTAATTTGGCCCACAAGAGGGAGACAGCAGCCTACAAAAATTCTACTATTGAATAAAAAAAAAACCGTAGGTTCAATTCTTCCATGGAGAGGAATAGGTAGGTAGGTCAGTTCAGTTCTTCTCATTT
Organism: Eleutherodactylus coqui; assembly: GCF_035609145.1. Classification (NCBI taxonomy): domain Eukaryota; kingdom Metazoa; phylum Chordata; class Amphibia; order Anura; family Eleutherodactylidae; genus Eleutherodactylus; species Eleutherodactylus coqui. Next base: position 40,310,489 of record NC_089838.1, on the reverse strand, counting down.
GGGAATGCTTATACGCAAAGCCTTATGCCTGGTGGGGCATGAAACATCAGGAAGGCTTGGGCCAACCTTTAAAAATGGAGCAGCATTTTCAGCAAGCTCAGGCAGCCTTCTGCAAGAACACACAATGCAATGCGGTGGATTTAAAATCTTTTGCATAGCATCGCCTTGTGAACCGCCCGCCCCTCATCCTCATTCCTCTTGCACCGGGCTCTCTCACGCATCTCATCCTAGGCTTGCAGTGCCTGCAGCACTCTTCCCCTCCCTCCTTTTGCAGGATGGTTCAGCAGGTGATTACTTTACAATCACTAGTTTCCCTCTGAAGGTGCGTCGCTCCGAGGGATCGCTTTGGCTGGTCGTATTTCGAGTGGGGAAGAACGGAACTTTTTCCCTGGGTTGACATTAATAGCACTATTAAGAATAATGATAGATTATTATCATCGTCATCATCATCATCATCACCCTCAACAAAGGCTGAAGGATTTAAACGTACAGCAGGCCTTTTTCCCACCATACATAACTATAGATATGGATTATATATAAAAATAAATCTTGCTATTTGTAAAGCACCAATTTATTCCGCAGCGCTTTCAAGAAATTTACTTATCACCCTACACTCTAGCATTATACCAACCTCGGAATGATGGAAGGCTGTGAATTATAGATATGGATTATATCTAGATTATAGATAGATTATAAATATATATAAATTAATTATAATATATAAATAAATATTTATAATATATTATATGTAGTTTCTATCCTCTATATTGATTAATAATAGTCTTTATGATTATATTATATAATATATCGATAGATAGATAAATAGATAGATAGACAGATACACAGACATGCATACACACTGTATGCTAATGAGCCCAGCTGTCTGGCAGTTGAGACTACATTGTGATGTCATCAGTGTATTGTGACACGGGCAGTATAGAACTATAAACGCCAGAGTTGGCGGCCATCTTAAGGCAGTCTCTGCTGCAGCTGGAAGTGGGCAGATGTGTCCTCCTGTATCTCCCCCGAGAAGTCACAGGAGCTGGATAATTTTTATTTTTAACAGAGCACCTATTTAATTAAGCCCACAAGGGGGAGACAGCGGCCTACAAAAATCTAATTGTCCGCGGCTGTAGCATTTAAAAAAAAGGTAGGTTCAATTCTTCCATGGACAGGACTAGGTAGGTAGGTAGGCAGGTAGGTTGGTTCAGTTCTTGTCATTTGGGGAATGCTTATGGGCAAGGCCTTATGCCTGGTAGTGCATGAAACGTCAGGAAGGCTCAGGCCAACCTTTAAAGATGGCGCAGCATTTGGGGTGCAAAAACATCCAATGCACGTTTCCTTTAAAAGGACATATTTCTTCATTCAATGCATAGACATGACAACGTTGCAACATTGTGATGTCATCAGTCTATTGTGACACGGGCAATATAGAACTATAAATGCCAGAGCTTGGCGGCCATCTTAAGGCAGTCTCTGCTGCAGCTGGAAGTGGGCAGATGTGTCCTCCTGCATCTCCCCCGAAAAGCCACAGGAGCTGAAAAATGTTTATTTTTAAGGGAGCCCCTTTTTAATTTGGCCCACAAGAGGGAGACAGCAGCCTACAAAAATTCTACTATTGAATTAAAAAAAAAACGTAGGTTCAATTCTTCCATGGAGAGGAATAGGTAGGTAGGTCAGTTCAGTTCTTCTCATTTGGGAATGCTTATACGCAAAGCCTTATGCCTGGTGGGGCATGAAACATCAGGAAGGCTTGGGCCAACCTTTAAAAATGGAGCAGCATTTTCAGCAAGCTCAGGCAGCCTTCTGCAAGAACACACAATGCAATGCGGTGGATTTAAAATCTTTTGCATAGCATCGCCTTGTGAACCGCCCGCCCCTCATCCTCATTCCTCTTGCACCGGGCTCTCTCACGCATCTCATCCTAGGCTTGCAGTGCCTGCAGCACTCTTCCCCTCCCTCCTTTTGCAGGATGGTTCAGCAGGTGATTACTTTACAATCACTAGTTTCCCTCTGAAGGTGCGTCGCTCCGAGGGATCGCTTTGGCTGGTCGTATTTCGAGTGGGGAAGAACGGAACTTTTTCCCTGGGTTGACATTAATAGCACTATTAAGAATAATGATAGATTATTATCATCGTCATCATCATCATCACCCTCAACAAAGGCTGAAGGATTTAAACGTACAGCAGGCCTTTTTCCCACCATACATAACTATAGATATGGATTATATATAAAAATAAATCTTGCTATTTGTAAAGCACCAATTTATTCCGCAGCGCTTTCAAGAAATTTACTTATCACCCTACACTCTAGCATTATACCAACCTCGGAATGATGGAAGGCTGTGAATTATAGATATGGATTATATCTAGATTATAGATAGATTATAAATATATATAAATTAATTATAATATATAAATAAATATTTATAATATATTATATGTAGTTTCTATCCTCTATATTGATTAATAATAGTCTTTATGATTATATTATATAATATATCAATAGATAGATAAATAGATAGATAGACAGATACACAGACATGCATACACACTGTATGCTAATGAGCCCAGCTGTCTGGCAGTTGAGACTACATTGTGATGTCATCAGTGTATTGTGACACGGGCAGTATAGAACTATAAACGCCAGAGTTGGCGGCCATCTTAAGGCAGTCTCTGCTGCAGCTGGAAGTGGGCAGATGTGTCCTCCTGTATCTCCCCCGAGAAGTCACAGGAGCTGGATAATTTTTATTTTTAACAGAGCACCTATTTAATTAAGCCCACAAGGGGGAGACAGCGGCCTACAAAAATCTAATTGTCCGCGGCTGTAGCATTTAAAAAAAAGGTAGGTTCAATTTTTCCATGGACAGGACTAGGTAGGTAGGTAGGCAGGTAGGTTGGTTCAGTTCTTGTCATTTGGGGAATGCTTATGGGCAAGGCCTTATGCCTGGTAGTGCATGAAACGTCAGGAAGGCTCAGGCCAACCTTTAAAGATGGCGCAGCATTTGGGGTGCAAAAACGTCCAATGCACGTTTCCTTTAAAAGGACATATTTCTTCATTCAATGCATAGACATGACAACGTTGCAACATTGTGATGTCATCAGTCTATTGTGACACGGGCAATATAGAACTATAAATGCCAGAGCTTGGCGGCCATCTTAAGGCAGTCTCTGCTGCAGCTGGAAGTGGGCAGATGTGTCCTCCTGCATCTCCCCCGAAAAGCCACAGGAGCTGAAAAATGTTTATTTTTAAGGGAGCCCCTTTTTAATTTGGCCCACAAGAGGGAGACAGCAGCCTACAAAAATTCTACTATTGAATTAAAAAAAAAACGTAGGTTCAATTCTTCCATGGAGAGGAATAGGTAGGTAGGTCAGTTCAGTTCTTCTCATTTGGGAATGCTTATACGCAAAGCCTTATGCCTGGTGGGGCATGAAACATCAGGAAGGCTTGGGCCAACCTTTAAAAATGGAGCAGCATTTTCAGCAAGCTCAGGCAGCCTTCTGCAAGAACACACAATGCAATGCGGTGGATTTAAAATCTTTTGCATAGCATCGCCTTGTGAACCGCCCGCCCCTCATCCTCATTCCTCTTGCACCGGGCTCTCTCACGCATCTCATCCTAGGCTTGCAGTGCCTGCAGCACTCTTCCCCTCCCTCCTTTTGCAGGATGGTTCAGCAGGTGATTACTTTACAATCACTAGTTTCCCTCTGAAGGTGCGTCGCTCCGAGGGATCGCTTTGGCTGGTCGTATTTCGAGTGGGGAAGAACGGAACTTTTTCCCTGGGTTGACATTAATAGCACTATTAAGAATAATGATAGATTATTATCATCGTCATCATCATCATCATCACCCTCAACAAAGGCTGAAGGATTTAAACGTACAGCAGGCCTTTTTCCCACCATACATAACTATAGATATGGATTATATATAAAAATAAATCTTGCTATTTGTAAAGCACCAATTTATTCCGCAGCGCTTTCAAGAAATTTACTTATCACCCTACACTCTAGCATTATACCAACCTCGGAATGATGGAAGGCTGTGAATTATAGATATGGATTATATCTAGATTATAGATAGATTATAAATATATATAAATTAATTATAATATATAAATAAATATTTATAATATATTATATGTAGTTTCTATCCTCTATATTGATTAATAATAGTCTTTATGATTATATTATATAATATATCGATAGATAGATAAATAGATAGATAGACAGATACACAGACATGCATACACACTGTATGCTAATGAGCCCAGCTGTCTGGCAGTTGAGACTACATTGTAATGTCATCAGTGTATTGTGACACGGGCAGTATAGAACTATAAACGCCAGAGTTTGCGGCCATCTTAAGGCAGTCTTTGCTGCAGCTGGAAGTGGGCAGATGTGTCCTCCTGTATCTCCCCCGAGAAGTCACAGGAGCTGGATAATTTTTATTTTTAACAGAGCACCTATTTAATTAAGCCCACAAGGGGGAGACAGCGGCCTACAAAAATCTAATTGTCCGCGGCTGTAGCATTTAAAAAAAAGATAGGTTCAATTCTTCCATGGACAGGAATAGGTAGGTAGGTAGGCAGGTAGGTTGGTTCAGTTCTTGTCATTTGGGGAATGCTTATGGGCAAGGCCTTATGCCTGGTAGTGCATGAAACGTCAGGAAGGCTCAGGCCAACCTTTAAAGATGGCGCAGCATTTGGGGTGCAAAAACGTCCAATGCACGTTTCCTTTAAAAGGACATATTTCTTCATTCAATGCATAGACATGACAACGTTTCAACATTGTGATGTCATCAGTCTATTGTGACACGGGCAATATAGAACTATAAATGCCAGAGCTTGGCGGCCATCTTAAGGCAGTCTCTGCTGCAGCTGGAGGTGGGCAGATGTGTCCTCCTGCATCTCCCCCGAAAAGCCACAGGAGCTGAAAAATGTTTATTTTTAAGGGAGCCCCTTTTTAATTTGGCCCACAAGAGGGAGACAGCAGCCTACAAAAATTCTACTATTGAATAAAAAAAAAAACGTAGGTTCAATTCTTCCATGGAGAGGAATAGGTAGGTAGGTCAGTTCAGTTCTTCTTATTTGGGAATGCTTATACGCAAAGCCTTATGCCTGGTGGGGCATGAAACATCAGGAAGGCTTGGGCCAACCTTTAAAAATGGAGCAGCATTTTCAGCAAGCTCAGGCAGCCTTCTGCAAGAACACACAATGCAATGCGGTGGATTTAAAATCTTTTGCATAGCATCGCCTTGTGAACCGCCCGCCCCTCATCCTCATTCCTCTTGCACCGGGCTCTCTCACGCATCTCATCCTAGGCTTGCAGTGCCTGCAGCACTCTTCCCCTCCCTCCTTTTGCAGGATGGTTCAGCAGGTGATTACTTTACAATCACTAGTTTCCCTCTGAAGGTGCGTCGCTCCGAGGGATCGCTTTGGCTGGTCGTATTTCGAGTGGGGAAGAACGGAACTTTTTCCCTGGGTTGACATTAATAGCACTATTAAGAATAATGATAGATTATTATCATCGTCATCATCATCATCACCCTCAACAAAGGCTGAAGGATTTAAACGTACAGCAGGCCTTTTTCCCACCATACATAACTATAGATATGGATTATATATAAAAATAAATCTTGCTATTTGTAAAGCACCAATTTATTCCGCAGCGCTTTCAAGAAATTTACTTATCACCCTACACTCTAGCATTATACCAACCTCGGAATGATGGAAGGCTGTGAATTATAGATATGGATTATATCTAGATTATAGATAGATTATAAATATATATAAATTAATTATAATATATAAATAAATATTTATAATATATTATATGTAGTTTCTATCCTCTATATTGATTAATAATAGTCTTTATGATTATATTATATAATATATCGATAGATAGATAAATAGATAGATAGACAGATACACAGACATGCATACACACTGTATGCTAATGAGCCCAGCTGTCCGGCAGTTGAGACTACATTGTGATGTCATCAGTGTATTGTGACACGGGCAGTATAGAACTATAAACGCCAGAGTTGGCGGCCATCTTAAGGCAGTCTCTGCTGCAGCTGGAAGTGGGCAGATGTGTCCTCCTGTATCTCCCCCGAGAAGTCACAGGAGCTGGATAATTTTTATTTTTAACAGAGCACCTATTTAATTAAGCCCACAAGGGGGAGACAGCGGCCTACAAAAATCTAATTGTCCGCGGCTGTAGCATTTAAAAAAAAGGTAGGTTCAATTCTTCCATGGACAGGAATAGGTAGGTAGGTAGGCAGGTAGGTTGGTTCAGTTCTTGTCATTTGGGGAATGCTTATGGGCAAGGCCTTATGCCTGGTAGTGCATGAAACGTCAGGAAGGCTCAGGCCAACCTTTAAAGATGGCGCAGCATTTGGGGTGCAAAAACGTCCAATGCACGTTTCCTTTAAAAGGACATATTTCTTCATTCAATGCATAGACATGACAACGTTTCAACATTGTGATGTCATCAGTCTATTGTGACACGGGCAATATAGAACTATAAATGCCAGAGCTTGGCGGCCATCTTAAGGCAGTCTCTGCTGCAGCTGGAAGTGGGCAGATGTGTCCTCCTGCATCTCCCCCGAAAAGCCACAGGAGCTGAAAAATGTTTATTTTTAAGGGAGCCCCTTTTTAATTTGGCCCACAAGAGGGAGACAGCAGCCTACAAAAATTCTACTATTGAATAAAAAAAAAAACGTAGGTTCAATTCTTCCATGGAGAGGAATAGGTAGGTAGGTCAGTTCAGTTCTTCTCATTTGGGAATGCTTATACGCAAAGCCTTATGCCTGGTGGGGCATGAAACATCAGGAAGGCTTGGGCCAACCTTTAAAAATGGAGCAGCATTTTCAGCAAGCTCAGGCAGCCTTCTGCAAGAACACACAATGCAATGCGGTGGATTTAAAATCTTTTGCATAGCATCGCCTTGTGAACCGGCCGCCCCTCATCCTCATTCCTCTTGCACCGGGCTCTCTCACGCATCTCATCCTAGGCTTGCAGTGCCTGCAGCACTCTTCCCCTCCCTCCTTTTGCAGGATGGTTCAGCAGGTGATTACTTTACAATCACTAGTTTCCCTCTGAAGGTGCGTCGCTCCGAGGGATCGCTTTGGCTGGTCGTATTTCGAGTGGGGAAGAACGGAACTTTTTCCCTGGGTTGACATTAATAGCACTATTAAGAATAATGATAGATTATTATCATCATCATCATCATCATCACCCTCAACAAAGGCTGAAGGATTTAAACGTACAGCAGGCCTTTTTCCCACCATACATAACTATAGATATGGATTATATATAAAAATAAATCTTGCTATTTGTAAAGCACCAATTTATTCCGCAGCGCTTTCAAGAAATTTACTTATCACCCTACACTCTAGCATTATACCAACCTCGGAATGATGGAAGGCTGTGAATTATAGATATGGATTATATCTAGATTATAGATAGATTATAAATATATATAAATTAATTATAATATATAAATAAATATTTATAATATATTATATGTAGTTTCTATCCTCTATATTGATTAATAATAGTCTTTATGATTATATTATATAATATATCGATAGATAGATAAATAGATAGATAGACAGATACACAGACATGCATACACACTGTATGCTAATGAGCCCAGCTGTCTGGCAGTTGAGACTACATTGTGATGTCATCAGTGTATTGTGACACGGGCAGTATAGAACTATAAACGCCAGAGTTGGCGGCCATCTTAAGGCAGTCTCTGCTGCAGCTGGAAGTGGGCAGATGTGTCCTCCTGTATCTCCCCCGAGAAGTCACAGGAGCTGGATAATTTTTATTTTTAACAGAGCACCTATTTAATTAAGCCCACAAGGGGGAGACAGCGGCCTACAAAAATCTAATTGTCCGCGGCTGTAGCATTTAAAAAAAAGGTAGGTTCAATTCTTCCATGGACAGGAATAGGTAGGTAGGTAGGCAGGTAGGTTGGTTCAGTTCTTGTCATTTGGGGAATGCTTATGGGCAAGGCCTTATGCCTGGTAGTGCATGAAACGTCAGGAAGGCTCAGGCCAACCTTTAAAGATGGCGCAGCATTTGGGGTGCAAAAACGTCCAATGTACGTTTCCTTTAAAAGGACATATTTCTTCATTCAATGCATAGACATGACAACGTTTCAACATTGTGATGTCATCAGTCTATTGTGACACGGGCAATATAGAACTATAAATGCCAGAGCTTGGCGGCCATCTTAAGGCTGTCTCTGCTGCAGCTGGAAGTGGGCAGATGTGTCCTCCTGCATCTCCCCCGAAAAGCCACAGGAGCTGAAAAATGTTTATTTTTAAGGGAGCCCCTTTTTAATTTGGCCCACAAGAGGGAGACAGCAGCCTACAAAAATTCTACTATTGAATAAAAAAAAAAAAATAGGTTCAATTCTTCCATGGAGAGGAATAGGTAGGTAGGTCAGTTCAGTTCTTCTCATTTGGGAATGCTTATACGCAAAGCCTTATGCCTGGTGGGGCATGAAACATCAGGAAGGCTTGGGCCAACCTTTAAAAATGGAGCAGCATTTTCAGCAAGTTCAGGCAGCCTTCTGCAAGAACACACAATGCAATGCGGTGGATTTAAAATCTTTTGCATAGCATCGCCTTGTGAACCGCCCGCCCCTCATCCTCATTCCTCTTGCACCGGGCTCTCTCACGCATCTCATCCTAGGCTTGCAGTGCCTGCAGCACTCTTCCCCTCCCTCCTTTTGCAGGATGGTTCAGGAGGTGATTACTTTACAATCACTAGTTTCCCTCTGAAGGTGCGTCGCTCCGAGGGATCGCTTTGGCTGGTCGTATTTCGAGTGGGGAAGAACGGAACTTTTTCCCTGGGTTGACATTAATAGCACTATTAAGAATAATGATAGATTATTATCATCATCATCATCATCATCATCACCCTCAACAAAGGCTGAAGGATTTAAACGTACAGCAGGCCTTTTTCCCACCATACATAACTATAGATATGGATTATATATAAAAATAAATCTTGCTATTTGTAAAGCACCAATTTATTCCGCAGCGCTTTCAAGAAATTTACTTATCACCCTACACTCTAGCATTATACCAACCTCGGAATGATGGAAGGCTGTGAATTATAGATATGGATTATATCTAGATTATAGATAGATTATAAATATATATAAATTAATTATAATATATAAATAAATATTTATAATATATTATATGTAGTTTCTATCCTCTATATTGATTAATAATAGTCTTTATGATTATATTATATAATATATCGATAGATAGATAAATAGATAGATAGACAGATACACAGACATGCATACACACTGTATGCTAATGAGCCCAGCTGTCTGGCAGTTGAGACTACATTGTGATGTCATCAGTGTATTGTGACACGGGCAGTATAGAACTATAAACGCCAGAGTTGGCGGCCATCTTAAGGCAGTCTCTGCTGCAGCTGGAAGTGGGCAGATGTGTCCTCCTGTATCTCCCCCGAGAAGTCACAGGAGCTGGATAATTTTTATTTTTAACAGAGCACCTATTTAATTAAGCCCACAAGGGGGAGACAGCGGCCTACAAAAATCTAATTGTCCGCGGCTGTAGCATTTAAAAAAAAGGTAGGTTCAATTCTTCCATGGACAGGAATAGGTAGGTAGGTAGGCAGGTAGGTTGGTTCAGTTCTTGTCATTTGGGGAATGCTTATGGGCAAGGCCTTATGCCTGGTAGTGCATGAAACGTCAGGAAGGCTCAGGCCAACCTTTAAAGATGGCGCAGCATTTGGGGTGCAAAAACGTCCAATGCACATTTCCTTTAAAAGGACATATTTCTTCATTCAATGCATAGACATGACAACGTTTCAACATTGTGATGTCATCAGTCTATTGTGGCACGGGCAATATAGAACTATAAATGCCAGAGCTTGGCGGCCATCTTAAGGCTGTCTCTGCTGCAGCTGGAAGTGGGCAGATGTGTCCTCCTGCATCTCCCCCGAAAAGCCACAGGAGCTGAAAAATGTTTATTTTTAAGGGAGCCCCTTTTTAATTTGGCCCACAAGAGGGAGACAGCAGCCTACAAAAATTCTACTATTGAAAAAAAAAAAAAACGTAGGTTCAATTCTTCCATGGAGAGGAATAGGTAGGTAGGTCAGTTCAGTTCTTCTCATTTGGGAATGCTTATACGCAAAGCCTTATGCCTGGTGGGGCATGAAACATCAGGAAGGCTTGGGCCAACCTTTAAAAATGGAGCAGCATTTTCAGCAAGCTCAGGCAGCCTTCTGCAAGAACACACAATGCAATGCGGTGGATTTAAAATCTTTTGCATAGCATCGCCTTGTGAACCGCCCGCCCCTCATCCTCATTCCTCTTGCACCGGGCTCTCTCACGCATCTCATCCTAGGCTTGCAGTGCCTGCAGCACTCTTCCCCTCCCTCCTTTTGCAGGATGGTTCAGCAGGTGATTACTTTACAATCACTAGTTTCCCTCTGAAGGTGCGTCGCTCCGAGGGATCGCTTTGGCTGGTCGTATTTCGAGTGGGGAAGAACGGAACTTTTTCCCTGGGTTGACATTAATAGCACTATTAAGAATAATGATAGATTATTATCATCATCATCATCATCATCATCACCCTCAACAAAGGCTGAAGGATTTAAACGTACAGCAGGCCTTTTTCCCACCATACATAACTATAGATATGGATTATATATAAAAATAAATCTTGCTATTTGTAAAGCACCAATTTATTCCGCAGCGCTTTCAAGAAATTTACTTATCACCCTACACTCTAGCATTATACCAACCTCGGAATGATGGAAGGCTGTGAATTATAGATATGGATTATATCTAGATTATAGATAGATTATAAATATATATAAATTAATTATAATATATAAATAAATATTTATAATATATTATATGTAGTTTCTATCCTCTATATTGATTAATAATAGTCTTTATGATTATATTATATAATATATCGATAGATAGATAAATAGATAGATAGACAGATACACAGACATGCATACACACTGTATGCTAATGAGCCCAGCTGTCTGGCAGTTGAGACTACATTGTGATGTCATCAGTGTATTGTGACACGGGCAGTATAGAACTATAAACGCCAGAGTTGGCGGCCATCTTAAGGCAGTCTCTGCTGCAGCTGGAAGTGGGCAGATGTGTCCTCCTGTATCTCCCCCGAGAAGTCACAGGAGCTGGATAATTTTTATTTTTAACAGAGCACCTATTTAATTAAGCCCACAAGGGGGAGACAGCGGCCTACAAAAATCTAATTGTCCGCGGCTGTAGCATTTAAAAAAAAGGTAGGTTCAATTCTTCCATGGACAGGAATAGGTAGGTAGGTAGGCAGGTAGGTTGGTTCAGTTCTTGTCATTTGGGGAATGCTTATGGGCAAGGCCTTATGCCTGGTAGTGCATGAAACGTCAGGAAGGCTCAGGCCAACCTTTAAAGATGGCGCAGCATTTGGGGTGCAAAAACGTCCAATGCACGTTTCCTTTAAAAGGACATATTTCTTCATTCAATGCATAGACATGACAACGTTTCAACATTGTGATGTCATCAGTCTATTGTGACACGGGCAATATAGAACTATAAATGCCAGAGCTTGGCGGCCATCTTAAGGCAGTCTCTGCTGCAGCTGGAAGTGGGCAGATGTGTCCTCCTGCATCTCCCCCGAAAAGCCACAGGAGCTGAAAAATGTTTATTTTTAAGGGAGCCCCTTTTTAATTTGGCCCACAAGAGGGAGACAGCAGCCTACAAAAATTCTACTATTGAATAAAAAAAAAAAAATAGGTTCAATTCTTCCATGGAGAGGAATAGGTAGGTAGGTCAGTTCAGTTCTTCTCATTTGGGAATGCTTATACGCAAAGCCTTATGCCTGGTGGGGCATGAAACATCAGGAAGGCTTGGGCCAACCTTTAAAAATGGAGCAGCATTTTCAGCAAGTTCAGGCAGCCTTCTGCAAGAACACACAATGCAATGCGGTGGATTTAAAATCTTTTGCATAGCATCGCCTTGTGAACCGCCCGCCCCTCATCCTCATTCCTCTTGCACCGGGCTCTCTCACGCATCTCATCCTAGGCTTGCAGTGCCTGCAGCACTCTTCCCCTCCCTCCTTTTGCAGGATGGTTCAGGAGGTGATTACTTTACAATCACTAGTTTCCCTCTGAAGGTGCGTCGCTCCGAGGGATCGCTTTGGCTGGTCGTATTTCGAGTGGGGAAGAACGGAACTTTTTCCCTGGGTTGACATTAATAGCACTATTAAGAATAATGATAGATTATTATCATCATCATCATCATCACCCTCAACAAAGGCTGAAGGATTTAAACGTACAGCAGGCCTTTTTCCCACCATACATAACTATAGATATGGATTATATATAAAAATAAATCTTGCTATTTGTAAAGCACCAATTTATTCCGCAGCGCTTTCAAGAAATTTACTTATCACCCTACACTCTAGCATTATACCAACCTCGGAATGATGGAAGGCTGTGAATTATAGATATGGATTATATCTAGATTATAGATAGATTATAAATATATATAAATTAATTATAATATATAAATAAATATTTATAATATATTATATGTAGTTTCTATCCTCTATATTGATTAATAATAGTCTTTATGATTATATTATATAATATATCGATAGATAGATAAATAGATAGATAGACAGATACACAGACATGCATACACACTGTATGCTAATGAGCCCAGCTGTCTGGCAGTTGAGACTACATTGTGATGTCATCAGTGTATTGTGACACGGGCAGTATAGAACTATAAACGCCAGAGTTGGCGGCCATCTTAAGGCAGTCTCTGCTGCAGCTGGAAGTGGGCAGATGTGTCCTCCTGTATCTCCCCCGAGAAGTCACAGGAGCTGGATAATTTTTATTTTTAACAGAGCACCTATTTAATTAAGCCCACAAGGGGGAGACAGCGGCCTACAAAAATCTAATTGTCCGCGGCTGTAGCATTTAAAAAAAAGGTAGGTTCAATTCTTCCATGGACAGGAATAGGTAGGTAGGTAGGCAGGTAGGTTGGTTCAGTTCTTGTCATTTGGGGAATGCTTATGGGCAAGGCCTTATGCCTGGTAGTGCATGAAACGTCAGGAAGGCTCAGGCCAACCTTTAAAGATGGCGCAGCATTTGGGGTGCAAAAACGTCCAATGCACATTTCCTTTAAAAGGACATATTTCTTCATTCAATGCATAGACATGACAACGTTTCAACATTGTGATGTCATCAGTCTATTGTGGCACGGGCAATATAGAACTATAAATGCCAGAGCTTGGCGGCCATCTTAAGGCTGTCTCTGCTGCAGCTGGAAGTGGGCAGATGTGTCCTCCTGCATCTCCCCCGAAAAGCCACAGGAGCTGAAAAATGTTTATTTTTAAGGGAGCCCCTTTTTAATTTGGCCCACAAGAGGGAGACAGCAGCCTACAAAAATTCTACTATTGAAAAAAAAAAAACGTAGGTTCAATTCTTCCATGGAGAGGAATAGGTAGGTAGGTCAGTTCAGTTCTTCTCATTTGGGAATGCTTATACGCAAAGCCTTATGCCTGGTGGGGCATGAAACATCAGGAAGGCTTGGGCCAACCTTTAAAAATGGAGCAGCATTTTCAGCAAGCTCAGGCAGCCTTCTGCAAGAACACACAATGCAATGCGGTGGATTTAAAATCTTTTGCATAGCATCGCCTTGTGAACCGCCCGCCCCTCATCCTCATTCCTCTTGCACCGGGCTCTCTCACGCATCTCATCCTAGGCTTGCAGTGCCTGCAGCACTCTTCCCCTCCCTCCTTTTGCAGGATGGTTCAGCAGGTGATTACTTTACAATCACTAGTTTCCCTCTGAAGGTGCGTCGCTCCGAGGGATCGCTTTGGCTGGTCGTATTTCGAGTGGGGAAGAACGGAACTTTTTCCCTGGGTTGACATTAATAGCACTATTAAGAATAATGATAGATTATTATCATCATCATCATCACCCTCAACAAAGGCTGAAGGATTTAAACGTACAGCAGGCCTTTTTCCCACCATACATAACTATAGATATGGATTATATATAAAAATAAATCTTGCTATTTGTAAAGCACCAATTTATTCCGCAGCGCTTTCAAGAAATTTACTTATCACCCTACACTCTAGCATTATACCAACCTCGGAATGATGGAAGGCTGTGAATTATAGATATGGATTATATCTAGATTATAGATAGATTATAAATATATATAAATTAATTATAATATATAAATAAATATTTATAATATATTATATGTAGTTTCTATCCTCTATATTGATTAATAATAGTCTTTATGATTATATTATATAATATATCGATAGATAGATAAATAGATAGATAGACAGATACACAGACATGCATACACACTGTATGCTAATGAGCCCAGCTGTCTGGCAGTTGAGACTACATTGTGATGTCATCAGTGTATTGTGACACGGGCAGTATAGAACTATAAACGCCAGAGTTGGCGGCCATCTTAAGGCAGTCTCTGCTGCAGCTGGAAGTGGGCAGATGTGTCCTCCTGTATCTCCCCCGAGAAGTCACAGGAGCTGGATAATTTTTATTTTTAACAGAGCACCTATTTAATTAAGCCCACAAGGGGGAGACAGCGGCCTACAAAAATCTAATTGTCCGCGGCTGTAGCATTTAAAAAAAAGGTAGGTTCAATTCTTCCATGGACAGGAATAGGTAGGTAGGTAGGCAGGTAGGTTGGTTCAGTTCTTGTCATTTGGGGAATGCTTATGGGCAAGGCCTTATGCCTGGTAGTGCATGAAACGTCAGGAAGGCTCAGGCCAACCTTTAAAGATGGCGCAGCATTTGGGGTGCAAAAACGTCCAATGCACGTTTCCTTTAAAAGGACATATTTCTTCATTCAATGCATAGACATGACAACGTTTCAACATTGTGATGTCATCAGTCTATTGTGACACGGGCAATATAGAACTATAAATGCCAGAGCTTGGCGGCCATCTTAAGGCAGTCTCTGCTGCAGCTGGAAGTGGGCAGATGTGTCCTCCTGCATCTCCCCCGAAAAGCCACAGGAGCTGAAAAATGTTTATTTTTAAGGGAGCCCCTTTTTAATTTGGCCCACAAGAGGGAGACAGCAGCCTACAAAAATTCTACTATTGAATAAAAAAAAAAACGTAGGTTCAATTCTTCCATGGAGAGGAATAGGTAGGTAGGTCAGTTCAGTTCTTCCCATTTGGGAATGCTTATACGCAAAGCCTTATGCCTGGTGGGGCATGAAACATCAGGAAGGCTTGGGCCAGCCTTTAAAAATGGAGCAGCATTTTCAGCAAGCTCAGGCAGCCTTCTGCAAGAACACACAATGCAATGCGGTGGATTTAAAATCTTTTGCATAGCATCGCCTTGTGAACCGCCCGCCCCTCATCCTCATTCCTCTTGCACCGGGCTCTCTCACGCATCTCATCCTAGGCTTGCAGTGCCTGCAGCACTCTTCCCCTCCCTCCTTTTGCAGGATGGTTCAGCAGGTGATTACTTTACAATCACTAGTTTCCCTCTGAAGGTGCGTCGCTCCGAGGGATCGCTTTGGCTGGTCGTATTTCGAGTGGGGAAGAACGGAACTTTTTCCCTGGGTTGACATTAATAGCACTATTAAGAATAATGATAGATTATTATCATCGTCATCATCATCATCACCCTCAACAAAGGCTGAAGGATTTAAACGTACAGCAGGCCTTTTTCCCACCATACATAACTATAGATATGGATTATATATAAAAATAAATCTTGCTATTTGTAAAGCACCAATTTATTCCGCAGCGCTTTCAAGAAATTTACTTATCACCCTACACTCTAGCATTATACCAACCTCGGAATGATGGAAGGCTGTGAATTATAGATATGGATTATATCTAGATTATAGATAGATTATAAATATATATAAATTAATTATAATATATAAATAAATATTTATAATATATTATATGTAGTTTCTATCCTCTATATTGATTAATAATAGTCTTTATGATTATATTATATAATATATCGATAGATAGATAAATAGATAGATAGACAGATACACAGACATGCATACACATTGTATGCTAATGAGCCCAGCTGTCTGGCAGTTGAGACTACATTGTGATGTCATCAGTGTATTGTGACACGGGCAGTATAGAACTATAAACGCCAGAGTTGGCGGCCATCTTAAGGCAGTCTCTGCTGCAGCTGGAAGTGGGCAGATGTGTCCTCCTGTATCTCCCCCGAGAAGTCACAGGAGCTGGATAATTTTTATTTTTAACAGAGCACCTATTTAATTAAGCCCACAAGGGGGAGACAGCGGCCTACAAAAATCTAATTGTCCGCGGCTGTAGCATTTAAAAAAAAGGTAGGTTCAATTCTTCCATGGACAGGAATAGGTAGGTAGGTAGGCAGGTAGGTTGGTTCAGTTCTTGTCATTTGGGGAATGCTTATGGGCAAGGCCTTATGCCTGGTAGTGCATGAAACGTCAGGAAGGCTCAGGCCAACCTTTAAAGATGGCGCAGCATTTGGGGTGCAAAAACGTCCAATGCACATTTCCTTTAAAAGGACATATTTCTTCATTCAATGCATAGACATGACAACGTTTCAACATTGTGATGTCATCAGTCTATTGTGGCACGGGCAATATAGAACTATAAATGCCAGAGCTTGGCGGCCATCTTAAGGCTGTCTCTGCTGCAGCTGGAAGTGGGCAGATGTGTCCTCCTGCATCTCCCCCGAAAAGCCACAGGAGCTGAAAAATGTTTATTTTTAAGGGAGCCCCTTTTTAATTTGGCCCACAAGAGGGAGACAGCAGCCTACAAAAATTCTACTATTGAAAAAAAAAAAAAACGTAGGTTCAATTCTTCCATGGAGAGGAATAGGTAGGTAGGTCAGTTCAGTTCTTCTCATTTGGGAATGCTTATACGCAAAGCCTTATGCCTGGTGGGGCATGAAACATCAGGAAGGCTTGGGCCAACCTTTAAAAATGGAGCAGCATTTTCAGCAAGCTCAGGCAGCCTTCTGCAAGAACACACAATGCAATGCGGTGGATTTAAAATCTTTTGCATAGCATCGCCTTGTGAACCGCCCGCCCCTCATCCTCATTCCTCTTGCACCGGGCTCTCTCACGCATCTCATCCTAGGCTTGCAGTGCCTGCAGCACTCTTCCCCTCCCTCCTTTTGCAGGATGGTTCAGCAGGTGATTACTTTACAATCACTAGTTTCCCTCTGAAGGTGCGTCGCTCCGAGGGATCGCTTTGGCTGGTCGTATTTCGAGTGGGGAAGAACGGAACTTTTTCCCTGGGTTGACATTAATAGCACTATTAAGAATAATGATAGATTATTATCATCGTCATCATCATCATCATCACCCTCAACAAAGGCTGAAGGATTTAAACGTACAGCAGGCCTTTTTCCCACCATACATAACTATAGATATGGATTATATATAAAAATAAATCTTGCTATTTGTAAAGCACCAATTTATTCCGCAGCGCTTTCAAGAAATTTACTTATCACTAGAGATGAGCGAACACCAAAATGTTCGGGTGTTCGTTATTCGTAACGAACTTCCCGTGATGCTCGAGGGTTCGTTTCGAACAACGAACCCCATTGAAGTCAATGGGCGACCAGAACATTTTTGTATTTCGCCGATGCTCGCTAAGGTTTTCATGTGTGAAAATCTGGGCAATTCAAGAAAGTGATGGGAATGACACAGTGACGGATAGGGCAGGCGAGGGGCTACATGTTGGGCTGCATCTCAAGTTCACAGGTCCCACTATTAAGCCACAATACCGGCAAGAGTGGGCCCCCCCCCTCCCAACAACTTTTACTTCTGAAAAGCCCTCATTAGCATGGCATACCTTTGCTAAGCACCACACTACCTCCAACAAAGCACAATCACTGCCTGCATGACACTCCACTGACACTTCTCCTGGGTTACATGCTGCCCAACCGCCCCCCCTCCCCCCCACAGCGCACACCAAAGTGTCCCTGGGCAGCCTTCAGCTGCCCTCATGCCACACCACGCTCATGTCTATTTAGAATTGCGTCTGCCATGACGAGGGACCGCAGGCACACACTGCAGAGGTTGGCACGGCTAGGCAGCGACCCTCTTTAAAAGTGGCGGAGCGATAGCCCACAATGCTGTACAGAAGCAATGAGAAATAGAATCCTGTGCCACCGCCATCAGGAGCTGCACACGTGGGCATAGCAATGGGGAACCTATGTGCCACACACTATTCATTCTGTCAAGGTGTCTGCATGCCCCAGTCAGACTGGTAATATGCACCTTAACAGTAACCGCGTTGGTGGTAATGTGGTGGTGACTGCGGACCTAGTAGCGCGGTTTTATTTTGTTGGTTTTCGGAATGTGGCCAGGATTAAGTATGCCGTGGCGGGGGGATGGTGGGGGGGCCTCTCTTGTAGTGTCGGTAAAGGTGAAATTCTTGGACTGCCACCAGACGAACCAATGCAAAGGCATTTGCCAAGAATGTTTTCCCTGTTGGAGGAGGAGGGGGATGTTTTTGAGGCACTACGTGTCCTCTCCACGTGTCCGTGGTTATATGCACCTTAACAGTAACCGCGTTGGTGGTAATGTGGTGGTGACTGCGGACCTAGTAGCGCGGTTTTATTTTGTTGGTTTTCGGAATGTGGCCAGGATTAAGTAGGCCGTGGCGGGGGGATGGTGGGGGGGCTCTCTTGTAGTGTCGGTAAAGGTGAAATTCTTGGACTGCCACCAGACGAACCAATGCAAAGGCATTTGCCAAGAATGTTTTCCCTGTTGGAGGAGGAGGGGGATGTTTTTGAGGCACTACGTGTCCTCTCCACGTGTCCGTGGTTATATGCACCTTAACAGTAACCGCGTTGGTGGTAATGTGGTGGTGACTGCGGACCTAGTAGCGCGGTTTTATTTTGTTGGTTTTCGGAATGTGGCCAGGATTAAGTAGGCCGTGGCGGGGGGATGGTGGGGGGGCTCTCTTGTAGTGTCGGTAAAGGTGAAATTCTTGGACTGCCACCAGACGAACCAATGCAAAGGCATTTGCCAAGAATGTTTTCCCTGTTGGAGGAGGAGGGGGATGTTTTTGAGGCACTACGTGTCCTCTCCACGTGTCCGTGGTTATATGCACCTTAACAGTAACCGCGTTGGTGGTAATGTGGTGGTGACTGCGGACCTAGTAGCGCGGTTTTATTTTGATGGTTTTCGGAATGTGGCCAGGATTAAGTAGGCCGTGGCGGGGGGATGGTGGGGGGGCTCTCTTGTAGTGTCGGTAAAGGTGAAATTCTTGGACTGCCACCAGACGAACCAATGCAAAGGCATTTGCCAAGAATGTTTTCCCTGTTGGAGGAGGAGGGGGATGTTTTTGAGGCACTACGTGTCCTCTCCACGTGTCCGTGGTTATATGCACCTTAACAGTAACCGCGTTGGTGGTAATGTGGTGGTGACTGCGGACCTAGTAGCGCGGTTTTATTTTGTTGGTTTTCGGAATGTGGCCAGGATTAAGTAGGCCGTGGCGGGGGGATGGTGGGGGGGCTCTCTTGTAGTGTCGGTAAAGGTGAAATTCTTGGACTGCCACCAGACGAACCAATGCAAAGGCATTTGCCAAGAATGTTTTCCCTGTTGGAGGAGGAGGGGGATGTTTTTGAGGCACTACGTGTCCTCTCCACGTGTCCGTTCCATGTCAGCAATAGTAGCACTCAAGACAGGCCCCAGTAACAATTCTGAAGCAGCAGTATAGCGGGAGCGCAGTCTTCGTTCCATGTAAGCAATAGTAGCACTCAGGACAGGCCCCATTAACAATTCTGAAGCAGCAGTATAGCGGGAGCGCAGTCTTCGTTCCATGTAAGCAATAGTAGCACTCAAGACAGGCCCCAGTAACAATTCTGAAGCAGCAGTATAGCGGGAGCGCAGTCTTCGTTCCATGTAAGCAATAGTAGCACTCAGGACAGGCCCCATTAACAATTCTGAAGCAGCAGTATAGCGGGAGCGCAGTCTTCGTTCCATGTAAGCAATAGTAGCACTCAAGACAGGCCCCAGTAACAATTCTGAAGCAGCAGTATAGCGGGAGCGCAGTCTTCGTTCCATGTAAGCAATAGTAGCACTCAGGACAGGCCCCATTAACAATTCTGAAGCAGCAGTATAGCGGGAGCGCAGTCTTCGTTCCATGTAAGCAATAGTAGCACTCAAGACAGGCCCCAGTAACAATTCTGAAGCAGCAGTATAGCGGGAGCGCAGTCTTCGTTCCATGTAAGCAATGGTTAATGTGGCTTAAGTGGTAACTAGGCCTGGAGGCAGCCCAGTGTAACGAAAAATTGGTTCAAGATAAAGTTCCAACGCTTTTAAGCGCATTGAAACTTATAAAAATTGTTCTGAAAAATTATTTGAGTGAGCCTTGTGGCCCTAAGAAAAATTGCCCGTTCAGCGTGATTACGTGAGGTTTCAGGAGGAGGAGCAGGAGCAGGAGGAGGAGGAATATTAGACACAGATTGATGAAGCAGAAATGTCCCCGTTTTGGATGGTGAGAGAGAACGTAGCTTCCATCCGCGGGTGCAGCCTACGTATTGCTTACGTATCGCTGCTGTCCGCTGGTGGAGAACAGAAGTCTGGGGAAATCCAGCCTTTGTTCATCTTGATGAGTGTTAGCCTGTCGGCACTGTCGGTTGACAAGCGGCTACGCTTATCTGTGATGATTCCCCCAGCCGCACTAAACACCCTTTCCGACAAGACGCTAGCCGCAGGACAAGCAAGCACCTCAAGGGCATACAGCGCTAGTTCAGGCCACGTGTCCAGCTTCGACACCCAGTAGTTGTAGGGGGCAGAGGCGTCACCAAGGATGGTCGTGCGATCCGCTACGTACTCCCTCACCATCCTTTTACAGTGCTCCCGCCGACTCAGCCTTGACTGGGGAGCGGTGACACAGTCTTGGTGGGGAGCCATAAAGCTGGCCAGGCCCTTAAAGACTGTTGCACTGCCTGGGATGTACATGCTGCTCGATCTACGCACATCCCCTGCTACCTTGCCCTCGGTACTGCGCCTTCTGCCACTAGCGCTGTCGGCTGGGAATTTTACCATCAGCTTGTCCGCAAGGGTCCTGTGGTATAGCAACACTCTCGAACCCCTTTCCTCTTCGGGAATCAGAGTGGGCAGGTTCTCCTTATACCGTGGATCGAGCAGTGTGTACACCCAGTAATCCGTCGTGGCCAGAATGCGTGCAACGCGAGGGTCACGAGAAAGGCATCCTAACATGAAGTCAGCCATGTGTGCCAGGGTACCTGTACGCAACACATGGCTGTCCTCACTAGGAAGATCACTTTCAGGATCCTCCTCCTCCTCCTCCTCCTCCTCCTCAGGCCATACACGCTGAAAGGATGACAGGCAATCAGCCGGTGTACCGTCAGCAGCGGCCCAAGCTGTCTCTTCCCCCTCCTCCTCATCCTCCTCATGCTCCTCCTCCTCCTCCTGTACGCGCTGAGAAATAGACAGGAGGGTGCCCTGACTATCCAGCGGCATACTGTCTTCCCCCGCCCCCGTTTCCGAGCGCAAAGCAGCTGCCTTTATGGTTTGCAGGGAATTTCTCAAGATGCATAGCAGAGGAATGGTGACGCTAATGATTGTAGCATCGCCGCTCACCACCTGGGTAGACTCCTCAAAATTACCAAGGACATGGCAGATGTCTGCCAACCAGGCCCACTCTTCTGAAAGGAATTGAGGAGGCTGACTCCCACTGCGCCGCCCATGTTGGAGTTGGTATTCGACTATAGCTCTCCGTTGTTCATAGAGCCTGGCCAACATGTGGAGCGTAGAGTTCCACCGTGTGGGCACGTCGCACAGCAGTCGGTGCACTGGCAGCTTAAAGTGATGTTGCAGGGTGCGCAGGGTGGCAGCGTCCGTGTGGGACTTGCGGAAATGTGCGCAGAGCCGGCGCGCCTTTACGAGCAGGTCTGACAAGCGTGGGTAGCTTTTCAGAAAGCGCTGAACCACCAAATTAAAGACGTGGGCCAGGCATGGCACGTGCGTGAGGCTGCCGAGCTGCAGAGCCGCCACCAGGTTACGGCCGTTGTCACACACGACCATGCCCGGTTGGAGGCTCAGCGGCGCAAGCCAGCGGTCGGTCTTCTGTGTCAGACCCTGCAGCAGTTCGTGGGCCGTGTGCCTCTTATCGCCTAAGCTGAGTAGTTTCAGCACGGCCTGCTGACGCTTGCCCACCGCTGTGCTGCCACACAGCGCGACACCGACTGCTGGCGACATGCTGCTGCTAACACATCTTGATTGCGAGACAGAGGAGGAGGAGGAGGAGGAGGGTGCTTTAGTGGAGGAAGCATACACCTCCGCAGATACCAGCACCGAGCTGGGGCCCGCAATTCTGGGGGTGGGTAGGACGTGAGCGGTCCCAGGCTCTGACTCTGTCCCAGCCTCCACTAAATTCACCCAATGTGCCGTCAGGGAGATGTAGTGGCCCTGCCCGCCTGTGCTTGTCCACGTGTCCGTAGTTAAGTGGACTGTGGCAGTAACCGCGTTGGTGAGGGCGCGTACAATGTTGCGGGAGACGTGGTCGTGCAGGGCTGGGACGGCACATCGGGAAAAGTAGTGGTGACTGGGAACTGAGTAGCGTGGGGCCGCCGCCTCCATGATACTTTTGAAGGACTCCGTTTCCACAACCCTATACGGCAGCATCTCAAGGCTGATGAATTTTGCGATGCGGACGGTTAACGTTTGAGTGTGCGGGTGCGTGGCGGCGTACTTGCGCTTGCGCTCGAACACTTGCGCAAGCGACGGCTGGACGGTGCGCTGAACTACACTGCTGGATGGGGCCGAGGACAGCGGAGATGAGGGTGTGGGTGCAGGCCATGAGGCGGTAGTGCCTGTGTCCTGAGAGGGGGGTTGCATCTCAGTGGCAGGTTGGGGCACAGGGGGAGAGGCAGGGGTGCAAACCGGAGGCGCTGAACGGCCTTCATCCCACCTTGTGGGGTGCTTGGCCATCATATGCCTGCGCATGGTGGTGGTGGTGAGGCTGTTGGTGTTGGCTCCCAACAAAGGTTGCACACCACTGTTCGTCGGTCGTCAGGCGTCTCTGTGAAAAACTGCCAGACCTTAGAGCACCTCGGCCTCTGCAGGGTGGCATGGCGCGAGGGGGCGCTTTGGGAAACACTTGGTGGATTATTCGGTCTGGCCCTGCCTCTACCCCTGGCCCTGGCCACCGCACTGCCTCTTGCAACCTGCCCTGATGATGCCCTTGACTCCCCCTCTGAAGACCTGTCCTCCTGAGTAAGCGTTGCACACCAGGTGGGGTCAGTCACCTCATCGTCCTGCTGCTCTTCCTCCGAATCCTCTGTGCGCTGCTCCCTCGGACTTACTGCCCTTACTACTACCTCACTGCAAGACAACTGTGTCTGATCGTCATCGTCCTCCTCACCCACAGAAAGTTGTTGAGACAGTTGGCGGAAGTCCCCAGCCTCATCCCCCGGACCCCGGGAACTTTCGAATGGTTGGGCATCAGTGACTATAAACTCCTCTGGTGGGAGAGGAACCGCTGCTGCCCAATCTGAGCAGGGGCCCGAGAACAGTTCCTGGGAGTCTTCCCGCTCCTGAGCAGGTGTCATTGTAGTGGAGTGAGGAGGCTGGGAGGAAGGAGGAGCAGCAGACAGAGGATTCGGATTTGCAGCAGTGGACGGCGCAGAACTGCGTGTTGACGATAGGTTGCTCGAAGCACTTTCTGCCATCCAGGACAGGACCTGCTCACACTGCTCATTTTCTAATAACCGTCTCCCGCGTGGACCCATTAATTGGGCGATGAATGTGGGGACGCCAGAAACGTGCCTCTCTCCTAATCGCGCAGCAGTCGGCTGCGACACACCGGGATCAGGAGCTCGGCCTGTGCCCACACCCTGACTTGTCCCTCCGCGTCCTCGGCCGCGTCCACGTCCTCTAGGACTACCCCTACCCCTCAGCATGCTGTATTACCAGTGATTTGATTTCACAGGCAGGAAATAAATTGGCGCAAGACTGCAGGCCAAATATAATTTTTGCCCTTTTTGGAAAACGAAAGGCCCCACTGCCTCTAGTGAATGAATAATCTAAGTTTAATAACTGTGCTGTGTCCCTGCTTATGTGTCACAGAACGTGAGGGTAGCAGAGTTATTATAACTCTGGCAGAGCAGGTATTTTTTTTCCCAATTAAGGAAAGCAAATGGCGAAGCCAGCAGTACAGCGTAGCTGGGTGCGTCTGATTTAGCAATGTTGTTCACGCAGCTCACACGTGTCCACAGGCGTTAGGACGGACAGAGGCTGGACAAATAGATTTGTTTTCAGTTTTTTTCCACCAAAAGGCAGCACTGCGTATATTCAATGAACATGAGAAGTTTAATAACTGTGCTGTGTCCCTGCTTATGTGTCACAGAACGTGAGGGTAGCAGAGTTATTAACTGTGGCAGAGCAGGTATTTTTTTTCCCAATTAAGGAAAGCAAATGGCGAAGCCAGCAGTACAGCGTAGCTGGGTGTGTCTGATTTAGCAATGTTGTTCACGCAGCTCACACGTGTCCACCGCCCGTAAGGACGGACAGAGGCTGGACAAATAGATTTGTTTTCACTTGTTTTTCCACCAAAAGGCAGCACTGCGTATATTCAATGAATAATAACTGTGTTGTGGCCCTGCCTATACAATTCTTTCCCTGCAGTATCAATGGAGGGTGGAATGCTCTGCAGAGGCAATTTTGAGAAGCCCAAAAAAAATGCAGCACAGCTAACAGCAGCCAGCACAGTACTGCACACGGATAAATATGGCCCTAGAAAGGACCGTTGAGGTTCTTGAAGGCTACACTCACTCCTAACACTCTCCCTGCCTATGCAGCACTTCTGTCCCTAATGCCAGGTGCAACGCTCTGCAGAGCCGATTTTGAGAAAAAAAAAATGCCACTGCTAACAGCAGCCAACACACAGCTATCAGTGGCCCTAATAAGGACCTTTGGGGGGTCTTGAAGCCTACACTAACTACCAATTCTTTCCCTACAGCAGCTCCGGTACAAACAGCACTGTCCCTCATCTAACTCACCAGGCATCTGAGGCGAGCCGCGGGAGGGGCCGACTTTTATATTAGGCGAACACCTGATCTTCCCAGCCACTCACAGCAGGGGGGTGGTATAGGGCTTGAACGTCACAGGGGGAAGTTGTAATGCCTTCCCTGTCTTTCAATTGGCCAGAAAAGCGCGCAAACGTCTCAGGGAAGTAAGTGAAAGTAACCAGAACACCGCATGGTGTTCGTTACGAATAACGAACATCCCGAACACCCTAATATTCGCACGAATATCAAGCTCGGACGAACGCGTTCGCTCATCTCTACTTATCACCCTACACTCTAGCATTATACCAACCTCGGAATGATGGAAGGCTGTGAATTATAGATATGGATTATATCTAGATTATAGATAGATTATAAATATATATAAATTAATTATAATATATAAATAAATATTTATAATATATTATATGTAGTTTCTATCCTCTATATTGATTAATAATAGTCTTTATGATTATATTATATAATATATCGATAGATAGATAAATAGATAGATAGACAGATACACAGACATGCATACACACTGTATGCTAATGAGCCCAGCTGTCTGGCAGTTGAGACTACATTGTGATGTCATCAGTGTATTGTGACACGGGCAGTATAGAACTATAAACGCCAGAGTTGGCGGCCATCTTAAGGCAGTCTCTGCTGCAGCTGGAAGTGGGCAGATGTGTCCTCCTGTATCTCCCCCGAGAAGTCACAGGAGCTGGATAATTTTTATTTTTAACAGAGCACCTATTTAATTAAGCCCACAAGGGGGAGACAGCGGCCTACAAAAATCTAATTGTCCGCGGCTGTAGCATTTAAAAAAAAGGTAGCTTCAATTCTTCCATGGACAGGAATAGGTAGGTAGGTAGGCAGGTAGGTTGGTTCAGTTCTTGTCATTTGGGGAATGCTTATGGGCAAGGCCTTATGCCTGGTAGTGCATGAAACGTCAGGAAGGCTCAGGCCAACCTTTAAAGATGGCGCAGCATTTGGGGTGCAAAAACGTCCAATGCACGTTTCCTTTAAAAGGACATATTTCTTCATTCAATGCATAGACATGACAACGTTTCAACATTGTGATGTCATCAGTCTATTGTGACACGGGCAATATAGAACTATAAATGCCAGAGCTTGGCGGCCATCTTAAGGCAGTCTCTGCTGCAGCTGGAAGTGGGCAGATGTGTCCTCCTGCATCTCCCCCGAAAAGCCACAGGAGCTGAAAAATGTTTCTTTTTAAGGGAGCCCCTTTTTAATTTGGCCCACAAGAGGGAGACAGCAGCCTACAAAAATTCTACTATTGAATAAAAAAAAAACGTAGGTTCAATTCTTCCATGGAGAGGAATACGTAGGTAGGTCAGTTCAGTTCTTCTCATTTGGGAATGCTTATACGCAAAGCTTTATGCCTGGTGGGGCATGAAACATCAGGAAGGCTTGGGCCAACCTTTAAAAATGGAGCAGCATTTTCAGCAAGCTCAGGCAGCCTTCTGCAAGAACACACAATGCAATGCGGTGGATTTAAAATCTTTTGCATAGCATCGCCTTGTGAACCGCCCGCCCCTCATCCTCATTCCTCTTGCACCGGGCTCTCTCACGCATCTCATCCTAGGCTTGCAGTGCCTGCAGCACTCTTCCCCTCCCTCCTTTTGCAGGATGGTTCAGCAGGTGATTACTTTACAATCACTAGTTTCCCTCTGAAGGTGCGTCGCTCCGAGGGATCGCTTTGGCTGGTCGTATTTCGAGTGGGGAAGAACGGAACTTTTTCCCTGGGTTGACATTAATAGCACTATTAAGAATAATGATAGATTATTATCATCGTCATCATCATCATCACCCTCAACAAAGGCTGAAGGATTTAAACGTACAGCAGGCCTTTTTCCCACCATACATAACTATAGATATGGATTATATATAAAAATAAATCTTGCTATTTGTAAAGCACCAATTTATTCCGCAGCGCTTTCAAGAAATGTACTTATCACCCTACACTCTAGCATTATACCAACCTCGGAATGATGGAAGGCTGTGAATTATAGATATGGATTATATCTAGATTATAGATAGATTATAAATATATATATAAATTAATTATAATATATAAATAAATATTTATAATATATTATATGTAGTTTCTATCCTCTATATTGATTAATAATAGTCTTTATGATTATATTATATAATATATCGATAGATAGATAAATAGATAGATAGACAGATACACAGACATGCATACACACTGTATGCTAATGAGCCCAGCTGTCTGGCAGTTGAGACTACATTGTGATGTCATCAGTGTATTGTGACACGGGCAGTATAGAACTATAAATGCCAGAGTTGGCGGCCATCTTAAGGCAGTCTCTGCTGCAGCTGGAAGTGGGCAGATGTGTCCTCCTGTATCTCCCCCGAGAAGTCACAGGAGCTGGATAATTTTTATTTTTAACAGAGCACCTATTTAATTAAGCCCACAAGGGGGAGACAGCGGCCTACAAAAATCTAATTGTCCGCGGCTGTAGCATTTAAAAAAAAGGTAGGTTCAATTCTTCCATGGACAGGAATAGGTAGGTAGGTAGGCAGGTAGGTTTGTTCAGTTCTTGTCATTTGGGGAATGCTTATGGGCAAGGCCTTATGCCTGGTAGTGCATGAAACGTCAGGAAGGCTCAGGCCAACCTTTAAAGATGGCGCAGCATTTGGGGTGCAAAAACGTCCAATGCACGTTTCCTTTAAAAGGACATATTTCTTCATTCAATGCATAGACATGACAACGTTTCAACATTGTGATGTCATCAGTCTATTGTGACACGGGCAATATAGAACTATAAATGCCAGAGCTTGGCGGCCATCTTAAGGCAGTCTCTGCTGCAGCTGGAAGTGGGCAGATGTGTCCTCCTGCATCTCCCCCGAAAAGCCACAGGAGCTGAAAAATGTTTCTTTTTAAGGGAGCCCCTTTTTAATTTGGCCCACAAGAGGGAGACAGCAGCCTACAAAAATTCTACTATTGAATAAAAAAAAAACGTAGGTTCAATTCTTCCATGGAGAGGAATAGGTAGGTAGGTCAGTTAAGTTCTTCTCATTTGGGAATGCTTATACGCAAAGCCTTATGCCTGGTGGGGCATGAAACATCAGGAAGGCTTGGGCCAACCTTTAAAAATGGAGCAGCATTTTCAGCAAGCTCAGGCAGCCTTCTGCAAGAACACACAATGCAATGCGGTGGATTTAAAATCTTTTGCATAGCATCGCCTTGTGAACCGCCCGCCCCTCATCCTCATTCCTCTTGCAGCGGGCTCTCTCACGCATCTCATCCTAGGCTTGCAGTGCCTGCAGCACTCTTCCCCTCCCTCCTTTTGCAGGATGGTTCAGCAGGTGATTACTTTACAATCACTAGTTTCCCTCTGAAGGTGCGTCGCTCCGAGGGATCGCTTTGGCTGGTCGTATTTCGAGTGGGGAAGAACGGAACTTTTTCCCTGGGTTGACATTAATAGCACTATTAAGAATAATGATAGATTATTATCATCGTCATCATCATCATCACCCTCAACAAAGGCTGAAGGATTTAAACGTACAGCAGGCCTTTTTCCCACCATACATAACTATAGATATGGATTAGATATAAAAATAAATCTTGCTATTTGTAAAGCACCAATTTATTCCGCAGCGCTTTCAAGAAATTTACTTATCACCCTACACTCTAGCATTATACCAACCTCGGAATGATGGAAGGCTGTGAATTATAGATATGGATTATATCTAGATTATAGATAGATTATAAATATATATAAATTAATTATAATATATAAATAAATATTTATAATATATTATATGTAGTTTCTATCCTCTATATTGATTAATAATAGTCTTTATGATTATATTATATAATATATCGATAGATAGACAGATACACAGACATGCATACACACTGTATGCTAATGAGCCCAGCTGTCTGGCAGTTGAGACTACATTGTGATGTCATCAGTGTATTGTGACACGGGCAGTATAGAACTATAAACGCCAGAGTTGGCGGCCATCTTAAGGCAGTCTCTGCTGCAGCTGGAAGTGGGCAGATGTGTCCTCCTGTATCTCCCCCGAGAAGTCACAGGAGCTGGATAATTTTTATTTTTAACAGAGCACCTATTTAATTAAGCCCACAAGGGGGAGACAGCGGCCTACAAAAATCTAATTGTCCGCGGCTGTAGCATTTAAAAAAAAGGTAGGTTCAATTCTTCCATGGACAGGAATAGGTAGGTAGGTAGGCAGGTAGGTTGGTTCAGTTCTTGTCATTTGGGGAATGCTTATGGGCAAGGCCTTATGCCTGGTAGTGCATGAAACGTCAGGAAGGCTCAGGCCAACCTTTAAAGATGGCGCAGCATTTGGGGTGCAAAAACGTCCAATGCACGTTTCCTTTAAAAGGACATATTTCTTCATTCAATGCATAGACATGACAACGTTTCAACATTGTGATGTCATCAGTCTATTGTAACACGGGCAATATAGAACTATAAATGCCAGAGCTTGGCGGCCATCTTAAGGCAGTCTCTGCTGCAGCTGGAAGTGGGCAGATGTGTCCTCCTGCATCTCCCCCGAAAAGCCACAGGAGCTGAAAAATGTTTCTTTTTAAGGGAGCCCCTTTTTAATTTGGCCCACAAGAGGGAGACAGCAGCCTACAAAAATTCTACTATTGAATAAAAAAAAAAACGTAGGTTCAATTCTTCCATGGAGAGGAATAGGTAGGTAGGTCAGTTCAGTTCTTCTCATTTGGGAATGCTTATACGCAAAGCCTTATGCCTGGTGGGGCATGAAACATCAGGAAGGCTTGGGCCAACCTTTAAAAATGGAGCAGCATTTTCAGCAAGCTCAGGCAGCCTTCTGCAAGAACACACAATGCAATGCGGTGGATTTAAAATCTTTTGCATAGCATCGCCTTGTGAACCGCCCGCCCCTCATCCTCATTCCTCTTGCACCGGGCTCTCTCACGCATCTCATCCTAGGCTTGCAGTGCCTGCAGCACTCTTCCCCTCCCTCCTTTTGCAGGATGGTTCAGCAGGTGATTACTTTACAATCACTAGTTTCCCTCTGAAGGTGCGTCGCTCCGAGGGATCGCTTTGGCTGGTCGTATTTCGAGTGGGGAAGAACGGAACTTTTTCCCTGGGTTGACATTAATAGCACTATTAAGAATAATGATAGATTATTATCATCATCATCATCATCATCACCCTCAACAAAGGCTGAAGGATTTAAACGTACAGCAGGCCTTTTTCCCACCATACATAACTATAGATATGGATTATATATAAAAAGAAATCTTGCTATTTGTAAAGCACCAATTTATTCCGCAGCGCTTTCAAGAAATTTACTTATCACCCTACACTCTAGCATTATACCAACCTCGGAATGATGGAAGGCTGTGAATTATAGATATGGATTATATCTAGATTATAGATAGATTATAAATATATATATAAATTAATTATAATATATAAATAAATATTTATAATATATTATATGTAGTTTCTATCCTCTATATTGATTAATAATAGTCTTTATGATTATATTATATAATATATCGATAGATAGATAAATAGATAGATAGACAGATACACAGACATGCATACACACTGTATGCTAATGAGCCCAGCTGTCTGGCAGTTAAGACTACATTGTGATGTCATCAGTGTATTGTGACACGGGCAGTATAGAACTATAAACGCCAGAGTTGGCGGCCATCTTAAGGCAGTCTCTGCTGCAGCTGGAAGTGGGCAGATGTGTCCTCCTGTATCTCCCCCGAGAAGTCACAGGAGCTGGATAATTTTTATTTTTAACAGAGCACCTATTTAATTAAGCCCACAAGGGGGAGACAGCGGCCTACAAAAATCTAATTGTCCGCGGCTGTAGCATTTAAAAAAAAGGTAGGTTCAATTCTTCCATGGACAGGAATAGGTAGGTAGGTAGGCAGGTAGGTTGGTTCAGTTCTTGTCATTTGGGGAATGCTTATGGGCAAGGCCTTATGCCTGGTAGTGCATGAAACGTCAGGAAGGCTCAGGCCAACCTTTAAAGATGGCGCAGCATTTGGGGTGCAAAAACGTCCAATGCACGTTTCCTTTAAAAGGACATATTTCTTCATTCAATGCATAGACATGACAACGTTTCAACATTGTGATGTCATCAGTCTATTGTAACACGGGCAATATAGAACTATAAATGCCAGAGCTTGGCGGCCATCTTAAGGCAGTCTCTGCTGCAGCTGGAAGTGGGCAGATGTGTCCTCCTGCATCTCCCCCGAAAAGCCACAGGAGCTGAAAAATGTTTCTTTTTAAGGGAGCCCCTTTTTAATTTGGCCCACAAGAGGGAGACAGCAGCCTACAAAAATTCTACTATTGAATAAAAAAAAAACGTAGGTTCAATTCTTCCATGGAGAGGAATAGGTAGGTAGGTCAGCTAAGTTCTTCTCATTTGGGAATGCTTATACGCAAAGCCTTATGCCTGGTGGGGCATGAAACATCAGGAAGGCTTGGGCCAACCTTTAAAAATGGAGCAGCATTTTCAGCAAGCTCAGGCAGCCTTCTGCAAGAACACACAATGCAATGCGGTGGATTTAAAATCTTTTGCATAGCATCGCCTTGTGAACCGCCCGCCCCTCATCCTCATTCCTCTTGCACCGGGCTCTCTCACGCATCTCATCCTAGGCTTGCAGTGCCTGCAGCACTCTTCCCCTCCCTCCTTTTGCAGGATGGTTCAGCAGGTGATTACTTTACAATCACTAGTTTCCCTCTGAAGGTGCGTCGCTCCGAGGGATCGCTTTGGCTGGTCGTATTTCGAGTGGGGAAGAACGGAACTTTTTCCCTGGGTTGACATTAATAGCACTATTAAGAATAATGATAGATTATTATCATCGTCATCATCATCATCACCCTCAACAAAGGCTGAAGGATTTAAACGTACAGCAGGCCTTTTTCCCACCATACATAACTATAGATATGGATTATATATAAAAATAAATCTTGCTATTTGTAAAGCACCAATTTATTCCGCAGCGCTTTCAAGAAATTTACTTATCACCCTACACTCTAGCATTATACCAACCTCGGAATGATGGAAGGCTGTTAATTATAGATATGGATTATATCTAGATTATAGATAGATTATAAATATATATAAATTAATTATAATATATAAATAAATATTTATAATATATTATATGTAGTTTCTATCCTCTATATTGATTAATAATAGTCTTTATGATTATATTATATAATATATTGATAGATAGATAAATAGATAGACAGATACACAGACATGCATACACACTGTATGCTAATGAGCCCAGCTGTCTGGCAGTTGAGACTACATTGTGATGTCATCAGTGTATTGTGACACGGGCAGTATAGAACTATAAACGCCAGAGTTGGCGGCCATCTTAAGGCAGTCTCTGCTGCAGCTGGAAGTGGGCAGATGTGTCCTCCTGTATCTCCCCCGAGAAGTCACAGGAGCTGGATAATTTTTATTTTTAACAGAGCACCTATTTAATTAAGCCCACAAGGGGGAGACAGCGGCCTACAAAAATCTAATTGTCCGCGGCTGTAGCATTTAAAAAAAAGGTAGGTTCAATTCTTCCATGGACAGGAATAGCTAGGTAGGTAGGCAGGTAGGTTGGTTCAGTTCTTGTCATTTGGGGAATGCTTATGGGCACGGCCTTATGCCTGGTAGTGCATGAAACGTCAGGAAGGCTCAGGCCAACCTTTAAAGATGGCGCAGCATTTGGGGTGCAAAAACGTCCAATGCACGTTTCCTTTAAAAGGACATATTTCTTCATTCAATGCATAGACATGACAACGTTTCAACATTGTGATGTCATCAGTCTATTGTGACACGGGCAATATAGAACTATAAATGCCAGAGCTTGGCGGCCATCTTAAGGCAGTCTCTGCTGCAGCTGGAAGTGGGCAGATGTGTCCTCCTGCATCTCCCCCGAAAAGCCACAGGAGCTGAAAAATGTTTATTTTTAAGGGAGCCCCTTTTTAATTTGGCCCACAAGAGGGAGACAGCAGCCTACAAAAATTCTACTATTGAATAAAAAAAAAAACGTAGGTTCAATTCTTCCATGGAGAGGAATAGGTAGGTAGGTCAGTTCAGTTCTTCTCATTTGGGAATGCTTATACGCAAAGCCTTATGCCTGGTGGGGCATGAAACATCAGGAAGGCTTGGGCCAACCTTTAAAAATGGAGCAGCATTTTCAGCAAGCTCAGGCAGCCTTCTGCAAGAACACACAATGCAATGCGGTGGATTTAAAATCTTTTGCATAGCATCGCCTTGTGAACCGCCCGCCCCTCATCCTCATTCCTCTTGCACCGGGCTCTCTCACGCATCTCATCCTAGGCTTGCAGTGCCTGCAGCACTCTTCCCCTCCCTCCTTTTGCAGGATGGTTCAGCAGGTGATTACTTTACAATCACTAGTTTCCCTCTGAAGGTGCGTCGCTCCGAGGGATCGCTTTGGCTGGTCGTATTTCGAGTGGGGAAGAACGGAACTTTTTCCCTGGGTTGACATTAATAGCACTATTAAGAATAATGATAGATTATTATCATCGTCATCATCATCATCACCCTCAACAAAGGCTGAAGGATTTAAACGTACAGCAGGCCTTTTTCCCACCATACATAACTATAGATATGGATTATATATAAAAATAAATCTTGCTATTTGTAAAGCACCAATTTATTCCGCAGCGCTTTCAAGAAATTTACTTATCACCCTACACTCTAGCATTATACCAACCTCGGAATGATGGAAGGCTGTGAATTACAGATATGGATTATATCTAGATTATAGATAGATTATAAATATATATATAAATTAATTATAATATATAAATAAATATTTATAATATATTATATGTAGTTTCTATCCTCTATATTGATTAATAATAGTCTTTATGATTATATTATATAATATATCGATAGATAGATAAATAGATAGATAGACAGATACACAGACATGCATACACACTGTATGCTAATGAGCCCAGCTGTCTGGCAGTTGAGACTACATTGTGATGTCATCAGTGTATTGTGACACGGGCAGTATAGAACTATAAACGCCAGAGTTGGCGGCCATCTTAAGGCAGTCTCTGCTGCAGCTGGAAGTGGGCAGATGTGTCCTCCTGTATCTCCCCCGAGAAGTCACAGGAGCTGGATAATTTTTGTTTTTAACAGAGCACCTATTTAATTAAGCCCACAAGGGGGAGACAGCGGCCTACAAAAATCTAATTGTCCGCGGCTGTAGCATTTAAAAAAAAGGTAGGTTCAATTCTTCCATGGACAGGAATAGGTAGGTAGGTAGGCAGGTAGGTTGGTTCAGTTCTTGTCATTTGGGGAATGCTTATGGGCAAGGCCTTATGCCTGGTAGTGCATGAAACGTCAGGAAGGCTCAGGCCAACCTTTAAAGATGGCGCAGCATTTGGGGTGCAAAAACGTCCAATGCACGTTTCCTTTAAAAGGACATATTTCTTCATTCAATGCATAGACATGACAACGTTTCAACATTGTGATGTCATCAGTCTATTGTGACACGGGCAATATAGAACTATAAATGCCAGAGCTTGGCGGCCATCTTAAGGCAGTCTCTGCTGCAGCTGGAAGTGGGCAGATGTGTCCTCCTGCATCTCCCCCGAAAAGCCACAGGAGCTGAAAAATGTTTATTTTTAAGGGAGCCCCTTTTTAATTTGGCCCACAAGAGGGAGACAGCAGCCTACAAAAATTCTACTATTGAATAAAAAAAAAAACGTAGGTTCAATTCTTCCATGGAGAGGAATAGGTAGGTAGGTCAGTTCAGTTCTTCTCATTTGGGAATGCTTATACGCAAAGCCTTATGCCTGGTGGGGCATGAAACATCAGGAAGGCTTGGGCCAACCTTTAAAAATGGAGCAGCATTTTCAGCAAGCTCAGGCAGCCTTCTGCAAGAACACACAATGCAATGCGGTGGATTTAAAATCTTTTGCATAGCATCGCCTTGTGAACCGCCCGCCCCTCATCCTCATTCCTCTTGCACCGGGCTCTCTCACGCATCTCATCCTAGGCTTGCAGTGCCTGCAGCACTCTTCCCCTCCCTCCTTTTGCAGGATGGTTCAGCAGGTGATTACTTTACAATCACTAGTTTCCCTCTGAAGGTGCGTCGCTCCGAGGGATCGCTTTGGCTGGTCGTATTTCGAGTGGGGAAGAACGGAACTTTTTCCCTGGGTTGACATTAATAGCACTATTAAGAATAATGATAGATTATTATCATCGTCATCATCACCCTCAACAAAGGCTGAAGGATTTAAACGTACAGCAGGCCTTTTTCCCACCATACATAACTATAGATATGGATTATATATAAAAATAAATCTTGCTATTTGTAAAGCACCAATTTATTCCGCAGCGCTTTCAAGAAATTTACTTATCACCCTACACTCTAGCATTATACCAACCTCGGAATGATGGAAGGCTGTGAATTATAGATATGGATTATATCTAGATTATAGATAGATTATAAATATATATAAATTAATTATAATATATAAATAAATATTTATAATATATTATATGTAGTTTCTATCCTCTATATTGATTAATAATAGTCTTTATGATTATATTATATAATATATCGATAGATAGATAAATAGATAGATAGACAGATACACAGACATGCATACACACTGTATGCTAATGAGCCCAGCTGTCTGGCAGTTGAGACTACATTGTGATGTCATCAGTGTATTGTGACACGGGCAGTATAGAACTATAAACGCCAGAGTTGGCGGCCATCTTAAGGCAGTCTCTGCTGCAGCTGGAAGTGGGCAGATGTGTCCTCCTGTATCTCCCCCGAAAAGTCACAGGAGCTGGATAATTTTTATTTTTAACAGAGCACCTATTTAATTAAGCCCACAAGGGGGAGACAGTGGCCTACAAAAATCTAATTGTCCGCGGCTGTAGCATTTAAAAAAAAGGTAGGTTCAATTCTTCCATGGACAGGAATAGGTAGGTAGGTAGGCAGGTAGGTTGGTTCAGTTCTTGTCATTTGGGGAATGCTTATGGGCAAGGCCTTATGCCTGGTAGTGCATGAAACGTCAGGAAGGCTCAGGCCAACCTTTAAAGATGGCGCAGCATTTGGGGTGCAAAAACGTCCAATGCACGTTTCCTTTAAAAGGACATATTTCTTCATTCAATGCATAGACATGACAACGTTTCAACATTGTGATGTCATCAGTCTATTGTGACACGGGCAATATAGAACTATAAATGCCAGAGCTTGGCGGCCATCTTAAGGCTGTCTCTGCTGCAGCTGGAAGTGGGCAGATGTGTCCTCCTGCATCTCCCCCGAAAAGCCACAGGAGCTGAAAAATGTTTATTTTTAAGGGAGCCCCTTTTTAATTTGGCCCACAAGAGGGAGACAGCAGCCTACAAAAATTCTACTATTGAATAAAAAAAAAAACGTAGGTTCAATTCTTCCATGGAGAGGAATAGGTAGGTAGGTCAGTTCAGTTCTTCTCATTTGGGAATGCTTATACGCAAAGCCTTATGCCTGGTGGGGCATGAAACATCAGGAAGGCTTGGGCCAA
Organism: Eleutherodactylus coqui; assembly: GCF_035609145.1. Lineage (NCBI taxonomy): Eukaryota > Metazoa > Chordata > Amphibia > Anura > Eleutherodactylidae > Eleutherodactylus > Eleutherodactylus coqui. The sequence goes on along the minus strand of NC_089838.1, from coordinate 40,273,820 downwards.
CCTTTAAAAATGGAGCAGCATTTTCAGCAAGCTCAGGCAGCCTTCTGCAAGAACACACAATGCAATGCGGTGGATTTAAAATCTTTTGCATAGCATCGCCTTGTGAACCGCCCGCCCCTCATCCTCATTCCTCTTGCACCGGGCTCTCTCACGCATCTCATACTAGGCTTGCAGTGCCTGCAGCACTCTTCCCCTCCCTCCTTTTGCAGGATGGTTCAGCAGGTGATTATTTTACAATCACTAGTTTCCCTCTGAAGGTGCGTCGCTCCGAGGGATCGCTTTGGCTGGTCGTATTTCGAGTGGGGAAGAACGGAACTTTTTCCCTGGGTTGACATTAATAGCACTATTAAGAATAATGATAGATTATTATCATCATCATCATCACCCTCAACAAAGGCTGAAGGATTTAAACGTACAGCAGGCCTTTTTCCCACCATACATAACTATAGATATGGATTATATATAAAAATAAATCTTGCTATTTGTAAAGCACCAATTTATTCCGCAGCGCTTTCAAGAAATTTACTTATCACCCTACACTCTAGCATTATACCAACCTCGGAATGATGGAAGGCTGTGAATTATAGATATGGATTATATCTAGATTATAGATAGATTATAAATATATATAAATTAATTATAATATATAAATAAATATTTATAATATATTATATGTAGTTTCTATCCTCTATATTGATTAATAATAGTCTTTATGATTATATTATATAATATATCGATAGATAGATAAATAGATAGATAGACAGATACACAGACATGCATACACACTGTATGCTAATGAGCCCAGCTGTCTGGCAGTTGAGACTACATTGTGATGTCATCAGTGTATTGTGACACGGGCAGTATAGAACTATAAACGCCAGAGTTGGCGGCCATCTTAAGGCAGTCTCTGCTGCAGCTGGAAGTGGGCAGATGTGTCCTCCTGTATCTCCCCCGAGAAGTCACAGGAGCTGGATAATTTTTATTTTTAACAGAGCACCTATTTAATTAAGCCCACAAGGGGGAGACAGCGGCCTACAAAAATCTAATTGTCCGCGGCTGTAGCATTTAAAAAAAAGGTAGGTTCAATTCTTCCATGGACAGGAATAGGTAGGTAGGTAGGCAGGTAGGTTGGTTCAGTTCTTGTCATTTGGGGAATGCTTATGGGCAAGGCCTTATGCCTGGTAGTGCATGAAACGTCAGGAAGGCTCAGGCCAACCTTTAAAGATGGCGCAGCATTTGGGGTGCAAAAACGTCCAATGCACGTTTCCTTTAAAAGGACATATTTCTTCATTCAATGCATAGACATGACAACGTTTCAACATTGTGATGTCATCAGTCTATTGTGACACGGGCAATATAGAACTATAAATGCCAGAGCTTGGCGGCCATCTTAAGGCAGTCTCTGCTGCAGCTGGAAGTGGGCAGATGTGTCCTCCTGCATCTCCCCCGAAAAGCCACAGGAGCTGAAAAATGTTTATTTTTAAGGGAGCCCCTTTTTAATTTGGCCCACAAGAGGGAGACAGCAGCCTACAAAAATTCTACTATTGAATAAAAAAAAAAACGTAGGTTCAATTCTTCCATGGAGAGGAATAGGTAGGTAGGTCAGTTCAGTTCTTCTCATTTGGGAATGCTTATACGCAAAGCCTTATGCCTGGTGGGGCATGAAACATCAGGAAGGCTTGGGCCAACCTTTAAAAATGGAGCAGCATTTTCAGCAAGCTCAGGCAGCCTTCTGCAAGAACACACAATGCAATGCGGTGGATTTAAAATCTTTTGCATAGCATCGCCTTGTGAACCGCCCGCCCCTCATCCTCATTCCTCTTGCACCGGGCTCTCTCACGCATCTCATCCTAGGCTTGCAGTGCCTGCAGCACTCTTCCCCTCCCTCCTTTTGCAGGATGGTTCAGCAGGTGATCACTTTACAATCACTAGTTTCCCTCTGAAGGTGCGTCGCTCCGAGGGATCGCTTTGGCTGGTCGTATTTCGAGTGGGGAAGAACGGAACTTTTTCCCTGGGTTGACATTAATAGCACTATTAAGAATAATGATAGATTATTATCATCGTCATCATCATCATCACCCTCAACAAAGGCTGAAGGATTTAAACGTACAGCAGGCCTTTTTCCCACCATACATAACTATAGATATGGATTATATATAAAAATAAATCTTGCTATTTGTAAAGCACCAATTTATTCCGCAGCGCTTTCAAGAAATGTACTTATCACCCTACACTCTAGCATTATACCAACCTCGGAATGATGGAAGGCTGTGAATTATAGATATGGATTATATCTAGATTATAGATAGATTATAAATATATATAAATTAATTATAATATATAAATAAATATTTATAATATATTATATGTAGTTTCTATCCTCTATATTGATTAATAATAGTCTTTATGATTATATTATATAATATATCGATAGATAGATAAATAGATAGACAGATACACAGACATGCATACACACTGTATGCTAATGAGCCCAGCTGTCTGGCAGTTGAGACTACATTGTGATGTCATCAGTGTATTGTGACACGGGCAGTATAGAACTATAAACGCCAGAGTTGGCGGCCATCTTAAGGCAGTCTCTGCTGCAGCTGGAAGTGGGCAGATGTGTCCTCCTGTATCTCCCCCGAAAAGTCACAGGAGCTGGATAATTTTTATTTTTAACAGAGCACCTATTTAATTAAGCCCACAAGGGGGAGACAGCGGCCTACAAAAATCTAATTGTCCGCGGCTGTAGCATTTAAAAAAAAGGTAGGTTCAATTCTTCCATGGACAGGAATAGGTAGGTAGGTAGGCAGGTAGGTTGGTTCAGTTCTTGTCATTTGGGGAATGCTTATGGGCAAGGCCTTATGCCTGGTAGTGCATGAAACGTCAGGAAGGCTCAGGCCAACCTTTAAAGATGGCGCAGCATTTGGGGTGCAAAAACGTCCAATGCACGTTTCCTTTAAAAGGACATATTTCTTCATTCAATGCATAGACATGACAACGTTTCAACATTGTGATGTCATCAGTCTATTGTGACACGGGCAATATAGAACTATAAATGCCAGAGCTTGGCGGCCATCTTAAGGCAGTCTCTGCTGCAGCTGGAAGTGGGCAGATGTGTCCTCCTGCATCTCCCCCGAAAAGCCACAGGAGCTGAAAAATGTTTATTTTTAAGGGAGCCCCTTTTTAATTTGGCCCACAAGAGGGAGACAGCAGCCTACAAAAATTCTACTATTGAATAAAAAAAAAACCGTAGGTTCAATTCTTCCATGGAGAGGAATAGGTAGGTAGGTCAGTTCAGTTCTTCTCATTTGGGAATGCTTATACGCAAAGCCTTATGCCTGGTGGGGCATGAAACATCAGGAAGGCTTGGGCCAACCTTTAAAAATGGAGCAGCATTTTCAGCAAGCTCAGGCAGCCTTCTGCAAGAACACACAATGCAATGCGGTGGATTTAAAATCTTTTGCATAGCATCGCCTCGTGAACCGCCCGCCCCTCATCCTCATTCCTCTTGCACCGGGCTCTCTCACGCATCTCATACTAGGCTTGCAGTGCCTGCAGCACTCTTCCCCTCCCTCCTTTTGCAGGATGGTTCAGCAGGTGATTATTTTACAATCACTAGTTTCCCTCTGAAGGTGCGTCGCTCCGAGGGATCGCTTTGGCTGGTCGTATTTCGAGTGGGGAAGAACGGAACTTTTTCCCTGGGTTGACATTAATAGCACTATTAAGAATAATGATAGATTATTATCATCGTCATCATCATCATCACCCTCAACAAAGGCTGAAGGATTTAAACGTACAGCAGGCCTTTTTCCCACCATACATAACTATAGATATGGATTATATATAAAAATAAATCTTGCTATTTGTAAAGCACCAATTTATTCCGCAGCGCTTTCAAGAAATTTACTTATCACCCTACACTCTAGCATTATACCAACCTCGGAATGATGGAAGGCTGTGAATTATAGATATGGATTATATCTAGATTATAGATAGATTATAAATATATATAAATTAATTATAATATATAAATAAATATTTATAATATATTATATGTAGTTTCTATCCTCTATATTGATTAATAATAGTCTTTATGATTATATTATATAATATATCGATAGATAGATAAATAGATAGATAGACAGATACACAGACATGCATACACACTGTATGCTAATGAGCCCAGCTGTCTGGCAGTTGAGACTACATTGTGATGTCATCAGTGTATTGTGACACGGGCAGTATAGAACTATAAACGCCAGAGTTGGCGGCCATCTTAAGGCAGTCTCTGCTGCAGCTGGAAGTGGGCAGATGTGTCCTCCTGTATCTCCCCCGAGAAGTCACAGGAGCTGGATAATTTTTATTTTTAACAGAGCACCTATTTAATTAAGCCCACAAGGGGGAGACAGCGGCCTACAAAAATCTAATTGTCCGCGACTGTAGCATTTAAAAAAAAGGTAGGTTCAATTCTTCCATGGACAGGAATAGGTAGGTAGGTAGGCAGGTAGGTTGGTTCAGTTCTTGTCATTTGGGGAATGCTTATGGGCAAGGCCTTATGCCTGGTAGTGCATGAAACGTCAGGAAGGCTCAGGCCAACCTTTAAAGATGGCGCAGCATTTGGGGTGCAAAAACGTCCAATGCACGTTTCCTTTAAAAGGACATATTTCTTCATTCAATGCATAGACATGACAACGTTTCAACATTGTGATGTCATCAGTCTATTGTGACACGGGCAATATAGAACTATAAATGCCAGAGCTTGGCGGCCATCTTAAGGCAGTCTCTGCTGCAGCTGGAAGTGGGCAGATGTGTCCTCCTGCATCTCCCCCGAAAAGCCACAGGAGCTGAAAAATGTTTATTTTTAAGGGAGCCCCTTTTTAATTTGGCCCACAAGAGGGAGACAGCAGCCTACAAAAATTCTACTATTGAATAAAAAAAAAACGTAGGTTCAATTCTTCCATGGAGAGGAATAGGTAGGTAGGTCAGTTCAGTTCTTCTCATTTGGGAATGCTTATACGCAAAGCCTTATGCCTGGTGGGGCATGAAACATCAGGAAGGCTTGGGCCAACCTTTAAAAATGGAGCAGCATTTTCAGCAAGCTCAGGCAGCCTTCTGCAAGAACACACAATGCAATGCGGTGGATTTAAAATCTTTTGCATAGCATCGCCTTGTGAACCGCCCGCCCCTCATCCTCATTCCTCTTGCATCGGGCTCTCTCACGCATCTCATCCTAGGCTTGCAGTGCCTGCAGCACTCTTCCCCTCCCTCCTTTTGCAGGATGGTTCAGCAGGTGATTACTTTACAATCACTAGTTTCCCTCTGAAGGTGCGTCGCTCCGAGGGATCGCTTTGGCTGGTCGTATTTCGAGTGGGGAAGAACGGAACTTTTTCCCTGGGTTGACATTAATAGCACTATTAAGAATAATGATAGATTATTATCATCATCATCATCATCATCATCACCCTCAACAAAGGCTGAAGGATTTAAACGTACAGCAGGCCTTTTTCCCACCATACATAACTATAGATATGGATTATATATAAAAATAAATCTTGCTATTTGTAAAGCACCAATTTATTCCGCAGCGCTTTCAAGAAATTTACTTATCACCCTACACTCTAGCATTATACCAACCTCGGAATGATGGAAGGCTGTGAATTATAGATATGGATTATATCTAGATTATAGATAGATTATAAATATATATAAATTAATTATAATATCTAAATAAATATTTATAATATATTATATGTAGTTTCTATCCTCTATATTGATTAATAATAGTCTTTATGATTATATTATATAATATATCGATAGATAGATAAATAGATAGATAGACAGATACACAGACATGCATACACACTGTATGCTAATGAGCCCAGCTGTCTGGCAGTTAAGACTACATTGTGATGTCATCAGTGTATTGTGACACGGGCAGTATAGAACTATAAACGCCAGAGTTGGCGGCCATCTTAAGGCAGTCTCTGCTGCAGCTGGAAGTGGGCAGATGTGTCCTCCTGTATCTCCCCCGAGAAGTCACAGGAGCTGGATAATTTTTATTTTTAACAGAGCACCTATTTAATTAAGCCCACAAGGGGGAGACAGTGGCCTACAAAAATCTAATTGTCCGCGGCTGTAGCATTTAAAAAAAAGGTAGGTTCAATTCTTCCATGGACAGGAATAGGTAGGTAGGTAGGCAGGTAGGTTGGTTCAGTTCTTGTCATTTGGGGAATGCTTATGGGCAAGGCCTTATGCCTGGTAGTGCATGAAACGTCAGGAAGGCTCAGGCCAACCTTTAAAGATGGCGCAGCATTTGGGGTGCAAAAACGTCCAATGCACGTTTCCTTTAAAAGGACATATTTCTTCATTCAATGCATAGACATGACAACGTTTCAACATTGTGATGTCATCAGTCTATTGTGACACGGGCAATATAGAACTATAAATGCCAGAGCTTGGCGGCCATCTTAAGGCAGTCTCTGCTGCAGCTGGAAGTGGGCAGATGTGTCCTCCTGCATCTCCCCAGAAAAGCCACAGGAGCTGAAAAATGTTTATTTTTAAGGGAGCCCCTTTTTAATTTGGCCCACAAGAGGGAGACAGCAGCCTACAAAAATTCTACTATTGAATAAAAAAAAAACGTAGGTTCAATTCTTCCATGGAGAGGAATAGGTAGGTAGGTCAGTTCAGTTCTTCTCATTTGGGAATGCTTATACGCAAAGCCTTATGCCTGGTGGGGCATGAAACATCAGGAAGGCTTGGGCCAACCTTTAAAAATGGAGCAGCATTTTCAGCAAGCTCAGGCAGCCTTCTGCAAGAACACACAATGCAATGCGGTGGATTTAAAATCTTTTGCATAGCATCGCCTTGTGAACCGCCCGCCCCTCATCCTCATTCCTCTTGCACCGGGCTCTCTCACGCATCTCATCCTAGGCTTGCAGTGCCTGCAGCACTCTTCCCCTCCCTCCTTTTGCAGGATGGTTCAGCAGGTGATTACTTTACAATCACTAGTTTCCCTCTGAAGGTGCGTCGCTCCGAGGGATCGCTTTGGCTGGTCGTATTTCGAGTGGGGAAGAACGGAACTTTTTCCCTGGGTTGACATTAATAGCACTATTAAGAATAATGATAGATTATTATCATCATCATCATCACCCTCAACAAAGGCTGAAGGATTTAAACGTACAGCAGGCCTTTTTCCCACCATACATAACTATAGATATGGATTATATATAAAAATAAATCTTGCTATTTGTAAAGCACCAATTTATTCCGCAGCGCTTTCAAGAAATTTACTTATCACCCTACACTCTAGCATTATACCAACCTCGGAATGATGGAAGGCTGTGAATTATAGATATGGATTATATCTAGATTATAGATAGATTATAAATATATATATAAATTAATTATAATATATAAAAAAATATTTATAATATATTATATGTAGTTTCTATCCTCTATATTGATTAATAATAGTCTTTATGATTATATTATATAATATATCGATAGATAGATAAATAGATAGATAGACAGATACACAGACATGCATACACACTGTATGCTAATGAGCCCAGCTGTCTGGCAGTTGAGACTACATTGTGATGTCATCAGTGTATTGTGACACGGGCAGTATAGAACTATAAACGCCAGAGTTGGCGGCCATCTTAAGGCAGTCTCTGCTGCAGCTGGAAGTGGGCAGATGTGTCCTCCTGTATCTCCCCCGAGAAGTCACAGGAGCTGGATAATTTTTATTTTTAACAGAGCACCTATTTAATTAAGCCCACAAGGGGGAGACAGCGGCCTACAAAAATCTAATTGTCCGCGGCTGTAGCATTTAAAAAAAAGGTAGGTTCAATTCTTCCATGGACAGAAATAGGTAGGTAGGTAGGCAGGTAGGTTGGTTCAGTTCTTGTCATTTGGGGAATGCTTATGGGCAAGGCCTTATGCCTGGTAGTGCATGAAACGTCAGGAAGGCTCAGGCCAACCTTTAAAGATGGCACAGCATTTGGGGTGCAAAAACGTCCAATGCACGTTTCCTTTAAAAGGACATATTTCTTCATTCAATGCATAGACATGACAACATTTCAACATTGTGATGTCATCAGTCTATTGTGACACGGGCAATATAGAACTATAAATGCCAGAGCTTGGCGGCCATCTTAAGGCAGTCTCTGCTGCAGCTGGAAGTGGGCAGATGTGTCCTCCTGCATCTCCCCCGAAAAGCCACAGGAGCTGAAAAATGTTTATTTTTAAGGGAGCCCCTTTTTAATTTGGCCCACAAGAGGGAGACAGCAGCCTACAAAAATTCTACTATTGAATAAAAAAAAAAACGTAGGTTCAATTCTTCCATGGAGAGGAATAGGTAGGTAGGTCAGTTCAGTTCTTCTCATTTGGGAATGCTTATTCGCAAAGCCTTATGCCTGGTGGGGCATGAAACATCAGGAAGGCTTGGGCCAACCTTTAAAAATGGAGCAGCATTTTCAGCAAGCTCAGGCAGCCTTCTGCAAGAACACACAATGCAATGCGGTGGATTTAAAATCTTTTGCATAGCATCGCCTTGTGAACCGCCCGCCCCTCATCCTCATTCCTCTTGCACCGGGCTCTCTCACGCATCTCATCCTAGGCTTGCAGTGCCTGCAGCACTCTTCCCCTCCCTCCTTTTGCAGGATGGTTCAGCAGGTGATTACTTTACAATCACTAGTTTCCCTCTGAAGGTGCGTCGCTCCGAGGGATCGCTTTGGCTGGTCGTATTTCGAGTGGGGAAGAACGGAACTTATTCCCTGGGTTGACATTAATAGCACTATTAAGAATAATGATAGATTATTATCATCGTCATCATCATCATCACCCTCAACAAAGGCTGAAGGATTTAAACGTACAGCAGGCCTTTTTCCCACCATACATAACTATAGATATGGATTATATATAAAAATAAATCTTGCTATTTGTAAAGCACCAATTTATTCCGCAGCGCTTTCAAGAAATTTACTTATCACCCTACACTCTAGCATTATACCAACCTCGGAATGATGGAAGGCTGTGAATTATAGATATGGATTATATCTAGATTATAGATAGATTATAAATATATATAAATTAATTATAATATCTAAATAAATATTTATAATATATTATATGTAGTTTCTATCCTCTATATTGATTAATAATAGTCTTTATGATTATATTATATAATATATCGATAGATAGATAAATAGATAGATAGACAGATACAAAGACATGCATACACACTGTATGCTAATGAGCCCAGCTGTCTGGCAGTTAAGACTACATTGTGATGTCATCAGTGTATTGTGACACGGGCAGTATAGAACTATAAACGCCAGAGTTGGCGGCCATCTTAAGGCAGTCTCTGCTGCAGCTGGAAGTGGGCAGATGTGTCCTCCTGTATCTCCCCCGAGAAGTCACAGGAGCTGGATAATTTTTATTTTTAACAGAGCACCTATTTAATTAAGCCCACAAGGGGGAGACAGTGGCCTACAAAAATCTAATTGTCCGCGGCTGTAGCATTTAAAAAAAAGGTAGGTTCAATTCTTCCATGGACAGGAATAGGTAGGTAGGTAGGCAGGTAGGTTGGTTCAGTTCTTGTCATTTGGGGAATGCTTATGGGCAAGGCCTTATGCCTGGTAGTGCATGAAACGTCAGGAAGGCTCAGGCCAACCTTTAAAGATGGCGCAGCATTTGGGGTGCAAAAACGTCCAATGCACGTTTCCTTTAAAAGGACATATTTCTTCATTCAATGCATAGACATGACAACGTTTCAACATTGTGATGTCATCAGTCTATTGTGACACGGGCAATATAGAACTATAAATGCCAGAGCTTGGCGGCCATCTTAAGGCAGTCTCTGCTGCAGCTGGAAGTGGGCAGATGTGTCCTCCTGCATCTCCCCCGAAAAGCCACAGGAGCTGAAAAATGTTTATTTTTAAGGGAGCCCCTTTTTAATTTGGCCCACAAGAGGGAGACAGCAGCCTACAAAAATTCTACTATTGAATAAAAAAAAAAACGTAGGTTCAATTCTTCCATGGAGAGGAATAGGTAGGTAGGTCAGTTCAGTTCTTCTCATTTGGGAATGCTTATACGCAAAGCCTTATGCCTGGTGGGGCATGAAACATCAGGAAGGCTTGGGCCAACCTTTAAAAATGGAGCAGCATTTTCAGCAAGCTCAGGCAGCCTTCTGCAAGAACACAATGCAATGCGGTGGATTTAAAATCTTTTGCATAGCATCGCCTTGTGAACCGCCCGCCCCTCATCCTCATTCCTCTTGCACCGGCCTCTCTCACGCATCTCATCCTAGGCTTGCAGTGCCTGCAGCACTCTTCCCCTCCCTCCTTTTGCAGGATGGTTCAGCAGGTGATTACTTTACAATCACTAGTTTCCCTCTGAAGGTGCGTCGCTCCGAGGGATCGCTTTGGCTGGTCGTATTTCGAGTGGGGAAGAACGGAACTTTTTCCCTGGGTTGACATTAATAGCACTATTAAGAATAATGATAGATTATTATCATCGTCATCATCATCATCACCCTCAACAAAGGCTGAAGGATTTAAACGTACAGCAGGCCTTTTTCCCACCATACATAACTATAGATATGGATTATATATAAAAATAAATCTTGCTATTTGTAAAGCACCAATTTATTCCGCAGCGCTTTCAAGAAATTTACTTATCACCCTACACTCTAGCATTATACCAACCTCGGAATGATGGAAGGCTGTGAATTATAGATATGGATTATATCTAGATTATAGATAGATTATAAATATATATAAATTAATTATAATATATAAATAAATATTTATAATATATTATATGTAGTTTCTATCCTCTATATTGATTAATAATAGTCTTTATGATTATATTATATAATATATCGATAGATAGCTAAATAGATAGATAGACAGATACACAGACATGCATACACACTGTATGCTAATGAGCCCAGCTGTCTGGCAGTTGAGACTACATTGTGATGTCATCAGTGTATTGTGACACAGGCAGTATAGAACTATAAACGCCAGAGTTGGCGGCCATCTTAAGGCAGTCTCTGCTGCAGCTGGAAGTGGGCAGATGTGTCCTCCTGTATCTCCCCCGAGAAGTCACAGGAGCTGGATATTTTTTATTTTTAACAGAGCACCTATTTAATTAAGCCCACAAGGGGGAGACAGCGGCCTACAAAAATCTAATTGTCCGCGGCTGTAGCATTTAAAAAAAAGGTAGGTTCAATTCTTCCATGGACAGGAATAGGTAGGTAGGTAGGCAGGTAGGTTGGTTCAGTTCTTGTCATTTGGGGAATGCTTATGGGCAAGGCCTTATGCCTGGTAGTGCATGAAACGTCAGGAAGGCTCAGGCCAACCTTTAAAGATGGCGCAGCATTTGGGGTGCAAAAACGTCCAATGCACGTTTCCTTTAAAAGGACATATTTCTTCATTCAATGCATAGACATGACAACGTTTCAACATTGTGATGTCATCAGTCTATTGTGACACGGGCAATATAGAACTATAAATGCCAGAGCTTGGCGGCCATCTTAAGGCAGTCTCTGCTGCAGCTGGAAGTGGGCAGATGTGTCCTCCTGCATCTCCCCCGAAAAGCCACAGGAGCTGAAAAATGTTTATTTTTAAGGGAGCCCCTTTTTAATTTGGCCCACAAGAGGGAGACAGCAGCCTACAAAAATTCTACTATTGAATAAAAAAAAAAACGTAGGTTCAATTCTTCCATGGAGAGGAATAGGTAGGTAGGTCAGTTCAGTTCTTCTCATTTGGGAATGCTTATACGCAAAGCCTTATGCCTGGTGGGGCATGAAACATCAGGAAGGCTTGGGCCAACCTTTAAAAATGGAGCAGCATTTTCAGCAAGCTCAGGCAGCCTTCTGCAAGAACACACAATGCAATGCGGTGGATTTAAAATCTTTTGCATAGCATCGCCTTGTGAACCGCCCGCCCCTCATCCTCATTCCTCTTGCACCGGGCTCTCTCACGCATCTCATCCTAGGCTTGCAGTGCCTGCAGCACTCTTCCCCTCCCTCCTTTTGCAGGATGGTTCAGCAGGTGATTACTTTACAATCACTAGTTTCCCTCTGAAGGTGCGTCGCTCCGAGGGATCGCTTTGGCTGGTCGTATTTTGAGTGGGGAAGAGCGGAACTTTTTCCCTGGGTTGACATTAACCCTTTGCAATCCAATTTTAGATCCAGGGTTTCCTAGGGGGCTCTCTCTTTCTGCCATTATACAATGGCGCCATCTGCTGGCTAGAGCCAGTACTGCGGCATGGGACATGCTGGAGAGGCCCCCGACAACAGAGCGGCCAGTAATCTACAGTAAGAATACCCTGCCGGATGTCTTCCAACATCGGAGCTGTACAGCCTTAAATCAGAATGTCTTCAGACGTCAGACAGTGGATTGGAAAGGGTTAATAGCACTATTAAGAATAATGATAGATTATTATCATCGTCATCATCATCATCACCCTCAACAAAGGCTGAAGGATTTAAACGTACAGCAGGCCTTTTTCCCACCATACATAACTATAGATATGGATTATATATAAAAATAAATCTTGCTATTTGTAAAGCACCAATTTATTCCGCAGCGCTTTCAAGAAATTTACTTATCACCCTACACTCTAGCATTATACCAACCTCGGAATGATGGAAGGCTGTGAATTATAGATATGGATTATATCTAGATTATAGATAGATTATAAATATATATAAATTAATTATAATATATAAATAAATATTTATAATATATTATATGTAGTTTCTATCCTCTATATTGATTAATAATAGTCTTTATGATTAGACAGATACACAGACATGCATACACACTGTATGCTAATGAGCCCAGCTGTCTGGCAGTTGAGACTACATTGTGATGTCATCAGTGTATTGTGACACGGGCAGTATAGAACTATAAACGCCAGAGTTGGCGGCCATCTTAAGGCAGTCTCTGCTGCAGCTGGAAGTGGGCAGATGTGTCCTCCTGTATCTCCCCCGAGAAGTCACAGGAGCTGGATAATTTTTATTTTTAACAGAGCACCTATTTAATTAAGCCCACAAGGGGGAGACAGCGGCCTACAAAAATCTAATTGTCCGCGGCTGTAGCATTTAAAAAAAAGGTAGGTTCAATTCTTCCATGGACAGGAATAGGTAGGTAGGTAGGCAGGTAGGTTGGTTCAGTTCTTGTCATTTGGGGAATGCTTATGGGCAAGGCCTTATGCCTGGTAGTGCATGAAACGTCAGGAAGGCTCAGGCCAACCTTTAAAGATGGCGCAGCATTTGGGGTGCAAAAACGTCCAATGCACGTTTCCTTTAAAAGGACATATTTCTTCATTCAATGCATAGACATGACAACGTTTCAACATTGTGATGTCATCAGTCTATTGTGACACGGGCAATATAGAACTATAAATGCCAGAGCTTGGCGGCCATCTTAAGGCAGTCTCTGCTGCAGCTGGAAGTGGGCAGATGTGTCCTCCTGCATCTCCCCCGAAAAGCCACAGGAGCTGAAAAATGTTTATTTTTAAGGGAGCCCCTTTTTAATTTGGCCCACAAGAGGGAGACAGCAGCCTACAAAAATTCTACTACTGAATAAAAAAAAAACGTAGGTTCAATTCTTCCATGGAGAGGAATAGGTAGGTAGGTCAGTTCAGTTCTTCTCATTTGGGAATGCTTATACGCAAAGCCTTATGCCTGGTGGGGCATGAAACATCAGGAAGGCTTGGGCCAACCTTTAAAATTGGAGCAGCATTTTCAGCAAGCTCAGGCAGCCTTCTGCAAGAACACACAATGCAATGCGGTGGATTTAAAATCTTTTGCATAGCATCGCCTTGTGAACCGCCCGCCCCTCATCCTCATTCCTCTTGCACCGGGCTCTCTCACGCATCTCATCCTAGGCTTGCAGTGCCTGCAGCACTCTTCCCCTCCCTCCTTTTGCAGGATGGTTCAGCAGGTGATTACTTTACAATCACTAGTTTCCCTCTGAAGGTGCGTCGCTCCGAGGGATCGCTTTGGCTGGTCGTATTTCGAGTGGGGAAGAACGGAACTTTTTCCCTGGGTTGACATTAATAGCACTATTAAGATTAATGATAGATTATTATCATCATCATCATCATCATCACCCTCCACAAAGGCTGAAGGATTTAAACGTACAGCAGGCCTTTTTCCTACCATACATAACTATAGATATGGATTATATATAAAAATAAATCTTGCTATTTGTAAAGCACCAATTTATTCCGCAGCGCTTTCAAGAAATTTACTTATCACCCTACACTCTAGCATTATACCAACCTCGGAATGATGGAAGGCTGTGAATTATAGATATGGATTATATCTAGATTATAGATAGATTATAAATATATATAAATTAATTATAATATACTAGCGTACCCGTCGCGCGTTGCTGCGAAGACAGACATACATACATACTTCGTTTTTATATATCTAGATGACGGCAGCAGCGACCACTGAGGTTTTGTAGGCCGCTGCTTCCCCCTTCCAGGCTGAATAAAATAGCCGTTGTGTGAGAATCGCTGGGGGGGGGGAGACATTCTTACTGCTGGGAGAATTGCTGGGGGGGGGGGGGAGACATTCTTACTGCTGGGAGAATTGCTGGGGGGGGGATGGGAGACATTCTGACTGCTGGGATAATCGCTGGGGGGGGATGGGAGACATTCTGACTGCTGGGAGAATCGCTGGGGGGGGGGATGGGAGACATTCTGACTGCTGGGAGAATCGCTGGGGGGGGATCGGAGACATTCTGACTGCTGGGAGAATCGCTGGGGGGGGATGGGAGACATTCTGACTGCTGGGAGAATCGCTGGCGGGGGAGCGGAGGCATGACTGCTGGGAGAATCGTTGGGGGGAGGGGGGCATGGTGACTGCCAAGAAAATCTCTGTGGGGGAAGGGGGGCATGATGACTGCCAGGAGAACCGCTGGGGGGGAGCCATTATGACTGCTGGGGGAACCACTTGGGGGGAGGGGGGCATTATTATTGCTGGCGGACAGCTGGGGGTGGCATTGTGACTGCTGGTGGACCACTGGGGGGGGGGTATTATGACTGCTGGGGGAACCGCTGGGGGGGGGAGCGGGCATTATTACTGCTGGGGGACCACTGGGGTATGTCACTCTTATTACTAATGGGGGGAGTGTCACTATTATTACTGCTGTGGGATGTCACTATTATCGCTGGGGTGAAGGTGTCACTATTACCGCTGGGGTATGTGTACATGTGGCAGAAATGGGCAGGGCTCTTTCAGAATAGACCGGGTGCAGATTTTGACTGCTTTTTAGATGCGGAAATGCTGCAGAATTTTCCACAGAAATCTCCGCTGAGGACATTCTGCAGTATTTCCGCGTCCAAAAAGCAGTCAGAATCTGCACCCGGTCTATTCTGAAACAGCCTTGTCCTTTTTAGAACGACGGGGGTAAAATCATACGTTGTGATAAGCCCCGCCCCCTGACGTGTTGGCACTTTGCGATACATAAGTGGGTTTTGGGTTGTAGTTTGGGCACTCGGTCCCTAAAAGGTTCGCCATCACTGGCCGAGTACATGTTTGCCCACTTCCAACTCCAATGGAGACTGACTGTAAATGGCTGGCGTGCTCTAGTATTTATGGTTTCAAGCTGTACGTGTCATTGCATACAGTCTATCTATCTATCTATCTATCTATCTATCTATCTATCTATCTATCTATCTATCTATCAGGGTTATTGCATACAGTCTATCTATCTATCTATCTATCTATCTATCTATCTATCTATCTATGACATCAGGAAATGAGAGAATTAGATTTTGTAGGCCGCTGCTTCCCCCTTGCGGGCTGAATAAAATAGCCGTTGGGTGGAACATACAATTTATCCGGCTGCTGTGGCTTCTTAGGAAGATATCCTAGTACTTGTTTACCCACTTCCAACTCCAATGGTAATTGGCTGGCGTGCTCTAGTGGTTCCAAGCTGTACGTGTCATAATAGAGCCTTAATGACATCACAATGCAGCTTTATAGAACATGTTGGGGCATGTTCAAGGGCGTCCGATGTTGATGACATCAGTGATGACATCACAATAGCAGGTGGCTTACTTATTCGATCTACGTGGGGGGGGGCGTAACTTTCGACGACGCTCGCGCGCCATTTATCGTAGGATATTTGTACTATGCCTATAATCTTCCCAGGAGTGTACTTAACAACTTCCCAAAGTTTCATGGCGATCGGATGAATGGTGTAGTAGCGCATAAAGGACAAACAGACACGCAGACATGCAGACACGCAGACACGCACGCAGACAGACATACATTCAATTTTATATATATAGATAAATAAATATTTATAATATATTATATGTAGTTTCTATCCTCTATATTGATTAATAATAGTCTTTATGATTATATTATATAATATATCGATAGATAGATAAATAGATAGATAGACAGATACACAGACATGCATACACACTGTATGCTAATGAGCCTAGCTGTCTGGCAGTTGAGACTACATTGTGATGTCATCAGTGTATTGTGACACGGGCAGTATAGAACTATAAACGCCAGAGTTGGCGGCCATCTTAAGGCAGTCTCTGCTGCAGCTGGAAGTGGGCAGATGTGTCCTCCTGTATCTCCCCCGAGAAGTCACAGGAGCTGGATAATTTTTATTTTTAACAGAGCACCTATTTAATTAAGCCCACAAGGGGGAGACAGCGGCCTACAAAAATCTAATTGTCCGCGGCTGTAGCATTTAAAAAAAAGGTAGGTTCAATTCTTCCATGGACAGGAATAGGTAGGTAGGTAGGTAGGTTGGTTCAGTTCTTGTCATTTGGGGAATGCTTATGGGCAAGGCCTTATGCCTGGTAGTGCATGAAACGTCAGGAAGGCTCAGGCCAACCTTTAAAGATGGCGTAGCATTTGGGGTGCAAAAACGTCCAATGCACGTTTCCTTTAAAAGGACATATTTCTTCATTCAATGCATAGACATGACAACGTTTCAACATTGTGATGTCATCAGTCTATTGTGACACGGGCAATATAGAACTATAAATGCCAGAGCTTGGCGGCCATCTTAAGGCAGTCTCTGCTGCAGCTGGAAGTGGGCAGATGTGTCCTCCTGCATCTCCCCCGAAAAGCCACAGGAGCTGAAAAATGTTTATTTTTAAGGGAGCCCCTTTTTAATTTGGCCCACAAGAGGGAGACAGCAGCCTACAAAAATTCTACTATTGAATAAAAAAAAAACGTAGGTTCAATTCTTCCATGGAGAGGAATAGGTAGGTAGGTCAGTTCAGTTCTTCTCATTTGGGAATGCTTATACGCAAAGCCTTATGCCTGGTGGGGCATGAAACATCAGGAAGGCTTGGGCCAACCTTTAAAAATGGAGCAGCATTTTCAGCAAGCTCAGGCAGCCTTCTGCAAGAACACACAATGCAATGCGGTGGATTTAAAATCTTTTGCATAGCATCGCCTTGTGAACCGCCCGCCCCTCATCCTCATTCCTCTTGCACCGGGCTCTCTCACGCATCTCATCCTAGGCTTGCAGTGCCTGCAGCACTCTTCCCCTCCCTCCTTTTGCAGGATGGTTCAGCAGGTGATTACTTTACAATCACTAGTTTCCCTCTGAAGGTGCGTCGCTCCGAGGGATCGCTTTGGCTGGTCGTATTTCGAGTGGGGAAGAACGGAACTTTTTCCCTGGGTTGACATTAATAGCACTATTAAGAATAATGATAGATTATTATCATCGTCATCATCATCATCACCCTCAACAAAGGCTGAAGGATTTAAACGTACAGCAGGCCTTTTTCCCACCATACATAACTATAGATATGGATTATATATAAAAATAAATCTTGCTATTTGTAAAGCACCAATTTATTCCGCAGCGCTTTCAAGAAATTTACTTATCACCCTACACTCTAGCATTATACCAACCTCGGAATGATGGAAGGCTGTGAATTATAGATATGGATTATATCTAGATTATAGATAGATTATAAATATATATAAATTAATTATAATATATAAATAAATATTTATAATATATTATATGTAGTTTCTATCCTCTATATTGATTAATAATAGTCTTTATGATTATATTATATAATATATCGATAGATAGATAAATAGATAGACAGATACACAGACATGCATACACACTGTATGCTAATGAGCCCAGCTGTCTGGCAGTTGAGACTACATTGTGATGTCATCAGTGTATTGTGACACGGGCAGTATAGAACTATAAACGCCAGAGTTGGCGGCCATCTTAAGGCAGTCTCTGCTGCAGCTGGAAGTGGGCAGATGTGTCCTCCTGTATCTCCCCCGAGAAGTCACAGGAGCTGGATAATTTTTATTTTTAACAGAGCACCTATTTAATTAAGCCCACAAGGGGGAGATAGCGGCCTACAAAAATCTAATTGTCCGCGGCTGTAGCATTTAAAAAAAAGGTAGGTTCAATTCTTCCATGGACAGGAATAGGTAGGTAGGTAGGCAGGTAGGTTGGTTCAGTTCTTGTCATTTGGGGAATGCTTATGGGCAAGGCCTTATGCCTGGTAGTGCATGAAACGTCAGGAAGGCTCAGGCCAACCTTTAAAGATGGCGCAGCATTTGGGGTGCAAAAACGTCCAATGCACGTTTCCTTTAAAAGGACATATTTCTTCATTCAATGCATAGACATGACAACGTTTCAACATTGTGATGTCATCAGTCTATTGTGACACGGGCAATATAGAACTATAAATGCCAGAGCTTGGCGGCCATCTTAAGGCAGTCTCTGCTGCAGCTGGAAGTGGGCAGATGTGTCCTCCTGCATCTCCCCCGAAAAGCCACAGGAGCTGAAAAATGTTTATTTTTAAGGGAGCCCCTTTTTAATTTGGCCCACAAGAGGGAGACAGCAGCCTACAAAAATTCTACTATTGAATAAAAAAAAAAACGTAGGTTCAATTCTTCCATGGAGAGGAATAGGTAGGTAGGTCAGTTCAGTTCTTCTCATTTGGGAATGCTTATACGCAAAGCCTTATGCCTGGTGGGGCATGAAACATCAGGAAGGCTTGGGCCAACCTTTAAAAATGGAGCAGCATTTTCAGCAAGCTCAGGCAGCCTTCTGCAAGAACACACAATGCAATGCGGTGGATTTAAAATCTTTTGCATAGCATCGCCTTGTGAACCGCCCGCCCCTCATCCTCATTCCTCTTGCACCGGGCTCTCTCACGCATCTCATCCTAGGCTTGCAGTGCCTGCAGCACTCTTCCCCTCCCTCCTTTTGCAGGATGGTTCAGCAGGTGATTACTTTACAATCACTAGTTTCCCTCTGAAGGTGCGTCGCTCCGAGGGATCGCTTTGGCTGGTCGTATTTCGAGTGGGGAAGAACGGAACTTGTTCCCTGGGTTGACATTAATAGCACTATTAAGAATAATGATAGATTATTATCATCATCATCATCATCATCACCCTCAACAAAGGCTGAAGGATTTAAACGTACAGCAGGCCTTTTTCCCACCATACATAATTGTATGCCGCAAAATGAGTAATGAGGCGGCGTGAGACTGGGGGCGGGGCGGAAAGGAGATAGGCAGGTTTGAATAGCGAGCGGTTAGGGGGAAGGGGAGGAGCTATAGACAGGAAGAGACGGGAGCGGGGAGCGGGAAAAATCAGTGTGAGTTGGAGCCAGCGGGTGAGAAGGAGCGTCAGAAGAGAACTTGAGAAAACTTGAGAGATTGTGAAAAGAACGGGGGAGCGGAGTGAGGAGGCGGCCGGTTAAAAGAGGAAGAAGACCAGGATTATCGGGTGGAAGAAGAGGCCAGCGTAAGAGAAGAAGGAGCGGGACTATCGGTTGGAAGAAGAGGCCGGCGGAAGAAAAAAGAGCGGGACTATCGGGTGGAAGAAGAGGCCGGCGAAAGCGAAGAGAGTGCGGGACTATCGGGGGAAAGAAGCGTGCAGCGGAGGAAGAGGATCGCGTCAGCGCCAGCCCAGAGGAAAAGACACCTGTGGATTACAATTATGGAGGACTTACCGGGAATGATCAGAGAAGCAGTGAAGAAGGACAGGACCCGGTGGCTCGAGGAGCTGCTGGCAACATGCCGGACATCCACGGACCAGGCAACGACCGCCGGGCAGGAGGAGCAACGCCAGGCATCAGGAGAAGACGTCGGCATCCAGGGAGAGGCTCCGCGAGGTCGGCCGCGGCGAAGGAAGCAGCCGCCGACAAGGCTCAGCCCGAGCCCAGCGAGGAAGAGAGGAGGATGAAGTGACAGCCGTGTCAGCGATTGCCCGAGAGGGTCCGAAAACCCTAGCGGAGGAGGGGCGCCGATACCTCGGCGCGCGGCAGGGAGACCGGCAGCACAGGCTCTACGGTCCGCAGTCCTCGGGGACCCTGAAAGCGGAGGACTTGTTTCAACAGCGGGGGCAGGCTCCGGACGTCGGCACGAGCGCGCATCCGGGCGCAGGACTACAGCGGCAGCGAAAGGTGAGCTCAGGCAGAGCGAAGAGAGGCAGGGAAGCTCGCGGTTAGGCCGCTCGCCCTCACAAGATGGCGACACAGCACGTAGGGGGGGGGGGAGGGTAGCGCGGGAGGTGCGCAGCAGCTTAGTCACAGGCAAGAGTAGAGAGGGCAGGGGCAGTGGGAAGGGGAAGGAAAGGGCAGCCAGCAGGCCTACATTTAACCCCCCTACACATAGCCCAGAGAGCTACAGCAGTGGGTCCGGCAGCAGCAGGGAGGGGGGAAGCAGCTTAGGGGAGCCCATAGGGGAACTAGCCAGTTCAGAGGAAGAAGGCCACGTAGTTCTGGAAAAAGGGGCAAGGAGGCGACAGTACATTCCCGCCAGCAGGCCTATTAGTCGCACTCAGCAACAGCCCCCCCGACACGTATTAACCCCTTCGCAGAGTAGGGCCGTGGCGAGGCCGCAGCAGTTGGGCCATTTGTCATATCATGACCCTTATGAGCCAACGGTTTCCTACCGGCGGTGTTATGTTAACCCCCGATACGCAGCCCCACCAGCTGAATACGCAGAGTACCCCTATCCACAACCCCAGCCCCCGCGCAGGAGCTCCAAGAGGCAGGGCCAGGGGGCAAGGCAGAGGCAGAAGGCGCGAGCCAGGCAGGAGAGGCAGGAGCGGTTAGAGCAGGAGCAAGCGCAGCAGCCAGGAGTGGCACGCGTCGGCAGTGTTAGGGCGCGCGAGTCTAGTACCAGCAGCGGGCTAGAGGAACCGCAGCGATTTGTGGAACAGCCTCGGCAGTCGGACCCGCAGTTATCCCTCTATCGCGAGGACCGGGAACGTCAACGGTGGCGGGACCACGCTCAGAGTCGCTCAAGGCGGGAACAGCCTGGCATGTCACAGTCCGAAAGCAGAGGAAGGGCGCTGTATCCGACAGATCAGCAGCCCAGACACGAATCGGTCAGGAGCCGCGGGAGCGGTACAGCGGGGACATCACCCTTGGCAACGCCGGAGGTCGGTCCAGCTGGTGAGTCCGAAATTTATGATGTTTTGAAATGTGTTATGGATCCCGCAGCGGTTGCGGAGAGAAGTGATGTGGTTGGTTTGTTGCGGTCGCTGCTGAGCCGGATGGAACCTAAAGAAGGGCTTTTAGTGTCCTGTGCTCCAGGGGGTACAGGCCCGCCTGTGGGTAGTACCGGTGTTAGCTCAGCAGCGGGTTCGGAGGTTGACCCGTCAGTGGGTTTGCAATTTGGTGATTCGCTATATTGTGGTGTCGCCCCGCTAGGGGTCGGTTTGACGGATGACGTGCTGGAAAAGATTAAGAGTGGCGTTTATGTGGATATATGGTCGTTGCTTTCAGCGGACCACGTAATGGTCGATAAGGAGCGGAGTTCAGAGCGTGGATCTGACAAGAAGCCAAAAATAGCGAAGACGTTTGGCAACTGGTTGCAGGCATATATGGTAATGGTACACGTTACGTGCCAGCATCAGCCTGCAAAAGGTCCGGAGATGATGGTGTACTTAAATACCATCTATAGCGCCTATCGGCTGCACGGGGGTGCGGCCTGGTGGCGCTATGACGAGGACTTCAGGCGTCGTATTTCGGGTAAAAGTCACATCAGTTGGGCCTCCAAGGCCACTGATGTGTGGATACAATTGATTTTAGCACAGCGGCCGGCTAAGGCGTCCTTTCCAGGGGCAGCCGCGGGAGCACATCCCAGCAGCCCGCGGCCTCCTCTAGACCAAACGGCTCTTGTTGGTTATACAATGAGGGCCACTGCAGGTTTTACGCCACCTGCAAGTTTAGGCACGAGTGCTCGGTATGCGGGGGTCAGCACGCGGCAGTGCGCTGTTTCCGCAAGCAAAGAGCAACGCCCGCGGTGGGTGGTGCCGGCGGCCCTGCGAACGCCGGTGAGAAGCCGATTCCTGGATCCGTGGTTAGACAGATACCACAGGAAACAGGAGGCAAGAATCCTTAGAGCAGGATTTTTGGAAGGCTTCAGAATACCTTTCTTTGACCAGCAAGTTACAACGCTATGCCCTAACTTAAAGTCGGCAAGAGACGACATTGAGTTAGTGACGGAGAAGGTTATGAAGGAGGTGGAGCTGGGCCGTATGGCCGGGCCTTTTGATGTCCCTCCATTCGAAAACTTGCGGGTGTCCCCCTTGGGTCTTGTGCCTAAAAAGGAAGCTGGCAAGTTTCGACTCATCCATCATTTATCGTTCCCAAGCGGCGGATCGGTAAATGACGGCATTTCGAAGGCAGAGGCAGCCGTGGCTTACACGTCATTCGACTGCGCGGTACGCTTAGTGAGGTCGGCGGGCAAATTTGCCCAGTTAGCAAAAACCGACATAGAATCGGCGTTCCGGCTGCTGCCGGTCCACCCGGATTGCTTCCATTTGCTAGGTTGTAGGATCGAGGACAGTTTTTTCGTGGACATGTGTTTGCCGATGGGATGCTCCATTTCATGTTATTTTTTCGAGTTGTTTAGTTCATTTTTGGAATGGATGGTACGTTATGAAACGGGCATCACATCGGTAATACATTACCTGGACGATTTTTTGTTCGTCGGTTCAGAAACATCAGGGGATTGCGGTTTTTTATTGTCGAGTTTTCAAAGGCTTATGCGTTTAGCGGGGGTCCCGCTGTCGGCGGAAAAGACGACGGGCCCGGTCACGTGCTTAACCTTTTTAGGCATCGAAATTGATTCGGTAAATATGGTTTTCCGGCTGCCAGTAGAAAAAGTGGCGAAGCTACGCCAATTGGTGGGGGACGTGGCCCAATGCAAAAAAGCGACACTGCGCCAGATGCAGAGTCTGTTGGGTTTATTGAACTTCGCTTGCAAGGTTATCCCAATGGGTCGAGTTTTTTCTAGGAGATTATCATTGGCGACGGTGGGTGTTCGCGAACCGCATCATTTCGTACGGGTGACAGCAGGAATGAAAGCAGACCTGCACATATGGAGGGTCTTCCTCCATTCTTTCAACGGGCAGGTGTTATGCCCCAAGGAGGATGTAGAAGGCCCGGCGATCAGTTTGTTCGCCGATGCGGCGGGATCGGGCGGTTTCGGCGTGATTTATAATAACCATTGGTGCAGGGAACCCTGGCCTAGGTTATGGAAAGAGAGAAAGTGGACGAAGAATATTACGTTGCTGGAATTCTTTCCGGTGGTTGTGGCTATTGAAGTATGGGAACCAGAGTTACGGGACCGTAATATCTGTTTCTGGTCTGACAATGCGGCGGTGGTGCAAACCATAAATAAGCAAACTTCGGCGTCCCCGCCGGTGTTGGCGTTGTTGAGACACGTGGTATTGCGATGTTTGCAAAGTAATATTTATTTGCGTGCGAAGCACGTCCCAGGTTGTGACAACGGAGCGGCTGACGCACTCTCTCGTTCACAGATGGACCGGTTCAGGGAGCGGCACCCACGGGCAGATGCCGAGGGGGTACGGTGCCCGCCTTCCTTGTGGAACCTGGCCGAGGAGAGCTGCTGAGGCTGGTGGAGTCATCGGTGGCTGCGTCGACGTGGAAAAGTTATAATGCGGTTTGGGCAACATGGTTGAGATTGGTGGGAGGAACGGTGGTAGGGGGTGTTAGAGCGAGGGCGGCAACGTTAGACTTGTTGGCGAGGTTGCGGGATAATGGGTCGTCCGTGTGTGTGGCAAAAAAACATCTCGCCGGGGTCGCTTTCCTATTAAAGTTACACGGTGTAGCGGACGTGACGAAAGATTTTGTGTTCCAACAGATTATTCGGGGTTGGAGAAAGGAGAAGGTAATTGCGGACATACGGCGACCCATTACGCAAAAATTGTTAGTAAGGCTACTGTCGGCGTTGGAAAGAGTGTGCTCGGACGCATTCGAGGTGTTGTTGTTCAGATCAGCATTTTTGCTCGCTTTTTTCGCGGCGCTGCGCATCGGCGAGCTGGTCCCAGCAAGCAAAGCGAAACCCGGGGGTTTGGGACAGAAGGATGTGATTGCCACGGAGTCATCGGTCAAAGTTTGTGTCAGGAAGTCAAAGACGGACTTGTATGGTAGAGGCGACTGGCTGACCATTAACAGTTCGAAGGACAGTTGGTGCCCGGTGGGCATATTGAGACTTTTTATCGCCAGGCGCCCGGCTGTCTGCACATTTTTGGCCCATGCATCGGGGGCACCGCTTACTCGTTTTCAGTTTTCGGCAGTTTTGCGTTCGGCGTTGAGGGAGTTGGGACTGAATCCGATGGAATTTGGAACCCATTCCTTCAGGATCGGGGCTGCTACGACTGCGGAAGCGCACGGCATGTCAGAGGACGGTTTGAAGAAGTTGGGAAGATGGAAATCCCAGGCCTATAAGTCGTATGTTAGGCCAGATCGGGTTATTGAAGGGGCGTTGGTTGTGGATTGAGACGTCGGCTACACTTGTTTTTCGGACATTGGCAATTCCGGTATATAAGTTTCCGGATATGTTAGGGTTTTGTTTTTCCTATATCATTTCTTTATTGCAGCGCGCGAACCATGGCATGTGTGGATCCTGGGACACTCGTTCATATATTGGGCCGAGAAGAGAGCGGCAGCACGACCCATAGGAAGGAACCTGGGTCTGAGCGGAGCACTGGTTAATTGGATTGGAGTACCGTGGAGGGTAGGAGGAGGGGTGTTTTTTGGAGTAGGGATAGGTAGGAAGTTGTCACAGCGGAGGTAAGGCCGGGAGCTTCCCATGCGGGCTACGGCGCAAAGGAAGGTTTACAGGCCCATGGATAGGGGCTTACGAACGTCCTCTGGGCCAGTACAGTATTAACAATAGTTCAATTAGGCATGGGAGGTTAGAGTCAGTTAAAGTTAGTAAAGTTAAAATTAAATAGTAAAGTTAAATTATATGTTTGAATTATTTAATAAAGCTGTGGCCAACCCACGTTTTCACCAAGAAGTTGTTTGGTATGTTTTTTGGTTATAGGTAAGCGAGCTATAATTAAGGTAAGGTGCCCCCAGTCCTATAGATATGGATTATATATAAAAATAAATCTTGCTATTTGTAAAGCACCAATTTATTCCGCAGCGCTTTCTAGAAATTTACTTATCACCCTACACTCTAGCATTATACCAACCTCGGAATGATGGAAGGCTGTGAATTATAGATATGGATTATATCTAGATTATAGATAGATTATAAATATATATAAATTAATTATAATATATAAATAAATATTTATAATATATTATATGTAGTTTCTATCCTCTATATTGATTAATAATAGTCTTTATGATTATATTATATAATATATCGATAGATAGATAAATAGATAGATAGACAGATACACAGACATGCATACACACTGTATGCTAATGAGCCCAGCTGTCTGGCAGTTGAGACTACATTGTGATGTCATCAGTGTATTGTGACACGGGCAGTATAGAACTATAAACGCCAGAGTTGGCGGCCATCTTAAGGCAGTCTCTGCTGCAGCTGGAAGTGGGCAGATGTGTCCTCCTGTATCTCCCCCGAGAAGTCACAGGAGCTGGATAATTTTTATTTTTAACAGAGCACCTATTTAATTAAGCCCACAAGGGGGAGACAGCGGCCTACAAAAATCTAATTGTCCGCGGCTGTAGCATTTAAAAAAAAGGTAGGTTCAATTCTTCCATGGACAGGAATAGGTAGGTAGGTAGGCAGGTAGGTTGGTTCAGTTCTTGTCATTTGGGGAATGCTTATGGGCAAGGCCTTATGCCTGGTAGTGCATGAAACGTCAGGAAGGCTCAGGCCAACCTTTAAAGATGGCGCAGCATTTGGGGTGCAAAAACGTCCAATGCACGTTTCCTTTAAAAGGACATATTTCTTCATTCAATGCATAGACATGACAACGTTTCAACACTGTGATGTCATCAGTCTATTGTGACACGGGCAATATAGAACTATAAATGCCAGAGCTTGGCGGCCATCTTAAGGCAGTCTCTGCTGCAGCTGGAAGTGGGCAGATGTGTCCTCCTGCATCTCCCCCGAAAAGCCACAGGAGCTGAAAAATGTTTATTTTTAAGGGAGCCCCTTTTTAATTTGGCCCACAAGAGGGAGACAGCAGCCTACAAAAATTCTACTATTGAATAAAAAAAAAAACGTAGGTTCAATTCTTCCATGGAGAGGAATAGGTAGGTAGGTCAGTTCAGTTCTTCTCATTTGGGAATGCTTATACGCAAAGCCTTATGCCTGGTGGGGCATGAAACATCAGGAAGGCTTGGGCCAACCTTTAAAAATGGAGCAGCATTTTCAGCAAGCTCAGGCAGCCTTCTGCAAGAACACACAATGCAATGCGGTGGATTTAAAATCTTTTGCATAGCATCGCCTTGTGAACCGCCCGCCCCTCATCCTCATTCCTCTTGCACCGGGATCTCTCACGCATCTCATCCTAGGCTTGCAGTGCCTGCAGCACTCTTCCCCTCCCTCCTTTTGCAGGATGGTTCAGCAGGTGATTACTTTACAATCACTAGTTTCCCTCTGAAGGTGCGTCGCTCCGAGGGATCGCTTTGGCTGGTCGTATTTCGAGTGGGGAAGAACGGAACTTTTTCCCTGGGTTGACATTAATAGCACTATTAAGAATAATGATAGATTATTATCATCGTCATCATCATCATCACCCTCAACAAAGGCTGAAGGATTTAAACGTACAGCAGGCCTTTTTCCCACCATACATAACTATAGATATGGATTATATATAAAAATAAATCTTGCTATTTGTAAAGCACCAATTTATTCCGCAGCGCTTTCAAGAAATTTACTTATCACCCTACACTCTAGCATTATACCAACCTCGGAATGATGGAAGGCTGTGAATTATAGATATGGATTATATCTAGATTATAGATAGATTATAAATATATATAAATTAATTATAATATATAAATAAATATTTATTATATATTATATGTAGTTTCTATCCTCTATATTGATTAATAATAGTCTTTATGATTATATTATATAATGTATCGATAGATAGATGTTAGGGAATTCAATGTTCCGTCAATATGCTGTGGGGCTCCAAATCAGGGATTATGGCGGCCGCCATGAGAAAGCTATGAAACACAGAGATCAGGCCTGTGTCTAGAAGCAATCTGAGTTTATTGTGTACATTGTCTTTCTTATACAAAAAATAGTAGGCGTATCAGTAGGCTAGTGTTACAGAGGTTGACCTGTTTTACTGGTACATAATTTTGTCTTCTCTATAAACAATGCTTTATTTGTTTGTATGTAGACATCGTGTCTGGTACCCTGATTATCATCACACTCTACATTCTAATCACATGCCCTACCTAGACAGCAGTAAGAAACAAAGCATTCCATACAACCTTTTGATCAGTGTAACGAGATAAACAAGATCTTGGAGACATGATGGACATTTAAGATTACACCTCTACTTAATTAAGTACTAGCCTAAATGTACAAGCATTTTAGCAGAGCTTTTTATAGGACACAGAATAGAGTGTACAATTTAGGCCTACAGCCTCCGGAAACGTATAAAGATACATACATATATACATTAATATGTTCATAACCCTCACAATCCCCCATTTGAAACAGTCCATCTTGAAAAGAGCCTTTGTAGTGGTACTATCAGGGGTGCTAAGCCACCCCCGCCGGTCTTTCTATCCTCTTCGCCGGATCCCCACTGTTGTTGCTCTTTTACGTATGACTGTTTTAACGATATCGTAGAGGGAGCGATTCCAGATAATTTGCTTGTCTCCGTATCCCACAGAATGTCCATAAATTGCAAACACTCAAAAGAATGAACAAAAGAAACAGTATTAATAATGGGTGAAACATAAAATCCATCATCTTTCCTGCTGTAGGTGACCATTCAGTAAAAATATCATACCAGTTATACTCTGTGTCTACCTGGATCTTAGTACCTAGGCTGACTAGCTTATCTCCTACCCATACATTTTTCTAATTCCATAAGGGAGAGGTTAGTAACATCCAAATGCTTTTAAAGGTGTTCAGTATCTATCATTAGTCTTACAATTCTACCCAAGGATACTGTCAGAGTTGACATAGGGATAGCATCTGGGTACCAGTAGTACCTTAATGTTGCTTCAGCATCTGGCAAAAATGTGTAAGTTTCTGTAAATCAATGTATCACCGACATGTTCTGTATACATCCAGACAATGGAGTGATGAGATTATACATACTGGTGGTTCCAGTTCGGTTGGCAACAAAGAATATATATTGGGGGCCAACTTCTATCAGCATATAGATGAAGCAGGTAACACCGTCCAATCACATATGCTGACTGAAGGCTGCTGGAAACATGGCTCATATGCGGCTGTACTCCGTCCGCATACTAGGCCATCCAGTGTTTCTTCACAGTTCTCTATGCCATGGGTTTTATTTTCACTATAAATCATCATACCTGTGAACTTGGGCAACCAATATTGTAAAGCATATAGAGGCGGTCCGAACACCACAGGTAGTACTACAGACTTACACATCAGGCTTGTGTCCTTTACATCATAAAAAGTCATTTCTCCAGTGCTATACTCGTCAGAGCATTCTATACCATCAGCCCCGGGCCGTATCCAAGATGCTACTGGAATTACATTATTGAGAATATTTCTCCACAATTTTTCATTATTTGTCATCACATCTGACCGCTTTGTCCCTCTCGTGAATCATATATACATATTGCAGGCTACATTGTGTATAGTTCATGAATTTACTCATATTTACAAACAAATCCTTTTAAACCGCAAAACCAAATTAAAAAGCGTTAATACATCCTTATCATATCCTAATGCAAGACATCGGGGGAGGAACAAGGAAGGCATGCATTGTGCCTGAACATTTATCAATCTAGAAACATCCTGTCCTACCCCAGCCATTTTATTCTTCATCACCTCTAAATCTATAGAGTTCAGAACCCCTACACCTGTACCAATTCCCTCTAATAGGGTATCATACCATTTTCGTTTTCCTCTGGTGCAGGGTTTCATTGCCTGAAGAGAAATATTATAATGCAATATGGTTTTCTGGCTCTTTGTGGATGATAAGGGGTGTCAAATGCCTGGGAGTTACCCAGGGCAGACATGAAGTGTTGCATTATTTCACCTGTGAAATGTGTACCTCTATCTGACTCGATTACCTCTGGTACCCCGTATCTGCAGATTACCTTATTCATGAGCTTCTTTTCGGTTACCTGCTCATTTACTTTTGTAACAGGGTACGCCTCCAACCTGAAAAACATCAACAACAAGCACATATTCATACTTCCCAACACGTGGGAGCTGAATGTTGTCAATTTGCAATCCCTGAAATGGGTAGAGTGGTCCTGGCAAGTGCCTTTGTGGTCAATTTACTTCTACCCTGTTGCTTACGGCATAGCTCATGCAAAACTGGACAAATGATGTAGCAGCTACAAAGAACCCAGGGGGCAACCCTTTCTCTCTCAAGCGTAGGTAACATAGCTGCCTTCGATAGGTGAGTCTTTCCATGGATCAGCTGGGCCATCATGGGGTACAGGGATCGTGGTAGGCAAGTTACTGACTGTTTGCCATACGCCACCCTGTTCTACTGCTCCCATATTAGTCCATTTATCTTTTTCTTCTTTGCTGGCTTGTGACTGTAATGTCTTTAGTACATCAATGTTCAAATTTTTATCAAAGTCCAAATCATAGTCTCTGACTTGTGCGGTCAGTATCTTCTTTTCTTCTTTCTTCCACGGCTTGAGGGCCGCTGTCTGCGCTGAAGTCTGCTAGGGCGTTGCCTTTTGCTTCTGCACTGTTGGCTTTAGTATGAGCTTTCACCTTCAGGATTGCTACTTTGTCTGGTAGGAGTAGGGCTTTCATAAGGTTCTGTACTGCTACACCATTCTCAATGGGTTGTCCTACAGAAGTTTAAAAATGTCTGGCCTTCCATATTGGGCCGTAACCATGATCTATGCCGAATACATACCAGGAGTCAGTGTAAATGGTTACCTTCTGTCACTCTACACGCCTCAGTGAGGGCCTTCAGTTCCGCTTCTTGTACTGAGACATGCGGAGGCATTCTGCTTTTAGAGATCTTGTTGTGTGAACACTGCATATCTGGTGTGGAGTCATCAATCACCCTGGTACCATCTATAAAAACAACTCAAAATATGTATTAACAAGGGGTTTCAATAACTCTTTAAAACTTAAACTTTTCTTGTTGCATCAATGCTAGACAATCATGCTGATATTCTATTCCAAATAGATCACGTTCTTATTTGCAAAAATTTTTAAAAATAGCTGATCTGTAATACATAGATCACCTATGCATCCCCCTCCCCCATTTGATCACCTATGCCTCCCCCTCCCCCATTTGAAACAGGATACTCGATTGGAAGAAGAGTAGCCGGGTTCACCATTGAAAAGAAATATTAAAGGGGGGGCATGAGCAAAGCACATTGCAACCTTATTTGACAAGCTAGAGACAGGTGTTTAGGTTGTACTTGAGTGAGTATACTCTGGATGTCATGAGGGGTGAGAACCACTAGGGGGTAGTCCAGGACCAACTCAGAAGATTTGTCAACCCTTACTTGTACTGCTGCCACCGCACAGACACAGGAGGGGGCTCCTCGGGCTACCGGAGTAATACCCAAGTGACCGTGGACGTCCTCCATGTTTTTGCGTCAATACTGCTGTCGCATGAAAGGCCAGGGACGGCAGTATGAGACAAGTCCCAAAAAGGTGCGAAGCTTTGGCAGCAGAAGAAGATACAGAAATGGCTTGAACTGCAGCCCTGCGTCGTTCTGTGAGATGTCTGCCTTCTTGAGCTAGACAACAACCTTTTGTTTACAAAGCTGTAATTTTTCCTTTTTAAGCCTTGCAGCCATTTTCTGCTAAAAATTTTTTTTAGAAGAGAAATAGATGCAGATTGACATGTTTCAGATCCTCAGCACAAAGCTGGAAAGTCATTAACATATTGCAACAGCACAGTCCCCTCAGGCGGAGTCCAAGCCTGCAGGACAGTTACATAAATGCCCTTTTGTCTGAAAAAGGGCCGGAGATTCAGACTGTCTCCACTCTGGCTTATTATCTATGACCTTAGGGATTCCAATAGACCTTCTACAAAGGCCATACTAAGTACATGTTTGCCCATCTTTTCTATGCCCCTATATCCCAGATCTGACAAACGTTGTTGAAGGGGGGCATAGAATTGTTTTACACTTTCTTCCTTCTCTTTGTGTGATATTAGAAAGAGACAAGGAGGATTCTCTCAATTTTTTTTTTTTCTTTTTCCCCGATGTTTCAGACAAATTAAAAATATTTTACCACTTCTCAATTCTCTATGTTTAATTTTATCCCAATCTGTGTCACAATAGTCTTTCACATAATTTTAGATTATAGTTCCCGCTGCCTTCCCTGTTTTACATATACTCCTGCATCTCCTCCTTGTCCTCCTTCTCATGCTTTCACTCACTAGCCTAGGATCTAGTGAGCATAGGCATAACCGGTTTGCACCGAGGAGCTCCGCAAGCAGGGCAGCTCTCTCTCCAATCCGGGTTCTGTTGTCCACAATGCCAGCAGGTCCATCCCTCCAGTCCAATGTTTGACCTTGGAGTGGATGACTTGGCATAGGGTGAGGAGGAGACGGTTGGAATTGAGATGAAGGAGGGGGTGGAGGTGAAAGAGGGAACTGACCCGACAATGAGAGAACATCTTTGAATTCTTTTCTCATTTCATTTTCAGCTACTGAACAGTGTATATATATATATATATAATACAACATACTTCCTGTGTAGCCAAATATAACCAATTCTTAATTCAGATTTCTTTGCAAAGACAAGTAGGTCTTCTAAAGCCCAGTACTCCACCCTTTGAAATGTATCTTATCTTCTATAGAACACAGAAACTTCTCCAGACAAATAGCTGTATAACTGGTTCCACTGCCTGTGACCATCTTCTATTGTGCAAATAACCTGGGCTGACTATTCAAAATGAACTTAGAGTGTAATACACTTGCCCCCACCTTACAAAAACTGCAAATTCACACTCACTAAGGGGGGTTTTATTCATTCCTATACGGACTGATAATATGTGAAGTAGAAATTGGGATTGTATTTACTGTACACCAGACTTCCAATAATGAGCGAATTATGTATAGATAAGAAAAACTCTTAGTACCGCGGTTTTTACACAATTTGCTCAGAATAGGCTACCCAATGACAAACACAATACAACTTATGCCCATTTCTACCCACATACTGATATTCACCACACTGCGACCACTCAGCGGCCAATATATTATAGGGGGCTTTATTCCACCCTGGCATTATTAACAATTCATCGGACACTTCTTTGTTCTTAGCTACCGACATTTTCGTACTATTGCGGATTTTCTTAAACAGCGACATTTTCACACTATGCCAGATTATCACAAGAAATTCTTCAACTATCAGTTTATCAAAATTTTCCTTTAAAACAAACTAGTGTATTACTCTCTGCGTAATCCTGTTCACAGCGCCATTAATATATATTGCTGCAAGGAGCAAGACTTAGTTCAAATTACGCTTTATAGAGAGTAAGACACTATAAAAGGATCATACTGTAGTTGATTGGGACCCTAATAAGTGGGATGGGGACCAATATTCATTTGCCAATTTCTTTAGCTATCTTTCACACCTTATCCTCTTTACCAGTAGTATGGACAATGGCTGGCGGTTTATGTACACCAAGAGGCTTATAATTTTTATTCTTTCACACACATAAAACAATTGTTTGTTTCACTATTTTTCTGTGCAGTCTTCCGCACCTTATCCTCTTTACCAGCAGTATGGACAATGGCTGGCGGTTTATGTACACCAAGAGGCTTATTATTTTTATTATTATTTTCTTTATACACTCTTCAAATAAAATACTGTTGTTAATTGAAAGTGAGATACACTTTAAATAGAACTTTTGTTATTAATTTGACTAAAGTACTTATCAGGTGTTTCAAGTACACAATTATCTCATATTAATATCTTGATTCAATAATATTCAAATTAACACAACTCAATATTTTTGAATTCCACATATTCCACGAATCTGTATATACATATATACACTGTGGTAATCCTGGGCTATTATCTCACACAACTAGTCTCAGGAATAAAATTAGATGCCCCTCCTTTGGTCACTCCATTTGTTCAAGTGAGAGACTTAACATGGAGTCTAAGAGTGACCTTCACTCTATACATTACCACAATATACATATATATACACCAACATCCACTTAAAATGGAGACACACTTCTCACCTAGGCTGGACTGTGTGTAGGGTGGAGCAAGACCTGTTCCTATTGTTTTTCCCTCCCATCTCCTTACATCACCTAGCTCCACCCCCTATGGTCTGGCTCAGCATTTGGTCATTTTTGCTTCATTTCGTTTCTGGTTACCGGACAGTATACACCATATAACACAGTCTAACTCTCATACAGGTCCTTCCATTTATACACACACATAAAGACAAAAACATTTGCATGTCAGTTACTAAGTGTCAGTACTTTTTTTTTTTTTTTTTTTTAAGTGTCAGTACTTCCTCACTTGTCTAAAAGTGTCGGTACCTCCCAACCCTGCTTATTTCCCCCCGTCTCAACTACTTCTCTTATACCTATAAGAGGATCCCATCAGGGATTTTATCCCCTGAAAATTTTAGGCTTCCCTGGTACAATTTATACCATGCCTTCCAGAGATCGGCAAGCGGGTTTCATATTCTGTACTTCCTCACCCTGCATATTTTACCTCATCTCTACTACTTCTCTTATGTTAATAAGAGGATCCCATCAGGGGTTTTATCCCCTGAAAATTTTAGGCTTCCCTGGTATAAGTTATACCATGCCTTCCAGAGATTGGCAATAGGGTATCATATTCTGTACACTGACCATGCAAAGTAACAAATAAAGACAATAACAGTTAAACACCCGCACAGCATATTCAGCCCACCATATGAATTCTTAAAAGCTTGAAGATTTATAAGAGGCATGCACTTCTTACCCCTCGGACAGGAAAGGAGCAGCCAGGAAGCACGGATAGATTGTGGCAAGATAAAACCTTACCTTACTGCGCAGTTTTTGTCAATCCGTGGTTCCGAGTGGCTCCTTATCCCATCTGGGTCCGGGGGGGTTCGAGGTGTAGGTGGTCCTCTTGTTCCATCAAGCCCCGCGATCGGGCGCCAATTACTGTTAGGGAATTCAATGTTCCGTCAATATGCTGTGGGGCTCCAAATCAGGGATTATGGCGGCCGCCATGAGAAAGCTATGAAACACAGAGATCAGGCCTGTGTCTAGAAGCAATCTGAGTTTATTGTGTACATTGTCTTTCTTATACAAAAAATAGTAGGCGTATCAGTAGGCTAGTGTTACAGAGGTTGACCTGTTTTACTGGTACATAATTTTGTCTTCTCTATAAACAATGCTTTATTTGTTTGTATGTAGACATCGTGTCTGGTACCCTGATTATCATCACACTCTACATTCTAATCACATGCCCTACCTAGACAGCAGTAAGAAACAAAGCATTCCATACAACCTTTTGATCAGTGTAACGAGATAAACAAGATCTTGGAGACATGATGGACATTTAAGATTACACCTCTACTTAATTAAGTACTAGCCTAAATGTACAAGCATTTTAGCAGAGCTTTTTATAGGACACAGAATAGAGTGTACAATTTAGGCCTACAGCCTCCGGAAACGTATAAAGATACATACATATATACATTAATATGTTCATAACCCTCACAATAGATAAATAGATAGATAGACAGATACACAGACATGCATACACACTGTATGCTAATGAGCCCAGCTGTCTGGCAGTTGAGACTACATTGTGATGTCATCAGTGTATTGTGACACGGGCAGTATAGAACTATAAACGCCAGAGTTGGCGGCCATCTTAAGGCAGTCTCTGCTGCAGCTGGAAGTGGGCAGATGTGTCCTCCTGTATCTCCCCCGAGAAGTCACAGGAGCTGGATAATTTTTATTTTTAACAGAGCACCTATTTAATTAAGCCCACAAGGGGGAGACAGCGGCCTACAAAAATCTAATTGTCCGCGGCTGTAGCATTTAAAAAAAAGGTAGGTTCAATTCTTCCATTGACAGGAATAGGTAGGTAGGTAGGCAGGTAGGTTGGTTCAGTTCTTGTCATTTGGGGAATGCTTATGGGCAAGGCCTTATGCCTGGTAGTGCATGAAACGTCAGGAAGGCTCAGGCCAACCTTTAAAGATGGCGCAGCATTTGGGGTGCAAAAACGTCCAATGCACGTTTCCTTTAAAAGGACATATTTCTTCATTCAATGCATAGACATGACAACGTTTCAACATTGTGATGTCATCAGTCTATTGTGACACGGGCAATATAGAACTATAAATGCCAGAGCTTGGCGGCCATCTTAAGGCAGTCTCTGCTGCAGCTGGAAGTGGGCAGATGTGTCCTCCTGCATCTCCCCCGAAAAGCCACAGGAGCTGAAAAATGTTTATTTTTAAGGGAGCCCCTTTTTAATTTGGCCCACAAGAGGGAGACAGCAGCCTACAAAAATTCTACTATTGAATAAAAAAAAAAACGTAGGTTCAATTCTTCCATGGAGAGGAATAGGTAGGTAGGTCAGTTCAGTTCTTCTCATTTGGGAATGCTTATACGCAAAGCCTTATGCCTGGTGGGGCATGAAACATCAGGAAGGCTTGGGCCAACCTTTAAAAATGGAGCAGCATTTTCAGCAAGCTCAGGCAGCCTTCTGCAAGAACACACAATGCAATGCGGTGGATTTAAAATCTTTTGCATAGCATCGCCTTGTGAACCGCCCGCCCCTCATCCTCATTCCTCTTGCACCGGGCTCTCTCACGCATCTCATCCTAGGCTTGCAGTGCCTGCAGCACTCTTCCCCTCCCTCCTTTTGCAGGATGGTTCAGCAGGTGATTACTTTACAATCACTAGTTTCCCTCTGAAGGTGCGTCGCTCCGAGGGATCGCTTTGGCTGGTCGTATTTCGAGTGGGGAAGAACGGAACTTTTTCCCTGGGTTGACATTAATAGCACTATTAAGAATAATGATAGATTATTATTATCATCATCATCATCATCATCATCACCCTCAACAAAGGCTGAAGGATTTAAACGTACAGCAGGCCTTTTTCCCACCATACATAACTATAGATATGGATTATATATAAAAATAAATCTTGCTATTTGTAAAGCACCAATTTATTCCGCAGCGCTTTCAAGAAATTAACTTATCACCCTACACTCTAGCATTATACCAACCTCGGAATGATGGAAGGCTGTGAATTATAGATATGGATTATATCTAGATTATAGATAGATTATAAATATATATAAATTAATTATAATATTTAAATAAATATTTATAATATATTATATGTAGTTTCTATCCTCTATATTGATTAATAATAGTCTTTATGATTATATTATATAATATATTGATAGATAGATAAATAGATAGATAGACAGATAAACAGACATGCATACACACTGTATGCTAATGAGCCCAGCTGTCTGGCAGTTGAGACTACATTGTGATGTCATCAGTGTATTGTGACACGGGCAGTATAGAACTATAAACGCCAGAGTTGGCGGCCATCTTAAGGCAGTCTCTGCTGCAGCTGGAAGTGGGCAGATGTGTCCTCCTGTATCTCCCCCGAGAAGTCACAGGAGCTGGATAATTTTTATTTTTAACAGAGCACCTATTTAATTAAGCCCACAAGGGGGAGACAGCAGCCTACAAAAATCTAATTGTCCGCGGCTGTAGCATTTAAAAAAAAGGTAGGTTCAATTCTTCCATGGACAGGAATAGGTAGGTAGGTAGGCAGGTAGGTTGGTTCAGTTCTTGTCATTTGGGGAATGCTTATGGGCAAGGCCTTATGCCTGGTAGTGCATGAAACGTCAGGAAGGCTCAGGCCAACCTTTAAAGATGGCGCAGCATTTGGGGTGCAAAAACGTCCAATGCACGTTTCCTTTAAAAGGACATATTTCTTCATTCAATGCATAGACATGACAACGTTTCAACATTGTGATGTCATCAGTCTATTGTGACACGGGCAATATAGAACTATAAATGCCAGAGCTTGGCGGCCATCTTAAGGCAGTCTCTGCTGCAGCTGGAAGTGGGCAGATGTGTCCTCCTGCATCTCCCCCGAAAAGCCACAGGAGCTGAAAAATGTTTATTTTTAAGGGAGCCCCTTTTTAATTTGGCCCACAAGAGGGAGACAGCAGCCTACAAAAATTCTACTATTGAATAAAAAAAAAACGTAGGTTCAATTCTTCCATGGAGAGGAATAGGTAGGTAGGTCAGTTCAGTTCTTCTCATTTGGGAATGCTAATACGCAAAGCCTTATGCCTGGTGGGGCATGAAACATCAGGAAGGCTTGGGCCAACCTTTAAAAATGGAGCAGCATTTTCAGCAAGCTCAGGCAGCCTTCTGCAAGAACACACAATGCAATGCGGTGGATTTAGACTGGGGGGACTTAACACTTACTTTAGCTCCCCAATAAACAAATAATACGTACAACATCTGCTGGCTTGTTGTGGGTAGGCCACAGCCTTTATTTAACCATATAAACTTTATTTCAAACGTAAATCACTTTCTCTTTACCTTCCATGCCAAATTAAATGTCCATTTTTTCACTGAAACTTGTTCTTGTATACTGTGGCATAAGAAGGCCCTTAACGGCCTGTAAAGCCCTACCCTTCCTAGCTGGCATGGAAGTCCTAACTACCGCCACGAAGGATGCAGCATATTTCTATGCTGCACTCCGCCCCCCACATGCCAGCAATAATGCCGACTCCACCCCATCCTGCAATCTAGACAGGAAAATATCTAACCCTATCTCACTAAGATGAACCCCGTCACCCCGCATCATCCCGCGCTCTCTTCTCTCCAGCTCCCAATGACGGATGGCTATTCCGCCCAAGGCTTGCACGTGCTTCGATATCCTGAAGTTAACCGTTCTCCGTACTTGCTCAATCGCCTCGTTATCTCGCGCTTCCCTCCAGATTCTTCTGGCCACTATGTCTGACCAGACAATTATCATCCGCTTAAAGAACAGTTTAAAACGATAAATGTCCTCTTTCATCAGGGAAATGAGCTCCGCTACTTTTATTTTTCCGAGGTCATTTCCTCCTGCATGAATGACTAGTATTACTTTATCATTCTCCCAACTGCTGATTCTCAATACCTCCTGGAGCAGCCTGGGCCATTGCAAACCTCTAATCCCTCTCCAATGTACTGGAATATTGAGGCCTAAATTGCCTCCGATAGGCCTATCTCTGGCTCTCCTCTCGGCCCAGTATATATATGAGTGGCCTATCACCCATACCGACCAATCCGTAACTGTAAATAAATAAAGAAAACATACACCGAAAAGAAACATCACAACCAATGTATAACTTATATGAAAACTCTAAGGTCCGGTCGCACATAAGACCTGTACGCATCTGATCTCCAGCGACCCACTCTTTTAATGCCCTCGATACCCATGCCGCACGAAAAAGCGGACGTCGCAGCCCCTATCCTAAACGAGTGTGATCCGAAATCCTTTGGGTTGAGGCCCAATTTATTCAGACTACCGCGCATGACCGCCGTGAACTGGTATTTGGTTAACGGGAGGCCCGACGCATGCTTCAAAAACGGGCCCGTTCCGCAGTGTCGTTCCAAAAACCCCGTTATCAAAATTACCGGACACCATTTTGTTCCCAATTTGCCTATCCTGATCCATTCTCCAACCCCGTAAACATCTGTTTTTGATCTCCGAACGCCAATTTTAATGCAGTCTCCGTCAACTAACACGTCTCCGTACATCAGTCCCCCAGGTCTAATTTTACTCGCTGACACTAATTCCCCAATCCGCAATGCTGCGAAAAAGGCAATTACGAAGGCCACGCGGAAAAGCTCCACCTCGGAGCCCTCCTCGCAAACCTCTCCCAGTACTTCCAATATAGCATTTAGCAATTTAAACGTGATCGGTCTCCTTCCGTTCTTAATTACTTTGTCCTTCTTCCACCCTTTAATAATCTGTCCAAAAACGAAATCTTTAGTTACATTCCTCGACCCGTGTAACCGCAGTAAAAAGGCCACCGCCGTCAACTGTTTTTTGGCCGCGTCCGCCGACGCCCCCTTTTTACGCATTGCCGCTAATGTGTCTAAAGTTACCGCCTTCGCTCTTTCTTCCGAAGGAAACTTTCCACCCGCTGCCGCTATCCACTCTTTCCATACGTTATTATACCGTCTCCATGTGGTACTTGAAACTGACATCTTTACGAGAGCTAATAGCTCTCTTCTATCATTTCCCACAAGAAAGCAGGGCAACATACCCCCTCGACCTCCGCCGTCGGGTGCAGCTCCCTGAATGTTGACATCTGAAAGCAAGAAAGAGCATCAGCAGTAGCATTCAAATAACCCGGTACATATCGTGCTTTAAATCTTACGTTGTGCTGTAAACACCGTAGAACCAAATGGCGTAATGCCGCCAGCACCAACGTTGATGACGACGATTGCCTGTTTACCACCTGTACCACCGACTGGTTATCGGACCAGAAACAGATATTCTTATTGGCCAACCTCAGGCCCCAAATCTCCATTGCCACCATTAACGGGAATATCTCCAAAAGTGCCACATTTTTTACCCATTGCTTCTGCTTCCAAGAACTTGGCCAAGCAGCGCAACACCACCGGTTACCAAATAGAACTCCAAAACCATGTGATCCAGCTGCATCCGACACCAAACCGATCTCCTCGTTTTGCCTCTCATCCTCCGGGCATATAACCTGGCCGTTGAAAGAACCGAGGAACACTCTCCATACATGCAAGTCCAACTTCATTCCTTTCGACACTCTGATAAAATGATGGGGCTCTCTTGCCCCTCTTGTTGCCAATGACAACCGCCGAGAGAAAGCTCGTCCCATCGGAATGACCTTGCACGCGAAATTAATTAAACCTAACAGAACTTGCAGCTGGTGAAGTGTAACTTTCCGCGAACTGCCCACCAAATCCACTGCTTGCCGCAAACGCGCCACCTTATCATCGGGCAAGCGGAAAATCATCTCCACCGTGTCAATTTCGATACCTAAAAAACTTAGCCTTGACACTGGGCCCACTGTTTTCTCAACTGACAATGGCACACCTGCCTTACGCATTAAAGAACGAAAAGACGAAAGTAAAAACTCGCAAACCGTCGAATTAGCTTGTCCAACAAAAAGAAAATCGTCTAGATAGTGCAAAACCGATGCGCTGCCCGTCTCAACCTTTAACATCCACTCCAAAAAGGAGCTGAAAACCTCGAAATAATAACAAGAGATCGAGCAGCCCATTGGCAGGCACATATCCACAAAAAACTGGTCCTCAATTTTGCACCCCAGCAGATGGAAGCACTGTGGGTGCACCGGCAAGAGGCGGAAAGCCGATTCTATATCGGCTTTCGCTAACCATGCACCTCTGCCCGCCTTTCTAACCAACTCAACTGCCCCATCAAATGATGCATATGACACCGCCGCTTGCTCCTTTGCTATCCCGTCGTTAACGGATTCCCCGGACGGGTATGATAAATGGTGTATGAGTCTAAACTTGCCAGTTTCTTTCTTTGGTACTAGGCCCAAAGGAGAAACCCGCAAGTTGCTGAAAGGCGGCTCCAGAAATGGCCCCGCCATTCGTCCCAACTCTACTTCCTTTAACAACTTTTCAAGCACTAACTCTTTGTTATCGCGAGCGGATTTTAAATTTTGGCAAAATGACGCAGCAGAAACGTTAGAATGCGGGATGAAGAAACCTTCAGCGAAACCCGCCCTAAGCAGGCTTGCTTCCGGTCTCCGTGGGTACCGGTCGAGCCACGGCTCCAGGTACTGAACGCTCACCGGCGTTCGCCCCTGTGCCGGGAAGTCCCGCCGCTCGTTGACGCCGAAAACATCGCATCGCTGTATGCGACCCGCCGCAAATAGAGCATTCGTGTCTAAATTTGCACGATGCCTGGAAACGGCAGTGGCCCTCGTTGAAGGCCCAGCATGATCCAGATGGCTTAGGGGCCACAGGAGTCTGCTGTCCGCCGGCGCCTGTGGCCGTTCCATGAAAGCTAGATCTCGTCGGTTTCTGAGCCAGTATCAGCTGGATCCACACGTCTGTAGCCTTCGTTGCCCAGCTGATACTGTCGGAGCCCGAGATCCTGCAACGAAAATCTTCGTCGTATCTCCACCAAGCCGACCCCCGTGCAACTTATATGCACTGTGGATCGTGTTGATGTACACAAGCATCTCGGGCCCTTTCTGAGGATACTGACGGCACACGACGTGCGCCAGCATCAAAAAGGCCTGTAGCCAGTTCCCAAAAGTTTTAGCAACCTTGGGTTTTTTCTCGCCTCCACGTTCTGAAAAACGTTCCTTGTCGACTGACACATGTTCAGCCGACAACAGTGACCAAATGTCCACGTAACCACCGTTTATTATTTTACTCACCACTTCGTCCTCCAGCCCGGCATCCAGCGGGGCTACACCACAAAAAAGCGAATCCGCTAATTTAAAACCATCACTCACTCCTGCCCCCGTAGGCAGACTCTTCCGTCCTTGTAAAGGACCACCAACCTCGGGCAAGGCCGACCTCCCCGGTTGCTTATGGGACACTGGTAGTCCCTTCTCCTTCTCATAATTATCACACAGAGCTCTCAAAGCTGACATAAAATCATCCTTCCGGCCTGCGCCGGGCACATTATCCCAAACTCTATTTAATTGCACCGACTCACCCGCCTCGTTGTCCTCCGGCATCGCCAAGGGAAAGCTGGGTGCGGGCTGATTGGCTGTAAGGTCGGTGCGCCGCGTGTCGTTCTCCGCTGGTAACACCCCGGCCACTCGGACTCCTTATTTTTGCAGCCCCGTAGGCCGAAACTCCATCTCCCGATCTGCTCAATCTCGCTCCTTCACCACTACCTGCGGAAAAAGCCGGTGAGCGTAAGCAAGGGTATTGTGCAGTTTGGGCGGCCGCCCCTCGGCCGCCATGTCTGACTTTCTGCGACACCGCTTCTGAGCGACTGAACTGCGCCACCGCCTGCGTGACTCTGCTCCTCCTCCTCCTTGTTCCTGCTACCGGTGATGACGCGCTGCTAAACTCCTCCATCTCACTCGCCGATTGACTCTCTTCTGTTGCATCCCGCTGCCTGCTATTCTCCTGCCTCCTGCCAGGAGCGTAGCGCTCGCGCTGACTGGTGGCATGCGCTATGGGCCTGTGTCTGGCCGCCGGCTCATGACTACTGCCGGCGGCCTGCATGCGCCTATCGCGCCTATCATAGGGGGTTGCTTGGTGGCTTATGGCTGCTGGCGCTCCGGAGCGGCAATTTGTCGCCTCATAATGGCTGCCGCTGGGCCCCCCCCTCCCCCTCCCGCGCCCCGAACATGTGGCGCTGTGACTTCAGCCCCCTCCTGCTCCCCCACTGTGCGGCGCTCGCCCCCTCCCTCCCCCTGCTTTCCCCCCCGCTGCTGCTCGAACGCGATGAGGGAGACGCACTTACCAGCATCTCCCTCCTAACGGCTGCCGCCGCTCCGCGGCCGGGACTACTTCTCTCAGGCGTATCCCTACGCGCGCCTGCCGCGCCACGTGGGGAGCGCTCCATTATCGCCATCCTCGCTCTGCTGGCAGCCGCGGGAACACCTCCTCCCGCGCCGGACTTACCCGATCCTGGCCTCGCCGACACACCGAAGGTTAGTCCGTCTCTCCCTTCTACCTCACCGTCGCTGACCCGGCTACGTCCTATCGGCTCTGCTTCCTCCATGTCGCGCTGCGACCGCGCGGCACCGCTCCTCCTCGCTCCTTCTGTTCTGGGGCTCCTCACTGGCACTGCTCTCTTCACCACCGGGCTGGGGCTCAAACGGGCGGGTGGATTCCTCCTTCGGACGGGTCTTCCCCTGGGCTCATCGCTGCTGGGCAAAACGGGTTGGCTTTGGGCATGTCTTCCCCTGGGCTCCTCGCTGCTGGGCAAAACGGGTCGGCTTCGGGCATGTCTTCCCCTGGGCTCCTCGCTGCTGGGCAACACGGGTGGATTACTGCTTTCCCCGGCCTCCGCTGCAGGCGGTCTCGATAATTCTTCGGCCATCTTCACGAGCCAGCTAGTGCCCTGGCTGGCCACCACATCGTTGATCCGCTCCATCAACTCTTCCATGCTGCAGCTCGTCTGGGTCCACGTCTTCACTCTTCTTTCTCCTGGTCCCGACTGAAATCCTTCACTTCCTTCTTTTTTACTAACAGTTAACCCCTCCCTTTCCTGTGGTCGCTTCCTCTCTCTCTCTCCTCCCCCTCTCCCCCCCCCAGTCATCAGCATCTTCCCTATACGTTTGCTGCTATCTAAAATCTTTTGCATAGCATCGCCTTGTGAACCGCCCGCCCCTCATCCTCATTCCTCTTGCACCGGGCTCTCTCACGCATCTCATCCTAGGCT
Source organism: Eleutherodactylus coqui (assembly GCF_035609145.1). NCBI lineage: Eukaryota > Metazoa > Chordata > Amphibia > Anura > Eleutherodactylidae > Eleutherodactylus > Eleutherodactylus coqui. The sequence goes on along the minus strand of NC_089838.1, from coordinate 40,230,001 downwards.
TGCAGTGCCTGCAGCACTCTTCCCCTCCCTCCTTTTGCAGGATGGTTCAGCAGGTGATTACTTTACAATCAGTAGTTTCCCTCTGAAGGTGCGTCGCTCCGAGGGATCGCTTCAGCTGGTCGTATTTCGAGTGGGGAAGAACGGAACTTTTTCCCTGGGTTGACATTAATAGCACTATTAAGAATAATGATAGATTATTATTATCATCATCATCATCATCATCACCCTCAACAAAGGCTGAAGGATTTAAACGTACAGCAGGCCTTTTTCCCACCATACATAACTATAGATATGGATTATATATAAAAATAAATCTTGCTATTTGTAAAGCACCAATTTATTCCGCAGCGCTTTCAAGAAATTTACTTATCACCCTACACTCTAGCATTATACCAACCTCGGAATGATGGAAGGCTGTGAATTATAGATATGGATTATATCTAGATTATAGATAGATTATAAATATATATAAATTAATTATAATATATAAATAAATATTTATAATATATTATATGTAGTTTCTATCCTCTATATTGATTAATAATAGTCTTTATGATTATATTATATAATATATCGATAGATAGATAAATAGATAGATAGACAGATACACAGACATGCATACACACTGTATGCTAATGTGCCCAGCTGTCTGGCAGTTGAGACTACATTGTGATGTCATCAGTGTATTGTGACACGGGCAGTATAGAACTATAAACGCCAGAGTTGGCGGCCATCTTAAGGCAGTCTCTGCTGCAGCTGGAAGTGGGCAGATGTGTCCTCCTGCATCTCCCCCGAAAAGCCACAGGAGCTGAAAAATGTTTATTTTTAAGGGAGCCCCTTTTTAATTTGGCCCACAAGAGGGAGACAGCAGCCTACAAAAATTCTACTATTGAATAAAAAAAAAAACGTAGGTTCAATTCTTCCATGGAGAGGAATAGGTAGGTAGGTCAGTTCAGTTCTTCTCATTTGGGAATGCTTATACGCAAAGCCTTATGCCTGGTGGGGTATGAAACATCAGGAAGGCTTGAGCCAACCTTTAAAAATGGAGCAGCATTTTCAGCAAGCTCAGGCAGCCTTCTGCAAGAACACACAATGCAATGCGGTGGATTTAAAATCTTTTGCATAGCATCGCCTTGTGAACCGCCCGCCCCTCATCCTCATTCCTCTTGCACCGGGCTCTCTCACGCATCTCATCCTAGGCTTGCAGTGCCTGCAGCACTCTTCCCCTCCCTCCTTTTGCAGGATGGTTCAGCAGGTGATTACTTTACAATCACTAGTTTCCCTCTGAAGGTGCGTCGCTCCGAGGGATCGCTTTGGCTGGTCGTATTTCGAGTGGGGAAGAACGGAACTTTTTCCCTGGGTTGACATTAATAGCACTTTTAAGAATAATGATAGATTATTATCATCATCATCATCATCATCATCATCACCCTCAACAAAGGCTGAAGGATTTAAACGTACAGCAGGCCTTTTTCCCACCATACATAACTATAGATATGGATTATATATAAAAATAAATCTTGCTATTTGTAAAGCACCAATTTATTCCGCAGCGCTTTCAAGAAATTTACTTATCACCCTACACTCTAGCATTATACCAACCTCGGAATGATGGAAGGCTGTGAATTATAGATATGGATTATATCTAGATTATAGATAGATTATAAATATATATAAATTAATTATAATATATAAATAAATATTTATAATATATTATATGTAGTTTCTATCCTCTATATTGATTAATAATAGTCTTTATGATTATATTATATAATATATCGATAGATAGATAAATAGATAGATAGACAGATACACAGACATGCATACACACTGTATGCTAATGAGCCCAGCTGTCTGGCAGTTGAGACTACATTGTGATGTCATCAGTGTATTGTGACACGGGCAGTATAGAACTATAAACGCCAGAGTTGGCGGCCATCTTAAGGCAGTCTCTGCTGCAGCTGGAAGTGGGCAGATGTGTCCTCCTGTATCTCCCCCGAGAAGTCACAGGAGCTGGATAATTTTTATTTTTAACAGAGCACCTATTTAATTAAGCCCACAAGGGGGAGACAGCGGCCTACAAAAATCTAATTGTCCGCGGCTGTAGCATTTAAAAAAAAGGTAGGTTCAATTCTTCCATGGACAGGAATAGGTAGGTAGGTAGGCAGGTAGGTTGGTTCAGTTCTTGTCATTTGGGGAATGCTTATGGGCAAGGCCTTATGCCTGGTAGTGCATGAAACGTCAGGAAGGCTCAGGCCAACCTTTAAAGATGGCGCAGCATTTGGGGTGCAAAAACGTCCAATGCACGTTTCCTTTAAAAGGACATATTTCTTCATTCAATGCATAGACATGACAACGTTTCAACATTGTGATGTCATCAGTCTATTGTGACACGGGCAATATAGAACTATAAATGCCAGAGCTTGGCGGCCATCTTAAGGCAGTCTCTGCTGCAGCTGGAAGTGGGCAGATGTGTCCTCCTGCATCTCCCCCGAAAAGCCACAGGAGCTGAAAAATGTTTATTTTTAAGGGAGCCCCTTTTTAATTTGGCCCACAAGAGGGAGACAGCAGCCTACAAAAATTCTACTATTGAATAAAAAAAAAAACATAGGTTCAATTCTTCCATGGAGAGGAATAGGTAGGTAGGTCAGTTCAGTTCTTCTCATTTGGGAATGCTTATACGCAAAGCCTTATGCCTGGTGGGGCATGAAACATCAGGAAGGCTTGGGCCAACCTTTAAAAATGGAGCAGCATTTTCAGCAAGCTCAGGCAGCCTTCTGCAAGAACACACAATGCAATGCGGTGGATTTAAAATCTTTTGCATAGCATCGCCTTGTGAACCGCCCGCCCCTCATCCTCATTCCTCTTGCACCGGGCTCTCTCACGCATCTCATCCTAGGCTTGCAGTGCCTGCAGCACTCTTCCCCTCCCTCCTTTTGCAGGATGGTTCAGCAGGTGATTACTTTACAATCACTAGTTTCCCTCTGAAGGTGCGTCGCTCCGAGGGATCGCTTTGGCTGGTCGTATTTCGAGTGGGGAAGAACGGAACTTTTTCCCTGGGTTGACATTAATAGCACTATTAAGAATAATGATAGATTATTATCATCGTCATCATCATCATCACCCTCAACAAAGGCTGAAGGATTTAAACGTACAGCAGGCCTTTTTCCCACCATACATAACTATAGATATGGATTATATATAAAAAGAAATCTTGCTATTTGTAAAGCACCAATTTATTCCGCCGCGCTTTCAAGAAATTTACTTATCACCCTACACTCTAGCATTATACCAACCTCGGAATGATGGAAGGCTGTGAATTATAGATATGGATTATATCTAGATTATAGATAGATTATAAATATATATAAATTAATTATAATATATAAATAAATATTTATAATATATTATATGTAGTTTCTATCCTCTATATTGATTAATAATAGTCTTTATGATTATATTATATAATATATCGATAGATAGATAAATAGATAGATAGACAGATACACAGACATGCATACACACTGTATGCTAATGAGCCCAGCTGTCTGGCAGTTGAGACTACATTGTGATGTCATCAGTGTATTGTGACACGGGCAGTATAGAACTATAAACGCCAGAGTTGGCGGCCATCTTAAGGCAGTCTCTGCTGCAGCTGGAAGTGGGCAGATGTGTCCTCCTGTATCTCCCCCGAGAAGTCACAGGAGCTGGATAATTTTTATTTTTAACAGAGCACCTATTTAATTAAGCCCACAAGGGGGAGACAGCGGCCTACAAAAATCTAATTGTCCGCGGCTGTAGCATTTAAAAAAAAATGTAGGTTCAATTCTTCCATGGACAGGAATAGGTAGGTAGGTAGGCAGGTAGGTTGGTTCAGTTCTTGTCATTTGGGGAATGCTTATGGGCAAGGCCTTATGCCTGGTAGTGCATGAAACGTCAGGAAGGCTCAGGCCAACCTTTAAAGATGGCGCAGCATTTGGGGTGCAAAAACGTCCAATGCACGTTTCCTTTAAAAGGACATATTTCTTCATTCAATGCATAGACATGACAACGTTTCAACATTGTGATGTCATCAGTCTATTGTGACACGGGCAATATAGAACTATAAATGCCAGAGCTCGGCGGCCATCTTAAGGCAGTCTCTGCTGCAGCTGGAAGTGGGCAGATGTGTCCTCCTGCATCTCCCCCGAAAAGCCACAGGAGCTGAAAAATGTTTATTTTTAAGGGAGCCCCTTTTTAATTTGGCCCACAAGAGGGAGACAGCAGCCTACAAAAATTCTACTATTGAATAAAAAAAAAAACGTAGGTTCAATTCTTCCATGGAGAGGAATAGGTAGGTAGGTCAGTTCAGTTCTTCTCATTTAGTAATGCTTATACGCAAAGCCTTATGCATGTTGGGGCATGAAACATCAGGAAGGCTTGGGCCAACCTTTAAAAATGGAGCAGCATTTTCAGCAAGCTCAGGCAGCCTTCTGCAAGAACACACAATGCAATGCGGTGGATTTAAAATCTTTTGCATAGCATCGCCTTGTGAACCGCCCGCCCCTCATCCTCATTCCTCTTGCACCGGGCTCTCTCACGCATCTCATCCTAGGCTTGCAGTGCCTGCAGCACTCTTCCCCTCCCTCCTTTTGCAGGATGGTTCAGCAGGTGATTACTTTACAATCACTAGTTTCCCTCTGAAGGTGCGTCGCTCCGAGGGATCGCTTTGGCTGGTCGTATTTCGAGTGGGGAAGAACGGAACTTTTTCCCTGGGTTGACATTAATAGCACTATTAAGAATAATGATAGATTATTATCATCGTCATCATCATCATCACCCTCAACAAAGGCTGAAGGATTTAAACGTACAGCAGGCCTTTTTCCCACCATACATAACTATAGATATGGATTATATATAAAAATAAATCTTGCTATTTGTAAAGCACCAATTTATTTCGCAGCGCTTTCAAGAAATTTACTTATAACCCTACACTCTAGCATTATACCAACCTCGGAATGATGGAAGGCTGTGAATTATAGATATGGATTATATCTAGATTATAGATAGATTATAAATATATATATAAATTAATTATAATATATAAATAAATATTTATAATATATTATATGTAGTTTCTATCCTCTATATTGATTAATAATAGTCTTTATGATTATATTACATAATATATCAATAGATAGATAAATAGATAGATAGACAGATACACAGACATGCATACACACTGTATGCTAATGAGCCCAGCTGTCTGGCAGTTGAGACTACATTGTGATGTCATCAGTGTATTGTGACACAGGCAGTATAGAACTATAAACGCCAGAGTTGGCGGCCATCTTAAGGCAGTCTCTGCTGCAGCTGGAAGTGGGCAGATGTGTCCTCCTGTATCTCCCCCGAGAAGTCACAGGAGCTGGATAATTTTTATTTTTAACAGAGCACCTATTTAATTAAGCCCACAAGGGGGAGACAGCGGCCTACAAAAATCTAATTGTCCGCGGCTGTAGCATTTAAAAAAAAGGTAGGTTCAATTCTTCCATGGACAGGAATAGGTAGGTAGGTGGGCAGGTAGGTTGGTTCAGTTCTTGTCATTTGGGGAATGCTTATGGGCAAGGCCTTATGCCTGGTAGTGCATGAAACGTCAGGAAGGCTCAGGCCAACCTTTAAAGATGGCGCAGCATTTGGGGTGCAAAAACGTCCAATGCACGTTTCCTTTAAAAGGACATATTTCTTCATTCAATGCATAGACATGACAACGTTTCAACATTGTGATGTCATCAGTCTATTGTGACACGGGCAATATAGAACTATAAATGCCAGAGCTCGGCGGCCATCTTAAGGCAGTCTCTGCTGCAGCTGGAAGTGGGCAGATGTGTCCTCCTGCATCTCCCCCGAAAAGCCACAGGAGCTGAAAAATGTTTATTTTTAAGGGAGCCCCTTTTTAATTTGGCCCACAAGAGGGAGACAGCAGCCTACAAAAATTCTACTATTGAATAAAAAAAAAAACGTAGGTTCAATTCTTCCATGGAGAGGAATAGGTAGGTAGGTCAGTTCAGTTCTTCTCATTTGGGAATGCTTATACGCAAAGCCTTATGCCTGGTGGGGCATGAAACATCAGGAAGGCTTGGGCCAACCTTTAAAAATGGAGCAGCATTTTCAGCAAGCTCAGGCAGCCTTCTGCAAGAACACACAATGCAATGCGGTGGATTTAAAATCTTTTGCATAGCATCGCCTTGTGAACCGCCCAACCCTCATCCTCATTCCTCTTGCACCGGGCTCTCTCACGCATCTCATCCTAGGCTTGCAGTGCCTGCAGCACTCTTCCCCTCCCTCCTTTTGCAGGATGGTTCAGCAGGTGATTACTTTACAATCACTAGTTTCCCTCTGAAGGTGCGTCGCTCCGAGGGATCGCTTTGGCTGGTCGTATTTCGAGTGGGGAAGAACGGAACTTTTTCTCTGGGTTGACATTAATAGCACTATTAAGAATAATGATAGATTATTATCATCGTCATCATCATCATCACCCTCAACAAAGGCTGAAGGATTTAAACGTACAGCAGGCCTTTTTCCCACCATACATAACTATAGATATGGATTATATATAAAAAGAAATCTTGCTATTTGTAAAGCACCAATTTATTCCGCCGCGCTTTCAAGAAATTTACTTATCACCCTACACTCTAGCATTATACCAACCTCGGAATGATGGAAGGCTGTGAATTATAGATATGGATTATATCTAGATTATAGATAGATTATAAATATATATAAATTAATTATAATATATAAATAAATATTTATAATATATTATATGTAGTTTCTATCCTCTATATTGATTAATAATAGTCTTTATGATTATATTATATAATATATCGATAGATAGATAAATAGATAGATAGACAGATACACAGACATGCATACACACTGTATGCTAATGAGCCCAGCTGTCTGGCAGTTGAGACTACATTGTGATGTCATCAGTGTATTGTGACACGGGCAGTATAGAACTATAAACGCCAGAGTTGGCGGCCATCTTAAGGCAGTCTCTGCTGCAGCTGGAAGTGGGCAGATGTGTCCTCCTGTATCTCCCCCGAGAAGTCACAGGAGCTGGATAATTTTTATTTTTAACAGAGCACCTATTTAATTAAGCCCACAAGGGGGAGACAGCGGCCTACAAAAATCTAATTGTCCGCGGCTGTAGCATTTAAAAAAAAATGTAGGTTCAATTCTTCCATGGACAGGAATAGGTAGGTAGGTAGGCAGGTAGGTTGGTTCAGTTCTTGTCATTTGGGGAATGCTTATGGGCAAGGCCTTATGCCTGGTAGTGCATGAAACGTCAGGAAGGCTCAGGCCAACCTTTAAAGATGGCGCAGCATTTGGGGTGCAAAAACGTCCAATGCACGTTTCCTTTAAAAGGACATATTTCTTCATTCAATGCATAGACATGACAACGTTTCAACATTGTGATGTCATCAGTCTATTGTGACACGGGCAATATAGAACTATAAATGCCAGAGCTCGGCGGCCATCTTAAGGCAGTCTCTGCTGCAGCTGGAAGTGGGCAGATGTGTCCTCCTGCATCTCCCCCGAAAAGCCACAGGAGCTGAAAAATGTTTATTTTTAAGGGAGCCCCTTTTTAATTTGGCCCACAAGAGGGAGACAGCAGCCTACAAAAATTCTACTATTGAATAAAAAAAAAAACGTAGGTTCAATTCTTCCATGGAGAGGAATAGGTAGGTAGGTCAGTTCAGTTCTTCTCATTTAGTAATGCTTATACGCAAAGCCTTATGCATGTTGGGGCATGAAACATCAGGAAGGCTTGGGCCAACCTTTAAAAATGGAGCAGCATTTTCAGCAAGCTCAGGCAGCCTTCTGCAAGAACACACAATGCAATGCGGTGGATTTAAAATCTTTTGCATAGCATCGCCTTGTGAACCGCCCAACCCTCATCCTCATTCCTCTTGCACCGGGCTCTCTCACGCATCTCATCCTAGGCTTGCAGTGCCTGCAGCACTCTTCCCCTCCCTCCTTTTGCAGGATGGTTCAGCAGGTGATTACTTTACAATCACTAGTTTCCCTCTGAAGGTGCGTCGCTCCGAGGGATCGCTTTGGCTGGTCGTATTTCGAGTGGGGAAGAACGGAACTTTTTCCCTGGGTTGACATTAATAGCACTATTAAGAATAATGATAGATTATTGTCATCATCATCATCATCACCCTCAACAAAGGCTGAAGGATTTAAACGTACAGCAGGCCTTTTTCCCACCATACATAACTATAGATATGGATTATATATAAAAATAAATCTTGCTATTTGTAAAGCACCAATTTATTCCGCAGCGCTTTCAAGAAATTTACTTATCACCCTACACTCTAGCATTATACCAACCTCGGAATGATGGAAGGCTGTGAATTATAGATATGGATTATATCTAGATTATAGATAGATTATAAATATATATAAATTAATTATAATATATAAATAAATATTTATAATATATTATATGTAGTTTCTATCCTCTATATTGATTAATAATAGTCTTTATGATTATATTATATAATATATCGATAGATAGATAAATAGATAGATAGACAGATACACAGACATGCATACACACTGTATGCTAATGAGCCCAGCTGTCTGGCAGTTGAGACTACATTGTGATGTCATCAGTGTATTGTGACACGGGCAGTATAGAACTATAAACGCCAGAGTTGGCGGCCATCTTAAGGCAGTCTCTGCTGCAGCTGGAAGTGGGCAGATGTGTCCTCGTGTATCTCCCCCGAGAAGTCACAGGAGCTGGATAATTTTTATTTTTAACAGAGCACCTATTTAATTAAGCCCACAAGGGGGAGACAGCGGCCTACAAAAATCTAATTGTCCGCGGCTGTAGCATTTAAAAAAAAGGTAGGTTCAATTCTTCCATGGACAGGAATAGGTAGGTAGGTAGGCAGGTAGGTTGGTTCAGTTCTTGTCATTTGGGGAATGCTTATGGGCAAGGCCTTATGCCTGGTAGTGCATGAAACGTCAGGAAGGCTCAGGCCAACCTTTAAAGATGGCGCAGCATTTGGGGTGCAAAAACGTCCAATGCACGTTTCCTTTAAAAGGACATATTTCTTCATTCAATGCATAGACATGACAACGTTTCAACATTGTGATGTCATCAGTCTATTGTGACACGGGCAATATAGAACTATAAATGCCAGAGCTTGGCGGCCATCTTAAGGCAGTCTCTGCTGCAGCTGGAAGTGGGCAGATGTGTCCTCCTGCATCTCCCCCGAAAAGCCACAGGAGCTGAAAAATGTTTATTTTTAAGGGAGCCCCTTTTTAATTTGGCCCACAAGAGGGAGACAGCAGCCTACAAAAATTCTACTATTGAATAAAAAAAAAAATGTAGGTTCAATTCTTCCATGGAGAGGAATAGGTAGGTAGGTCAGTTCAGTTCTTCTCATTTGGGAATGCTTATACGCAAAGCCTTATGCCTGGTGGGGCATGAAACATCAGGAAGGCTTGGGCCAACCTTTAAAAATGGAGCAGCATTTTCAGCAAGCTCAGGCAGCCTTCTGCAAGAACACACAATGCAATGCGGTGGATTTAAAATCTTTTGCATAGCATCGCCTTGTGAACCGCCCACCCCTCATCCTCATTCCTTGTATGCAGCAAAGTGAGTAACGATGCGGCGTGAGACTGGGGGCAGGAAGGTGGGGGGTTATTCAAGAGCGAGCAGAGTTAGTGAAGGGGGGAGGAGCTAAGACAGGAAGTAGAAGGAGTAAGAGCGGGAAAAATGCCACAAGCCGTCTAGGAAGAGAAGAAGAAGAACGTTAAGGATTAAGCAGACGAACAAAGGGAGATTTTCGGAGAAACAGCAAAGAAAGAACAAAGTGAAAACATCTGTGGTACAGAAGACAAGAGTTGGGGAAAGAAGAAGCGGTCGGAAGACAAGAGAAGTTCAGAAGAGTCGGGTGGAAGAAGCTAGCAGCGGGATAAAGAAGGGAGAAAATGGACGACCTTCGTTCCAGGATCCAAGCAGCGGTGATGAAGGACGGCACCGGATGGCTGGAAGAGGTGCTGGCAAGCTGCAAGACGACCGCCGATGCCAAGAAGCCAGTCGGGCAGGAGGAGCAGCTGCGGAGGCCAGGAGAGGAGCCAGCAACTATCGGAGATGCGCCCCGTGGGAGACGGCGCCGACGAAAGCAGCCCCCTGCGAGGCTAAGTCCTAGCCCCGCGCCGAAGAGGGGAGAAGGAAGAAGCAGCCTGGGCAGCGCAGGCCCGAGGATGGACGTTAGAGCGAGAAGGAAGTCGGCGCCGGAACCGCAAGGTACGGCGGGAGAGCAATCAGCAGAGACTCAGGGGACACTTACCCCCGGGAGTCCGGACCGAAGGGAACGGCGGGCGGCAGTCACAGCGGACTCCGATCAGCTACAGCATCGCGCAGCCGGGCGCAGGAGACCGGAGATTCAGCGAGGTGAGCAAGGCGGGAGCAGTGCAGAGGAGCAGGGGAGCGCGCGGTCCGGCCGCACGTCCTCTCAAGATGGCGGCGCGGAGAGCGGAGTATAGGGGCCCACGCAACCCCCCCTCACACAAAGCCCGGGGAGCTCCAGCATCTCCGATGATAGCAGGGAGTGGGAAGGCAGCACATGTTATCATATAGGGGAAGCAGGGGAGACAGGGACAGCGCGCCTTAAAAAGGGAAAGAAGACAGGTAGGGGTATACACAGCCCTAAAGGGGGATTGGGCAGTCGACACTCAGACCCACGGCACAGCACTTCAGCCCCCCCTACCCAGCACTTAGTCGCATTACAGGGCCGGCAGCCCCCTTCTACTGGATACAAGCGCCCAACTGCCCATAACATCCAGCAGAGGCAGGTTACGTTAACCCACACTACATCCCCCCCCCCCCCGGTAGCAGAGCCCGTAGTTTACCCTCCCCCACATAGTCAGGCCACACGCAGGAGCTCTAAGAAACAGGGCCAGGGGGCCAGGCGGAGGCAGAAAGAGTGAGCCAGACAGTTGAGGTAGGATAGAGAGTTCCAAGCACAGCTAGAGAGGTCAACGGTAGGGCGTAGTGCTAGCAGCAGGGCGCGCGAGTCAAGCGAGGAAGTAGTGAGCAGCGGCCAGGACGAGTATTACATGCGCCAGGAGCAGCCACGAAGGTCGGACCCGCAGTCATCCCTTTATCAGAAGGTCCGGGAACGCCATAGGTGGCAGGAGCATATGCAGGATCGGGCAGGGCTGGACCAGCCTGGCACGTCTCAGTTGGATACTACAAGGAGGGCTCTGCAGCCGAGTGGTCGGCAGCCCGCGTTCGATATGGGCCGGAACCGAGGGAGCGGTACAGCGAGGGGATCACCCTTGGCAACGCCGGAGGTCCGTCCAATTGGTGAGTCTACATTATGCAATGTGTTAAAAAATGTTTTGGATCCCGCATCGGGTGCGGAGAAGGATGATTTAGTGTCGGTTCTGAGGTCGCTGCTGGGCAAGGTTGATCTAAAAAAAAAAAAAAAAAAAAAAAAGGGGCTTTCAGTGTCCTGTGTGGCTCCAGGGGGCGCAGGCCCGCCTGTGGGAAACGTTGGTGCTTGCTCAGCAGCGGGTGCAGAAAGTGATCCAAAATGGAAAAGTTTTTGTGTGGGTCTGCCCGAGAATGTGGTTGATAAAATACGAGAATGTGGTTGATAAAATGGAAAATGGTGTGTATATTGATATAAAAGTGACCCAACGGATGGTTTACAGTACACTGATTCATTGTTCTGTGGTGTTGCCCCTTTAGGGGTGGGTCTGCCCGATGATGTGGTTGATAAAATTAAAAATGGTGTGTATATTGATATATGGTCCTTGCTTTCGGCGGACCATGTGATGGTGGATAAAGAGCGGTCAGAGCGAGGTGTTAATAAAAAGCCGAAGATCGCTAAAACTTTTGGAAACTGGTTACAAGCCTTTTTGGCCTTGGTGCATGTGACATGTTAGCACCAGCCGCGGAAAGTCCAATTCGCTGTTTCCGGAAACAAAGGCCGATGCCCGCGGTGGGTAGCACCGGCGGAAATGCGAACACCAGTGAGAAGCCAGTACCTGGATCCGTGGTTAAGCTTGTACCACAGGAAACAGGAAGCAGAAATCCTTAGGTCAGGATGTCGGGAAGGTTTCAAAAGTCCGTATGCGCATCAGCCCCGGAAATGATGGTATACTTGAATACCATCTATAGCGCGTACCGATTGCACGGAGGTGCAGCGTGGTGGCGCTATGATGAAGATTTTAGGCGTCGGGCAGACAAGTTGGGCATCAGGCCCGTTCAGTGATCCTCCTGTCAAGAGCTTGCGAGTGTCTCCTTTGGGTCTAGTACCTAGGGGATAGACCGGGAAGTTCCGGTTGATACGTCATTTATCTTTCCCGACTGGGGGATCGGTCAATGATGGCATCTCAAGAGAGGAGGCAGCGGTAGCCTACACGTCGTTCGATTGCGCCGTTCGGTTAGTAAGCGGGTAGATATGCCCATTTGGCAAAGGCTGGTGTCGAGTCGGCGTTTTCGCTTGCTTCCAGTTCATCCGGAGTGTTTTTCATCTTTTGGGAGGCGGAATTGAGGATCAGTTTTTAATCGACATGTGCTTGCCCATGGGATGCGCGATCTCATGCTATTTTTCGAGTTATAAAGTTCTTTCATGGAATGGATGTTAAAAATATGAGACGGGCATCACATCGGTAATACATTATTTGGACGATTTTTTGTTCGTCGGTTTAAAGACATCGGGCGATTGCGGGTTCCTCATGACGAATTTTCAGAGGCTAATGAGATTTGCGGGGGTCCCATTGTCTGAAGAAAAGACGATGGGCCCGGTTACATGCCTAACGTTTTAGGGATAGAAATCGATTCGGTGGATATGGTTTTCAGGTTGCCGGAGGACAAAGTGCAAGACTGCGATTCAAGTTTGGTTGGGTCTTTTGAATGTTGCCTGCTCGGCCGTTTGCCAGGAGATAATCACTGGCGACTGTGGGGGTCCGCGAACCACACCATTTCATACGCGTGACGGCGGGCATAAAGGCGGATTTTGCGGGTATGGATGGTATTCCTGCATTCTTTCAACGGGCAGGTGGTATGCCCGAGGGAGGATGTGGAAGGAACCGACATCAGCTTATTCGCCAACGCGGCGGTTCGGGCGGTTTTTGGAGTAATTTTCAACAACCATTGGTGCAGGGAGCCCTGGACAAGTTCATGGATAGAAAAACGGTGGACTAAGAACATAACGCTGTTGGAGTTTTCCTGGTGGTGGTTGCGATCGAGTTATGGTGGTCAGAGTTACGAGATCGGAGAGTGTGTTTTTTGGTCAGATAACGCGGCGGTTGGGCAAACGATAAACAAACAATCGTCGGCCTCCCGGCCGGTTGTGGCCTTGTTGAGGCACGTGGTACTAAGATGCTGGCAAAGGAATATATATTTGCGTGCAAAGCATGTCCCAGGTTGTGACAACAGAGCGGCTGACGCACTCTCTCGTTCGCAGATGGAGCTGTTCAGGGAGCGGCACCCGCAGGCGGATGCCGATGGGGTACGCTGCCCGCCTTCCTTATGGTTTTTGGCAGAGGAGAGTTGTTGAAGCTGGTGGAGTCATCTGTGGCGGTTTCAACGTGGTGAAGTTACAATTCAGTTTGGTTATCATGGTTAAAGTTTGCCGGTGGAAAATTGGTAGGAGGTGAGAGGGCAAGGTCGGCAACATGGGATATGCTGGCAGAGATGCGAAAAGAAAAAAAAAAAGAAAATAAATAAAAAGTGTCGGTAGGAGCGGCGAAGAAGTATCTATCGGGAGTGGCGTTTTTGTTAAAGCTCCACGGGAAAGTTAATGTGACTAAGGAATTCGTGTTCCAACAGATAATTCGCGGTTGGAAAAAGAAAGGGTCCAGACGGATACGCGTCGACCAATTACATTTGCAGCACTGATGGGTTTGTTGTCGGTTGTGGAGCCGGTATGTGCGGATGATTTTGAAACGCTATTGTTCAGAACGGCTTTTTCGTTGTCATTTTTGCGGCCCCCGGATCGGCGAGATGGTCCCGGCAAGTAGAGTTAAGTCGGGTGGCTTACGGGAAAACGACGTTATTACTACGGGATCGGCCATACGGATAGGTATAAGAAAGTTTAAGACGGAGGTGTATGGGAGAGGTGATTGGCTCACCATTAACCAAGTAGGGGCACAATGGTGCCCGGTGGAGGTAACTGGAGAGTACATAAAACAGCGCCCCTAGAGCGGACAATTTTAGTGCATGCATCGGGGTCCCCGCCCACACGTTTCCAATTTTCAGCGGTTTTACGTTCGGCACTGAAGAGGTGGTTTGGAGCCGGCAGAATTCGGGACACATTCATTTAGGATTGGGGCTGCGACGACAGCGGCAGCACACGGTATGTCGGAAGACGGCTTGAAACGGCTGGGGCGATGGAAATCGCAAGCGTACAAGTCATACGTACGATCGGCCTGTACGGTAGAAGTCGCTTTTGCACAGGTTAAAGCCTAGTGTTACGAAGGGGTGATTATTACAGTTTGGGGGTATTTGCTATGGTATTTTGTTTCAGCATCTGAGCCATGGCATGTTTGGATCGTTGGCCACTCGTTTATCTATTGGGCGGAGAGAAGAGCAGCCACTCGACCTATGGGAAGGAATCTGGGTATGAGAGGAGCACTCGTAAACTGGATTGGAGTGCGGGGGCTTCAATGGCCTAGGATTTTACAATTTGTGCTAAAGATCAGCAGGTGGACCCCCCGGAGAGTGATACTGGTCGTTCACGCCGGGGGGAACGACTTAGGAAGAACTAAAATGAACGATTTACTAGTGCTAAGGAAACAAGACATGATAAGGTTTCGAGACTGTTTCCAGGATTGTGTGCTTGTATGGTCGGATATCATGGCCAGGAGACGCTGGAGGGGTGCCAGAGACGGGGATGCGATCGAACGAGTGAGAAGATTGATAAATCTGAGGCTGTCCAGATTCGTGCAATCATTGGGTGGAGTGGCAGTTCGCCACTGGGAACTCGAGGACCAGGAAGAAGGAGCACTTGGGGATGATGGAGTGCACCTTAATGATGTCGGTTTGGACACTTTTTTGTCAGGACTTCAAGACGGTGTGGAGATGGCGTTGGCTAGGGTTGGTGTGGTGGGGCGGGAAGTGCCACAGGAATACGGCGCATGCCGCGTGCCGGGAGCTTCCCATGCGGGATACGGCTTTGAGGAGGGTTTGCAAGCCCTAGGAAAAAAGGGGTTTACGAACGTCCTGTGGCCGTTACGGCGTTAAAAAAGTTCAACAGTTTACGGCATGGGAAAGCGTTAGGAATTTAGACTGAGGAATTTAGGTTAAATTAAAGGTTATAAAATATGTTTAAAAATGTTAATAAAGCTGTGGCCAACCCACGTTTTCAGCAAGAAGATGTAAGTATGTGTTATTATAGGATATGTTTATTATATGGTAAGTGAGCGTACATTTAGGTTTAGGATGCCCCCAGTCTTGTATGCCGCTAAGTGAGTAACGATGCGGCGTGGGACTGGGGGCAGGAAGGTGGGGGGTTATTCAAGAGCGAGCAGAGTTAGTGAAGGGGGGAGGAGCTAAGACAGGAAGTAGAAGGAGTAAGAGCGGGAAAAATGCCACAAGCAGTCTAGGAAGAGAAGAAGAAGAACGTTAAGGATTAAGCAGACGCCCACCCACCCGCCCTGGTAAGGGGTAGGGTGCAAGGATGCAAGGTGGTATAAGGACTGTTACGGAAGTTGTCACAGCTGGCCGGGAGCTTCCCATGCGGGATATGGCTTTGAGGAGGGTTTGCAAGCCCTAGGAAAAAAGGGGCTTACGAACGTCCTGTGGCCGTTACGGCGTTAAAAAAGTTCAACAGTTTACGGCATGGGAAAGCGTTAGGAATTTAGACTGAGGAATTTAGGTTAAATTAAAGGTTATAAAATATGTTTAAAAATGTTAATAAAGCTGTGGCCAACCCAAGTTTTCAGCAAGAAGTTGTAAGTATGTGTTATTATAGGATATGTTTATTATATGGTAAGTGAGCGTACATTTAGGTTTAGGATGCCCCCAGTCTCTTGCACCGGGCTCTCTCACGCATCTCATCCTAGGCTTGCAGTGCCTGCAGCACTCTTCCCCTCCCTCCTTTTGCAGGATGGTTCAGCAGGTGATTACTTTACAATCACTAGTTTCCCTCTGAAGGTGCGTCGCTCCGAGGGATCGCTTTGGCTGGTCGTATTTCGAGTGGGGAAGAACGGAACTTTTTCCCTGGGTTGACATTAATAGCACTATTAAGAATAATGATAGATTATTATCATCATCATCATCATCATCATCACCCTCAACAAAGGCTGAAGGATTTAAACGTACAGCAGGCCTTTTTCCCACCATACATAACTATAGATATGGATTATATATAAAAATAAATCTTGCTATTTGTAAAGCACCAATTTATTCCGCAGCGCTTTCAAGAAATTTACTTATCACCCTACACTCTAGCATTATACCAACCTCGGAATGATGGAAGGCTGTGAATTATAGATATGGATTATATCTAGATTATAGATAGATTATAAATATATATAAATTAATTATAATATATAAATAAATATTTATAATATATTATATGTAGTTTCTATCCTCTATATTGATTAATAATAGTCTTTATGATTATATTATATAATATATCGATAGATAGATAAATAGATAGATACACAGACATGCATACACACTGTATGCTAATGAGCCCAGCTGTCTGGCAGTTGAGACTACATTGTGATGTCATCAGTGTATTGTGACACGGGCAGTATAGAACTATAAACGCCAGAGTTGGCGGCCATCTTAAGGCAGTCTCTGCTGCAGCTGGAAGTGGGCAGATGTGTCCTCCTGTATCTCCCCCGAGAAGTCACAGGAGCTGGATAATTTTTATTTTTAACAGAGCACCTATTTAATTAAGCCCACAAGGGGGAGACAGCGGCCTACAAAAATCTAATTGTCCGCGGCTGTAGCATTTAAAAAAAAGGTAGGTTCAATTCTTCCATGGACAGGAATAGGTAGGTAGGTAGGCAGGTAGGTTGGTTCAGTTCTTGTCATTTGGGGAATGCTTATGGGCAAGGCCTTATGCCTGGTAGTGCATGAAACGTCAGGAAGGCTCAGGCCAACCTTTAAAGATGGCGCAGCATTTGGGGTGCAAAAACGTCCAATGCACGTTTCCTTTAAAAGGACATATTTCTTCATTCAATGCATAGACATGACAACGTTTCAACATTGTGATGTCATCAGTCTATTGTGACACGGGCAATATAGAACTATAAATGCCAGAGCTTGGCGGCCATCTTAAGGCAGTCTCTGCTGCAGCTGGAAGTGGGCAGATGTGTCCTCCTGCATCTCCCCCGAAAAGCCACAGGAGCTGAAAAATGTTTATTTTTAAGGGAGCCCCTTTTTAATTTGGCCCACAAGAGGGAGACAGCAGGCTACAAAAATTCTACTATTGAATAAAAAAAAAAACGTAGGTTCAATTCTTCCATGGAGAGGAATAGGTAGGTAGGTCAGTTCAGTTCTTCTCATTTGGGAATGCTTATACGCAAAGCCTTATGCCTGGTGGGGCATGAAACATCAGGAAGGCTTGGGCCAACCTTTAAAAATGGAGCAGCATTTTCAGCAAGCTCAGGCAGCCTTCTGCAAGAACACACAATGCAATGCGGTGGATTTAAAATCTTTTGCATAGCATCGCCTTGTGAACCGCCCGCCCCTCATCCTCATTCCTCTTGCACCGGGCTCTCTCACGCATCTCATCCTAGGCTTGCAGTGCCTGCAGCACTCTTCCCCTCCCTCCTTTTGCAGGATGGTTCAGCAGGTGATTACTTTACAATCACTAGTTTCCCTCTGAAGGTGCGTCGCTCCGAGGGATCGCTTTGGCTGGTCGTATTTCGAGTGGGGAAGAACGGAACTTTTTCCCTGGGTTAACATTAATAGCACTATTAAGAATAATGATAGATTATTATCATCGTCATCATCATCATCACCCTCAACAAAGGCTGAAGGATTTAAACGTACAGCAGGCGTTTTTCCCACCATACATAACTATAGATATGGATTATATATAAAAAGAAATCTTGCTATTTGTAAAGCACCAATTTATTCCGCAGCGCTTTCAAGAAATTTACTTATCACCCTACACTCTAGCATTATACCAACCTCGGAATGATGGAAGGCTGTGAATTATAGATATGGATTATATCTAGATTATAGATAGATTATAAATATATATAAATTAATTATAATATATAAATAAATATTTATAATATATTATATGTAGTTTCTATCCTCTATATTGATTAATAATAGTCTTTATGATTATATTATATAATATATCGATAGATAGATAAATAGATAGATAGACAGATACACAGACATGCATACACACTGTATGCTAATGAGCCCAGCTGTCTGGCAGTTGAGACTACATTGTGATGTCATCAGTGTATTGTGACACGGGCAGTATAGAACTATAAACGCCAGAGTTGGCGGCCATCTTAAGGCAGTCTCTGCTGCAGCTGGAAGTGGGCAGATGTGTCCTCCTGTATCTCCCCCGAGAAGTCACAGGAGCTGGATAATTTTTATTTTTAACAGAGCACCTATTTAATTAAGCCCACAAGGGGGAGACAGCGGCCTACAAAAATCTAATTGTCCGCGGCTGTAGCATTTAAAAAAAAGGTAGGTTCAATTCTTCCATGGACAGGAATAGGTAGGTAGGTAGGCAGGTAGGTTGGTTCAGTTCTTGTCATTTGGGGAATGCTTATGGGCAAGGCCTTATGCCTGGTAGTGCATGAAACGTCAGGAAGGCTCAGGCCAACCTTTAAAGATGGCGCAGCATTTGGGGTGCAAAAACGTCCAATGCACGTTTCCTTTAAAAGGACATATTTCTTCATTCAATGCATAGACATGACAACGTTTCAACATTGTGATGTCATCAGTCTATTGTGACACGGGCAATATAGAACTATAAATGCCAGAGCTTGGCGGCCATCTTAAGGCAGTCTCTGCTGCAGCTGGAAGTGGGCAGATGTGTCCTCCTGCATCTCCCCCGAAAAGCCACAGGAGCTGAAAAATGTTTATTTTTAAGGGAGCCCCTTTTTAATTTGGCCCACAAGAGGGAGACAGCAGCCTACAAAAATTCTACTATTGAATTAAAAAAAAAAACGTAGGTTCAATTCTTCCATGGAGAGGAATAGGTAGGTAGGTCAGTTCAGTTCTTCTCATTTGGGAATGCTTATACGCAAAGCCTTATGCCTGGTGGGGCATGAAACATCAGGAAGGCTTGGGCCAACCTTTAAAAATGGAGCAGCATTTTCAGCAAGCTCAGGCAGCCTTCTGCAAGAACACACAATGCAATGCGGTGGATTTAAAATCTTTTGCATAGCATCGCCTTGTGAACCGCCCGCCCCTCATCCTCATTCCTCTTGCACCGGGCTCTCTCACGCATCTCATCCTAGGCTTGCAGTGCCTGCAGCACTCTTCCCCTCCCTCCTTTTGCAGGATGGTTCAGCAGGTGATTACTTTACAATCACTAGTTTCCCTCTGAAGGTGCGTCGCTCCGAGGGATCGCTTTGGCTGGTCGTATTTCGAGTGGGGAAGAACGGAACTTTTTCCCTGGGTTGACATTAATAGCACTATTAAGAATAATGATAGATTATTATCATCGTCATCATCATCATCACCCTCAACAAAGGCTGAAGGATTTAAACGTACAGCAGGCCTTTTTCCCACCATACATAACTATAGATATGGATTATATATAAAAAGAAATCTTGCTATTTGTAAAGCACCAATTTATTCCGCCGCGCTTTCAAGAAATTTACTTATCACCCTACACTCTAGCATTATACCAACCTCGGAATGATGGAAGGCTGTGAATTATAGATATGGATTATATCTAGATTATAGATAGATTATAAATATATATAAATTAATTATAATATATAAATAAATATTTATAATATATTATATGTAGTTTCTATCCTCTATATTGATTAATAATAGTCTTTATGATTATATTATATAATATATCGATAGATAGATAAATAGATAGATAGACAGATACACAGACATGCATACACACTGTATGCTAATGAGCCCAGCTGTCTGGCAGTTGAGACTACATTGTGATGTCATCAGTGTATTGTGACACGGGCAGTATAGAACTATAAACGCCAGAGTTGGCGGCCATCTTAAGGCAGTCTCTGCTGCAGCTGGAAGTGGGCAGATGTGTCCTCCTGCATCTCCCCCGAAAAGCCACAGGAGCTGAAAAATGTTTATTTTTAAGGGAGCCCCTTTTTAATTTGGCCCACAAGAGGGAGACAGCAGCCTACAAAAATTCTACTATTGAATAAAAAAAAAAAACGTAGGTTCAATTCTTCCATGGAGAGGAATAGGTAGGTAGGTCAGTTCAGTTCTTCTCATTTGGGAATGCTTATACGCAAAGCCTTATGCCTGGTGGGGCATGAAACATCAGGAAGGCTTGGGCCAACCTTTAAAAATGGAGCAGCATTTTCAGCAAGCTCAGGCAGCCTTCTGCAAGAACACACAATGCAATGCGGTGGATTTAAAATCTTTTGCATAGCATCGCCTTGTGAACCGCCCGCCCCTCATCCTCATTCCTCTTGCACCGGGCTCTCTCACGCATCTCATCCTAGGCTTGCAGTGCCTGCAGCACTCTTCCCCTCCCTCCTTTTGCAGGATGGTTCAGCAGGTGATTACTTTACAATCACTAGTTTCCCTCTGAAGGTGCGTCGCTCCGAGGGATCGCTTTGGCTGGTCGTATTTCGAGTGGGGAAGAACGGAACTTTTTCCCTGGGTTGACATTAATAGCACTATTAAAAATAATGATAGATTATTATCATCGTCATCATCATCATCACCCTCAACAAAGGCTGAAGGATTTAAACGTACAGCAGGCCTTTTTCCCACCATACATAACTATAGATATGGATTATATATAAAAATAAATCTTGCTATTTGTAAAGCACCAATTTATTCCGCAGCGCTTTCAAGAAATTTACTTATCACCCTACACTCTAGCATTATACCAACCTCGGAATGATGGAAGGCTGTGAATTATAGATATGGATTATATCTAGATTATAGATAGATTATAAATATATATAAATTAATTATAATATATAAATAAATATTTATAATATATTATATGTAGTTTCTATCCTCTATATTGATTAATAATAGTCTTTATGATTATATTATATAATATATCGATAGATAGATAAATAGATAGATAGACAGATACACAGACATGCATACACACTGTATGCTAATGAGCCCAGCTGTCTGGCAGTTGAGACTACATTGTGATGTCATCAGTGTATTGTGACACGGGCAGTATAGAACTATAAACGCCAGAGTTGGCGGCCATCTTAAGGCAGTCTCTGCTGCAGCTGGAAGTGGGCAGATGTGTCCTCCTGTATCTCCCTCGAGAAGTCACAGGAGCTGGATAATTTTTATTTTTAGCAGAGCACCTATTTAATTAAGCCCACAAGGGGGAGACAGCGGCCTACAAAAATCTAATTGTCCGCGGCTGTAGCATTTAAAAAAAAGGTAGGTTCAATTCTTCCATGGACAGGAATAGGTAGGTAGGTAGGCAGGTAGGTTGGTTCAGTTCTTGTCATTTGGGGAATGCTTATGGGCAAGGCCTTATGCCTGGTAGTGCATGAAACGTCAGGAAGGCTCAGGCCAACCTTTAAAGATGGCGCAGCATTTGGGGTGCAAAAACGTCCAATGCACGTTTCCTTTAAAAGGACATATTTCTTCATTCAATGCATAGACATGACAACGTTTCAACATTGTGATGTCATCAGTCTATTGTGACACGGGCAATATAGAACTATAAATGCCAGAGCTCGGCGGCCATCTTAAGGCAGTCTCTGCTGCAGCTGGAAGTGGGCAGATGTGTCCTCCTGCATCTCCCCCGAAAAGCCACAGGAGCTGAAAAATGTTTATTTTTAAGGGAGCCCCTTTTTAATTTGGCCCACAAGAGGGAGACAGCAGCCTACAAAAATTCTACTATTGAATAAAAAAAAAAACGTAGGTTCAATTCTTCCATGGAGAGGAATAGGTAGGTAGGTCAGTTCAGTTCTTCTCATTTGGGAATGCTTATACGCAAAGCCTTATGCCTGGTGGGGCATGAAACATCAGGAAGGCTTGGGCCAACCTTTAAAAATGGAGCAGCATTTTCAGCAAGCTCAGGCAGCCTTCTGCAAGAACACACAATGCAATGCGGTGGATTTAAAATCTTTTGCATAACATCGCCTTGTGAACCGCCCGCCCCTCATCCTCATTCCTCTTGCACCGGGCTCTCTCACGCATCTCATCCTAGGCTTGCAGTGCCTGCAGCACTCTTCCCCTCCCTCCTTTTGCAGGATGGTTCAGCAGGTGATTACTTTACAATCACTAGTTTCCCTCTGAAGGTGCGTCGCTCCGAGGGATCGCTTTGGCTGGTCGTATTTCGAGTGGGGAAGAACGGAACTTTTTCCCTGGGTTGACATTAATAGCACTATTAAGAATAATGATAGATTATTGTCATCGTCATCATCATCATCACCCTCAACAAAGGCTGAAGGATTTAAACGTACAGCAGGCCTTTTTCCCACCATACATAACTATAGATATGGATTATATATAAAAATAAATCTTGCTATTTGTAAAGCACCAATTTATTCCGCAGCGCTTTCAAGAAATGTACTTATCACCCTACACTCTAGCATTATACCAACCTCGGAATGATGGAAGGCTGTGAATTATAGATATGGATTATATCTAGATTATAGATAGATTATAAATATATATAAATTAATTATAATATATAAATAAATATTTATAATATATTATATGTAGTTTCTATCCTCTATATTGATTAATAATAGTCTTTATGATTATATTATATAATATATCGATAGATAGATAAATAGATAGATAGACAGATACACAGACATGCATACACACTGTATGCTAATGAGCCCAGCTGTCTGGCAGTTGAGACTACATTGTGATGTCATCAGTGTATTGTGACACGGGCAGTATAGAACTATAAACGCCAGAGTTGGCGGCCATCTTAAGGCAGTCTCTGCTGCAGCTGGAAGTGGGCAGATGTGTCCTCCTGTATCTCCCTCGAGAAGTCACAGGAGCTGGATAATTTTTATTTTTAGCAGAGCACCTATTTAATTAAGCCCACAAGGGGGAGACAGCGGCCTACAAAAATCTAATTGTCCGCGGCTGTAGCATTTAAAAAAAAGGTAGGTTCAATTCTTCCATGGACAGGAATAGGTAGGTAGGTAGGCAGGTAGGTTGGTTCAGTTCTTGTCATTTGGGGAATGCTTATGGGCAAGGCCTTATGCCTGGTAGTGCATGAAACGTCAGGAAGGCTCAGGCCAACCTTTAAAGATGGCGCAGCATTTGGGGTGCAAAAACGTCCAATGCACGTTTCCTTTAAAAGGACATATTTCTTCATTCAATGCATAGACATGACAACGTTTCAACATTGTGATGTCATCAGTCTATTGTGACACGGGCAATATAGAACTATAAATGCCAGAGCTCGGCGGCCATCTTAAGGCAGTCTCTGCTGCAGCTGTAAGTGGGCAGATGTGTCCTCCTGCATCTCCCCCGAAAAGCCACAGGAGCTGAAAAATGTTTATTTTTAAGGGAGCCCCTTTTTAATTTGGCCCACAAGAGGGAGACAGCAGCCTACAAAAATTCTACTATTGAATAAAAAAAAAAACGTAGGTTCAATTCTTCCATGGAGAGGAATAGGTAGGTAGGTCAGTTCAGTTCTTCTCATTTGGGAATGCTTATACGCAAAGCCTTATGCCTGGTGGGGCATGAAACATCAGGAAGGCTTGGGCCAACCTTTAAAAATGGAGCAGCATTTTCAGCAAGCTCAGGCAGCCTTCTGCAAGAACACACAATGCAATGCGGTGGATTTAAAATCTTTTGCATAGCATCGCCTTGTGAACCGCCCGCCCCTCATCCTCATTCCTCTTGCACCGGGCTCTCTCACGCATCTCATCCTAGGCTTGCAGTGCCTGCAGCACTCTTCCCCTCCCTCCTTTTGCAGGATGGTTCAGCAGGTGATTACTTTACAATCACTAGTTTCCCTCTGAAGGTGCGTCGCTCCGAGGGATCGCTTTGGCTGGTCGTATTTCGAGTGGGGAAGAACGGAACTTTTTCCCTGGGTTGACATTAATAGCACTATTAAGAATAATGATAGATTATTATCATCGTCATCATCATCATCACCCTCAACAAAGGCTGAAGGATTTAAACGTACAGCAGGCCTTTTTCCCACCATTCATAACTATAGATATGGATTATATATAAAAATAAATCTTGCTATTTGTAAAGCACCAATTTATTCCGCAGCGCTTTCAAGAAATGTACTTATCACCCTACACTCTAGCATTATACCAACCTCGGAATGATGGAAGGCTGTGAATTATAGATATGGATTATATCTAGATTATAGATAGATTATAAATATATATAAATTAATTATAATATATAAATAAATATTTATAATATATTATATGTAGTTTCTATCCTCTATATTGATTAATAATAGTCTTTATGATTATATTATATAATATATCGATAGATAGATAAATAGATAGATAGACAGATACACAGACATGCATACACACTGTATGCTAATGAGCCCAGCTGTCTGGCAGTTGAGACTACATTGTGATGTCATCAGTGTATTGTGACACGGGCAGTATAGAACTATAAACGCCAGAGTTGGCGGCCATCTTAAGGCAGTCTCTGCTGCAGCTGGAAGTGGGCAGATGTGTCCTCCTGTATCTCCCCCGAGAAGTCACAGGAGCTGGATAATTTTTATTTTTAACAGAGCACCTATTTAATTAAGCCCACAAGGGGGAGACAGCGGCCTACAAAAATCTAATTGTCCGCGGCTGTAGCATTTAAAAAAAAGGTAGGTTCAATTCTTCCATGGACAGGAATAGGTAGGTAGGTAGGCAGGTAGGTTGGTTCAGTTCTTGTCATTTGGGGAATGCTTATGGGCAAGGCCTTATGCCTGGTAGTGCATGAAACGTCAGGAAGGCTCAGGCCAACCTTTAAAGATGGCGCAGCATTTGGGGTGCAAAAACGTCCAATGCACGTTTCCTTTAAAAGGACATATTTCTTCATTCAATGCATAGACATGACAACGTTTCAACATTGTGATGTCATCAGTCTATTGTGACACGGGCAATATAGAACTATAAATGCCAGAGCTCGGCGGCCATCTTAAGGCAGTCTCTGCTGCAGCTGGAAGTGGGCAGATGTGTCCTCCTGCATCTCCCCCGAAAAGCCACAGGAGCTGAAAAATGTTTATTTTTAAGGGAGCCCCTTTTTAATTTGGCCCACAAGAGGGAGACAGCAGCCTACAAAAATTCTACTATTGAATAAAAAAAAAAACGTAGGTTCAATTCTTCCATGGAGAGGAATAGGTAGGTAGGTCAGTTCAGTTCTTCTCATTTGGGAATGCTTATACGCAAAGCCTTATGCCTGGTGGGGCATGAAACATCAGGAAGGCTTGGGCCAACCTTTAAAAATGGAGCAGCATTTTCAGCAAGCTCAGGCAGCCTTCTGCAAGAACACACAATGCAATGCGGTGGATTTAAAATCTTTTGCATAACATCGCCTTGTGAACCGCCCGCCCTTCATCCTCATTCCTCTTGCACCGGGCTCTCTCACGCATCTCATCCTAGGCTTGCAGTGCCTGCAGCACTCTTCCCCTCCCTCCTTTTGCAGGATGGTTCAGCAGGTGATTACTTTACAATCACTAGTTTCCCTCTGAAGGTGCGTCGCTCCGAGGGATCGCTTTGGCTGGTCGTATTTCGAGTGGGGAAGAACGGAACTTTTTCCCTGGGTTGACATTAATAGCACTATTAAGAATAATGATAGATTATTATCATCATCATCATCATCATCACCCTCAACAAAGGCTGAAGGATTTAAACGTACAGCAGGCCTTTTTCCCACCATACATAACTATAGATATGGATTATATATAAAAATAAATCTTGCTATTTGTAAAGCACCAATTTATTCCGCAGCGCTTTCAAGAAATGTACTTATCACCCTACACTCTAGCATTATACCAACCTCGGAATGATGGAAGGCTGTGAATTATAGATATGGATTATATCTAGATTATAGATAGATTATAAATATATATATAAATTAATTATAATATATAAATAAATATTTATAATATATTATATGTAGTTTCTATCCTCTATATTGATTAATAATAGTCTTTATGATTATATTATATAATATATCGATAGATAGATAAATAGATAGATAGACAGATACACAGACATGCATACACACTGTATGCTAATGAGCCCAGCTGTCTGGCAGTTGAGACTACATTGTGATGTCATCAGTGTATTGTGACACGGGCAGTATAGAACTATAAACGCCAGAGTTGGCGGCCATCTTAAGGCAGTCTCTGCTGCAGCTGGAAGTGGGCAGATGTGTCCTCCTGTATCTCCCCCGAGAAGTCACAGGAGCTGGATAATTTTTATTTTTAACAGAGCACCTATTTAATTAAGCCCACAAGGGGGAGACAGCGGCCTACAAAAATCTAATTGTCCGCGGCTGTAGCATTTAAAAAAAAGGTAGGTTCAATTCTTCCATGGACAGGAATAGGTAGGTAGGTAGGCAGGTAGGTTGGTTCAGTTCTTGTCATTTGGGGAATGCTTATGGGCAAGGCCTTATGCCTGGTAGTGCATGAAACGTCAGGAAGGCTCAGGCCAACCTTTAAAGATGGCGCAGCATTTGGGGTGCAAAAACGTCCAATGCACGTTTCCTTTAAAAGGACATATTTCTTCATTCAATGCATAGACATGACAACGTTTCAACATTGTGATGTCATCAGTCTATTGTGACACGGGCAATATAGAACTATAAATGCCAGAGCTCGGCGGCCATCTTAAGGCAGTCTCTGCTGCAGCTGGAAGTGGGCAGATGTGTCCTCCTGCATCTCCCCCGAAAAGCCACAGGAGCTGAAAAATGTTTATTTTTAAGGGAGCCCCTTTTTAATTTGGCCCACAAGAGGGAGACAGCAGCCTACAAAAATTCTACTATTGAATAAAAAAAAAAACGTAGGTTGAATTCTTCCATGGAGAGGAATAGGTAGGTAGGTCAGTTCAGTTCTTCTCATTTGGGAATGCTTATACGCAAAGCCTTATGCCTGGTGGGGCATGAAACATCAGGAAGGCTTGGGCCAACCTTTAAAAATGGAGCAGCATTTTCAGCAAGCTCAGGCAGCCTTCTGCAAGAACACACAATGCAATGCGGTGGATTTAAAATCTTTTGCATAACATCGCCTTGTGAACCGCCCGCCCCTCATCCTCATTCCTCTTGCACCGGGCTCTCTCACGCATCTCATCCTAGGCTTGCAGTGCCTGCAGCACTCTTCCCCTCCCTCCTTTTGCAGGATGGTTCAGCAGGTGATTACTTTACAATCACTAGTTTCCCTCTGAAGGTGCGTCGCTCCGAGGGATCGCTTTGGCTGGTCGTATTTCGAGTGGGGAAGAACGGAACTTTTTCCCTGGGTTGACATTAATAGCACTATTAAGAATAATGATAGATTATTGTCATCGTCATCATCATCATCACCCTCAACAAAGGCTGAAGGATTTAAACGTACAGCAGGCCTTTTTCCCACCATACATAACTATAGATATGGATTATATATAAAAATAAATCTTGCTATTTGTAAAGCACCAATTTATTCCGCAGCGCTTTCAAGAAATTTACTTATCACCCTACACTCTAGCATTATACCAACCTCGGAATGATGGAAGGCTGTGAATTATAGATATGGATTATATCTAGATTATAGATAGATTATAAATATATATAAATTAATTATAATATATAAATAAATATTTATAATATATTATATGTAGTTTCTATCCTCTATATTGATTAATAATAGTCTTTATGATTATATTATATAATATATCGATAGATAGATAAATAGATAGATAGACAGATACACAGACATGCATACACACTGTATGCTAATGAGCCCAGCTGTCTGGCAGTTGAGACTACATTGTGATGTCATCAGTGTATTGTGACACGGGCAGTATAGAACTATAAACGCCAGAGTTGGCGGCCATCTTAAGGCAGTCTCTGCTGCAGCTGGAAGTGGGCAGATGTGTCCTCCTGTATCTCCCCCGAGAAGTCACAGGAGCTGGATAATTTTTATTTTTAACAGAGCACCTATTTAATTAAGCCCACAAGGGGGAGACAGCGGCCTACAAAAATCTAATTGTCCGCGGCTGTAGCATTTAAAAAAAAGGTAGGTTCAATTCTTCCATGGACAGGAATAGGTAGGTAGGTAGGCAGGTAGGTTGGTTCAGTTCTTGTCATTTGGGGAATGCTTATGGGCAAGGCCTTATGCCTGGTAGTGCATGAAACGTCAGGAAGGCTCAGGCCAACCTTTAAAGATGGCGCAGCATTTGGGGTGCAAAAACGTCCAATGCACGTTTCCTTTAACCCCTTAGTGACCAAGCCTGTTTGCGCCTTAATGACCAGGCCAAATTTTGCAAATCTGACATGTGTCACTTTAACATGGAAAAACACCAGAAAGGTTTTGCATAGCCAAGCGATTCTGACATTGTTTTTTCGCCACATGTTGTACTTCATTTAGGCGGAAAAAATTGACCAATAGAATTTGTGTTTATTTATTAAAAGCGCCAAAATAGGGAAAATTTTGAAAAAATCGTCATTTTTTCACATTTCCAACTGCAATATCTCAAAAATGTGCAAACATAATATAGAAATTTTTGCTAAGATATATATTTCCATCAGTTTACTTTATTTTGGGTGCACATTGGAAAAACTTTTGTTTTTTTTTAACCATTTAGGAGACGTACAAATTTAACATTACTTTTCAGCATTTTGAGGAACACTTTGTTTTCCTACACCAAGCCAAGATTGGAAAGGCTCATAGGAGTCAAAATGATAGATACCCCCACAAGTGACCCCATTTTAAAAACTACACCCCTTAACGTATTCACTGAGGGGTGCCATGAGTATTTTAACCCCACAGTTTTTTTTCAGGAGTCAATGCAATTTAGAAGAGAAAAACTAAAATTTCATATTTTTGCAAATATGTCATTTTAAAGACAGGACTTTTTTCTATAGTACACATGAAAATTAGGATTTGCACCCCAGAATGGATACCCCTGTTTGTCCCGTGCTCAGAAACATACCCATTGTGGCCCTAGTATTACGTCTGTATGCACAATGGGGCCCAAAATGAAAGGAGCAATCGGTGACTTTTCGAAAAGAAATTTTGCTTGAAGTAGATTTAGTCCCCATTGCCCACTCGTAGAGCATTTGAGTGACCAAAACGATGGAGAACCCCCACAAATGACACTATTTTGAAAACTAGACCCCTTAACGAATTTATCTAGGGGTACAATGTCTTTTTTGACTTCACGGTTTTTGAATGAATCTAAGCCAAGCAGAAGGAAAAAATTCCGATTTTCATTTTTTTGGTAATTTTGTCATTTTAAAAGCAGTTTTTTTTTGTACAGCACATATATGAATGAAGACTTGCACCCCAAAATGGATACCCCTGTTTGTCCTGTTTTCAGAAATATACCCATTGTGGCCCTAATCTTACATCTGTATGCACAATGGGGCCCAAAATGAAAAGAGCAACCTGTGACTTTTGGAACAGAAATTTTGCTTGGAGGAGATTTAGGCCCTATTGTATGCTTGTAGAGCCATTGAGTGACCAAAACGATGGAAAACCCCCACAAGTGACCCCATTTTGAAAACTAGACCCCTTAACGAATTTATCTAGGGGTACGATGTCTTTCTTGACTTCACGGTTTTTGAATAAATCTAAGCCAAGCAGAAGGAAAAAATTTCGATTTTCATTTTTTTGGTAATTCTGTCATTTTAAAAGCGATTTTTTTTTGTACAGCACATATATGAATAAAGACTTGCACCCCAAAATGGATACCCCTGTTTGTCCTGTTTTCAGAAACATACCCATTGTGGCCCTGATCTTATGTCTGAATGCACAATGGGGCCAAAAATGAAAAGAGCAACCGGTGACTTTTGGAACAGAAATTTTGCTTGAAGGAGACTTAGGCCCTATTGCACACTTGTAGAGCCCTTGAGTGACCAAACCGATAGAGAACCCCCACAAGTGACCCCATTTTGAAAAGTAGACCCCTTAACGAATTTATCTAGGGGTACAATGTCTTTTTTGACTTCACGGTTTTTGAATGAATCTAAGCCAAGCATAAGGAAAACAATTACGATTTTCATTTTTTGGGTAATTCTGTCATTTTAAAAGCGTTTTCTTTGTACAGCACATATATGAATAAAGACTTGCACCCCAAAATGCATACCCCTGTTTGTCCTGTTTTCAGAAATATACCCATTGTGGCCCTAATCTTATGTCTGAATGCACAATGGGGCCCAAAATGAAAAGAGCAACCGGTGACTTTTCGAACAGAAAATTTGCTTGAATGAGATTTAGGCCCTATTGTACACTTGTAGAGCCCTTGAGTGACCAAAACGATGGAGAACGCCCACAAGTGACCCCATTTTGAAAACTAGACCCCTTAACGAATTTATCTAGGGGTACAATGTCTTTTTTGACTTCATGGTTTTTGTATGAATCTAAGCCAAGCAGAAGAAAAAAATTACGATTTTCATTTTTTTGGTAATTCTGTCATTTTAAAAGCGAATTTTTTTTTGTACAGCACATATATGAATAAAGACCTGCACCCCAAAATGAATACCCCTGTTTGTCCTTTGCTCAGAAACATACCCATTGTAGCCCCAATTTTCTTAGAGGGCGCATGGCTAGGCCTATAGTGTATGGAGCACCCGTTTGATTTTAGGGCGCAACTGAATAATTTACAGGGCCCATTGCACACTAGTAGAGATAGTAAACTGCCAAAATAATAAAATGCCCCTCACTAGTGACCCAATTTTGACATCAAGACCCCTTAGTTAATTTATCTAGGGGTGTACTGGGCATTCTGACGCTACATTTTTATTTTTTAAAATAATTATAATGTGAGTGAAATATAAATGTGATTTCATTTTTTTCACCAAATTTGACACTTTTAGGACCGTTTTTTTTGTTTCAAGCAGGAAAAACTGGGGAGACGGACTAATAATAAAAGTAAAACTGATTCCCTAAAAAGACCCCCCCCCCCCACCCACACACCCTTTTGGCGTTTTTTATATGTGAAATAAAATTAATAATGTAAAACTGTATGGTAAATTTCAAAGCAGGGGTAATTACAAAGGCCAGGGTGGGATGGGCACGTGGGACAATAAAAACGCGTATCTCTCCTCCTCCCTTGCTTAGTGCAGACGCGACACTTTTTTTGGGGGTATTTTTTGCTCGCAGTCTCGGGGATGGGATTCATAAAATGACGCTCCGTTAGCCTCCGCACCTCCTCCGATTGCAATGCGTCTTGTGGTGCGGTGGTCCCAAATAAAAGATTTTCTACGACCTCCTCCTGAAATTGGAGGAAGCTCAGCGTGCCCCCAGACGATTTATAAATCACGTGAGCGTTATATGTAGCCATCTGTATAAGGTAGATGGCTACCTTCTTGTACCACGCTCGCGTT
Organism: Eleutherodactylus coqui; assembly: GCF_035609145.1. Taxonomy (NCBI): domain Eukaryota; kingdom Metazoa; phylum Chordata; class Amphibia; order Anura; family Eleutherodactylidae; genus Eleutherodactylus; species Eleutherodactylus coqui. Next base: position 40,198,332 of record NC_089838.1, on the reverse strand, counting down.
TTACGTTTTACAAGGTAGGGCTGTATAGCTTGGTCTGACAGATCGACGCCCCCCATGAATTTATTATAATCTGTGACGCAGACCGGTTTAATTTTCTCCGCTGCAGCCCCCCTCTCCCTAACTGTAACGGAGGTGTCTGCGTGCACAGTGGACAACATAAAGACGTCCTTTCTGTCACACCATTTAACTGCCAGCAAGGGGTCATAGGCCAGTGCGTAAGACGCGCCTTTGTCGACACGCCTGGAAACAAGGGGCTGTGGGAATCCTACCCTATTTTTACGGATAGTTCCGCAGGCCCCTGTACCTGCGGCGTGTAACGCTTTAAAAAGGGGGACACTCGTATAATAGTTGTCAGTATATACGTGGTACCCCTTATTTAAAAAAGGGCCCACGAGCTCCCACACAATTTTCCCGTTGATGCCAATGTCTTCAGGGCAGTTGGGGGGGTTTAATTGGCGATCCCTGCCCTCGTAAATAAAAAAGTCGCAAGTATAACCTGTGGCGCTCTCACAGATTTTGTACAGCTTGACGCCGTATCTTGCGCGCTTTGAGGGAATAAACTGGCGGAAAGATAAACGCCCTTTGAAACTCATCAGAGATTCATCCACCGCCAGATTTTTTTTGGGGGTATAAATGTTTTTAAAGGCGTCCCTTAATAGCGATATAAGGGGCCTTAATTTGCCCAGTCTATCGTATGCTGGGTCACTTCTTGGGGGGATTTGCGTATTATTCGCAAAATGAAGAAAACGCAGAATGTTTTCGTATCTGCGTCGGGGCATTATCGACGCAAATACGGGCGTCGCGTGAATGGCGCTCGTGGACCAATAGGACCGTATTGATGACTTTTTTACGAGTCCCATTAGTAAAATAAGTCCCAAAAATTTTTTTAGCTCAGGGACATCTACGGCGGTCCACATCACGGAATAAACCGACGTGGGGTGCGCAGTCACGTATTGTCCAGCGTATATATTTGTCTGCTGGACAAATAACTGCAGCACATCGTCAGTAATGAATAAATTAAAAAAATGATACGGGGTGAAATTTGCGACGTCCAGATTAACGCCTGGAGCCGCTAAAAATTCTGGGATGCGGGGCGCAAACAAACTTGCGGCACTCCACACAGTGGCGGGCGCCGCATAACTTGGCCCCGCTGCCCCAACGACTTCCTCTACCTCCATAGCGCTGGAGGCAGAGTTGTCACTCTCAAAAAAAACCTCCTCCTCCTCCGACTCGCTGGTAGCATCGCTACCGGAGCTTGAAGCGATGAGCAGCGCGTACGCTTGCTCGGTGGTGTAGCGCCTACGCTCCTTTTTATTAAAAAAAAATTTAATGGGGGTAAAAAAAAAAAAATAGCCCCCCAAAAAGTGGACAGGGATAAAATAGGGTAATTGGGGTATAAGGGAAGGTGAAGGCGGGTAATAACGGGGTTTTTTTTTCTTTTTTTAACTCTCTATATGGCACACGATTTTTCTCAGCTATCTCTCTCCTGTCACAAATCACTCTCAGTGACAGGGGAGAGATACCAGGACTAACTGTGTGCCATATTTATTAAACAAAAGACATGGGTGGCTGTGATAGGTTTATCACAGCCACCCATGTCAGCAGGGACCAATTACTTTGGTCCCTGCAAGTAACTATGCCTAAGGCAACTTTTGCCTTAGGCTCTACTGCGCATGCGCAGTAGAGGGTAATGCCCTGTGCTTTGGGGGGGCTTTTGGGGACCTTGGGGGAGCATTTTCATCTCCCCCCATGGATCGGATCCATGAGGGGAGATGAAACTACAACTTTTTTAAACTTTTTTCAACTTTTTTTTGATCGCCGGTATCCGTTGGATACCGGCGATCGCGTGCTCGGGAACCGCACTCCGCGGTCCCCGGTGACATCTCCTGTCTCCCGGCTACTGAAGGTAGCCGGGAGACAGGGGATTTTAAAATTTCGCGCCGCTTCGGCGCTTCTGCGCATGCGCCGCCATTTCCCCCTCGGCGCGCATGCGCAGAAGCCCGTGGCGGCTCCAGATCACCGGAGACATCGTGGAGGATGGAGGTGAGTATTTTCAGCTGCCCTCATGGACCCGATCTATGATGGCAGCTGAAACATTTACTTTTTTTTAACTTTTTTTCACTTTTTCGCGATCGCCATTATCCATTGGATAATGGCGATCGCGGTACCGGGGACCGCTCACCGCAGTCCCCGCTGACATCTCCTGCCTCCCGGCTACCTACAGGAGCCGGGAGCCAGGAGATTTTAAATTTCCCGCGCCGCCGGGCCTTCTGCGCATGCGGCTGACGTAATGCCGCCTGGCGCGCATGCGCAGAAGGACGGCTGCGGGGCCCGGAGCATCGGGACAGCGGGGAGCCGTGCGGTGGACCTCGGTAAGTAGTTTCAGCTGCTCCGATGGATCCGATCCATCAGAGCAGCTGAATATGTCACTTTTTTTGCAGTTTTGTTTACTTTTTTGCGATCGGCGCTATACATTGCATAGCGCCGATCGCAATGCCGGGGGGGGCTCCGAACAGCCCGGGATGACAGCTCCATGCTGTCAGCTACCTGCGGACACCGACAGCATGGAGCTGTCACGTCCACAGCCCGAGGGGCACTATTCTCTGCAGGAAGCATGTTTTTACGTCCTCAGAGAATAGAGCCCACTTCGGGAGGACGTAAAAACACTATGGGCTGGTCGTTAAGGGGTTAAAAGGACATATTTCTTCATTCAATGCATAGACATGACAACGTTTCAACATTGTGATGTCATCAGTCTATTGTGACACGGGCAATATAGAACTATAAATGCCAGAGCTTGGCGGCCATCTTAAGGCAGTCTCTGCTGCAGCTGGAAGTGGGCAGATGTGTCCTCCTGCATCTCCCCCGAAAAGCCACAGGAGCTGAAAAATGTTTATTTTTAAGGGAGCCCCTTTTTAATTTGGCCCACAAGAGGGAGACAGCAGCCTACAAAAATTCTACTATTGAATAAAAAAAAAAAACGTAGGTTCAATTCTTCCATGGAGAGGAATAGGTAGGTAGGTCAGTTCAGTTCTTCTCATTTGGGAATGCTTATACGCAAAGCCTTATGCCTGGTGGGGCATGAAACATCAGGAAGGCTTGGGCCAACCTTTAAAAATGGAGCAGCATTTTCAGCAAGCTCAGGCAGCCTTCTGCAAGAACACACAATGCAATGCGGTGGATTTAAAATCTTTTGCATAGCATCGCCTTGTGAACCGCCCGCCCCTCATCCTCATTCCTCTTGCACCGGGCTCTCTCACGCATCTCATCCTAGGCTTGCAGTGCCTGCAGCACTCTTCCCCTCCCTCCTTTTGCAGGATGGTTCAGCAGGTGATTACTTTACAATCACTAGTTTCCCTCTGAAGGTGCGTCGCTCCGAGGGATCGCTTTGGCTGGTCGTATTTCGAGTGGGGAAGAACGGAACTTTTTCCCTGGGTTGACATTAAAGGAGATGTCTCGAGGAAGCAGTTAATTTTTTTTTTTGCCCAGTCCCCCTTATTCAGCATACAAAACTAAGCACCCGTTTAAATGACTTTTAAAGCCGGTTTCTACTCACTGTTCCAGCGTTTCAGCAACTTTTAAAAACTTTTCCAAAGATGGCCGCCGGTTCTTCTCCCAAAGTGTACAGCCCTTGCTTCAGCCCGACGTGCGCGCTCCCGAGACGCCGCCAGCTGTGTCTCCATGGCAACCGGACGCATCGCAGCCGCCGACCAGACGCCGACCAGACGCCCACCGCCAGGCAGCAGGTAAGCGGCGCTAGCCCCCGGCTCCCCAGCGCTAGTTCCCCCGGCGCAGCGACAGCCCCCCCGGCCTAGCGACAGCCCCCCCGGCGCAGCGGCAGCCCCCCCGGCCTAGCGACAGCCCCCCCGGCCTAGCGCTAGCTCCCCCGGCCTAGCGACAGCCCCCCCCATCGCAGCGACAGCCCCCCCCATCGCAGCGACAGCCCCCCCGGCCTAGCGCTAGCTCCCCCGGCGCAGCGGCAGCCCCCCCGGCCTAGCGACAGCCCCCCCCCGGCGCAGCGGCAGCCCCCCCCGGCGCAGCCCGGCGCAGCGGCAGCCCCCCCCCGACCCATCACTTACCTGGGAGGCTTCTCGGGGCGGCTGGGCTGGGCTGGTCTTCTCCGCTGGGCAGCTCCAGTTTCTGCACCTTCCTCTAACAGAGGATGGTGCAGAATGGCCGCTTCAGCGCGCTCCCGAGCAGTGACAGCTCGTCTGCGCATGCGCAGAAGAGCTGTAGCGGGGAGCACACTGAAGCGGCTCGTGCTGAATGGAGAAGACCGGACTGCGCAAGCGCGTCTAAAAAAGCAAGCTGCCAGCGAATTTAGACGGAACCATGGAGACGAGGACGCTAGCAACGGAGCAGGTAAGTGGAATAACTTCTGTATGGCTCATATTTAATGCACAATGTACATTACAAAGTGCATTAATATGGCCATACGGAAGTGTATAACCCCACTTGGTTTCGCGAGACCACCCCTTTAATAGCACTATTAAGAGTAATGATAGATTATTATCATCGTCATCATCATCATCACCCTCAACAAAGGCTGAAGGATTTAAACGTACAGCAGGCCTTTTTCCCACCATACATAACTATAGATATGGATTATATATAAAAATAAATCTTGCTATTTGTAAAGCACCAATTTATTCCGCAGCGCTTTCAAGAAATTTACTTATCACCCTACACTCTAGCATTATACCAACCTCGGAATGATGGAAGGCTGTGAATTATAGATATGGATTATATCTAGATTATAGATAGATTATAAATATATATAAATTAATTATAATATATAAATAAATTTTTATAATATATTATATGTAGTTTCTATCCTCTATATTGATTAATAATAGTCTTTATGATTATATTATATAATATATCGATAGATAGATAAATAGATAGATAGACAGATACACAGACATGCATACACACTGTATGCTAATGAGCCCAACTGTCTGGCAGTTGAGACTACATTGTGATGTCATCAGTGTATTGTGACACGGGCAGTATAGAACTATAAACGCCAGAGTTGGCGGCCATCTTAAGGCAGTCTCTGCTGCAGCTGGAAGTGGGCAGATGTGTCCTCCTGTATCTCCCCCGAGAAGTCACAGGAGCTGGATAATTTTTATTTTTAACAGAGCACCTATTTAATTAAGCCCACAAGGGGGAGACAGCGGCCTACAAAAATCTAATTGTCCGCGGCTGTAGCATTTAAAAAAAAGGTAGGTTCAATTCTTCCATGGACAGGAATAGGTAGGTAGGTAGGCAGGTAGGTTGGTTCAGTTCTTGTCATTTGGGGAATGCTTACGGGCAAGGCCTTATGCCTGGTAGCGCATGAAACGTCAGGAAGGCTCAGGCCAACCTTTAAAGATGGCGCAGCATTTTGGGTGCAAAAACGTCCAATGCACGTTTCCTTTAAAAGGACATATTTCTTCATTCAATGCATAGACATGACAACGTTTCAACATTGTGATGTCATCAGTCTATTGTGACACGGGCAATATAGAACTATAAATGCCAGAGCTTGGCGGCCATCTTAAGGCAGTCTCTGCTGCAGCTGGAAGTGGGCAGATGTGTCCTCCTGCATCTCCCCCGAAAAGCCACAGGAGCTGAAAAATGTTTATTTTTAAGGGAGCCCCTTTTTAATTTGGCCCACAAGAGGGAGACAGCAGCCTACAAAAATTCTACTATTGAATAAAAAAAAAAACGTAGGTTCAATTCTTCCATGGAGAGGAATAGGTAGGTAGGTCAGTTCAGTTCTTCTCATTTGGGAATGCTTATACGCAAAGCCTTATGCCTGGTGGGGCATGAAACATCAGGAAGGCTTGGGCCAACCTTTAAAAATGGAGCAGCATTTTCAGCAAGCTCAGGCAGCCTTCTGCAAGAACACACAATGCAATGCGGTGGATTTAAAATCTTTTGCATAGCATCGCCTTGTGAACCGCCCGCCCCTCATCCTCATTCCTCTTGCACCGGGCTCTCTCACGCATCTCATCCTAGGCTTGCAGTGCCTGCAGCACTCTTCCCCTCCCTCCTTTTGCAGGATGGTTCAGCAGGTGATTACTTTACAATCACTAGTTTCCCTCTGAAGGTGCGTCGCTCCGAGGGATCGCTTTGGCTGGTCGTATTTCGAGTGGGGAAGAACGGAACTTTTTCCCTGGGTTGACATTAATAGCACTATTAAGAGTAATGATAGATTATTATCATCGTCATCATCATCATCACCCTCAACAAAGGCTGAAGGATTTAAACGTACAGCAGGCCTTTTTCCCACCATACATAACTATAGATATGGATTATATATAAAAATAAATCTTGCTATTTGTAAAGCACCAATTTATTCCGCAGCGCTTTCAAGAAATTTACTTATCACCCTACACTCTAGCATTATACCAACCTCGGAATGATGGAAGGCTGTGAATTATAGATATGGATTATATCTAGATTATAGATAGATTATAAATATATATAAATTAATTATAATATATAAATAAATATTTGTAATATATTATATGTAGTTTCTATCCTCTATATTGATTAATAATAGTCTTTATGATTATATTATATAATATATCGATAGATAGATAAATAGATAGATAGACAGATACACAGACATGCATACACACTGTATGCTAATGAGCCCAGCTGTCTGGCAGTTGAGACTACATTGTGATGTCATCAGTGTATTGTGACACGGGCAGTATAGAACTATAAACGCCAGAGTTGGCGGCCATCTTAAGGCAGTCTCTGCTGCAGCTGGAAGTGGGCAGATGTGTCCTCCTGTATCTCCCCCGAGAAGTCACAGGAGCTGGATAATTTTTATTTTTAACAGAGCACCTATTTAATTAAGCCCACAAGGGGGAGACAGCGGCCTACAAAAATCTAATTGTCCGCGGCTGTAGCATTTAAAAAAAAGGTAGGTTCAATTCTTCCATGGACAGGAATAGGTAGGTAGGTAGGCAGGTAGGTTGGTTCAGTTCTTGTCATTTGGGGAATGCTTATGGGCAAGGCCTTATGCCTGGTAGTGCATGAAACGTCAGGAAGGCTCAGGCCAACCTTTAAAGATGGCGCAGCATTTGGGGTGCAAAAACGTCCAATGCACGTTTCCTTTAAAAGGACATATTTCTTCATTCAATGCATAGACATGACAACGTTTCAACATTGTGATGTCATCAGTCTATTGTGACACGGGCAATATAGAACTATAAATGCCAGAGCTTGGCGGCCATCTTAAGGCAGTCTCTGCTGCAGCTGGAAGTGGGCAGATGTGTCCTCCTGCATCTCCCCCGAAAAGCCACAGGAGCTGAAAAATGTTTATTTTTAAGGGAGCCCCTTTTTAATTTGGCCCACAAGAGGGAGACAGCAGCCTACAAAAATTCTACTATTGAATAAAAAAAAAAACGTAGGTTCAATTCTTCCATGGAGAGGAATAGGTAGGTAGGTCAGTTCAGTTCTTCTCATTTGGGAATGCTCATACGCAAAGCCTTATGCCTGGTGGGGCATGAAACATCAGGAAGGCTTGGGCCAACCTTTAAAAATGGAGCAGCATTTTCAGCAAGCTCAGGCAGCCTTCTGCAAGAACACACAATGCAATGCGGTGGATTTAAAATCTTTTGCATAGCATCGCCTTGTGAACCGCCCGCCCCTCATCCTCATTCCTCTTGCACCGGGCTCTCTCACGCATCTCATCCTAGGCTTGCAGTGCCTGCAGCACTCTTCCCCTCCCTCCTTTTGCAGGATGGTTCAGCAGGTGATTACTTTACAATCACTAGTTTCCCTCTGAAGGTGCGTCGCTCCGAGGGATCGCTTTGGCTGGTCGTATTTCGAGTGGGGAAGAACGGAACTTTTTCCCTGGGTTGACATTAATAGCACTATTAAGAATAATGATAGATTATTATCATCATCATCATCATCATCACCCTCAACAAAGGCTGAAGGATTTAAACGTACAGCAGGCCTTTTTCCCACCATACATAACTATAGATATGGATTATATATAAAAATAAATCTTGCTATTTGTAAAGCACCAATTTATTCCGCAGCGCTTTCAAGAAATTTACTTATCACCCTACACTCTAGCATTATACCAACCTCGGAATGATGGAAGGCTGTGAATTATAGATATGGATTATATCTAGATTATAGATAGATTATAAATATATATAAATTAATTATAATATATAAATAAATATTTATAATATATTATATGTAGTTTCTATCCTCTATATTGATTAATAATAGTCTTTATGATTATATTATATAATATATCGATAGATAGATAAATAGATAGATAGACAGATACACAGACATGCATACACACTGTATGCTAATGAGCCCAACTGTCTGGCAGTTGAGACTACATTGTGATGTCATCAGTGTATTGTGACACGGGCAGTATAGAACTATAAACGCCAGAGTTGGCGGCCATCTTAAGGCAGTCTCTGCTGCAGCTGGAAGTGGGCAGATGTGTCCTCCTGTATCTCCCCCGAGAAGTCACAGGAGCTGGATAATTTTTATTTTTAACAGAGCACCTATTTAATTAAGCCCACAAGGGGGAGACAGCGGCCTACAAAAATCTAATTGTCCGCGGCTGTAGCATTTAAAAAAAAGGTAGGTTCAATTCTTCCATGGACAGGAATAGGTAGGTAGGTAGGCAGGTAGGTTGGTTCAGTTCTTGTCATTTGGGGAATGCTTACGGGCAAGGCCTTATGCCTGGTAGCGCATGAAACGTCAGGAAGGCTCAGGCCAACCTTTAAAGATGGCGCAGCATTTGGGGTGCAAAAACGTCCAATGCACGTTTCCTTTAAAAGGACATATTTCTTCATTCAATGCATAGACATGACAACGTTTCAACATTGTGATGTCATCAGTCTATTGTGGCACGGGCAATATAGAACTATAAATGCCAGAGCTTGGCGGCCATCTTAAGGCAGTCTCTGCTGCAGCTGGAAGTGGGCAGATGTGTCCTCCTGCATCTCCCCCGAAAAGCCACAGGAGCTGAAAAATGTTTATTTTTAAGGGAGCCCCTTTTTAATTTGGCCCACAAGAGGGAGACAGCAGCCTACAAAAATTCTACTATTGAATAAAAAAAAAAACGTAGGTTCAATTCTTCCATGGAGAGGAATAGGTAGGTAGGTCAGTTCAGTTCTTGTCATTTGGGAATGCTTATACGCAAAGCCTTATGCCTGGTGGGGCATGAAACATCAGGAAGGCTTGGGCCAACCTTTAAAAATGGAGCAGCATTTTCAGCAAGCTCAGGCAGCCTTCTGCAAGAACACACAATGCAATGCGGTGGATTTAAAATCTTTTGCATAGCATCGCCTTGTGAACCGCCCGCCCCTCATCCTCATTCCTCTTGCACCGGGCTCTCTCACGCATCTCATCCTAGGCTTGCAGTGCCTGCAGCACTCTTCCCCTCCCTCCTTTTGCAGGATGGTTCAGCAGGTGATTACTTTACAATCACTAGTTTCCCTCTGAAGGTGCGTCGCTCCGAGGGATCGCTTTGGCTGGTCGTATTTCGAGTGGGGAAGAACGGAACTTTTTCCCTGGGTTGACATTAATAGCACTATTAAGAATAATGATAGATTATTATCATCGTCATCATCATCATCATCACCCTCAACAAAGGCTGAAGGATTTAAACGTACAGCAGGCCTTTTTCCCACCATACATAACTATAGATATGGATTATATATAAAAATAAATCTTGCTATTTGTAAAGCACCAATTTATTCTGCAGCGCTTTCAAGAAATTTACTTATCACCCTACACTGTAGCATTATACCAACCTCGGAATGATGGAAGGCTGTGAATTATAGATATGGATTATATCTAGATTATAGATAGATTATAAATATATATAAATTAATTATAATATATAAATAAATATTTATAATATATTATATGTAGTTTCTATCCTCTATATTGATTAATAATAGTCTTTATGATTATATTATATAATATATCGATAGATAGATAAATAGATAGATAGACAGATACACAGACATGCATACACACTGTATGCTAATGAGCCCAGCTGTCTGGCAGTTGAGACTACATTGTGATGTCATCAGTGTATTGTGACATGGGCAGTATAGAACTATAAACGCCAGAGTTGGCGGCCATCTTAAGGCAGTCTCTGCTGCAGCTGGAAGTGGGCAGATGTGTCCTCCTGTATCTCCCCCGAGAAGTCACAGGAGCTGGATAATTTTTATTTTTAACAGAGCACCTATTTAATTAAGCCCACAAGGGGGAGACAGCGGCCTACAAAAATCTAATTGTCCGCGGCTGTAGCATTTAAAAAAAAGGTAGGTTCAATTCTTCCATGGACAGGAATAGGTAGGTAGGTAGGCAGGTAGGTTGGTTCAGTTCTTGTCATTTGGGGAATGCTTATGGGCAAGGCCTTATGCCTGGTAGTGCATGAAACGTCAGGAAGGCTCAGGCCAACCTTTAAAGATGGCGCAGCATTTGGGGTGCAAAAACGTCCAATGCACGTTTCCTTTAAAAGGACATATTTCTTCATTCAATGCATAGACATGACAACGTTTCAACATTGTGATGTCATCAGTCTATTGTGACACGGGCAATATAGAACTATAAATGCCAGAGCTCGGCGGCCATCTTAAGGCAGTCTCTGCTGCAGCTGGAAGTGGGCAGATGTGTCCTCCTGCATCTCCCCCGAAAAGCCACAGGAGCTGAAAAATGTTTATTTTTAAGGGAGCCCCTTTTTAATTTGGCCCACAAGAGGGAGACAGCAGCCTACAAAAATTCTACTATTGAATAAAAAAAAAAACGTAGGTTCAATTCTTCCATGGAGAGGAATAGGTAGGTAGGTCAGTTCAGTTCTTCTCATTTGGGAATGCTTATACGCAAAGCCTTATGCCTGGTGGGGCATGAAACATCAGGAAGGCTTGGGCCAACCTTTAAAAATGGAGCAGCATTTTCAGCAAGCTCAGGCAGCCTTCTGCAAGAACACACAATGCAATGCGGTGGATTTAAAATCTTTTGCATAGCATCGCCTTGTGAACCGCCCGCCCCTCATCCTCATTCCTCTTGCACCGGGCTCTCTCACGCATCTCATCCTAGGCTTGCAGTGCCTGCAGCACTCTTCCCCTCCCTCCTTTTGCAGGATGGTTCAGCAGGTGATTACTTTACAATCACTAGTTTCCCTCTGAAGGTGCGTCGCTCCGAGGGATCGCTTTGGCTGGTCGTATTTCGAGTGGGGAAGAACGGAACTTTTTCCCTGGGTTGACATTAATAGCACTATTAAGAATAATGATAGATTATTATCATCGTCATCATCATCATCACCCTCAACAAAGGCTGAAGGATTTAAACGTACAGCAGGCCTTTTTCCCACCATACATAACTATAGATATGGATTATATATAAAAATAAATCTTGCTATTTGTAAAGCACCAATTTATTCCGCAGCGCTTTCAAGAAATTTACTTATCACCCTACACTCTAGCATTATACCAACCTCGGAATGATGGAAGGCTGTGAATTATAGATATGGATTATATCTAGATTATAGATAGATTATAAATATATATAAATTAATTATAATATATAAATAAATATTTATAATATATTATATGTAGTTTCTATCCTCTATATTGATTAATAATAGTCTTTATGATTATATTATATAATATATCGATAGATAGATAAATAGATAGATAGACAGATACACAGACATGCATACACACTGTATGCTAATGAGCCCAGCTGTCTGGCAGTTGAGACTACATTGTGATGTCATCAGTGTATTGTGACACGGGCAGTATAGAACTATAAACGCCAGAGTTGGCGGCCATCTTAAGGCAGTCTCTGCTGCAGCTGGAAGTGGGCAGATGTGTCCTCCTGTATCTCCCCCGAGAAGTCACAGGAGCTGGATAATTTTTATTTTTAACAGAGCACCTATTTAATTAAGCCCACAAGGGGGAGACAGCGGCCTACAAAAATCTAATTGTCCGCGGCTGTAGCATTTAAAAAAAAGGTAGGTTCAATTCTTCCATGGACAGGAATAGGTAGGTAGGTAGGCAGGTAGGTTGGTTCAGTTCTTGTCATTTGGGGAATGCTTATGGGCAAGGCCTTATGCCTGGTAGTGCATGAAACGTCAGGAAGGCTCAGGCCAACCTTTAAAGATGGCGCAGCATTTGGGGTGCAAAAACGTCCAATGCACGTTTCCTTTAAAAGGACATATTTCTTCACTCAATGCATAGACATGACAACGTTTCAACATTGTGATGTCATCAGTCTATTGTGACACGGGCAATATAGAACTATAAATGCCAGAGCTTGGCGGCCATCTTAAGGCAGTCTCTGCTGCAGCTGGAAGTGGGCAGATGTGTCCTCCTGCATCTCCCCCGAAAAGCCACAGGAGCTGAAAAATGTTTATTTTTAAGGGAGCCCCTTTTTAATTTGGCCCACAAGAGGGAGACAGCAGCCTACAAAAATTCTACTATTGAATAAAAAAAAAAACGTAGGTTCAATTCTTCCATGGAGAGGAATAGGTAGGTAGGTCAGTTCAGTTCTTCTTATTTGGGAATGCTTATACGCAAAGCCTTATGCCTGGTGGGGCATGAAACATCAGGAAGGCTTGGGCCAACCTTTAAAAATGGAGCAGCATTTTCAGCAAGCTCAGGCAGCCTTCTGCAAGAACACACAATGCAATGCGGTGGATTTAAAATCTTTTGCATAGCATCGCCTTGTGAACCGCCCGCCCCTCATCCTCATTCCTCTTGCACCGGGCTCTCTCACGCATCTCATCCTAGGCTTGCAGTGCCTGCAGCACTCTTCCCCTCCCTCCTTTTGCAGGATGGTTCAGCAGGTGATTACTTTACAATCACTAGTTTCCCTCTGAAGGTGCGTCGCTCCGAGGGATCGCTTTGGCTGGTCGTATTTCGAGTGGGGAAGAACGGAACTTTTTCCCTGGGTTGACATTAATAGCACTATTAAGAATAATGATAGATTATTATCATCGTCATCATCATCATCACCCTCAACAAAGGCTGAAGGATTTAAACGTACAGCAGGCCTTTTTCCCACCATACATAACTATAGATATGGATTATATATAAAAATAAATCTTGCTATTTGTAAAGCACCAATTTATTCCGCAGCGCTTTCAAGAAATTTACTTATCACCCTACACTCTAGCATTATACCAACCTCGGAATGATGGAAGGCTGTGAATTATAGATATGGATTATATCTAGATTATAGATAGATTATAAATATATATAAATTAATTATAATATATAAATAAATATTTATAATATATTATATGTAGTTTCTATCCTCTATATTGATTAATAATAGTCTTTATGATTATATTATATAATATATCGATAGATAGATAAATAGATAGATAGACAGATACACAGACATGCATACACACTGTATGCTAATGAGCCCAGCTGTCTGGCAGTTGAGACTACATTGTGATGTCATCAGTGTATTGTGACACGGGCAGTATAGAACTATAAACGCCAGAGTTGGCGGCCATCTTAAGGCAGTCTCTGCTGCAGCTGGAAGTGGGCAGATGTGTCCTCCTGTATCTCCCCCGAGAAGTCACAGGAGCTGGATAATTTTTATTTTTAACAGAGCACCTATTTAATTAAGCCCACAAGGGGGAGACAGCGGCCTACAAAAATCTAATTGTCCGCGGCTGTAGCATTTAAAAAAAAGGTAGGTTCAATTCTTCCATGGACAGGAATAGGTAGGTAGGTAGGCAGGTAGGTTGGTTCAGTTCTTGTCATTTGGGGAATGCTTATGGGCAAGGCCTTATGCCTGGTAGTGCATGAAACGTCAGGAAGGCTCAGGCCAACCTTTAAAGATGGCGCAGCATTTGGGGTGCAAAAACGTCCAATGCACGTTTCCTTTAAAAGGACATATTTCTTCACTCAATGCATAGACATGACAACGTTTCAACATTGTGATGTCATCAGTCTATTGTGACACGGGCAATATAGAACTATAAATGCCAGAGCTTGGCGGCCATCTTAAGGCAGTCTCTGCTGCAGCTGGAAGTGGGCAGATGTGTCCTCCTGCATCTCCCCCGAAAAGCCACAGGAGCTGAAAAATGTTTATTTTTAAGGGAGCCCCTTTTTAATTTGGCCCACAAGAGGGAGACAGCAGCCTACAAAAATTCTACTATTGAATAAAAAAAAAAACGTAGGTTCAATTCTTCCATGGAGAGGAATAGGTAGGTAGGTCAGTTCAGTTCTTCTTATTTGGGAATGCTTATACGCAAAGCCTTATGCCTGGTGGGGCATGAAACATCAGGAAGGCTTGGGCCAACCTTTAAAAATGGAGCAGCATTTTCAGCAAGCTCAGGCAGCCTTCTGCAAGAACACACAATGCAATGCGGTGGATTTAAAATCTTTTGCATAGCATCGCCTTGTGAACCGCCCGCCCCTCATCCTCATTCCTCTTGCACCGGGCTCTCTCACGCATCTCATCCTAGGCTTGCAGTGCCTGCAGCACTCTTCCCCTCCCTCCTTTTGCAGGATGGTTCAGCAGGTGATTACTTTACAATCACTAGTTTCCCTCTGAAGGTGCGTCGCTCCGAGGGATCGCTTTGGCTGGTCGTATTTCGAGTGGGGAAGAACGGAACTTTTTCCCTGGGTTGACATTAATAGCACTATTAAGAATAATGATAGATTATTATCATCGTCATCATCATCATCACCCTCAACAAAGGCTGAAGGATTTAAACGTACAGCAGGCCTTTTTCCCACCATACATAACTATAGATATGGATTATATATAAAAATAAATCTTGCTATTTGTAAAGCACCAATTTATTCCGCAGCGCTTTCAAGAAATTTACTTATCACCCTACACTCTAGCATTATACCAACCTCGGAATGATGGAAGGCTGTGAATTATAGATATGGATTATATCTAGATTATAGATAGATTATAAATATATATAAATTAATTATAATATATAAATAAATATTTATAATATATTATATGTAGTTTCTATCCTCTATATTGATTAATAATAGTCTTTATGATTATATTATATAATATATCGATAGATAGATAAATAGATAGATAGACAGATACACAGACATGCATACACACTGTATGCTAATGAGCCCAGCTGTCTGGCAGTTGAGACTACATTGTGATGTCATCAGTGTATTGTGACACGGGCAGTATAGAACTATAAACGCCAGAGTTGGCGGCCATCTTAAGGCAGTCTCTGCTGCAGCTGGAAGTGGGCAGATGTGTCCTCCTGTATCTCCCCCGAGAAGTCACAGGAGCTGGATAATTTTTATTTTTAACAGAGCACCTATTTAATTAAGCCCACAAGGGGGAGACAGCGGCCTACAAAAATCTAATTGTCCGCGGCTGTAGCATTTAAAAAAAAGGTAGGTTCAATTCTTCCATGGACAGGACTAGGTAGGTAGGTAGGCAGGTAGGTTGGTTCAGTTCTTGTCATTTGGGGAATGCTTATGGGCAAGGCCTTATGCCTGGTAGTGCATGAAACGTCAGGAAGGCTCAGGCCAACCTTTAAAGATGGCGCAGCATTTGGGGTGCAAAAACGTCCAATGCACGTTTCCTTTAAAAGGACATATTTCTTCACTCAATGCATAGACATGACAACGTTTCAACATTGTGATGTCATCAGTCTATTGTGACACGGGCAATATAGAACTATAAATGCCAGAGCTCGGCGGCCATCTTAAGGCAGTCTCTGCTGCAGCTGGAAGTGGGCAGATGTGTCCTCCTGCATCTCCCCCGAAAAGCCACAGGAGCTGAAAAATGTTTATTTTTAAGGGAGCCCCTTTTTAATTTGGCCCACAAGAGGGAGACAGCAGCCTACAAAAATTCTACTATTGAATAAAAAAAAAAAACGTAGGTTCAATTCTTCCATGGAGAGGAATAGGTAGGTAGGTCAGTTCAGTTCTTCTCATTTGGGAATGCTTATACGCAAAGCCTTATGCCTGGTGGGGCATGAAACATCAGGAAGGCTTGGGCCAACCTTTAAAAATGGAGCAGCATTTTCAGCAAGCTCAGGCAGCCTTCTGCAAGAACACACAATGCAATGCGGTGGATTTAAAATCTTTTGCATAGCATCGCCTTGTGAACCGCCCGCCCCTCATCCTCATTCCTCTTGCACCGGGCTCTCTCACGCATCTCATCCTAGGCTTGCAGTGCCTGCAGCACTCTTCCCCTCCCTCCTTTTGCAGGATGCTTCAGCAGGTGATTACTTTACAATCACTAGTTTCCCCCTGAAGGTGCGTCGCTCCGAGGGATCGCTTTGGCTGGTCGTATTTCGAGTGGGGAAGAACGGAACTTTTTCCCTGGGTTGACATTAATAGCACTATTAAGAATAATGATAGATTATTATCATCGTCATCATCATCATCACCCTCAACAAAGGCTGAAGGATATAAACGTACAGCAGGCCTTTTTCCCACCATACATAACTATAGATATGGATTATATATAAAAATAAATCTTGCTATTTGTAAAGCACCAAATTATTCCGCAGCGCTTTCAAGAAATTTACTTATCACCCTACACTCTAGCATTATACCAACCTCGGAATGATGGAAGGCTGTGAATTATAGATATGGATTATATCTAGATTATAGATAGATTATAAATATATATAAATTAATTATAATATATAAATAAATATTTATAATATATTATATGTAGTTTCTATCCTCTATATTGATTAATAATAGTCTTTATGATTATATTATATAATATATCGATAGATAGATAAATAGATAGATAGACAGATACACAGACATGCATACACACTGTATGCTAATGAGCCCAGCTGTCTGGCAGTTGAGACTACATTGTGATGTCATCAGTGTATTGTGACACGGGCAGTATAGAACTATAAACGCCAGAGTTGGCGGCCATCTTAAGGCAGTCTCTGCTGCAGCTGGAAGTGGGCAGATGTGTCCTCCTGTATCTCCCCCGAGAAGTCACAGGAGCTGGATAATTTTTATTTTTAACAGAGCACCTATTTAATTAAGCCCACAAGGGGGAGACAGCGGCCTACAAAAATCTAATTGTCCGCGGCTGTAGCATTTAAAAAAAAGGTAGGTTCAATTCTTCCATGGACAGGACTAGGTAGGTAGGTAGGCAGGTAGGTTGGTTCAGTTCTTGTCATTTGGGGAATGCTTATGGGCAAGGCCTTATGCCTGGTAGTGCATGAAACGTCAGGAAGGCTCAGGCCAACCTTTAAAGATGGCGCAGCATTTGGGGTGCAAAAACGTCCAATGCACGTTTCCTTTAAAAGGACATATTTCTTCATTCAATGCATAGACATGACAACGTTTCAACATTGTGATGTCATCAGTCTATTGTGACACGGGCAATATAGAACTATAAATGCCAGAGCTCGGCGGCCATCTTAAGGCAGTCTCTGCTGCAGCTGGAAGTGGGCAGATGTGTCCTCCTGCATCTCCCCCGAAAAGCCACAGGAGCTGAAAAATGTTTATTTTTAAGGGAGCCCCTTTTTAATTTGGCCCACAAGAGGGAGACAGCAGCCTACAAAAATTCTACTATTGAATAAAAAAAAAAAACGTAGGTTCAATTCTTCCATGGAGAGGAATAGGTAGGTAGGTCAGTTCAGTTCTTCTCATTTGGGAATGCTTATACGCAAAGCCTTATGCCTGGTGGGGCATGAAACATCAGGAAGGCTTGGGCCAACCTTTAAAAATGGAGCAGCATTTTCAGCAAGCTCAGGCAGCCTTCTGCAAGAACACACAATGCAATGCGGTGGATTTAAAATCTTTTGCATAGCATCGCCTTGTGAACCGCCCGCCCCTCATCCTCATTCCTCTTGCACCGGGCTCTCTCACGCATCTCATCCTAGGCTTGCAGTGCCTGCAGCACTCTTCCCCTCCCTCCTTTTGCAGGATGGTTCAGCAGGTGATTACTTTACAATCACTAGTTTCCCCCTGAAGGTGCGTCGCTCCGAGAGATCGATTTGGCTGGTCGTATTTCGAGTGGGGAAGAACGGAACTTTTTCCCTGGGTTGACATTAATAGCACTATTAAGAATAATGATAGATTATTATCATCGTCATCATCATCATCACCCTCAACAAAGGCTGAAGGATTTAAACGTACAGCAGGCCTTTTTCCCACCATACATAACTATAGATATGGATTATATATAAAAATAAATCTTGCTATTTGTAAAGCACCAATTTATTCCGCAGCGCTTTCAAGAAATTTACTTATCACCCTACACTCTAGCATTATACCAACCTCGGAATGATGGAAGGCTGTGAATTATAGATATGGATTATATCTAGATTATAGATAGATTATAAATATATATAAATTAATTATAATATATAAATAAATATTTATAATATATTATATGTAGTTTCTATCCTCTATATTGATTAATAATAGTCTTTATGATTATATTATATAATATATCGATAGATAGATAAATAGATAGATAGACAGATACACAGACATGCATACACACTGTATGCTAATGAGGCCAGCTGTCTGGCAGTTGAGACTACATTGTGATGTCATCAGTGTATTGTGACACGGGCAGTATAGAACTATAAACGCCAGAGTTGGCGGCCATCTTAAGGCAGTCTCTGCTGCAGCTGGAAGTGGGCAGATGTGTCCTCCTGTATCTCCCCCGAGAAGTCACAGGAGCTGGATAATTTTTATTTTTAACAGAGCACCTATTTAATTAAGCCCACAAGGGGGAGACAGCGGCCTACAAAAATCTAATTGTCCGCGGCTGTAGCATTTAAAAAAAAGGTAGGTTCAATTCTTCCATGGACAGGACTAGGTAGGTAGGTAGGCAGGTAGGTTGGTTCAGTTCTTGTCATTTGGGGAATGCTTATGGGCAAGGCCTTATGCCTGGTAGTGCATGAAACGTCAGGAAGGCTCAGGCCAACCTTTAAAGAGGGCGCAGCATTTGGGGTGCAAAAACGTCCAATGCACGTTTCCTTTAAAAGGACATATTTCTTCATTCAATGCATAGACATGACAACGTTTCAACATTGTGATGTCATCAGTCTATTGTGACACGGGCAATATAGAACTATAAATGCCAGAGCTCGGCGGCCATCTTAAGGCAGTCTCTGCTGCAGCTGGAAGTGGGCAGATGTGTCCTCCTGCATCTCCCCCGAAAAGCCACAGGAGCTGAAAAATGTTTATTTTTAAGGGAGCCCCTTTTTAATTTGGCCCACAAGAGGGAGACAGCAGCCTACAAAAATTCTACTATTGAATAAAAAAAAAAAACGTAGGTTCAATTCTTCCATGGAGAGGAATAGGTAGGTAGGTCAGTTCAGTTCTTCTCATTTGGGAATGCTTATACGCAAAGCCTTATGCCTGGTGGGGCATGAAACATCAGGAAGGCTTGGGCCAACCTTTAAAAATGGAGCAGCATTTTCAGCAAGCTCAGGCAGCCTTCTGCAAGAACACACAATGCAATGCGGTGGATTTAAAATCTTTTGCATAGCATCGCCTTGTGAACCGCCCGCCCCTCATCCTCATTCCTCTTGCACCGGGCTCTCTCACGCA
Organism: Eleutherodactylus coqui; assembly: GCF_035609145.1. Lineage (NCBI taxonomy): Eukaryota > Metazoa > Chordata > Amphibia > Anura > Eleutherodactylidae > Eleutherodactylus > Eleutherodactylus coqui. The sequence goes on along the minus strand of NC_089838.1, from coordinate 40,178,782 downwards.
TCTCATCCTAGGCTTGCAGTGCCTGCAGCACTCTTCCCCTCCCTCCTTTTGCAGGATGGTTCAGCAGGTGATTACTTTACAATCACTAGTTTCCCCCTGAAGGTGCGTCGCTCCGAGGGATCGCTTTGGCTGGTCGTATTTCGAGTGGGGAAGAACGGAACTTTTTCCCTGGGTTGACATTAATAGCACTATTAAGAATAATGATAGATTATTATCATCGTCATCATCATCATCACCCTCAACAAAGGCTGAAGGATTTAAACGTACAGCAGGCCTTTTTCCCACCATACATAACTATAGATATGGATTATATATAAAAATAAATCTTGCTATTTGTAAAGCACCAATTTATTCCGCAGCGCTTTCAAGAAATTTACTTATCACCCTACACTCTAGCATTATACCAACCTCGGAATGATGGAAGGCTGTGAATTATAAATATGGTTTATATCTAGATTATAGATAGATTATAAATATATATAAATTAATTATAATATATAAATAAATATTTATAATATATTATATGTAGTTTCTATCCTCTATATTGATTAATAATAGTCTTTATGATTATATTATATAATATATCGATAGATAGATAAATAGATAGATAGACAGATACACAGACATGCATACACACTGTATGCTAATGAGGCCAGCTGTCTGGCAGTTGAGACTACATTGTGATGTCATCAGTGTATTGTGACACGGGCAGTATAGAACTATAAACGCCAGAGTTGGCGGCCATCTTAAGGCAGTCTCTGCTGCAGCTGGAAGTGGGCAGATGTGTCCTCCTGTATCTCCCCCGAGAAGTCACAGGAGCTGGATAATTTTTATTTTTAACAGAGCACCTATTTAATTAAGCCCACAAGGGGGAGACAGCGGCCTACAAAAATCTAATTGTCCGCGGCTGTAGCATTTAAAAAAAAGGTAGGTTCAATTCTTCCATGGACAGGAATAGGTAGGTAGGTAGGCAGGTAGGTTGGTTCAGTTCTTGTCATTTGGGGAATGCTTATGGGCAAGGCCTTATGCCTGGTAGTGCATGAAACGTCAGGAAGGCTCAGGCCAACCTTTAAAGAGGGCGCAGCATTTGGGGTGCAAAAACGTCCAATGCACGTTTCCTTTAAAAGGACATATTTCTTCATTTAATGCATAGACATGACAACGTTTCAACATTGTGATGTCATCAGTCTATTGTGACACGGGCAATATAGAACTATAAATGCCAGAGCTTGGCGGCCATCTTAAGGCAGTCTCTGCTGCAGCTGGAAGTGGGCAGATGTGTCCTCCTGCATCTCCCCCGAAAAGCCACAGGAGCTGAAAAATGTTTATTTTTAAGGGAGCCCCTTTTTAATTTGGCCCACAAGAGGGAGACAGCAGCCTACAAAAATTCTACTATTGAATAAAAAAAAAAACGTAGGTTCAATTCTTCCATGGAGAGGAAAAGGTAGGTAGGTCAGTTCAGTTCTTCTCATTTGGGAATGCTTATACGCAAAGCCTTATGCCTGGTGGGGCATGAAACATCAGGAAGGCTTGGGCCAACCTTTAAAAATGGAGCAGCATTTTCAGCAAGCTCAGGCAGCCTTCTGCAAGAACACACAATGCAATGCGGTGGATTTAAAATCTTTTGCATAGCATCGCCTTGTGAACCGCCCGCCCCTCATCCTCATTCCTCTTGCACCGGGCTCTCTCACGCATCTCATCCTAGGCTTGCAGTGCCTGCAGCACTCTTCCCCTCCCTCCTTTTGCAGGATGGTTCAGCAGGTGATTACTTTACAATCACTAGTTTCCCTCTGAAGGTGCGTCGCTCCGAGGGATCGCTTTGGCTGGTCGTATTTCGAGTGGGGAAGAACGGAACTTTTTCCCTGGGTTGACATTAATAGCACTATTAAGAATAATGATTAGAGATGAGCGAACACCAAAATGTTCGGGTGTTCGTTATTCGGAACGAACTTCCCGCGATGCTCGAGGGTTCGTTTCGAACAACGAACCCCATTGAAGTCAATGGGCGACCAGAGCATTTTTGTATTTCGCCGATGCTCGCTAAGGTTTTCATGTGTGAAAATCTGGGCAATTCAAGAAAGTGATGGGAATGACACAGAAACGGATAGGGCAGGCGAGGGGCTACATGTTGGGCTGCATCTCAAGTTCACAGGTCCCACTATTAAGCCACAATACCGGCAAGAGTGCCCCCCCCCCCCCTCCCAACAACTTTTACTTCTGAAAAGCCCTCATTAGCATGGCATACCTTTGCTAAGCACCACACTAGCTACAACAAAGCACAATCACTGCCTGGATGACACTCCGCTGCCACTTCTCCTGGGTTACATGCTGACCAACCGCCCCCCCTCCCCCCCACAGCGCACACCAAAGTGTCCCTGCGCAGCCTTCAGCTGCCCTCATGCCACACCACCCTCATGTCTATTTAGAAGTGCATCTGCCATGAGGAGGAACCGCAGGCACACACTGCAGAGGGTTGGCACGGCTAAGCAGCGACCCTCTTTAAAAGTGGCGGGGCGATAGCCCACAATGCTGTACAGAAGCAATGAGAAATAGAATCCTGTGCCACCGCCATCAGGAGCTGCACACGTAGGCATAGCAATGGGGAACCTATGTGCCACACACTATTCATTCTGTCAAGGTGTCAGCATGCCCCAGTTAGACCGGGCTTTTTAATTCATAGACACAGGCAGGTACAACTCCCTATTGTGAAGTCCCTGTGGACCGACAGCATGGGTGGGTGCCAGGAAGCCACCGGCGGTACATAGAAATATCCCATTGCATTGCCCAACACAGCTGAGGTAGTAATGTTGTGCGTAATACAGGTGGGCTTCGGCCCACACTGCATGCCCCAGTCAGACTGGGGTTCTTTAGAAGTGGACACATGTAGGTTAAACTCCCTGTGGACCCACTGCCTGGGTGGGTGCCAGGAAGCCACCGGCGGTACATAGAAATATCCCATTGCATTGCCCAACACAGCTGAGGTAGTAATGTCGTGCGTAATACAGGTGGGCTTCGGCCCACACTGCATGCCCCAGTCAGACTGGGGTTCTTTACAAGTGTACAGATGTGTTAAAAACTCCGTGTGCACCTACAGCATGGGTGGCTCCCTGGAACCCACCGGCGGTACACAAAAATATCCCATTGCATTGCCCAACACAGCTGAGGTAGTAATGTCGTGCATAATGCAGGTGGGCTTCGGCGCACACTGCATGCCCCAGTCAGACTGGGGTTCTTTAGAAGTGGACACATGTAGGTTAAACTCCCTGTGGACCCACTGCCTGGGTGGGTGCCAGGAAGCCACCGGCGGTACATAGAAATATCCCATTGCATTGCCCAACACAGCTGAGGTAGTAATGTCGTGCGTAATACAGGTGGGCTTTGGCCCACACTGCATGCCCCAGTCAGACTGGGGTTCTTTACAAGTGTACAGATGTGTTAAAAACTCCGTGTGCACCTACAGCATGGGTGGCTCCCTGGAACCCACCGGCGGTACATAAAAATATCCCATTGCATTGCCCAACACAGCTGAGGTAACGTCAGCTGTAATGCAGGTGGGCTAAAAATTAATTTGATTACACTGTAGGCGAGGGCCCACAAAAATTGCTGTATCAACAGTACTAATGTACATCCCAAAAATTGGCCATGGCCAGCCAAGAGGGCAGGTGAAACCCATTAATCGCTTTGGTTAATGTGGCTTAAGTGGTAACTAGGCCTGGAGGCAGCCCAGTGTAACGAAAAATTGGTTCAAGTTAAAGTTCCAACGCTTTTAAGCGCATTGAAACTTATAAAAATTGTTCAGAAAAATTATTTGAGTGAGCCTTGTGGCCCTAAGAAAAATTGCCCGTTCAGCGTGATTACGTGAGGTTTCAGGAGGAGGAGCAGGAGGAGTAGGAGGAATATTAGACACAGATTGATGAAGCAGAAATGTCCCCGTTTTGGATGGTGAGAGAGAACGTAGCTTCCATCCGCGGGTGCAGCCTACGTATTGCTTACGTATCGCTGCTGTCCGCTGGTGGAGAACAGAAGTCTGGGGAAATCCAGCCTTTGTTCATCTGGATGAGTGTTAGCCTGTCGGCACTGTCGGTTGACAAGCGGCTACGCTTATCTGTGATGATTCCCCCAGCCGCACTAAACACCCTCTCCGACAAAACGCTAGCCGCAGGACAAGCAAGCACCTCCAGGGCATACAGCGCTAGTTCAGGCCACGTGTCCAGCTTCGACACCCAGTAGTTGTAGGGGGCAGAGGCGTCACCAAGGATGGTCGTGCGATCCGCTACGTACTCCCTCACCATCCTTTTACAGTGCTCCCGCCGACTCAGCCGTGACTGGGGAGCGGTGACACAGTCTTGGTGGGGAGCCATAAAGCTGGCCAGGCCCTTAAAGACTGTTGCACTGCCTGGGATGTACATGCTGCTCGATCTACGCACATCCCCTGCTACCTTGCCCTCGGTACTGCGCCTTCTGCCACTAGCGCTGTCGGCTGGGAATTTTACCATCAGCTTGTCCGCAAGGGTCCTGTGGTATAGCAACACTCTCGAACCCCTTTCCTCTTCGGGAATCAGAGTGGGCAGGTTCTCCTTATACCGTGCATCGAGCAGTGTGTACACCCAGTAATCCGTCGTGGCCAGAATGCGTGCAACGCGAGGGTCACGAGAAAGGCATCCTAACATGAAGTCAGCCATGTGTGCCAGGGTACCTGTACGCAACACATGGCTGTCTTCACTAGGAAGATCACTTTCAGGATCCTCCTCCTCCTCCTCCTCCTCCTCCTCCTCCTCAGGCCATACACGCTGAAAGGATGACAGGCAATCAGCCGGTGTACCGTCAGCAGCGGGCCAAGCTGTCTCTTCCCCCTCCTCCTCATCCTCCTCATGCTCCTCCTCCTCCTCCTGTACGCGCTGAGAAATAGACAGGAGGGTGCCCTGACTATCCAGCGGCATACTGTCTTCCCCCGCCCCCGTTTCCGAGCGCAAAGCAGCTGCCTTTATGGTTTGCAGGGAATTTCTCAAGATGCATAGCAGAGGAATGGTGACGCTAATGATTGTAGCATCGCCGCTCACCACCTGGGTAGACTCCTCAAAATTACCAAGGACATGGCAGATGTCTGCCAACCAGGCCCACTCTTCTGAAAGGAATTGAGGAGGCTGACTCCCACTGCGCCGCCCATGTTGGAGTTGGTATTCGACTATAGCTCTACGTTGTTCATAGAGCCTGGCCAACATGTGGAGCGTAGAGTTCCACCGTGTGGGCATGTCGCACAGCAGTCGGTGCACTGGCAGCTTAAAGTGATGTTGCAGGGTGCGCAGGGTGGCAGCGTCCGTGTGGGACTTGCGAAAATGTGCGCAGAGCCGGCGCGCCTTTACGAGCAGGTCTGACAAGCGTGGGTAGCTTTTCAGAAAGCGCTGAACCACCAAATTAAAGACGTGGGCCAGGCATGGCACGTGCGTGAGGCTGCCGAGCTGCAGAGCCGCCACCAGGTTACGGCCGTTGTCACACACGACCATGCCCGGTTGGAGGCTCAGCGGCGCAAGCCAGCGGTCGGTCTGCTGTGTCAGACCCTGCAGCAGTTCGTGGGCCGTGTGCCTCTTATCGCCTAAGCTGAGTAGTTTCAGCACGGCCTGCTGACGCTTGCCCACCGCTGTACTGCCACACCGCGCGACACCGACTGCTGGCGACATGCTGCTGCTAACACATCTTGATTGCGAGACAGAGGAGGAGGAGGAGGGTGCTTTAGTGGAGGAAGCATACACCTCCGCAGATACCACCACCGAGCTGGGGCCCGCAATTCTGGGGGTGGGTAGGACGTGAGCGGTCCCGGGCTCTGACTCTGTCCCAGCCTCCACTAAATTCACCCAATGTGCCGTCAGGGAGATGTAGTGGCCCTGCCCGCCTGTGCTTGTCCACGTGTCCGTAGTTAAGTGGACCGTGGCAGTAACCGCGTTGGTGAGGGCGCGTACAATGTTGCGGGAGACGTGGTCGTGCAGGGCTGGGACGGCACATCGGGAAAAAGTAGTGGCGACTGGGAACTGAGTAGCGCGGGGCCGCCGCCTCCATGATACTTTTGAAGGACTCCGTTTCCACAACCCTATACGGCAGCATCTCAAGGCTGATGAATTTTGCTATGCGGACGGTTAACGTTTGAGCGTGCGGGTGCGTGGCGGCGTACTTGCGCTTGCGCTCCAACAGTTGCGCAAGCGACGGCTGGACGGTGCGCTGAACTACACTGCTGGATGGGGCCGAAGACAGCGGAGGTGAGGGTGTGGGTGCAGGCCATGAGGCGGTAGTGCCTGTGTCCTGAGAGGGGGGTTGCATCTCAGTGGCAGGTTGGGGCACAGGGGGAGAGGCAGGGGTGCAAACCGGAGGCGCTGAACGGCCTTCGTCCCACCTTGTGGGGTGCTTGGCCATCATATGTCTGCGCATGGTGGTGGTGGTGAGGCTGTTGGTGTTGGCTCCCCGGCTGAGCTTTGCGCGACAAAGGTTGCACACCACTGTCCGTCGGTCGTCAGGCGTCTCTGTGAAAAACTGCCAGACCTTAGAGCACCTCGGCCTCTGCAGGGTGGCATGGCGCGAGGGGGCGCTTTGGGAAACACTTGGTGGATTATTCGGTCTGGCCCTGCCTCCACCCCTGGCCACCGCACTGCCTCTTGCAACCTGCCCTGCTGATGCCCTTGACTCCCCCTCTGAAGACCTGTCCTCCTGAGTAAGCGTTGCACACCAGGTGGGGTCAGTCACCTCATCGTCCTGCTGCTCTTCCTCCGAATCCTCTGTGCGCTGCTCCCTCGGACTTACTGCCCTTACTACTACCTCACTGCAAGACAACTGTGTCTGATCGTCATCGTCCTCCTCACCCACAGAAAGTTGTTGAGACAGTTGGCGGAAGTCCCCAGCCTCTTCCCCCGGACCCCGGGAACTTTCGAATGGTTGGGCATCAGTGACGATAAACTCCTCTGGTGGGAGAGGAACCGCTGCTGCCCAATCTAAGCAGGGGCCCGAGAACAGTTCCTGGGAGTGTTCCCGCTCCTGAGCAGGTGTCATTGTAGTGGAGTGAGGAGGCTGGGAGGAAGGAGGAGCAGCAGACAGAGGATTCGGATTTGCAGCAGTGGATGGCGCAGAACTGCGGGTTGACGATAGGTTGCTCGAAGCACTTTCTGCCATCCAGGACAGGACCTGCTCACACTGCTCATTTTCTAATAACCGTCTCCCGCGTGGACCCATTAATTGGGCGATGAATGTGGGGACGCCAGAAACGTGCCTCTCTCCTAATCGCGCAGCAGTCGGCTGCGACACACCTGGATCAGGAGCTCGGCCTGTGCCCACACCCTGACTTGGCCCTCCGCGTCCTCGGCCGCGTCCACGTCCTCTAGGCCTACCCCTACCCCTCAGCATGCTGTATTACCAGTGATTTGATTTCACAGGCAGCTAATAAATTGGCGCAAGACTGCAGGCCAAATATAATTTTTTCCCTTTTTTGAAAACGAAAGGCCCCACTGCCTCTAGTGAATGTATAATCTAAGTTTAATAACTGTGCTGTTTTCCTGCTAATGTGTCACAGAACGTGAGGGTAGCAGAGTTATTAACTGTGGCAGAGCAGGTATTTTTTTTCCCAATTAAGGAAAGCAAATGGCGAAGCCAGGAGTAAAACGTAGCTGGGTGCGTCTGATTTTTAAAGGTTGCACACGCAGCCGACACGTGTCCACCGCCCTTAGGACGGACAGAGGCAGGACAAATAGAAATATTTTCCGTTTTTTTGCACCAAAAGGCAGCACTGTGTATATTCAATGAACATGAGAAGTTTAATAACTGTGCTGTTTTCCTGCTAATGTGTCACAGAACGTGAGGGTAGCAGAGTTATTAACTGTGGCAGAGCAGGTATTTTTTTTCCCAATTAAGGAAAGCAAATGGCGAAGCCAGGAGTAAAACGTAGCTGGGTGCGTCTGATTTTTAAAGGTTGCACACGCAGCCGACACGTGTCCACCGCCCTTAGGACGGACAGAGGCAGGACAAATAGAATTATTTTCCGTTTTTTTGCACCAAAAGGCAGCACTGCGTATATTCTATGAACATGAGAAGTTTAATAACTGTGCTGTTTTCCTGCTAATGTGTCACAGAACGTGAGGGTAGCAGAGTTATTAACTGTGGCAGAGCAGGTATTTTTTTTCCCAATTAAGGAAAGCAAATGGCGAAGCCAGGAGTAAAACGTAGCTGGGTGCGTCTGATTTTTAAAGGTTGCACACGCAGCCGACACGTGTCCACCGCCCTTAGGACGGACAGAGGCAGGACAAATAGAATTATTTTCCGTTTTTTTTGCACCAAAAGGCAGCACTGCGTATATTCTATGAACATGAGAAGTTTAATAACTGTGCTGTTTTCCTGCTAATGTGTCACAGAACGTGAGGGTAGCAGAGTTATTAACTGTGGCAGAGCAGGTATTTTTTTTCCCAATTAAGGAAAGCAAATGGCGAAGCCAGGAGTAAAACGTAGCTGGGTGCGTCTGATTTTTAAAGGTTGCACACGCAGCCGACACGTGTCCACCGCCCTTAGGACGGACAGAGGCAGGACAAATAGAATTATTTTCCGTTTTTTTGCACCAAAAGGCAGCACTGCGTATATTCTATGAACATGAGAAGTTTAATAACTGTGCTGTTTTCCTGCTAATGTGTCACAGAACGTGAGGGTAGCAGAGTTATTAACTGTGGCAGAGCAGGTATTTTTTTTCCCAATTAAGGAAAGCAAATGGCGAAGCCAGGAGTAAAACGTAGCTGGGTGCGTCTGATTTTTAAAGGTTGCACACGCAAGCGACACGTGTCCACCGCCCTTAGGACGGACAGAGGCAGGACAAATAGAATTATTTTTCGTTTTTTTGCACCAAAAGGCAGCACTGCGTATATTCTATGAACATGAGAAGTTTAATAACTGTGCTGTGTCCCTGCTAATGTGTCACAGAACGTGAGGGTAGCAGAGTTATTAACTGTGGCAGAGCAGGTATTTTTTTTCCCAATTAAGGAAAGCAAATGGCGAAGCCAGGAGTAAAACGTAGCTGGGTGCGTCTGATTTTTAAAGGTTGCACACGCAGCCGACACGTGTCCACCGCCCTTAGGACGGACAGAGGCAGGACAAATAGAAATATTTTCCGTTTTTTTGCACCAAAAGGCAGCACTGCGTATATTCAATGAATAATAACTGTGTTGTGGCCCTGCCTACACAATTCTTTCCCTGCAGTATCAATGGAGGGTGCAATGCTCTGCAGAGGCGATTTTGAGAAGTAAAAAAAAATGCAGCACAGCTAACAGCAGCCTGGACAGTACTGCAGACGGTTAAATATGGCCCTAGAAAGGACAGTTGAGGTTCTTGAAGGCTACACTCACTCCTAACACTCTCCCTGCCTATGCAGCACTTCTGTCCCTAATGCCGGGTGCAACGCTCTGCAGAGGCGATTTTGAGGAAAAAAAAATTGCCACTGCTAACAGCAGCCAACACACAGCTATCAGTGGCCCTAATAAGGACCTTTGGGGGGTCTTGAAGCCTACACTAACTACCAATTCTTTCCCTACAGCAGCTCCGGTACAAACAGCACTGTCCCTCATCTAACTCACCAGGCATCTGAGGCGAGCCGCGGGAGGGGCCGACTTTTATATTAGGCGGACACCTGATCTTCCCAGCCACTCACTGCAGGGGGGTGTTATAGGGCTTGAACGTCACAGGGGGAAGTTGTAATGCCTTCCCTGTCTTTCAATTGGCCAGAAAAGCGCGCTAACGTCTCAGGGAAGGAAGTGAAAGTAACCTGAACACCGCATGGTGTTCGTTACGAATAACGAACATCACGAACACCCTAAAATTCGCACGAATATCAAGCTCGGAAGAACACGTTCGCTCATCTCTACTGGGTTGACATTAATAGCACTATTAAGAATAATGATAGATTATTATCATCGTCATCATCATCATCACCCTCAACAAAGGCTGAAGGATTTAAACGTACAGCAGGCCTTTTTCCCACCATACATAACTATAGATATGGATTATATATAAAAATAAATCTTGCTATTTGTAAAGCACCAATTTATTCCGCAGCGCTTTCAAGAAATTTACTTATCACCCTACACTCTAGCATTATACCAACCTCGGAATGATGGAAGGCTGTGAATTATAGATATGGATTATATCTAGATTATAGATAGATTATAAATATATACAAATTAATTATAATATATAAATAAATATTGATAATATATTATATGTAGTTTCTATCCTCTATATTGATTAATAATAGTCTTTATGATTATACTATATAATATATCGATAGATAGATAAATAGATAGATAGACAGATACACAGACATGCATACACACTGTATGCTAATGAGCCCAGCTGTCTGGCAGTTGAGACTACATTGTGATGTCATCAGTGTATTGTGACACGGGCAGTATAGAACTATAAACGCCAGAGTTGGCGGCCATCTTAAGGCAGTCTCTGCTGCAGCTGGAAGTGGGCAGATGTGTCCTCCTGTATCTCCCCCGAGAAGTCACAGGAGCTGGATAATTTTTATTTTTAACAGAGCACCTATTTAATTAAGCCCACAAGGGGGAGACAGCGGCCTACAAAAATCTAATTGTCCGCGGCTGTAGCATTTAAAAAAAAGGTAGGTTCAATTCTTCCATGGACAGGAATAGGTAGGTAGGTAGGCAGGTAGGTTGGTTCAGTTCTTGTCATTTGGGGAATGCTTATGGGCAAGGCCTTATGCCTGGTAGTGCATGAAACGTCAGGAAGGCTCAGGCCAACCTTTAAAGATGGCGCAGCATTTGGGGTGCAAAAACGTCCAATGCACGTTTCCTTTAAAAGGACATATTTCTTCATTCAATGCATAGACATGACAACGTTTCAACATTGTGATGTCATCAGTCTATTGTGACACGGGCAATATAGAACTATAAATGCCAGAGCTTGGCGGCCATCTTAAGGCAGTCTCTGCTGCAGCTGGAAGTGGGCAGATGTGTCCTCCTGCATCTCCCCCGAAAAGCCACAGGAGCTGAAAAATGTTTATTTTTAAGGGAGCCCCTTTTTAATTTGGCCCACAAGAGGGAGACAGCAGCCTACAAAAATTCTACTATTGAATAAAAAAAAAACGTAGGTTGAATCCTTCCATGGAGAGGAATAGGTAGGTAGGTCAGTTCAGTTCTTCTCATTTGGGAATGCTTATACGCAAAGCCTTATGCCTGGTGGGGCATGAAACATCAGGAAGGCTTGGGCCAACCTTTAAAAATGGAGCAGCATTTTCAGCAAGCTCAGGCAGCCTTCTGCAAGAACACACAATGCAATGCGGTGGATTTAAAATCTTTTGCATAGCATCGCCTTGTGAACCGCCCGCCCCTCATCCTCATTCCTCTTGCACCGGGCTCTCTCACGCATCTCATCCTAGACTTGCAGTGCCTGCAGCACTCTTCCCCTCCCTCCTTTTGCAGGATGGTTCAGCAGGTGATTACTTTACAATCACTAGTTTCCCTCTGAAGGTGCGTCGCTCCGAGGGATCGCTTTGGCTGGTCGTATTTCGAGTGGGGAAGAACGGAACTTTTTCCCTGGGTTGTAGAGATGAGCGAACACCAAAATGTTCGGGTGTTCGTTATTCGGAACGAACTTCCCGCGATGTTCGAGGGTTCGTTTCGAACAACGAACCCCATTGAAGTCAATGGGCGACCAGAGCATTTTTGTATTTCGCCGATGCTCGCTAAGGTTTTCATGTGTGAAAATCTGGGCAATTCAAGAAAGTGATGGGAATGACACAGAAACGGATAGGGCAGGCGAGGGGCTACATGTTGGGCTGCATCTCAAGTTCACAGGTCCCACTATTAAGCCACAATACCGGCAAGAGTGCCCCCCCCCCCCCCTCCCAACAACTTTTACTTCTGAAAAGCCCTCATTAGCATGGCATACCTTTGCTAAGCACCACACTAGCTACAACAAAGCACAATCACTGCCTGGATGACACTCCGCTGCCACTTCTCCTGGGTTACATGCTGACCAACCGCCCCCCCTCCCCCCCACAGCGCACACCAAAGTGTCCCTGCGCAGCCTTCAGCTGCCCTCATGCCACGCCACACTCATGTCTATTTAGAAGTGCGTCTGCCATGAGGAGGAACCGCAGGCACACACTGCAGAGGGTTGGCATGGCTAGGCAGCGACCCTCTTTAAAAGGGGCGGGGCGATAGCCCACAATGCTGTACAGAAGCAATGAGAAATAGAATCCTGTGCCACCGCCATCAGGAGCTGCACACGTAGGCATAGCAATGGGGAACCTATGTGCCACACACTATTCATTCTGTCAAGGTGTCTGCATGCCCCAGTCAGACTGGTAATATGCACCTTAACAGTAACCGCGTTGGTGGTAATGTGGTGGTGACTGCGGACCTAGTAGCACGGTTGTATTTTGTTGGTTTTCGGAATGCGGCCAGGATTAAGTGGGCCGTGACGGGGGGATGGTGTGGGGGCTCTCTTGTTGTGTCGGTAAAGGTGAAATTCTTGGACTGCCACCAGACGAACCAATGCAAAGGCATTTGCCAAGAATGTTTTCCCTGTTGGAGGAGGAGGGGGATGTTTTTGAGGCACTACGTGTCCGTGGTTATATGCACCTTTACAGTAACTTCGTTGGTGGTAATGTGGTGGTGACTGCGGACCTAGTAGCACGGTTGTATTTTGTTGGTTTTCGGAATGCGGCCAGGATTAAGTGGGCCGTGGCGGGGGGATGGTGTGGGGGCTCTCTTGTTGTGTCGGTAAAGGTGAAATTCTTGGACTGCCACCAGACGAACCAATGCAAAGGCATTTGCCAAGAATGTTTTCCCTGTTGGAGGAGGAGGGGGATGTTTTTGAGGCACTACGTGTCCTCTCCACGTGTCCGTGGTTATATGCACCTTTACAGTAACCGCGTTGGTGGGAAATGGCCTCGCCGCCATCATGTCTTTGGGAAGCCTCTGTTTCCACACCCCAGAGACATACCATTAGCAGCGGTATAGGCAGAGCCCAGAATTCGTAACATTTCAGCCGTAGCATTAGGACAGGCCCCACTAACATATCACTAGCAGCATTATAAGAGGAGCGCAGTCTTCGTTCCATGTCAGCAATAGTAGCACTCAAGACAGGCCCCAGTAACAATTCCGAAGCAGCATTATAGGAGGAGCGCAGTCTTCGTTCCATGTCAGCAATAGTAGCACTCAAGACAGGCCCCAGTAACAATTCCGAAGCAGCAGTATAGCGGGAGCGCAGTCTTCGTTCCATGTCAGCAATAGTAGCACTCAAGACAGGCCCCAGTAACAATTCCGAAGCAGCAGTATAGCGGGAGCGCAGTCTTAGTTCCATTTCAGTAGCCTTAGTATAGCCAAGGCCCAAGTTACATTTATGTAGCTAAAGTGTACGCCAACCCCACACACCTTTCTGTACCATGAGTGCAGGCGAAGAACATACAAATTGCTATGATTACACTGTAGGTGAGGGCCCCAAAAATTTGGTGTACCAACAGTACTAATGTACCTCAGTAAAAATTGGCCATGCCCAACCAAGATGGCAGGTGAATCGCTTTGGTTAATGTGGCTTAAGTGGTAACTAGGCCTGGAGGCAGCCCAGTGTAACGAAAAATTGGTTCAAGTTAAAGTTCCAACGCTTTTAAGCGCATTGAAACTTATAAAAATTGTTCAGAAAAATTATTTGAGTGAGCCTTGTGGCCCTAAGAAAAATTGCCCGTTCAGCGTGATTACGTGAGGTTTCAGGAGGAGGAGCAGGAGGAGTAGGAGGAATATTAGACACAGATTGATGAAGCAGAAATGTCCCCGTTTTGGATGGTGAGAGAGAACGTAGCTTCCATCCGCGGGTGCAGCCTACGTATTGCTTACGTATCGCTGCTGTCCGCTGGTGGAGAACAGAAGTCTGGGGAAATCCAGCCTTTGTTCATCTGGATGAGTGTTAGCCTGTCGGCACTGTCGGTTGACAAGCGGCTACGCTTATCTGTGATGATTCCCCCAGCCGCACTAAACACCCTCTCCGACAAGACGCTAGCCGCAGGACAAGCAAGCACCTCCAGGGCATACAGCGCTAGTTCAGGCCACGTGTCCAGCTTCGACACCCAGTAGTTGTAGGGGGCAGAGGCGTCACCAAGGATGGTCGTGCGATCCGCTACGTACTCCCTCACCATCCTTTTACAGTGCTCCCGCCGACTCAGCCGTGACTGGGGAGCGGTGACACAGTCTTGGTGGGGAGCCATAAAGCTGGCCAGGCCCTTAAAGACTGTTGCACTGCCTGGGATGTACATGCTGCTCGATCTACGCACATCCCCTGCTACCTTGCCCTCGGTACTGCGCCTTCTGCCACTAGCGCTGTCGGCTGGGAATTTTACCATCAGCTTGTCCGCAAGGGTCCTGTGGTATAGCAACACTCTCGAACCCCTTTCCTCTTCGGGAATCAGAGTGGGCAGGTTCTCCTTATACCGTGCATCGAGCAGTGTGTACACCCAGTAATCCGTCGTGGCCAGAATGCGTGCAACGCGAGGGTCACGAGAAAGGCATCCTAACATGAAGTCAGCCATGTGTGCCAGGGTACCTGTACGCAACACATGGCTGTCTTCACTAGGAAGATCACTTTCAGGATCCTCCTCCTCCTCCTCCTCCTCCTCAGGCCATACACGCTGAAAGGATGACAGGCAATCAGCCGGTGTACCGTCAGCAGCGGGCCAAGCTGTCTCTTCCCCCTCCTCCTCATCCTCCTCATGCTCCTCCTCCTCCTCCTGTACGCGCTGAGAAATAGACAGGAGGGTGCCCTGACTATCCAGCGGCATACTGTCTTCCCCCGCCCCCGTTTCCGAGCGCAAAGCAGCTGCCTTTATGGTTTGCAGGGAATTTCTCAAGATGCATAGCAGAGGAATGGTGACGCTAATGATTGTAGCATCGCCGCTCACCACCTGGGTAGACTCCTCAAAATTACCAAGGACATGGCAGATGTCTGCCAACCAGGCCCACTCTTCTGAAAGGAATTGAGGAGGCTGACTCCCACTGCGCCGCCCATGTTGGAGTTGGTATTCGACTATAGCTCTACGCTGTTCATAGAGCCTGGCCAACATGTGGAGCGTAGAGTTCCACCGTGTGGGCACGTCGCACAGCAGTCGGTGCACTGGCAGCTTAAAGTGATGTTGCAGGGTGCGCAGGGTGGCAGCGTCCGTGTGGGACTTGCGAAAATGTGCGCAGAGCCGGCGCGCCTTTACGAGCAGGTCTGACAAGCGTGGGTAGCTTTTCAGAAAGCGCTGAACCACCAAATTAAAGACGTGTGCCAGGCATGGCACGTGCGTGAGGCTGCCGAGCTGCAGAGCCGCCACCAGGTTACGGCCGTTGTCACACACGACCATGCCCGGTTGGAGGCTCAGCGGCGCAAGCCAGCGGTCGGTCTGCTGTGTCAGACCCTGCAGCAGTTCGTGGGCCGTGTGCCTCTTATCGCCTAAGCTGAGTAGTTTCAGCACGGCCTGCTGACGCTTGCCCACCGCTGTGCTGCCACACCGCGCGACACCGACTGCTGGCGACATGCTGCTGCTAACACATCTTGATTGCGAGACAGAGGAGGAGGGTGCTTTAGTGGAGGAAGCATACACCTCCGCAGATACCACCACCGAGCTGGGGCCCGCAATTCTGGGGGTGGGTAGGACGTGAGCGGTCCCGGGCTCTGACTCTGTCCCAGCCTCCACTAAATTCACCCAATGTGCCGTCAGGGAGATGTAGTGGCCCTGCCCGCCTGTGCTTGTCCACGTGTCCGTAGTTAAGTGGACCGTGGCAGTAACCGCGTTGGTGAGGGCGCGTACAATGTTGCGGGAGACGTGGTCGTGCAGGGCTGGGACGGCACATCGGGAAAAAGTAGTGGCGACTGGGAACTGAGTAGCGCGGGGCCGCCGCCTCCATGATACTTTTGAAGGACTCCGTTTCCACAACCCTATACGGCAGCATCTCAAGGCTAATGAATTTTGCTATGCGGACGGTTAACGTTTGAGCGTGCGGGTGCGTGGCGGCGTACTTGCGCTTGCGCTCCAACAGTTGCGCAAGCGACGGCTGGACGGTGCGCTGAACTACACTGCTGGATGGGGCCGAAGACAGTGGAGGTGAGGGTGTGGGTGCAGGCCAGGAGACGGTAGTGCCTGTGTCCTGAGAGGGGGGTTGCATCTCAGTGGCAGGTTGGGGCACAGGGGGAGAGGCAGGGGTGCAAACCGGAGGCGCTGAACGGCCTTCGTCCCACCTTGTGGGGTGCTTGGCCATCATATGTCTGCGCATGGTGGTGGTGGTGAGGCTGTTGGTGTTGGCTCCCCGGCTGAGCTTTGCGCGACAAAGGTTGCACACCACTGTCCGTCGGTCGTCAGGCGTCTCTGTGAAAAACTGCCAGACCTTAGAGCACCTCGGCCTCTGCAGGGTGGCATGGCGCGAGGGGGCGCTTTGGGAAACACTTGGTGGATTATTCGGTCTGGCCCTGCCTCTACCCCTGGCCACCGCACTGCCTCTTGCAACCTGCCCTGCTGATGCCCTTGACTCCCCCTCTGAAGACCTGTCCTCCTGAGTAAGCGTTGCACACCAGGTGGGGTCAGTCACCTCATCGTCCTGCTGCTCTTCCTCCGAATCCTCTGTGCGCTGCTCCCTCGGACTTACTGCCCTTACTACTACCTCACTGCAAGACAACTGTGTCTGATCGTCATCGTCCTCCTCACCCACAGAAAGTTGTTGAGACAGTTGGCGGAAGTCCCCAGCCTCTTCCCCCGGACCCCGGGAACTTTCGAATGGTTGGGCATCAGTGACGATAAACTCCTCTGGTGGGAGAGGAACCGCTGCTGCCCAATCTAAGCAGGGGCCCGAGAACAGTTCCTGGGAGTGTTCCCGCTCCTGAGCAGGTGTCATTGTAGTGGAGTGAGGAGGCTGGGAGGAAGGAGGAGCAGCAGACAGAGGATTCGGATTTGCAGCAGTGGATGGCGCAGAACTGCGGGTTGACGATAGGTTGCTCGAAGCACTTTCTGCCATCCAGGACAGGACCTGCTCACACTGCTCATTTTCTAATAACCGTCTCCCGCGTGGACCCATTAATTGGGCGATGAATGTGGGGACGCCAGAAACGTGCCTCTCTCCTAATCGCGCAGCAGTCGGCTGCGACACACCTGGATCAGGAGCTCGGCCTGTGCCCACACCCTGACTTGGCCCTCCGCGTCCTCGGCCGCGTCCACGTCCTCTAGGCCTACCCCTACCCCTCAGCATGCTGTATTACCAGTGATTTGATTTCACAGGCAGCTAATAAATTGGCGCAAGACTGCAGGCCAAATATAATTTTTTCCCTTTTTTGAAAACGAAAGGCCCCACTGCCTCTAGTGAATGTATAATCTAAGTTTAATAACTGTGCTGTTTTCCTGCTAATGTGTCACAGAACGTGAGGGTAGCAGAGTTATTAACTGTGGCAGAGCAGGTATTTTTTTTCCCAATTAAGGAAAGCAAATGGCGAAGCCAGGAGTAAAACGTAGCTGGGTGCGTCTGATTTTTAAAGGTTGCACACGCAGCCGACACGTGTCCACCGCCCTTAGGACGGACAGAGGCAGGACAAATAGAATTATTTTCCGTTTTTTTGCACCAAAAGGCAGCACTGCGTATATTCTATGAACATGAGAAGTTTAATAACTGTGCTGTTTTCCTGCTAATGTGTCACAGAACGTGAGGGTAGCAGAGTTATTAACTGTGGCAGAGCAGGTATTTTTTTTCCCAATTAAGGAAAGCAAATGGCGAAGCCAGGAGTAAAACGTAGCTGGGTGCGTCTGATTTTTAAAGGTTGCACACGCAGCCGACACGTGTCCACCGCCCTTAGGACGGACAGAGGCAGGACAAATAGAATTATTTTCCGTTTTTTTGCACCAAAAGGCAGCACTGCGTATATTCTATGAACATGAGAAGTTTAATAACTGTGCTGTTTTCCTGCTAATGTGTCACAGAACGTGAGGGTAGCAGAGTTATTAACTGTGGCAGAGCAGGTATTTTTTTTCCCAATTAAGGAAAGCAAATGGCGAAGCCAGGAGTAAAACGTAGCTGGGTGCGTCTGATTTTTAAAGGTTGCACACGCAGCCGACACGTGTCCACCGCCCTTAGGACGGACAGAGGCAGGACAAATAGAATTATTTTCCGTTTTTTTGCACCAAAAGGCAGCACTGCGTATATTCTATGAACATGAGAAGTTTAATAACTGTGCTGTTTTCCTGCTAATGTGTCACAGAACGTGAGGGTAGCAGAGTTATTAACTGTGGCAGAGCAGGTATTTTTTTTCCCAATTAAGGAAAGCAAATGGCGAAGCCAGGAGTAAAACGTAGCTGGGTGCGTCTGATTTTTAAAGGTTGCACACGCAGCCGACACGTGTCCACCGCCCTTAGGACGGACAGAGGCAGGACAAATAGAATTATTTTCCGTTTTTTTGCACCAAAAGGCAGCACTGCGTATATTCTATGAACATGAGAAGTTTAATAACTGTGCTGTTTTCCTGCTAATGTGTCACAGAACGTGAGGGTAGCAGAGTTATTAACTGTGGCAGAGCAGGTATTTTTTTTCCCAATTAAGGAAAGCAAATGGCGAAGCCAGGAGTAAAACGTAGCTGGGTGCGTCTGATTTTTAAAGGTTGCACACGCAGCCGACACGTGTCCACCGCCCTTAGGACGGACAGAGGCAGGACAAATAGAATTATTTTTCGTTTTTTTGCACCAAAAGGCAGCACTGCGTATATTCAATGAATAATAACTGTGTTGTGGCCCTGCCTACACAATTCTTTCCCTGCAGTATCAATGGAGGGTGCAATGCTCTGCAGAGGCGATTTTGAGAAGTAAAAAAAAATGCAGCACAGCTAACAGCAGCCTGGACAGTACTGCAGACGGTTAAATATGGCCCTAGAAAGGACCGTTGAGGTTCTTGAAGGCTACACTCACTCCTAACACTCTCCCTGCCTATGCAGCACTTCTGTCCCTAATGCCGGGTGCAACGCTCTGCAGAGGCGATTTTGAGAAAAAAAAAATTGCCACTGCTAACAGCAGCCAACACACAGCTATCAGTGGCCCTAATAAGGACCTTTGGGGGGTCTTGAAGCCTACACTAACTACCAATTCTTTCCCTACAGCAGCTCCGGTACAAACAGCACTGTCCCTCATCTAACTCACCAGGCATCTGAGGCGAGCCGCGGGAGGGGCCGACTTTTATATTAGGCGGACACCTGATCTTCCCAGCCACTCACTGCAGGGGGGTGGTATAGGGCTTGAACGTCACAGGGGGAAGTTGTAATGCCTTCCCTGTCTTTCAATTGACCAGAAAAGCGCGCTAACGTCTCAGGGAAGGAAGTGAAAGTAACCCGAACACCGCATGGTGTTCGTTACGAATAACGAACATCACGAACACCCTAATATTCGCACGAATATCAAGCTCGGAAGAACACGTTCGCTCATCTCTACTGGGTTGACATTAATAGCACTATTAAGAATAATGATAGATTATTATCATCATCATCATCATCATCACCCTCAACAAAGGCTGAAGGATTTAAACGTACAGCAGGCCTTTTTCCCACCATACATAACTATAGATATGGATTATATATAAAAATAAATCTTGCTATTTGTAAAGCACCAATTTATTCCGCAGCGCTTTCAAGAAATTTACTTATGACCCTACACTCTAGCATTATACCAACCTCGGAATGATGGAAGGCTGTAAATTATAGATATGGATTATATCTAGATTATAGATAGATTATAAATATATATAAATTAATTATAATATATAAATAAATATTTATAATATATTATATGTAGTTTCTATCCTCTATATTGATTAATAATAGTCTTTATGATTATATTATATAATATATCGATAGATAGATAAATAGATAGACAGATACACAGACATGCATACACACTGTATGCTAATGAGCCCAGCTGTCTGGCAGTTGAGACTACATTGTGATGTCATCAGTGTATTGTGACACGGGCAGTATAGAACTATAAACGCCAGAGTTGGCGGCCATCTTAAGGCAGTCTCTGCTGCAGCTGGAAGTGGGCAGATGTGTCCTCCTGTATCTCCCCCGAGAAGTCACAGGAGCTGGATAATTTTTATTTTTAACAGAGCACCTATTTAATTAAGCCCACAAGGGGGAGACAGCGGCCTACAAAAATCTAATTGTCCGCGGCTGTAGCATTTAAAAAAAAGGTAGGTTCAATTCTTCCATGGACAGGAATAGGTAGGTAGGTAGGCAGGTAGGTTGGTTCAGTTCTTGTCATTTGGGGAATGCTTATGGGCAAGGCCTTATGCCTGGTAGTGCATGAAACGTCAGGAAGGCTCAGGCCAACCTTTAAAGATGGCGCAGCATTTGGGGTGCAAAAACGTCCAATGCACGTTTCCTTTAAAAGGACATATTTCTTCATTCAATGCATAGACATGACAACGTTTCAACATTGTGATGTCATCAGTCTATTGTGACACGGGCAATATAGAACTATAAATGCCAGAGCTTGGCGGCCATCTTAAGGCAGTCTCTGCTGCAGCTGGAAGTGGGCAGATGTGTCCTCCTGCATCTCCCCCGAAAAGCCACAGGAGCTGAAAAATGTTTATTTTTAAGGGAGCCCCTTTTTAATTTGGCCCACAAGAGGGAGACAGCAGCCTACAAAAATTCTACTATTGAATAAAAAAAAAAACGTAGGTTCAATTCTTCCATGGAGAGGAATAGGTAGGTAGGTCAGTTCAGTTCTTCTCATTTGGGAATGCTTATACGCAAAGCCTTATGCCTGGTGGGGCATGAAACATCAGGAAGGCTTGGGCCAACCTTTAAAAATGGAGCAGCATTTTCAGCAAGCTCAGGCAGCCTTCTGTAAGAACACACAATGCAATGCGGTGGATTTAAAATCTTTTGCATAGCATCGCCTTGTGAACCGCCCGCCCCTCATCCTCATTCCTCTTGCAACGGGCTCTCTCACGCATCTCATCCTAGGCTTGCAGTGCCTGCAGCACTCTTCCCCTCCCTCCTTTTGCAGGATGGTTCAGCAGGTGATTACTTTACAATCACTAGTTTCCCTCTGAAGGTGCGTCGCTCCGAGGGATCGCTTTGGCTGGTCGTATTTCGAGTGGGGAAGAACGGAACTTTTTCCCTGGGTTGACATTAATAGCACTATTAAGAATAATGATAGATTATCATCATCATCATCATCATCACCCTCAACAAAGGCTGAAGGATTTAAACGTACAGCAGGCCTTTTTCCCACCATACATAACTATAGATATGGATTATATATAAAAATAAATCTTGCTATTTGTAAAGCACCAATTTATTCCGCAGCGCTTTCAAGAAATTTACTTATCACCCTACACTCTAGCATTATACCAACCTTGGAATGATGGAAGGCTGTGAATTATAGATATGGATTATATCTAGATTATAGATAGATTATAAATATATATAAATTAATTATAATATATAAATAAATATTTATAATATATTATATGTAGTTTCTATCCTCTATATTGATTAATAATAGTCTTTATGATTATATTATATAATATATCGATAGATAGATAAATAGATAGATAGACAGATACACAGACATGCATACACACTGTATGCTAATGAGCCCAGCTGTCTGGCAGTTGAGACTACATTGTGATGTCATCAGTGTATTGTGACAGGGGCAGTATAGAACTATAAACGCCAGAGTTGGCGGCCATCTTAAGGCAGTCTCTGCTGCAGCTGGAAGTGGGCAGATGTGTCCTCCTGTATCTCCCCCGAGAAGTCACAGGAGCTGGATAATTTTTATTTTTAACAGAGCACCTATTTAATTAAGCCCACAAGGGGGAGACAGCGGCCTACAAAAATCTAATTGTCCGCGGCTGTAGCATTTAAAAAAAAGGTAGGTTCAATTCTTCCATGGACAGGAATAGGTAGGTAGGTAGGCAGGTAGGTTGGTTCAGTTCTTGTCATTTGGGGAATGCTTATGGGCAAGGCCTTATGCCTGGTAGCGCATGAAACGTCAGGAAGGCTCAGGCCAACCTTTAAAGATGGCGCAGCATTTGGGGTGCAAAAACGTCCAATGCACGTTTCCTTTAAAAGGACATATTTCTTCATTCAATGCATAGACATGACAACGTTTCAACATTGTGATGTCATCAGTCTATTGTGACACGGGCAATATAGAACTATAAATGCCAGAGCTTGGCGGCCATCTTAAGGCAGTCTCTGCTGCAGCTGGAAGTGGGCAGATGTGTCCTCCTGCATCTCCCCCGAAAAGCCACAGGAGCTGAAAAATGTTTATTTTTAAGGGAGCCCCTTTTTAATTTGGCCCACAAGAGGGAGACAGCAGCCTACAAAAATTCTACTATTGAATAAAAAAAAAAACGTAGGTTCAATTCTTCCATGGAGAGGAATAGGTAGGTAGGTCAGTTCAGTTCTTCTCATTTGGGAATGCTTATACGCAAAGCCTTATGCCTGGTGGGGCATGAAACATCAGGAAGGCTTGGGCCAACCTTTAAAAATGGAGCAGCATTTTCAGCAAGCTCAGGCAGCCTTCTGCAAGAACACACAATGCAATGCGGTGGATTTAAAATCTTTTGCATAGCATCGCCTTGTGAACCGCCCGCCCCTCATCCTCATTCCTCTTGCACCGGGCTCTCTCACGCATCTCATCCTAGGCTTGCAGTGCCTGCAGCACTCTTCCCCTCCCTCCTTTTGCAGGATGGTTCAGCAGGTGATTACTTTACAATCACTAGTTTCCCTCTGAAGGTGCGTCGCTCCGAGGGATCGCTTTGGCTGGTCGTATTTCGAGTGGGGAAGAACGGAACTTTTTCCCTGGGTTGACATTAATAGCACTATTAAGAATAATGATAGATTATCATCATCATCATCATCATCACCCTCAACAAAGGCTGAAGGATTTAAACGTACAGCAGGCCTTTTTCCCACCATACATAACTATAGATATGGATTATATATAAAAATAAATCTTGCTATTTGTAAAGCACCAATTTATTCCGCAGCGCTTTCAAGAAATTTACTTATCACCCTACACTCTAGCATTATACCAACCTCGGAATGATGGAAGGCTGTGAATTATAGATATGGATTATATCTAGATTATAGATAGATTATAAATATATATAAATTAATTATAATATATAAATAAATATTTATAATATATTATATGTAGTTTCTATCCTCTATATTGATTAATAATAGTCTTTATGATTATATTATATAATATATCGATAGATAGATAAATAGATAGATAGACAGATACACAGACATGCATACACACTGTATGCTAATGAGCCCAGCTGTCTGGCAGTTGAGACTACATTGTGATGTCATCAGTGTATTGTGACAGGGGCAGTATAGAACTATAAACGCCAGAGTTGGCGGCCATCTTAAGGCAGTCTCTGCTGCAGCTGGAAGTGGGCAGATGTGTCCTCCTGTATCTCCCCCGAGAAGTCACAGGAGCTGGATAATTTTTATTTTTAACAGAGCACCTATTTAATTAAGCCCACAAGGGGGAGACAGCGGCCTACAAAAATCTAATTGTCCGCGGCTGTAGCATTTTAAAAAAAGGTAGGTTCAATTCTTCCATGGACAGGAATAGGTAGGTAGGTAGGCAGGTAGGTTGGTTCAGTTCTTGTCATTTGGGGAATGCTTATGGGCAAGGCCTTATGCCTGGTAGCGCATGAAACGTCAGGAAGGCTCAGGCCAACCTTTAAAGATGGCGCAGCATTTGGGGTGCAAAAACGTCCAATGCACGTTTCCTTTAAAAGGACATATTTCTTCATTCAATGCATAGACATGACAACGTTTCAACATTGTGATGTCATCAGTCTATTGTGACACGGGCAATATAGAACTATAAATGCCAGAGCTTGGCGGCCATCTTAAGGCAGTCTCTGCTGCAGCTGGAAGTGGGCAGATGTGTCCTCCTGCATCGCCCCCGAAAAGCCACAGGAGCTGAAAAATGTTTATTTTTAAGGGAGCCCCTTTTTAATTTGGCCCACAAGAGGGAGACAGCAGCCTACAAAAATTCTACTATTGAATAAAAAAAAAAACGTAGGTTCAATTCTTCCATGGAGAGGAATAGGTAGGTAGGTCAGTTCAGTTCTTCTCATTTGGGAATGCTTATACGCAAAGCCTTATGCCTGGTGGGGCATGAAACATCAGGAAGGCTTGGGCCAACCTTTAAAAATGGAGCAGCATTTTCAGCAAGCTCAGGCAGCCTTCTGCAAGAACACACAATGCAATGCGGTGGATTTAAAATCTTTTGCATAGCATCGCCTTGTGAACCGCCCGCCCCTCATCCTCATTCCTCTTGCACCGGGCTCTCTCACGCATCTCATCCTAGGCTTGCAGTGCCTGCAGCACTCTTCCCCTCCCTCCTTTTGCAGGATGGTTCAGCAGGTGATTACTTTACAATCACTAGTTTCCCTCTGAAGGTGCGTCGCTCCGAGGGATCGCTTTGGCTGGTCGTATTTCGAGTGGGGAAGAACGGAACTTTTTCCCTGGGTTGACATTAATAGCACTATTAAGAATAATGATAGATTATTATCATCATCATCATCATCATCATCATCACCCTCAACAAAGGCTGAAGGATTTAAACGTACAGCAGGCCTTTTTCCCACCATACATAACTATAGATATGGATTATATATAAAAATAAATCTTGCTATTTGTAAAGCACCAATTTATTCCGCAGCGCTTTCAAGAAATTTACTTATCACCCTACACTCTAGCATTATACCAACCTCGGAATGATGGAAGGCTGTGAATTATAGATATGATTATATCTAGATTATAGATAGATTATAAATATAAATTATAATTAGAGATGAGCGAACACCAAAATGTTCGGGTGTTCGTTATTCGTAACGAACTTCCCGTGATGCTCGAGGGTTCGTTTCGAACAACGAACCCCATTGAAGTCAATGGGCGACCAGAACATTTTTGTATTTCGCCGATGCTCGCTAAGGTTTTCATGTGTGAAAATCTGGGCAATTCAGGAAAGTGATGGGAATGACACAGTGACGGATAGGGCAGGCGAGGGGCTACATGTTGGGCTGCATCCTAAGTTCACAGGTCCCACTATTAAGCCACAATAGCGGCAAGAGTGGGCCCCCCCCCCCTCCCAACAACTTTTACTTCTGAAAAGCGCTCATTAGCAATGCATACCTTAGCTAAGCACCACACTACCTCCAACAAAGCACAATCACTGCCTGCATGACACTCTGCTGCCACTTCTCCTGGGTTACATGCTGACCAACCGCCCCCCCTCCCCCCCACAGCGCACACCAAAGTGTCCCTGGGCAGCCTTCAGCTGCCCTCATGCCACACCACGCTCATGTCTATTTAGAATTGCGTCTGCCATGACGAGGGACCGCAGGCACACACTGCAGAGGTTGGCACGGCTAGGCAGCGACCCTCTTTAAAAGTTGGGGAGAGATAGCCCACAATGCTGTACAGAAGCAATGAGAAATAGAATCCTGTGCCACCGCCATCAGGAGCTGCACACGTGGGCATAGCAATGGGGAACCTATGTGCCACACACTATTCATTCTGTCAAGGTGTCTGCATGCCCCAGTCAGACTGGTAATATGCACCTTAACAGTAACCGCGTTGGTGGTAATGTGGTGGTGACTGCGGACCTAGTAGCACGGTTGTATTTTGTTGGTTTTCGGAATGTGGCCAGGATTAAGTAGGCCGTGGCGGGGGGATGGTGGGGGGGCTCTCTTGTAGTGTCGGTAAAGGTGAAATTCTTGGACTGCCACCAGACGAACCAATGCAAAGGCATTTGCCAACAATGTTTTCCCTGTTGGAGGAGGAGGGGGATGTTTTTGAGGCACTACGTGTCCTCTCCACGTGTCCGTGGTTATATGCACCTTAACAGTAACCGCGTTGGTGGTAATGTGGTGGTGACTGCGGACCTAGTAGCACGGTTGTATTTTGTTGGTTTTCGGAATGTGGCCAGGATTAAGTAGGCCGTGGCGGGGGGATGGTGGGGGGGCTCTCTTGTAGTGTCGGTAAAGGTGAAATTCTTGGACTGCCACCAGACGAACCAATGCAAAGGCATTTGCCAACAATGTTTTCCCTGTTGGAGGAGGAGGGGGATGTTTTTGAGGCACTACGTGTCCTCTCCACGTGTCCGTTCCATGTCAGCAATAGTAGCACTCAAGACAGGCCCCAGTAACAATTCTGAAGCAGCAGTATAGCGGGAGCGCAGTCTTCGTTCCATGTAAGCAATAGTAGCACTCAAGACAGGCCCCAGTAACAATTCTGAAGCAGCAGTATAGCGGGAGCGCAGTCTTCGTTCCATGTCAGCAATAGTAGCACTCAAGACAGGCCCCAGTAACAATTCTGAAGCAGCAGTATAGCGGGAGCGCAGTCTTCGTTCCATGTAAGCAATAGTAGCACTCAAGACAGGCCCCAGTAACAATTCTGAAGCAGCAGTATAGCGGGAGCGCAGTCTTCGTTCCATGTAAGCAATAGTAGCACTCAAGACAGGCCCCAGTAACAATTCTGAAGCAGCAGTATAGCGGGAGCGCAGTCTTCGTTCCATGTAAGCAATAGTAGCACTCAAGACAGGCCCCAGTAACAATTCTGAAGCAGCAGTATAGCGGGAGCGCAGTCTTCGTTCCATGTAAGCAATGGTTAATGTGGCTTAAGTGGTAACTAGGCCTGTAGGCAGCCCAGTGTAACGAAAAATTGGTTCAAGTTAAAGTTCCAACGCTTTTAAGCGCATTGAAACTTATAAAAATTGTTAAGAAAAATTATTTGAGTGAGCCTTGTGGCCCTAAGAAAAATTGCCCGTTCAGCGTGATTACGTGAGGTTTCAGGAGGAGGAGCAGGAGGAGGAGGAGGAATATTAGACACAGATTGATGAAGCAGAAATGTCCCCGTTTTGGATGGTGAGAGAGAACGTAGCTTCCATCCGCGGGTGCAGCCTACGTATTGCTTACGTATCGCTGCTGTCCGCTGGTGGAGAACAGAAGTCTGGGGAAATCCAGCCTTTGTTCATCTTGATGAGTGTTAGCCTGTCGGCACTGTCGGTTGACAAGCGGCTACGCTTATCTGTGATGATTCCCCCAGCCGCACTAAACACCCTTTCCGACAAGACGCTAGCCGCAGGACAAGCAAGCACCTCAGGGCATACAGCGCTAGTTCAGGCCACGTGTCCAGCTTCGACACCCAGTAGTTGTAGGGGGCAGAGGCGTCACCAAGGATGGTCGTGCGATCCGCTACGTACTCCCTCACCATCCTTTTACAGTGCTCCCGCCGACTCAGCCGTGACTGGGGAGCGGTGACACAGTCTTGGTGGGGAGCCATAAAGCTGGCCAGGCCCTTAAAGACTGTTGCACTGCCTGGGATGTACATGCTGCTCGATCTACGCACATCCCCTGCTACCTTGCCCTCGGTACTGCGCCTTCTGCCACTAGCGCTGTCGGCTGGGAATTTTACCATCAGCTTGTCCGCAAGGGTCCTGTGGTATAGCAACACTCTCGAACCCCTTTCCTCTTCGGGAATCAGAGTGGGCAGGTTCTCCTTATACCGTGGATCGAGCAGTGTGTACACCCAGTAATCCGTCGTGGCCAGAATGCGTGCAACGCGAGGGTCACGAGAAAGGCATCCTAACATGAAGTCAGCCATGTGTGCCAGGGTACCTGTACGCAACACATGGCTGTCCTCACTAGGAAGATCACTTTCAGGATCCTCCTCCTCCTCCTCCTCCTCCTCCTCAGGCCATACACGCTGAAAGGATGACAGGCAATCAGCCGGTGTACCGTCAGCAGCGGCCCAAGCTGTCTCTTCCCCCTCCTCCTCATCCTCCTCATGCTCCTCCTCCTCCTCCTGTACGCGCTGAGAAATAGACAGGAGGGTGCCCTGACTATCCAGCGGCATACTGTCTTCCCCCGCCCCCGTTTCCGAGCGCAAAGCAGCTGCCTTTATGGTTTGCAGGGAATTTCTCAAGATGCATAGCAGAGGAATGGTGACGCTAATGATTGTAGCATCGCCGCTCACCACCTGGGTAGACTCCTCAAAATTACCAAGGACATGGCAGATGTCTGCCAACCAGGCCCACTCTTCTGAAAGGAATTGAGGAGGCTGACTCCCACTGCGCCGCCCATGTTGGAGTTGGTATTCGACTATAGCTCTCCGTTGTTCATAGAGCCTGGCCAACATGTGGAGCGTAGAGTTCCACCGTGTGGGCACGTCGCACAGCAGTCGGTGCACTGGCAGCTTAAAGTGATGTTGCAGGGTGCGCAGGGTGGCAGCGTCCGTGTGGGACTTGCGGAAATGTGCGCAGAGCCGGCGCGCCTTTACGAGCAGGTCTGACAAGCGTGGGTAGCTTTTCAGAAAGCGCTGAACCACCAAATTAAAGACGTGGGCCAGGCATGGCACGTGCGTGAGGCTGCCGAGCTGCAGAGCCGCCACCAGGTTACGGCCGTTGTCACACACGACCATGCCCGGTTGGAGGCTCAGCGGCGCAAGCCAGCGGTCGGTCTGCTGTGTCAGACCCTGCAGCAGTTCGTGGGCTGTGTGCCTCTTATCGCCTAAGCTGAGTAGTTTCAGCACGGCCTGCTGACGCTTGCCCACCGCTGTACTGCCACACCGCGCGACACCGACTGCTGGCGACATGCTGCTGCTAACACATCTTGATTGCGAGACAGAGGAGGAGGAGGAGGAGGAGGAGGGTGCTTTAGTGGAGGAAGCATACACCTCCGCAGATACCAGCACCGAGCTGGGGCCCGCAATTCTGGGGGTGGGTAGGACGTGAGCGGTCCCAGGCTCTGACTCAGTCCCAGCCTCCACTAAATTCACCCAATGTGCCGTCAGGGAGATGTAGTGGCCCTGCCCGCCTGTGCTTGTCCACGTGTCCGTAGTTAAGTGGACCGTGGCAGTAACCGCGTTGGTGAGGGCGCGTACAATGTTGCGGGAGACGTGGTCGTGCAGGGCTGGGACGGCACATCGGGAAAAGTAGTGGCGACTGGGAACTGAGTAGCGCGGGGCCGCCGCCTCCATGATACTTTTGAAGGACTCCGTTTCCACAACCCTATACGGCAGCATCTCAAGGCTGATGAATTTTGCTATGCGGACGGTTAACGTTTGAGCGTGCGGGTGCGTGGCGGCGTACTTGCGCTTGCGCTCCAACAGTTGCGCTAGCGACGGCTGGACTGTGCGGTGCGAGACATTGGAGGATGGGGCCGAGGACAGCGGAGGTGAGGGTGTGGGTGCAGGCCATGAGACGGTCGTGCCTGTGTCCTGAGAGGGGGGTTGCATCTCAGTGGCAGGTTGGGGCACAGGGGGAGAGGCAGCGGTGCAAACCGGAGGCGCTGAACGGCCTTCGTCCCACCTTGCGGGGTGCTTGGCCATCATATGCCTGCGCATGGTGGTGGTGGTGAGGCTGTTGGTGTTGGCTCCCCGGCTGAGCTTTGCGCGACAAAGGTTGCACACCACAGTTCGTCGGTCGTCAGGCGTCTCTGTGAAAAACTGCCAGACCTTAGAGCACCTCGGCCTCTGCAGGGTGGCATGGCGCGAGGGGGCGCTTTGGGAAACACTTGGTGGATTATTCGGTCTGGCCCTGCCTCTACCCCTGGCCACCGCACTGCCTCTTGCAACCTGCCCTGCTGATGCCCTTGACTCCCCCTCTGAAGACCTGTCCTCCTGAGTAAGCGTTGCACACCAGGTGGGGTCAGTCACCTCATCGTCCTGCTGCTCTTCCTCCGAATCCTCTGTGCGCTGCTCCCTCGGACTTACTGCCCTTACTACTACCTCACTGCAAGACAACTGTGTCTGATCGTCATCGTCCTCCTCACCCACAGAAAGTTGTTGAGACAGTTGGCGGAAGTCCCCAGCCTCATCCCCCGGACCCCGGGAACTTTCGAATGGTTGGGCATCAGTGACTATAAACTCCTCTGGTGGGAGAGGAACCGCTGCTGCCCAATCTGAGCAGGGGCCCGAGAACAGTTCCTGGGAGTGTTCCCGCTCCTGAGCAGGTGTCATTGTAGTGGAGTGAGGAGGCTGGGAGGAAGGAGGAGCAGCAGACAGAGGATTCGGATTTGCAGCAGTGGACGGCGCAGAACTGCGTGTTGACGATAGGTTGCTCGAAGCACTTTCTGCCATCCAGGACAGGACCTGCTCACACTGCTCATTTTCTAATAACCGTCTCCCGCGTGGACCCATTAATTGGGCGATGAATGTGGGGACGCCAGAAACGTGCCTCTCTCCTAATCGCGCAGCAGTCGGCTGCGACACACCGGGATCCGGAGCTCGGCCTGTGCCCACACCCTCACTTGGCCCTCCGCGTCCTCGGCCGCGTCCACGTCCTCTAGGCCTACCCCTACCCCTCAGCATGCTGTATTACCAGTGATTTGATTTCACAGGCAGGAAATAAATTGGCGCAAGACTGCAGGCCAAATATTATTTTTGCACTTTTTGGAAAACGAACGGCCCCACTGCCTTTAGTGAATGAATAATCTAAGTTTAATAACTGTGCTGTGTCCCTGCTAATGTGTCACTGAACGTGAGGGTAGCAGAGTTATTATAACTGTGGCAGAGCAGGTATTTTTTTTCCCAATTAAGGAAAGCAAATGGCGTAGCCAGCAGTAAAGCGTAGCTGGGTGCGTATGATTTAGCAATGTTTTTCACGCAGCTCACACGTGTCCACCGCCCGTAAGGACGGACAGAGGCTGGACAAATAGATTTGTTTTCAGTTTTTTCCCACCAAAAGGCAGCACTGCGTATATTCAATGAACATGAGAAGTTTAATAACTGTGCTGTGTCCCTGCTTATGTGTCACAGAACGTGAGGGTAGCAGAGTTATTATAACTCTGGCAGAGCAGGTATTTTTTTTCCCAATTAAGGAAAGCAAATGGCGAAGCCAGCAGTAAAGCGTAGCTGGGTGCGTATGATTTAGCAATGTTTTTCACGCAGCTCACACGTGTCCACAGGCGTTAGGACGGACAGAGGCTGGACAAATAGAATTATTTTCACTTGTTTTACAAGCAAAAGGCCGCACTGCGTATATTCTATGAATAATAACTGTGTTGTGGCCCTGCCTATACAATTCTTTCCCTGCAGTATCAATGGAGGGTGGAATGCTCTGCAGAGGCGATTTTGAGAAGCCCAAAAAAAATGCAGCACAGCTAACAGCAGCCTGAACAGAACTGCACACGGATAAATATGGCCCTAGAAAGGACCGTTGAGGTTCTTGAAGGCTACACTCACTCCTAACACTCTCCCTGCCTATGCAGCACTTCTGTCCCTAATGCCAGGTGCAACGCTCTGCAGAGCCGATTTTGAGAAAAAAAAAAAATGCCACTGCTAACAGCAGCCAACACACAGCTATCAGTGGCCCTAATAAGGACCTTTGGGGGGTCTTGAAGCCTACACTAACTACCAATTCTTTCCCTACAGCAGCTCCGGTACAAAAAGCACTGTCCCTCATCTAACTCACCAGGCATCTGAAGCGAGCCGCGGGAGGGGCCGACTTTTATATTAGGGGAACACCTGATCTTCCCAGCCACTCACAGCAGGGGGGTGGTATAGGGCTTGAACGTCACAGGGGGAAGTTGTAATGCCTTCCCTGTCTTTCAATTGGCCAGAAAAGCGCGCAAACGTCTCAGGGAAGTAAGTGAAAGTAACCAGAACACCGCATGGTGTTCGTTACGAATAACGAACATCCCGAACACCCTAATATTCGCACGAATATCAAGCTCGGACGAACGCGTTCGCTCATTTCTAATTATAATATATAAATAAATATTTATAATATATTATATGTAGTTTCTATCCTCTATATTGATTAATAATAGTCTTTATGATTATATTATATAATATATCGATAGATAGATAAATAGATAGATAGACAGATACACAGACATGCATACACACTGTATGCTAATGAGCCCAGCTGTCTGGCAGTTGAGACTACATTGTGATGTCATCAGTGTATTGTGACACGGGCAGTATAGAACTATAAACGCCAGAGTTGGCGGCCATCTTAAGGCAGTCTCTGCTGCAGCTGGAAGTGGGCAGATGTGTCCTCCTGTATCTCCCCCGAGAAGTCACAGGAGCTGGATAATTTTTATTTTTAACAGAGCACCTATTTAATTAAGCCCACAAGGGGGAGACAGCGGCCTACAAAAATCTAATTGTCCGCGGCTGTAGCATTTAAAAAAAAGGTAGGTTCAATTCTTCCATGGACAGGAATAGGTAGGTAGGTAGGCAGGTAGGTTGGTTCAGTTCTTGTCATTTGGGGAATGCTTATGGGCAGGCCTTATGCCTGGTAGTGCATGAAACGTCAGGAAGGCTCAGGCCAACCTTTAAAGATGGCGCAGCATTTGGGGTGCAAAAACGTCCAATGCACGTTTCCTTTAAAAGGACATATTTCTTCATTCAATGCATAGACATGACAACGTTTCAACATTGTGATGTCATCAGTCTATTGTGACACGGGCAATATAGAACTATAAATGCCAGAGCTTGGCGGCCATCTTAAGGCAGTCTCTGCTGCAGCTGGAAGTGGGCAGATGTGTCCTCCTGCATCTCCCCCGAAAAGCCACAGGAGCTGAAAAATGTTTATTTTTAAGGGAGCCCCTTTTTAATTTGGCCCACAAGAGGGAGACAGCAGCCTACAAAAATTCTACTATTGAATAAAAAAAAAAAACGTAGGTTCAATTCTTCCATGGAGAGGAATAGGTAGGTAGGTCAGTTCAGTTCTTCTCATTTGGGAATGCTTATACGCAAAGCCTTATGCCTGGTGGGGCATGAAACATCAGGAAGGCTTGGGCCAACCTTTAAAAATGGAGCAGCATTTTCAGCAAGCTCAGGCAGCCTTCTGCAAGAACACACAATGCAATGCGGTGGATTTAAAATCTTTTGCATAGCATCGCCTTGTGAACCGCCCGCCCCTCATCCTCATTCCTCTTGCACCGGGCTCTCTCACGCATCTCATCCTAGTCTTGCAGTGCCTGCAGCACTCTTCCCCTCCCTCCTTTTGCAGGACGGTTCAGCAGGTGATTACTTTACAATCACTAGTTTCCCTCTGAAGGTGCGTCGCTCCGAGGGATCGCTTTGGCTGGTCGTATTTCGAGTGGGGAAGAACAGAACTTTTTCCCTGGGTTGACATTAATAGCACTATTAAGAATAATGATAGATTATTATCATCGTCATCATCATCATCACCCTCAACAAAGGCTGAAGGATTTAAACGTACAGCAGGCCTTTTTCCCACCATACATAACTATAGATATGGATTATATATAAAAATAAATCTTGCTATTTGTAAAGCACCAATTTATTCCGCAGCGCTTTCAAGAAATTTACTTATCACCCTACACTCTAGCATTATACCAACCTCGGAATGATGGAAGGCTGTGGATTATAGATATGGATTATATCTAGATTATAGATTATAAATATATATAAATTAATTATAATATATAAATAAATATTTATAATATATTATATGTAGTTTCTATCCTCTATATTGATTAATAATAGTCTTTATGATTATATTATATAATATATCGATAGATAGATAAATAGATAGATAGACAGATACACAGACATGCATACACACTGTATGCTAATGAGCCCAGCTGTCTGGCAGTTGAGACTACATTGTGATGTCATCAGTGTATTGTGACACGGGCAGTATAGAACTATAAACGCCAGAGTTGGCGGCCATCTTAAGGCAGTCTCTGCTGCAGCTGGAAGTGGGCAGATGTGTCCTCCTGTATCTCCCCCGAGAAATCACAGGAGCTGGATAATTTTTATTTTTAACAGAGCACCTATTTAATTAAGCCCACAAGGGGGAGACAGCGGCCTACAAAAATCTAATTGTCCGCGGCTGTAGCATTTAAAAAAAAGGTAGGTTCAATTCTTCCATGGACAGGAATAGGTAGGTAGGTAGGCAGGTAGGTTGGTTCAGTTCTTGTCATTTGGGGAATGCTTATGGGCAAGGCCTTATGCCTGGTAGTGCATGAAACGTCAGGAAGGCTCAGGCCAACCTTTAAAGATGGCGCAGCATTTGGGGTGCAAAAACGTCCAATGCACGTTTCCTTTAAAAGGACATATTTCTTCATTCAATGCATAGACATGACAACGTTTCAACATTGTGATGTCATCAGTCTATTGTGACACGGGCAATATAGAACTATAAATGCCAGAGCTTGGCGGCCATCTTAAGGCAGTCTCTGCTGCAGCTGGAAGTGGGCAGATGTGTCCTCCTGCATCTCCCCCGAAAAGCCACAGGAGCTGAAAAATGTTTATTTTTAAGGGAGCCCCTTTTTAATTTGGCCCACAAGAGGGAGACAGCAGCCTACAAAAATTCTACTATTGAATAAAAAAAAAACGTAGGTTCAATTCTTCCATGGAGAGGAATAGGTAGGTAGGTCAGTTCAGTTCTTCTCATTTGGGAATGCTTATACGCAAAGCCTTATGCCTGGTGGGGCATGAAACATCAGGAAGGCTTGGGCCAACCTTTAAAAATGGAGCAGCATTTTCAGCAAGCTCAGGCAGCCTTCTGCAAGAACACACAATGCAATGCGGTGGATTTAAAATCTTTTGCATAGCATCGCCATGTGAACCGCCCGCCCCTCATCCTCATTCCTCTTGCACCCGGCTCTCTCACGCATCTCATCCTAGGCTTGCAGTGCCTGCAGCACTCTTCCCCTCCCTCCTTTTGCAGGATGGTTCAGCAGGTGATTACTTTACAATCACTAGTTTCCCTCTGAAGGTGCGTCGCTCCGAGGGATCGCTTTGGCTGGTCGTATTTCGAGTGGGGAAGAACGGAACTTTTTCCCTGGGTTGACATTAATAGCACTATTAAGAATAATGATAGATTATTATCATCATCATCATCACCCTCAACAAAGGCTGAAGGATTTAAACGTACAGCAGGCCTTTTTCCCACCATACATAACTATAGATATGGATTATATATAAAAATAAATCTTGCTGTTTGTAAAGCACCAATTTATTCCGCAGCGCTTTCAAGAAATTTACTTATCACCCTACACTCTAGCATTATACCAACCTCGGAATGATGGAAGGCTGTGAATTATAGATATGGATTATATCTAGATTATAGATAGATTATAAATATATATAAATTAATTATAATATATAAATAAATATTTATAATATATTATATGTAGTTTCTATCCTCTATATTGATTAATAATAGTCTTTATGATTATATTATATAATATATCGATAGATAGATAAATAGATAGATAGACAGATACACAGACATGCATACACACTGTATGCTAATGAGCCCAGCTGTCTAGCAGTTGAGACTACATTGTGATGTCATCAGTGTATTGTGACACGGGCAGTATAGAACTATAAACGCCAGAGTTGGCGGCCATCTTAAGGCAGTCTCTGCTGCAGCTGGAAGTGGGCAGATGTGTCCTCCTGTATCTCCCCCGAGAAGTCACAGGAGCTGGATAATTTTTATTTTTAACAGAGCACCTATTTAATTAAGCCCACAAGGGGGAGACAGCGGCCTACAAAAATCTAATTGTCCGCGGCTGTAGCATTTAAAAAAAAGGTAGGTTCAATTCTTCCATGGACAGGAATAGGTAGGTAGGTAGGCAGGTAGGTTGGTTCAGTTCTTGTCATTTGGGGAATGCTTATGGGCAAGGCCTTATGCCTGGTAGTGCATGAAACGTCAGGAAGGCTCAGGCCAACCTTTAAAGATGGCGCAGCATTTGGGGTGCAAAAACGTCCAATGCACGTTTCCTTTAAAAGGACATATTTCTTCATTCAATGCATAGACATGACAACGTTTCAACATTGTGATGTCATCAGTCTATTGTGACACGGGCAATATAGAACTATAAATGCCAGAGCTTGGCGGCCATCTTAAGGCAGTCTCTGCTGCAGCTGGAAGTGGGCAGATGTGTCCTCCTGCATCTCCCCCGAAAAGCCACAGGAGCTGAAAAATGTTTATTTTTAAGGGAGCCCCTTTTTAATTTGGCCCACAAGAGGGAGACAGCAGCCTACAAAAATTCTACTATTGAATTAAAAAAAAAACGTAGGTTCAATTCTTCCATGGAGAGGAATAGGTAGGTAGGTCAGTTCAGTTCTTCTCATTTGGGAATGCTTATACGCAAAGCCTTATGCCTGGTGGGGCATGAAACATCAGGAAGGCTTGGGCCAACCTTTAAAAATGGAGCAGCATTTTCAGCAAGCTCAGGCAGCCTTCTGCAAGAACACACAATGCAATGCGGTGGATTTAAAATCTTTTGCATAGCATCGCCTTGTGAACCGCCCGCCCCTCATCCTCATTCCTCTTGCACCGGGCTCTCTCACGCATCTCATCCTAGGCTTGCAGTGCCTGCAGCACTCTTCCCCTCCCTCCTTTTGCAGGATGGTTCAGCAGGTGATTACTTTACAATCACTAGTTTCCCTCTGAAGGTGCGTCGCTCCGAGGGATCGCTTTGGCTGGTCGTATTTCGAGTGGGGAAGAACGGAACTTTTTCCCTGGGTTGACATTAATAGCACTATTAAGAATAATGATAGATTATTATCATCATCATCATCATCACCCTCAACAAAGGCTGAAGGATTTAAACGTACAGCAGGCCTTTTTCCCACCATACATAACTATAGATATGGATTATATATAAAAATAAATCTTGCTATTTGTAAAGCACCAATTTATTCCGCAGCGCTTTCAAGAAATTTACTTATCACCCTACACTCTAGCATTATACCAACCTCGGAATGATGGAAGGCTGTGAATTATAGATATGGATTATATCTAGATTATAGATAGATTATAAATATATATAAATTAATTATAATATATAAATAAATATTTATAATATATTATATGTAGTTTCTATCCTCTATATTGATTAATAATAGTCTTTATGATTATATTATATAATATATCGATAGATAGATAAATAGATAGATAGACAGATACACAGACATGCATACACACTGTATGCTAATGAGCCCAGCTGTCTGGCAGTTGAGACTACATTGTGATGTCATCAGTGTATTGTGACACGGGCAGTATAGAACTATAAACGCCAGAGTTGGCGGCCATCTTAAGGCAGTCTCTGCTGCAGCTGGAAGTGGGCAGATGTGTCCTCCTGTATCTCCCCCGATAAGTCACAGGAGCTGGATAATTTTTATTTTTAACAGAGCACCTATTTAATTAAGCCCACAAGGGGGAGACAGCGGCCTACAAAAATCTAATTGTCCGCGGCTGTAGCATTTAAAAAAAAGGTAGGTTCAATTCTTCCATGGACAGGAATAGGTAGGTAGGCAGGTAGGTTGGTTCAGTTCTTGTCATTTGGGGAATGCTTATGGGCAAGGCCTTATGCCTGGTAGTGCATGAAACGTCAGGAAGGCTCAGGCCAACCTTTAAAGATGGCGCAGCATTTGGGGTGCAAAAACGTCCAATGCACGTTTCCTTTAAAAGGACATATTTCTTCATTCAATGCATAGACATGACAACGTTTCAACATTGTGATGTCATCAGTCTATTGTGACACGGGCAATATAGAACTATAAATGCCAGAGCTTGGCGGCCATCTTAAGGCAGTCTCTGCTGCAGCTGGAAGTGGGCAGATGTGTCCTCCTGCATCTCCCCCGAAAAGCCACAGGAGCTGAAAAATGTTTATTTTTAAGGGAGCCCCTTTTTAATTTGGCCCACAAGAGGGAGACAGCAGCCTACAAAAATTCTACTATTGAATAAAAAAAAAAACGTAGGTTCAATTCTTCCATGGAGAGGAATAGGTAGGTAGGTCAGTTCAGTTCTTCTCATTTGGGAATGCTTATACGCAAAGCCTTATGCCTGGTGGGGCATGAAACATCAGGAAGGCTTGGGCCAACCTTTAAAAATGGAGCAGCATTTTCAGCAAGCTCAGGCAGCCTTCTGCAAGAACACACAATGCAATGCGGTGGATTTAAAATCTTTTGCATAGCATCGCCTTGTGAACCGCCCGCCCCTCATCCTCATTCCTCTTGCACCGGGCTCTCTCACGCATCTCATCCTAGGCTTGCAGTGCCTGCAGCACTCTTCCCCTCCCTCCTTTTGCAGGATGGTTCAGCAGGTGATTACTTTACAATCACTAGTTTCCCTCTGAAGGTGCGTCGCTCCGAGGGATCGCTTTGGCTGGTCGTATTTCGAGTGGGGAAGAACGGAACTTTTTCCCTGGGTTGACATTAATAGCACTATTAAGAATAATGATAGATTATTATCATCATCATCATCATCACCCTCAACAAAGGCTGAAGGATTTAAACGTACAGCAGGCCTTTTTCCCACCATACATAACTATAGATATGGATTATATATAAAAATAAATCTTGCTATTTGTAAAGCACCAATTTATTCCGCAGCGCTTTCAAGAAATTTACTTATCACCCTACACTCTAGCATTATACCAACCTCGGAATGATGGAAGGCTGTGAATTATAGATATGGATTATATCTAGATTATAGATAGATTATAAATATATATAAATTAATTATAATATATAAATAAATATTTATAATATATTATATGTAGTTTCTATCCTCTATATTGATTAATAATAGTCTTTATGATT
Source organism: Eleutherodactylus coqui (assembly GCF_035609145.1). Lineage (NCBI taxonomy): Eukaryota > Metazoa > Chordata > Amphibia > Anura > Eleutherodactylidae > Eleutherodactylus > Eleutherodactylus coqui. The sequence continues at coordinate 40,140,166 of NC_089838.1, read as the reverse complement.
ATATTATATAATATATCGATAGATAGATAAATAGATAGATAGACAGATACACAGACATGCATACACACTGTATGCTAATGAGCCCAGCTGTCTGGCAGTTGAGACTACATTGTGATGTCATCAGTGTATTGTGACACGGGCAGTATAGAACTATAAACGCCAGAGTTGGCGGCCATCTTAAGGCAGTCTCTGCTGCAGCTGGAAGTGGGCAGATGTGTCCTCCTGTATCTCCCCCGATAAGTCACAGGAGCTGGATAATTTTTATTTTTAACAGAGCACCTATTTAATTAAGCCCACAAGGGGGAGACAGCGGCCTACAAAAATCTAATTGTCCGCGGCTGTAGCATTTAAAAAAAAGGTAGGTTCAATTCTTCCATGGACAGGAATAGGTAGGTAGGCAGGTAGGTTGGTTCAGTTCTTGTCATTTGGGGAATGCTTATGGGCAAGGCCTTATGCCTGGTAGTGCATGAAACGTCAGGAAGGCTCAGGCCAACCTTTAAAGATGGCGCAGCATTTGGGGTGCAAAAACGTCCAATGCACGTTTCCTTTAAAAGGACATATTTCTTCATTCAATGCATAGACATGACAACGTTTCAACATTGTGATGTCATCAGTCTATTGTGACACGGGCAATATAGAACTATAAATGCCAGAGCTTGGCGGCCATCTTAAGGCAGTCTCTGCTGCAGCTGGAAGTGGGCAGATGTGTCCTCCTGCATCTCCCCCGAAAAGCCACAGGAGCTGAAAAATGTTTATTTTTAAGGGAGCCCCTTTTTAATTTGGCCCACAAGAGGGAGACAGCAGCCTACAAAAATTCTACTATTGAATAAAAAAAAAAACGTAGGTTCAATTCTTCCATGGAGAGGAATAGGTAGGTAGGTCAGTTCAGTTCTTCTCATTTGGGAATGCTTATACGCAAAGCCTTATGCCTGGTGGGGCATGAAACATCAGGAAGGCTTGGGCCAACCTTTAAAAATGGAGCAGCATTTTCAGCAAGCTCAGGCAGCCTTCTGCAAGAACACACAATGCAATGCGGTGGATTTAAAATCTTTTGCATAGCATCGCCTTGTGAACCGCCCGCCCCTCATCCTCATTCCTCTTGCACCGGGCTCTCTCACGCATCTCATCCTAGGCTTGCAGTGCCTGCAGCACTCTTCCCCTCCCTCCTTTTGCAGGATGGTTCAGCAGGTGATTACTTTACAATCACTAGTTTCCCTCTGAAGGTGCGTCGCTCCGAGGGATCGCTTTGGCTGGTCGTATTTCGAGTGGGGAAGAACGGAACTTTTTCCCTGGGTTGACATTAATAGCACTATTAAGAATAATGATAGATTATTATCATCGTCATCATCATCATCACCCTCAACAAAGGCTGAAGGATTTAAACGTACAGCAGGCCTTTTTCCCACCATACATAACTATAGATATGGATTATATATAAAAATAAATCTTGCTATTTGTAAAGCACCAATTTATTCCGCAGCGCTTTCAAGAAATTTACTTATCACCCTACACTCTAGCATTATACCAACCTCGGAATGATGGAAGGCTGTGAATTATAGATATGGATTATATCTAGATTATAGATAGATTATAAATATATATAAATTAATTATAATATATAAATAAATATTTATTATATATTATATGTAGTTTCTATCCTCTATATTGATTAATAATAGTCTTTATGATTATATTATATAATATATCGATAGATAGATAAATAGATAGATAGACAGATACACAGACATGCATACACACTGTATGCTAATGAGCCCAGCTGTCTGGCAGTTGAGACTACATTGTGATGTCATCAGTGTATTGTGACAGGGGCAGTATAGAACTATAAACGCCAGAGTTGGCGGCCATCTTAAGGCAGTCTCTGCTGCAGCTGGAAGTGGGCAGATGTGTCCTCCTGTATCTCCCCCGAGAAGTCACAGGAGCTGGATAATTTTTATTTTTAACAGAGCACCTATTTAATTAAGCCCACAAGGGGGAGACAGCGGCCTACAAAAATCTAATTGTCCGCGGCTGTAGCATTTAAAAAAAAGGTAGGTTCAATTCTTCCATGGACAGGAATAGGTAGGTAGGTAGGCAGGTAGGTTGGTTCAGTTCTTGTCATTTGGGGAATGCTTATGGGCAAGGCCTTATGCCTGGTAGTGCATGAAACGTCAGGAAGGCTCAGGCCAACCTTTAAAGATGGCGCAGCATTTGGGGTGCAAAAACGTCCAATGCACGTTTCCTTTAAAAGGACATATTTCTTCATTCAATGCATAGACATGACAACGTTTCAACATTGTGATGTCATCAGTCTATTGTGACACGGGCAATATAGAACTATAAATGCCAGAGCTTGGCGGCCATCTTAAGGCAGTCTCTGCTGCAGCTGGAAGTGGGCAGATGTGTCCTCCTGCATCTCCCCCGAAAAGCCACAGGAGCTGAAAAATGTTTATTTTTAAGGGAGCCCCTTTTTAATTTGGCCCACAAGAGGGAGACAGCAGCCTACAAAAATTCTACTATTGAATAAAAAAAAAAACGTAGGTTCAATTCTTCCATGGAGAGGAATAGGTAGGTAGGTCAGTTCAGTTCTTCTCATTTGGGAATGCTTATACGCAAAGCCTTATGCCTGGTGGGGCATGAAACATCAGGAAGGCTTGGGCCAACCTTTAAAAATGGAGCAGCATTTTCAGCAAGCTCAGGCAGCCTTCTGCAAGAACACACAATGCAATGCGGTGGATTTAAAATCTTTTGCATAGCATCGCCTTGTGAACCGCCCGCCCCTCATCCTCATTCCTCTTGCACCGGGCTCTCTCACGCATCTCATCCTAAGCTTGCAGTGCCTGCAGCACTCTTCCCCTCCCTCCTTTTGCAGGATGGTTCAGCAGGTGATTACTTTACAATCACTAGTTTCCCTCTGAAGGTGCGTCGCTCCGAGGGATCGCTTTGGCTGGTCGTATTTCGAGTGGGGAAGAACGGAACTTTTTCCCTGGGTTGACATTAATAGCACTATTAAGAATAATGATAGATTATTATCATCATCATCATCATCATCACCCTCAACAAAGGCTGAAGGATTTAAACGTACAGCAGGCCTTTTTCCCACCATACATAACTATAGATATGGATTATATATAAAAATAAATCTTGCTATTTGTAAAGCACCAATTTATTCCGCAGCGCTTTCAAGAAATTTACTTATCACCCTACACTCTAGCATTATACCAACCTCGGAATGATGGAAGGCTGTGAATTATAGATATGGATTATATCTAGATTATAGATAGATTATAAATATATATAAATTAATTATAATATATAAATAAATACCGTATATACCGGCGTATAAGGCGACGGGGCGTATAAGACGACCCCCCAACTGTCACCTTATACGCCGGTATTCAGTGGAGAAAAAAAAATAAATTAATTACTCACCTGCCCCGGTGTTCTGTCGCGCTCCGGCAGGATGTCGCTCGCTCCGGCAGGCTGTCGCTCGCTCCTCGTCCCCGGCGCAGCATAGCTTTCTGAATGCGGGGCTTGAAATCCCCGCTTCCAGAAAGCTAATACACACGCCGGCAGCCATGACAGCATTGAATGGCTGTGATTGGCTGAAGGCGCACGTGTTAGCAATCACACTATTCAATGATGTCATTGAATAGTGTGATTGGCTGAAGCCACGTGCGCTTTAGCCAATCACAGCCATTCAATGATGTCATGGCTGCCGGCGTGTGTATTAGCTTTCTGGAAGCGGGGATTTCAAGCCCCGCATTCAGAAAGCTATGCTGCGCCGGGGACGAGGAGCGAGCGACAGCCTGCCGGAGCGAGCGACATCCTGCCGGAGCGCGACAGAACACCGGGGCAGGTGAGTAATGAATTATTTTTTTTTTACACTTTTTTTTTTTTTTGAATTACCGGCGTATAAGACGACCCCCGACTGCAGAGCAGATTTTTCGGGGTTCAAAAGTCGTCTTATACGCCGGTATATACGGTATTTATAATATATTATATGTAGTTTCTATCCTCTATATTGATTAATAATAGTCTTTATGATTATATTATATAATATATTGATAGATAGATAAATAGATAGATAGACAGATACACAGACATGCATACACACTGTATGCTAATGAGCCCAGCTGTCTGGCAGTTGAGACTACATTGTGATGTCATCAGTGTATTGTGACACGGGCAGTATAGAACTATAAACGCCAGAGTTGGCGGCCATCTTAAGGCAGTCTCTGCTGCAGCTGGAAGTGGGCAGATGTGTCCTCCTGTATCTCCCCCGAGAAGTCACAGGAGCTGGATAATTTTTATTTTTAACAGAGCACCTATTTAATTAAGCCCACAAGGGGGAGACAGCGGCCTACAAAAATCTAATTGTCCGCGGCTGTAGCATTTAAAAAAAAGGTAGGTTCAATTCTTCCATGGACAGGAATAGGTAGGTAGGTAGGCAGGTAGGTTGGTTCAGTTCTTGTCATTTGGGGAATGCTTATGGGCAAGGCCTTATGCCTGGTAGTGCATGAAACGTCAGGAAGGCTCAGGCCAACCTTTAAAGATGGCGCAGCATTTGGGGTGCAAAAACGTCCAATGCACGTTTCCTTTAAAAGGACATATTTCTTCATTCAATGCATAGACATGACAACGTTTCAACATTGTGATGTCATCAGTCTATTGTGACACGGGCAATATAGAACTATAAATGCCAGAGCTTGGCGGCCATCTTAAGGCAGTCTCTGCTGCAGCTGGAAGTGGGCAGATGTGTCCTCCTGCATCTCCCCCGAAAAGCCACAGGAGCTGAAAAATGTTTATTTTTAAGGGAGCCCCTTTTTAATTTGGCCCACAAGAGGGAGACAGCAGCCTACAAAAATTCTACTATTAAATAAAAAAAAAAACGTAGGTTCAATTCTTCCATGGAGAGGAATAGGTAGGTAGGTCAGTTCAGTTCTTCTCATTTGGGAATGCTTATACGCAAAGCCTTATGCCTGGTGGGGCATGAAACATCAGGAAGGCTTGGGCCAACCTTTAAAAATGGAGCAGCATTTTCAGCAAGCTCAGGCAGCCTTCTGCAAGAACACACAATGCAATGCGGTGGATTTAAAATCTTTTGCATAGCATCGCCTTGTGAACCGCCCGCCCCTCATCCTCATTCCTCTTGCACCGGGCTCTCTCACGCATCTCATCCTAGGCTTGCAGTGCCTGCAGCACTCTTCCCCTCCCTCCTTTTGCAGGATGGTTCAGCAGGTGATTACTTTACAATCACTAGTTTCCCTCTGAAGGTGCGTTGCTCCGAGGGATCGCTTTGGCTGGTCGTATTTCGAGTGGGGAAGAACGGAACTTTTTCCCTGGGTTGACATTAATAGCACTATTAAGAATAATGATAGATTATTATCATCATCATCATCATCACCCTCAACAAAGGCTGAAGGATTTAAACGTACAGCAGGCCTTTTTCCCACCATACATAACTATAGATATGGATTATATATAAAAATAAATCTTGCTATTTGTAAAGCACCAATTTATTCCGCAGCGCTTTCAAGAAATTTACTTATCACCCTACACTCTAGCATTATACCAACCTCGGAATGATGGAAGGCTGTGAATTATAGATATGGATTATATCTAGATTATAGATAGATTATAAATATATATAAATTAATTATAATATATAAATAAATATTTATAATATATTATATGTAGTTTCTATCCTCTATATTGATTAATAATAGTCTTTATGATTATATTATATAATATATCGATAGATAGATAAATAGATAGATAGACAGATACACAGACATGCATACACACTGTATGCTAATGAGCCCAGCTGTCTGGCAGTTGAGACTACATTGTGATGTCATCAGTGTATTGTGACACGGGCAGTATAGAACTATAAACGCCAGAGTTGGCGGCCATCTTAAGGCAGTCTCTGCTGCAGCTGGAAGTGGGCAGATGTGTCCTCCTGTATCTCCCCCGATAAGTCACAGGAGCTGGATAATTTTTATTTTTAACAGAGCACCTATTTAATTAAGCCCACAAGGGGGAGACAGCGGCCTACAAAAATCTAATTGTCCACGGCTGTAGCATTTAAAAAAAAGGTAGGTTCAATTCTTCCATGGACAGGAATAGGTAGGTAGGCAGGTAGGTTGGTTCAGTTCTTGTCATTTGGGGAATGCTTATGGGCAAGGCCTTATGCCTGGTAGTGCATGAAACGTCAGGAAGGCTCAGGCCAACCTTTAAAGATGGCGCAGCATTTGGGGTGCAAAAACGTCCAATGCACGTTTCCTTTAAAAGGACATATTTCTTCATTCAATGCATAGACATGACAACGTTTCAACATTGTGATGTCATCAGTCTATTGTGACACGGGCAATATAGAACTATAAATGCCAGAGCTTGGCGGCCATCTTAAGGCAGTCTCTGCTGCAGCTGGAAGTGGGCAGATGTGTCCTCCTGCATCTCCCCCGAAAAGCCACAGGAGCTGAAAAATGTTTATTTTTAAGGGAGCCCCTTTTTAATTTGGCCCACAAGAGGGAGACAGCAGCCTACAAAAATTCTACTATTGAATAAAAAAAAAAACGTAGGTTCAATTCTTCCATGGAGAGGAATAGGTAGGTAGGTCAGTTCAGTTCTTCTCATTTGGGAATGCTTATACGCAAAGCCTTATGCCTGGTGGGGCATGAAACATCAGGAAGGCTTGGGCCAACCTTTAAAAATGGAGCAGCATTTTCAGCAAGCTCAGGCAGCCTTCTGCAAGAACACACAATGCAATGCGGTGGATTTAAAATCTTTTGCATAGCATCGCCTTGTGAACCGCCCGCCCCTCATCCTCATTCCTCTTGCACCGGGCTCTCTCACGCATCTCATCCTAGGCTTGCAGTGCCTGCAGCACTCTTCCCCTCCCTCCTTTTGCAGGATGGTTCAGCAGGTGATTACTTTACAATCACTAGTTTCCCTCTGAAGGTGCGTCGCTCCGAGGGATCGCTTTGGCTGGTCGTATTTCGAGTGGGGAAGAACGGAACTTTTTCCCTGGGTTGACATTAATAGCACTATTAAGAATAATGTTAGATTATTATCATCGTCATCATCATCATCACCCTCAACAAAGGCTGAAGGATTTAAACGTACAGCAGGCCTTTTTCCCACCATACATAACTATAGATATGGATTATATATAAAAATAAATCTTGCTATTTGTAAAGCACCAATTTATTCCGCAGCGCTTTCAAGAAATTTACTTATCACCCTACACTCTAGCATTATACCAACCTCGGAATGATGGAAGGCTTTGAATTATAGATATGGATTATATCTAGATTATAGATAGATTATAAATATATATAAATTAATTATAATATATAAATAAATATTTATAATATATTATATGTAGTTTCTATCCTCTATATTGATTAATAATAGTCTTTATGATTATATTATATAATATATCGATAGATAGATAAATAGATAGACAGATACACAGACATGCATACACACTGTATGCTAATGAGCCCAGCTGTCTGGCAGTTGAGACTACATTGTGATGTCATCAGTGTATTGTGACACGGGCAGTATAGAACTATAAACGCCAGAGTTGGCGGCCATCTTAAGGCAGTCTCTGCTGCAGCTGGAAGTGGGCAGATGTGTCCTCCTGTATCTCCCCCGAGAAGTCACAGGAGCTGGATAATTTTTATTTTTAACAGAGCACCTATTTAATTAAGCCCACAAGGGGGAGACAGCGGCCTACAAAAATCTAATTGTCCGCGGCTGTAGCATTTAAAAAAAAGGTAGGTTCAATTCTTCCATGGACAGGAATAGGTAGGTAGGTAGGCAGGTAGGTTGGTTCAGTTCTTGTCATTTGGGGAATGCTTATGGGCAAGGCCTTATGCCTGGTAGTGCATGAAACGTCAGGAAGGCTCAGGCCAACCTTTAAAGATGGCGCAGCATTTGGGGTGCAAAAACGTCCAATGCACGTTTCCTTTAAAAGGACATATTTCTTCATTCAATGCATAGACATGACAACGTTTCAACATTGTGATGTCATCAGTCTATTGTGACACGGGCAATATAGAACTATAAATGCCAGAGCTTGGCGGCCATCTTAAGCCAGTCTCTGCTGCAGCTGGAAGTGGGCAGATGTGTCCTCCTGCATCTCCCCCGAAAAGCCACAGGAGCTGAAAAATGTTTATTTTTAAGGGAGCCCCTTTTTAATTTGGCCCACAAGAGGGAGACAGCAGCCTACAAAAATTCTACTATTGAATAAAAAAAAAAACGTAGGTTCAATTCTTCCATGGAGAGGAATAGGTAGGTAGGTCAGTTCAGTTCTTCTCATTTGGGAATGCTTATACGCAAAGCCTTATGCCTGGTGGGGCATGAAACATCAGGAAGGCTTGGGCCAACCTTTAAAAATGGAGCAGCATTTTCAGCAAGCTCAGGCAGCCTTCTGCAAGAACACACAATGCAATGCGGTGGATTTAAAATCTTTTGCATAGCATCGCCTTGTGAACCGCCCGCCCCTCATCCTCATTCCTCTTGCACCGGGCTCTCTCACGCATCTCATCCTAGGCTTGCAGTGCCTGCAGCACTCTTCCCCTCCCTCCTTTTGCAGGATGGTTCAGCAGGTGATTACTTTACAATCACTAGTTTCCCTCTGAAGGTGCGTCGCTCCGAGGGATCGCTTTGGCTGGTCGTATTTCGAGTGGGGAAGAACGGAACTTTTTCCCTGGGTTGACATTAATAGCACTATTAAGAATAATGATAGATTATTATCATCATCATCATCACCCTCAACAAAGGCTGAAGGATTTAAACGTACAGCAGGCCTTTTTCCCACCATACATAACTATAGATATGGATTATATATAAAAATAAATCTTGCTATTTGTAAAGCACCAATTTATTCCGCAGCGCTTTCAAGAAATTTACTTATCACCCTACACTCTAGCATTATACCAACCTCGGAATGATGGAAGGCTGTGAATTATAGATATGGATTATATCTAGATTATAGATAGATTATAAATATATATAAATTAATTATAATATATAAATAAATATTTATAATATATTATATGTAGTTTCTATCCTCTATATTGATTAATAATAGTCTTTATGATTATATTATATAATATATCGATAGATAGATAAATAGATAGATAGACAGATACACAGACATGCATACACACTGTATGCTAATGAGCCCAGCTGTCTGGCAGTTGAGACTACATTGTGATGTCATCAGTGTATTGTGACACGGGCAGTATAGAACTATAAACGCCAGAGTTGGCGGCCATCTTAAGGCAGTCTCTGCTGCAGCTGGAAGTGGGCAGATGTGTCCTCCTGTATCTCCCCCGAGAAGTCACAGGAGCTGGATAATTTTTATTTTTAACAGAGCACCTATTTAATTAAGCCCACAAGGGGGAGACAGCGGCCTACAAAAATCTAATTGTCCGCGGCTGTAGCATTTAAAAAAAAAGGTAGGTTCAATTCTTCCATGGACAAAAATAGGTAGGTAGGTAGGCAGGTAGGTTGGTTCAGTTCTTGTCATTTGGGGAATGCTTATGGGCAAGGCCTTATGCCTGGTAGTGCATGAAACGTCAGGAAGGCTCAGGCCAACCTTTAAAGATGGCGCAGCATTTGGGGTGCAAAAACGTCCAATGCACGTTTCCTTTAAAAGGACATATTTCTTCATTCAATGCATAGACATGACAACGTTTCAACATTGTGATGTCATCAGTCTATTGTGACACGGGCAATATAGAACTATAAATGCCAGAGCTTGGCGGCCATCTTAAGGCAGTCTCTGCTGCAGCTGGAAGTGGGCAGATGTGTCCTCCTGCATCTCCCCCGAAAAGCCACAGGAGCTGAAAAATGTTTATTTTTAAGGGAGCCCCTTTTTAATTTGGCCCACAAGAGGGAGACAGCAGCCTACAAAAATTCTACTATTGAATAAAAAAAAAAACGTAGGTTCAATTCTTCCATGGAGAGGAATAGGTAGGTAGGTCAGTTCAGTTCTTCTCATTTGGGAATGCTTATACGCAAAGCCTTATGCCTGGTGGGGCATGAAACATCAGGAAGGCTTGGGCCAACCTTTAAAAATGGAGCAGCATTTTCAGCAAGCTCAGGCAGCCTTCTGCAAGAACACACAATGCAATGCGGTGGATTTAAAATCTTTTGCATAGCATCGCCTTGTGAACCGCCCGCCCCTCATCCTCATTCCTCTTGCAGCGGGCTGTCTCACGCATCTCATCCTAGGCTTGCAGTGCCTGCAGCACTCTTCCCCTCCCTCCTTTTGCAGGATGGTTCAGCAGGTGATTACTTTACAATCACTAGTTTCCCTCTGAAGGTGCGTCGCTCCGAGGGATCGCTTTGGCTGGTCGTATTTCGAGTGGGGAAGAACGGAACTTTTTCCCTGGGTTGACATTAATAGCACTATTAAGAATAATGATAGATTATTATCATCGTCATCATCATCATCACCCTCAACAAAGGCTGAAGGATTTAAACGTACAGCAGGCCTTTTTCCCACCATACATAACTATAGATATGGATTATATATAAAAATAAATCTTGCTATTTGTAAAGCACCAATTTATTCCGCAGCGCTTTCAAGAAATTTACTTATCACCCTACACTCTAGCATTATACCAACCTCAGAATGATGGAAGGCTGTGAATTATAGATATGGATTATATCTAGATTATAGATAGATTATAAATATATATAAATTAATTATAATATATAAATAAATATTTATAATATATTATATGTAGTTTCTATCCTCTATATTGATTAATAATAGTCTTTATGATTATATTATATAATATATCGATAGATAGATAAATAGATAGATAGACAGATACACAGACATGCATACACACTGTATGCTAATGAGCCCAGCTGTCTGGCAGTTGAGACTACATTGTGATGTCATCAGTGTATTGTGACACGGGCAGTATAGAACTATAAACGCCAGAGTTGGCGGCCATCTTAAGGCAGTCTCTGCTGCAGCTGGAAGTGGGCAGATGTGTCCTCCTGTATCTCCCCCGATAAGTCACAGGAGCTGGATAATTTTTATTTTTAACAGAGCACCTATTAAATTAAGCCCACAAGGGGGAGACAGCGGCCTACAAAAATCTAATTGTCCGCGGCTGTAGCATTTAAAAAAAAGGTAGGTTCAATTCTTCCATGGACAGGAATAGGTAGGTAGGCAGGTAGGTTGGTTCAGTTCTTGTCATTTGGGGAATGCTTATGGGCAAGGCCTTATGCCTGGTAGTGCATGAAACGTCAGGAAGACTCAGGCCAACCTTTAAAGATGGCGCAGCATTTGGGGTGCAAAAACGTCCAATGCACGTTTCCTTTAAAAGGACATATTTCTTCATTCAATGCATAGACATGACAACGTTTCAACATTGTGATGTCATCAGTCTATTGTGACACGGGCAATATAGAACTATAAATGCCAGAGCTTGGCTGCCATCTTAAGGCAGTCTCTGCTGCAGCTGGAAGTGGGCAGATGTGTCCTCCTGCATCTCCCCCGAAAAGCCACAGGAGCTGAAAAATGTTTATTTTTAAGGGAGCCCCTTTTTAATTTGGCCCACAAGAGGGAGACAGCAGCCTACAAAAATTCTACTATTGAATAAAAAAAAAAACGTAGGTTCAATTCTTCCATGGAGAGGAATAGGTAGGTAGGTCAGTTCAGTTCTTCTCATTTGGGAATGCTTATACGCAAAGCCTTATGCCTGGTGGGGCATGAAACATCAGGAAGGCTTGGGCCAACCTTTAAAAATGGAGCAGCATTTTCAGCAAGCTCAGGCAGCCTTCTGCAAGAACACACAATGCAATGCGGTGGATTTAAAATCTTTTGCATAGCATCGCCTTGTGAACCGCCCGCCCCTCATCCTCATTCCTCTTGCACCGGGCTGTCTCACGCATCTCATCCTAGGCTTGCAGTGCCTGCAGCACTCTTCCCCTCCCTCCTTTTGCAGGATGGTTCAGCAGGTGATTACTTTACAATCACTAGTTTCCCTCTGAAGGTGCGTCGCTCCGAGGGATCGCTTTGGCTGGTCGTATTTCGAGTGGGGAAGAACGGAACTTTTTCCCTGGGTTGACATTAATAGCACTATTAAGAATAATGATAGATTATTATCATCGTCATCATCATCATCACCCTCAACAAAGGCTGAAGGATTTAAACGTACAGCAGGCCTTTTTCCCACCATACATAACTATAGATATGGATTATATATAAAAATAAATCTTGCTATTTGTAAAGCACCAATTTATTCCGCAGCGCTTTCAAGAAATTTACTTATCACCCTACACTCTAGCATTATACCAACCTCAGAATGATGGAAGGCTGTGAATTATAGATATGGATTATATCTAGATTATAGATAGATTATAAATATATATAAATTAATTATAATATATAAATAAATATTTATAATATATTATATGTAGTTTCTATCCTCTATATTGATTAATAATAGTCTTTATGATTATATTATATAATATATCGATAGATAGATAAATAGATAGATAGACAGATACACAGACATGCATACACACTGTATGCTAATGAGCCCAGCTGTCTGGCAGTTGAGACTACATTGTGATGTCATCAGTGTATTGTGACACGGGCAGTATAGAACTATAAACGCCAGAGTTGGCGGCCATCTTAAGGCAGTCTCTGCTGCAGCTGGAAGTGGGCAGATGTGTCCTCCTGTATCTCCCCCGATAAGTCACAGGAGCTGGATAATTTTTATTTTTAACAGAGCACCTATTTAATTAAGCCCACAAGGGGGAGACAGCGGCCTACAAAAATCTAATTGTCCGCGGCTGTAGCATTTAAAAAAAAGGTAGGTTCAATTCTTCCATGGACAGGAATAGGTAGGTAGGCAGGTAGGTTGGTTCAGTTCTTGTCATTTGGGGAATGCTTATGGGCAAGGCCTTATGCCTGGTAGTGCATGAAACGTCAGGAAGGCTCAGGCCAACCTTTAAAGATGGCGCAGCATTTGGGGTGCAAAAACGTCCAATGCACGTTTCCTTTAAAAGGACATATTTCTTCATTCAATGCATAGACATGACAACGTTTCAACATTGTGATGTCATCAGTCTATTGTGACACGGGCAATATAGAACTATAAATGCCAGAGCTTGGCGGCCATCTTAAGGCAGTCTCTGCTGCAGCTGGAAGTGGGCAGATGTGTCCTCCTGCATCTCCCCCGAAAAGCCACAGGAGCTGAAAAATGTTTATTTTTAAGGGAGCCCCTTTTTAATTTGGCCCACAAGAGGGAGACAGCAGCCTACAAAAATTCTACTATTGAATTAAAAAAAAAAACGTAGGTTCAATTCTTCCATGGAGAGGAATAGGTAGGTAGGTCAGTTCAGTTCTTCTCATTTGGGAATGCTTATACGCAAAGCCTTATGCCTGGTGGGGCATGAAACATCAGGAAGGCTTGGGCCAACCTTTAAAAATGGAGCAGCATTTTCAGCAAGCTCAGGCAGCCTTCTGCAAGAACACACAATGCAATGCGGTGGATTTAAAATCTTTTGCATAGCATCGCCTTGTGAACCGCCCGCCCCTCATCCTCATTCCTCTTGCACCGGGCTCTCTCACGCATCTCATCCTAGGCTTGCAGTGCCTGCAGCACTCTTCCCCTCCCTCCTTTTGCAGGATGGTTCAGCAGGTGATTACTTTACAATCACTAGTTTCCCTCTGAAGGTGCGTCGCTCCGAGGGATCGCTTTGGCTGGTCGTATTTCGAGTGGGGAAGAACGGAACTTTTTCCCTGGGTTGACATTAATAGCACTATTAAGAATAATGTTAGATTATTATCATCGTCATCATCATCATCACCCTCAACAAAGGCTGAAGGATTTAAACGTACAGCAGGCCTTTTTCCCACCATACATAACTATAGATATGGATTATATATAAAAATAAATCTTGCTATTTGTAAAGCACCAATTTATTCCGCAGCGCTTTCAAGAAATTTACTTATCACCCTACACTCTAGCATTATACCAACCTCGGAATGATGGAAGGCTGTGAATTATAGATATGGATTATATCTAGATTATAGATAGATTATAAATATATATAAATTAATTATAATATATAAATAAATATTTATAATATATTATATGTAGTTTCTATCCTCTATATTGATTAATAATAGTCTTTATGATTATATTATATAATATATCGATAGATAGATAAATAGATAGATAGACAGATACACAGACATGCATACACACTGTATGCTAATGAGCCCAGCTGTCTGGCAGTTGAGACTACATTGTGATGTCATCAGTGTATTGTGACACGGGCAGTATAGAACTATAAACGCCAGAGTTGGCGGCCATCTTAAGGCAGTCTCTGCTGCAGCTGGAAGTGGGCAGATGTGTCCTCCTGTATCTCCCCCGATAAGTCACAGGAGCTGGATAATTTTTATTTTTAACAGAGCACCTATTTAATTAAGCCCACAAGGGGGAGACAGCGGCCTACAAAAATCTAATTGTCCGCGGCTGTAGCATTTAAAAAAAAAGGTAGGTTCAATTCTTCCATGGACAGGAATAGGTAGGTAGGTAGGCAGGTAGGTTGGTTCAGTTCTTGTCATTTGGGGAATGCTTATGGGCAAGGCCTTATGCCTGGTAGTGCATGAAACGTCAGGAAGGCTCAGGCCAACCTTTAAAGATGGCGCAGCATTTGGGGTGCAAAAACGTCCAATGCACGTTTCCTTTAAAAGGACATATTTCTTCATTCAATGCATAGACATGACAACGTTTCAACATTGTGATGTCATCAGTCTATTGTGACACGGGCAATATAGAACTATAAATGCCAGAGCTTGGCGGCCATCTTAAGGCAGTCTCTGCTGCAGCTGGAAGTGGGCAGATGTGTCCTCCTGCATCTCCCCCGAAAAGCCACAGGAGCTGAAAAATGTTTCTTTTTAAGGGAGCCCCTTTTTAATTTGGCCCACAAGAGGGAGACAGCAGCCTACAAAAATTCTACTATTGAATAAAAAAAAAAACGTAGGTTCAATTCTTCCATGGAGAGGAATAGGTAGGTAGGTCAGTTCAGTTCTTCTCATTTGGGAATGCTTATACGCAAAGCCTTATGCCTGGTGGGGCATGAAACATCAGGAAGGCTTGGGCCAACCTTTAAAAATGGAGCAGCATTTTCAGCAAGCTCAGGCAGCCTTCTGCAAGAACACACAATGCAATGCGGTGGATTTAAAATCTTTTGCATAGCATCGCCTTGTGAACCGCCCGCCCCTCATCCTCATTCCTCTTGCACCGGGCTCTCTCACGCATCTCATCCTAGGCTTGCAGTGTCTGCAGCACTCTTCCCCTCCCTCCTTTTGCAGGATGGTTCAGCAGGTGATTACTTTACAATCACTAGTTTCCCTCTGAAGGTGCGTCGCTCCGAGGGATCGCTTTGGCTGGTCGTATTTTGAGTGGGGAAGAACGGAACTTTTTCCCTGGGTTGACATTAATAGCACTATTAAGAATAATGATAGATTATTATCATCGTCATCATCATCATCACCCTCAACAAAGGCTGAAGGATTTAAACGTACAGCAGGCCTTTTTCCCACCATACATAACTATAGATATGGATTATATATAAAAATAAATCTTGCTATTTGTAAAGCACCAATTTATTCCGCAGCGCTTTCAAGAAATTTACTTATCACCCTACACTCTAGCATTATACCAACCTCGGAATGATGGAAGGCTGTGAATTATAGATATGGATTATATCTAGATTATAGATAGATTATAAATAGAGATGAGCGAACGTGTTCGTCCGAGCTTGATATTCGTGCGAATATTAGGGTGTTCGGGATGTTCGTTATTCGTAACGAACACCATGCGGTGTTCGGGTTACTTTCACTTCCTTCCCTGAGACGTTAGCGCGCTTTTCTGGCCAATTGAAAGACAGGGGAGGCATTACAACTTCCCCCTGTGTTGTTCCAGCCCTATACCACCCCCCTGCTGTGAGTGGCTGGGGTGATCAGGTGTCCGCCGAATATAAAAGTCGGCCCCTTCCGCGGCTCGCCTCAGATGCCGTGTGAGTTAGATGAGGGACAGTGCTGTTTGTACCGGAGCTGCTGTAGGGAAAGAATTGGTAGTTAGTGTAGGCTTCAAGACCCCCCAAAGGTCCTTATTAGGGCCACTGATAGCTGTGTGTTGGCTGCTGTTAGCAGTGGCAATTTTTTTTTCTTCTCAAAATCGCCTCTGCAGAGCGTTGCACCCGGCATTAGGGACAGAAGTGCTGCATAGGCAGGGAGAGTGTTAGGAGTGAGTGTAGCCTTCAAGAACCTCAACAGTCCTTTCTAGGGCCATATTTAACCGTGTGCAGTACTGTGCTGGCTGCTGTTAGCTGTGCTGCATATTTTTTTTCTTCTCAAAATCGCCTCTGCAGAGCATTGCACCCTCCATTGATACTGCAGGGAAAGAATTGTGTAGGCAGGGCCACAACACAGTTATTATTCATTGAATATACGCAGTGCTGCCTTTTGGTGGAAAAAAACGGAAAATAATTCTATTTGTCCTGCCTCTGTCCGTCCTAAGGGCGGTGGACACGTGTCGGCTGCGTGTGCAACGTTTAAAAATCAGACGCACCCAGCTACGGTTTACTGCTGGCTTCGCCATTTGCTTTCCTTAATTGGGAAAAAAAATACCTGCTCTGCCAGAGTTAATAACTCTGCTACCCTCACATTCTGTGACACATTAGCAGGGACACAGCACAGTTATTAAACTTCTCATGTTCATTGAATATACGCAGTGCTGCCTTTTGGTGGAAAAAAACTGCAAATAATTCTATTTGTCCTGCCTCTGTCCGTCCTAAGGGCGGTGGACACGTGTCGGCTGCGTGTGCAACGTTTAAAAATCAGACGCACCCAGCTACGGTTTACTGCTGGCTTCGCCATTTGCTTTCCTTAATTGGGAAAAAAAATACCTGCTCTGCCAGAGTTAATAACTCTGCTACCCTCACGTTCTGTGACACATTAGCAGGGACACAGCACAGTTATTAAACTTCTCATGTTCATTGAATATACGCAGTGCTGCCTTTTGGTGGAAAAAAACTGCAAATAATTCTATTTGTCCTGCCTCTGTCCGTCCTAAGGGCGGTGGACACGTGTCGGCTGCGTGTGCAACGTTTAAAAATCAGACGCACCCAGCTACGGTTTACTGCTGGCTTCACCATTTGCTTTCCTTAATTGGGAAAAAAAATACCTGCTCTGCCAGAGTTAATAACTCTGCTACCCTCACGTTCTGTGACACATTAGCAGGGACACAGCACAGTTATTAAACTTAGATTATACATTCACTAGAGGCAGTGGGGCCTTTCGTTTTCAAAAAAGGGAAAAAATTATATTTGGCCTGCAGGCTTGCGCCAATTTATTTCCTGCCTGTGAAATCAAATCACTGGTAATACAGCATGCTGAGGGGTAGGGGTAGGCCTAGAGGACGTGGACGTGGCCGAGGACGCGGAGGGCCAAGTGAGGGTGTGGGCACAGGCCGAGCTCCTGATCCAGGTGTGTCGCAGCCGACTGCTGCGCGATTAGGAGAGAGGCACGTTTCTGGCGTCCCCACATTCATCGCCCAATTAATGGGTCCACGCGGGAGACGGTTATTAGAAAATGAGCAGTGTGAGCAGGTCCTGTCCTGGATGGCAGAAAGTGCTTCGAGCAACCTATCGTCAACACGCAGTTCTGCGCCGTCCACTGCTGCAAATCCGAATCCTCTGTCTGCTGCTCCTCCTTCCTCCCAGCCTCCTCACTCCACTACAATGACACCTGCTCAGGAGCGGGAACACTCCCAGGAACTGTTCTCGGGCCCCTGCTTAGATTGGGCAGCAGCGGTTCCTCTCCCACCAGAGGAGTTTATCGTCACTGATGCCCAACCATTCGAAAGTTCCCGGGGTCCGGGGGAAGAGGCTGGGGACTTCCGCCAACTGTCTCAACAACTTTCTGTGGGTGAGGAGGACGATGACGATCAGACACAGTTGTCTTGCAGTGAGGTAGTAGTAAGGGCAGTAAGTCCGAGGGAGCAGCGCACAGAGGATTCGGAGGAAGAGCAGCAGGACGATGAGGTGACTGACCCCACCTGGTGTGCAACGCTTACTCAGGAGGACAGGTCTTCAGAGGGGGAGTCAAGGGCATCAGCAGGGCAGGTTGCAAGAGGCAGTGCGGTGGCCAGGGATAGAGGCAGGGCCAGACCGAATAATCCACCAACTGTTTCCCAAAGCGCCCCCTCGCGCCATGCCACCCTGCAGAGGCCGAGGTGCTCTAAGGTCTGGCAGTTTTTCACAGAGACGCCTGACGACCGACGAACAGTGGTGTGCAACCTTTGTCGCGCAAAGCTCAGCCGGGGAGCCAACACCAACAGCCTCACCACCACCACCATGCGCAGACATATGATGGCCAAGCACCCCACAAGGTGGAACGAAGGCCGTTCAGCGCCTCCGGTTTGCACCGCTGCCTCTCCCCCTGTGCCCCAACCTGCCACTGAGATGCAACCCCCCTCTCAGGACACAGGCACTACCGTCTCCTGGCCTGCACCTACACCCTCACCTCCGCTGTCCTCGGCCCCATCCAGCAGTGTAGTTCAGCGCACCGTCCAGCCGTCGCTTGCGCAACTGTTGGAGCGCAAGCGCAAGTACGCCGCCACGCACCCGCACGCTCAAACGTTAACCGTCCGCATAGCAAAATTCATCAGCCTTGAGATGCTGCCGTATAGGGTTGTGGAAACGGAGTCCTTCAAAAGTATCATGGAGGCGGCGGCCCCGCGCTACTCAGTTCCCAGTCGCCACTACTTTTCCCGATGTGCCGTCCCAGCCCTGCACGACCACGTCTCCCGCAACATTGTACGCGCCCTCACCAACGCGGTTACTGCCACGGTCCACTTAACTACGGACACGTGGACAAGCACAGGCGGGCAGGGCCACTACATCTCCCTGACGGCACATTGGGTGAATTTAGTGGAGGCTGGGACAGAGTCAGAGCCTGGGACCGCTCACGTCCTACCCACCCCCAGAATTGCGGGCCCCAGCTCGGTGGTGGTATCTGCGGAGGTGTATGCTTCCTCCACTAAAGCACCCTCCTCCTCCTCCTCCTCCTCCTCCAGCATGTCGCCAGCAGTCGGTGTCGCGCGGTGTGGCAGCACAGCGGTGGGCAAGCGTCAGCAGGCCGTGCTGAAACTACTCAGCTTAGGTGATAAGAGGCACACGGCCCACGAACTGCTGCAGGGTCTGACACAGCAGACCGACCGCTGGCTTGCGCCGCTGAGCCTCCAACCGGGCATGGTCGTGTGTGACAACGGCCGTAACCTGGTGGCGGCTCTGCAGCTCGGCAGCCTCACGCACGTGCCATGCCTGGCCCACGTCTTTAATTTGGTGGTTCAGCGCTTTCTGAAAAGCTACCCACGCTTGTCAGACCTGCTCGTAAAGGCGCGCCGGCTCTGCGCACATTTCCGCAAGTCCCACACGGACGCTGCCACCCTGCGCACCCTGCAACATCACTTTAAGCTGCCAGTGCACCGACTGCTGTGCGAAGTGCCCACACGGTGGAACTCTACGCTCCACATGTTGGCCAGGCTCTATGAACAGCGTAGAGCTATAGTCGAATACCAACTCCAACATGGGCGGCGCAGTGGGAGTCAGCCTCCTCAATTCCTTTCAGAAGAGTGGGCCTGGTTGGCAGACATCTGCCATGTCCTTGGTAATTTTGAGGAGTCTACCCAGGTGGTGAGCGGCGATGCTACAATCATTAGCGTCACCATTCCTCTGCTATGCATCTTGAGAAATTCCCTGCAAACCATAAAGGCAGCTGCTTTGCGCTCGGAAACGGGGGCGGGGGAAGACAGTATGCCGCTGGATAGTCAGGGCACCCTCCTGTCTATTTCTCAGCGCGTAGAGGAGGAGGAGCATGAGGAGGATGAGGAGGAGGGGGAAGAGACAGCTTGGGCCGCTGCTGACGGTACACCGGCTGATTGCCTGTCATCCTTTCAGCATGTATGGCCTGAGGAGGAGGAGGAGGAGGAGGAGGATCCTGAAAGTGATCTTCCTAGTGAAGACAGCCATGTGTTGCGTACAGGTACCCTGGCACACATGGCTGACTTCATGTTAGGATGCCTTTCTCGTGACCCTCGCGTTGCACGCATTCTGGCCACGACGGATTACTGGGTGTACACACTGCTCGATCCACGGTATAAGGAGAACCTGCCCACTCTGATTCCCGAAGAGGAAAGGGGTTCGAGAGTGTTGCTATACCACAGGACCCTTGCGGACAAGCTGATGGTAAAATTCCCAGCCGACAGCGCTAGTGGCAGAAGGCGCAGTACCGAGGGCAAGGTAGCAGGGGATGTGCGTAGATCGAGCAGCATGTACATCCCAGGCAGTGCAACAGTCTTTAAGGGCCTGGACAGCTTTATGGCTCCCCACCAAGACTGTGTCACCGCTCCCCAGTCAAGGCTGAGTCGGCGGGAGCACTGTAAAAGGATGGTGAGGGAGTACGTAGCGGATCGCACGACCGTCCTCCGTGACGCCTCTGCCACCTACAACTACTGGGTGTCGAAGCTGGACACGTGGCCTGAACTAGCGCTGTATGCCCTGGAGGTGCTTGCTTGTCCTGCGGCTAGCGTCTTGTCGGAGAGGGTGTTTAGTGCGGCTTGGGGAATCATCACAGATAAGCGTAGCCGCTTGTCAACCGACAGTGCCGACAGGCTAACACTCATCAAGATGAACAAAGGCTGGATTTCCCCAGACTTCTGTTCTCCACCAGCGGACAGCAGCGATACGTAAGCAATACGTAGGCTGCACCCGCGGATGGAAGCTACGTTCTCTCTCACCATCCAAAACGGGGACATTTCTGCTTCATCAATCTGTGTCTAATATTCCTCCTCCTCCTCCTGCTCCTCCTCCTGAAACCTCACGTAATCACGCTGAACGGGCAATTTTTCTTAGGGCCACAAGGCTCACTCAAATAATTTTTCTGAACAATTTTTATAAGTTTCAATGCGCTTAAAAGCGTTGGAACTTTAACTTGAACCAATTTTTCGTTACACAGGGCTGCCTCCAGGCCTATTTACCACTTAAGCCACATTAACCAAAGCGATTAATGGGTTTCACCTGCCCTCTTGGCTGGCCATGGCCAATTTTTCTGATGTACATTAGTACTGTTGATACAGCAATTTTTGTGGGCCCTCGCCTACAGTGTAATCAAATAAATTTTTAGCCCACCAGCATTAAGCACGACATCACTACCTCAGCTGTGTTGGGCAATGCAATGGGATATTTCTATGTACCGCCGGTGGCTTCCTGGCACCCACCCATGCTGTAGGTGCACACGGAGTTTTTACTACATCTGTACACTTGAAAAGAACCCCAGTCTGACTGGGGCATGCAGTGTGGGCCGAAGCCCACCTGCATTAAGCACGACATTACTACCTCAGCTGTGTTGGGCAATGCAATGGGATATTTCTGTGTACCGCCGGTGGGTTCCAGGGAGCCACCCATGCTGTAGGTGCACACGGAGTTTTTACTACATCTGTACACTTGAAAAGAACCCCAGTCTGACTGGGGCATGCAGTGTGGGCCGAAGCCCACCTGCATTAAGCACGACATTACTACCTCAGCTGTGTTGGGCAATGCAATGGGATATTTCTATGTACCGCCGGTGGCTTCCTGGCACCCACCCATGCTGTAGGTGCACACAGAGTTTTTACTACATCTGTACACGTGAAAAGAACCCCAGTCTGACTGGGGCATGCAGTGTGGGCCGAAGCCCACCTGCATTAAGCACGACATTACTACCTCAGCTGTGTTGGGCAATGCAATGGGATATTTCTGTGTACCGCCGGAGGGTTCCAGGGAGCCACCCATGCTGTAGGTGCACACAGAGTTTTTACTACATCTGTACACTTGAAAAGAACCCCAGTCTGACTGGGGCATGCAGTGTGGGCCGAAGCCCACCTGCATTAAGCACGACATTACTACCTCAGCTGTGTTGGGCAATGCAATGGGATATTTCTGTGTACCGCCGGTGGGTTCCAGGGAGCCACCCATGCTGTAGGTGCACACAGAGTTTTTACTACATCTGTACACTTGAAAAGAACCCCAGTCTGACTGGGGCATGCAGTGTGGGCCGAAGCCCACCTGCATTAAGCACGACATTACTACCTCAGCTGTGTTGGGCAATGCAATGGGATATTTCTATGTACCGCCGGTGGGTTCCAGGGAGCCACCCATGCTGTGGGTCCACAGGGACTTCACAATAGGGAGTTGTACCTGCCTGTGTCTATGAATTAAAAAGCCCGGTCTGACTGGGGCATGCAGACACCTTGACAGAATGAATAGTGTGTGGCACATAGGTTCCCCATTGCTATGCCCACGTGTGCAGCTCCTGATGGCGGTGGCACAGGATTCTATTTCTCATTGCTTCTGTACAGCATTGTGGGCTATCGCCCCGCCACTTTTAAAGAGGGTTGCTGCCTAGCCGTGCCAACCTCTGCAGTGTGTGCCTGCGGTCCCTCGTCATGGCAGACGCAATTCTAAATAGACATGAGCGTGGTGTGGCATGAGGGCAGCTGAAGGCTGCCCAGGGACACTTTGGTGTGCGCTGTGGGGGGGAGGGGGGGCGGTTGGGCAGCATGTAACCCAGGAGAAGTGTCAGTGGAGTGTCATGCAGGCAGTGATTGTGCTTTGTTGGAGGTAGTGTGGTGCTTAGCAAAGGTATGCCATGCTAATGAGGGCTTTTCAGAAGTAAAAGTTGTTGGGAGGGGGGGGGGGCCCACTCTTGCCGGTATTGTGGCTTAATAGTGGGACCTGTGAACTTGAGATGCAGCCCAACATGTAGCCCCTCGCCTGCCCTATCCGTTGCTGTGTCGTTCCCATCACTTTCTTGAATTGCCCAGATTTTCACACATGAAAACCTTAGCGAGCATCGGCGAAATACAAAAATGCTCTGGTCGCCCATTGACTTCAATGGGGTTCGTTGTTCGAAACGAACCATCGAACATCGCGGGAAGTTCGTTCCGAATAACGAACACCCGAACATTTTGGTGTTCGCTCATCTCTAATTATAAATATATATAAATTAATTATAATATATAAATAAATATTTATAATATATTATATGTAGTTTCTATCCTCTATATTGATTAATAATAGTCTTTATGATTATATTATATAATATATCGATAGATAGATAAATAGATAGACAGATACACAGACATGCATACACACTGTATGCTAATGAGCCCAGCTGTCTGGCAGTTGAGACTACATTGTGATGTCATCAGTGTATTGTGACACGGGCAGTATAGAACTATAAACGCCAGAGTTGGCGGCCATCTTAAGGCAGTCTCTGCTGCAGCTGGAAGTGGGCAGATGTGTCCTCCTGTATCTCCCCCGAGAAGTCACAGGAGCTGGATAATTTTTATTTTTAACAGAGCACCTATTTAATTAAGCCCACAAGGGGGAGACAGCGGCCTACAAAAATCTAATTGTCCGCGGCTGTAGCATTTAAAAAAAGGTAGGTTCAATTCTTCCATGGACAGGAATAGGTAGGTAGGTAGGCAGGTAGGTTGGTTCAGTTCTTGTCATTTGGGGAATGCTTATGGGCAAGGCCTTATGCCTGGTAGTGCATGAAACGTCAGGAAGGCTCAGGCCAACCTTTAAAGATGGCGCAGCATTTGGGGTGCAAAAACGTCCAATGCACGTTTCCTTTAAAAGGACATATTTCTTCATTCAATGCATAGACATGACAACGTTTCAACATTGTGATGTCATCAGTCTATTGTGACACGGGCAATATAGAACTATAAATGCCAGAGCTTGGCGGCCATCTTAAGGCAGTCTCTGCTGCAGCTGGAAGTGGGCAGATGTGTCCTCCTGTATCTCCCCCGAAAAGCCACAGGAGCTGAAAAATGTTTATTTTTAAGGGAGCCCCTTTTTAATTTGGCCCACAAGAGGGAGACAGCAGCCTACAAAAATTCTACTATTGAATAAAAAAAAAAAACGTAGGTTCAATTCTTCCATGGAGAGGAATAGGTAGGTAGGTCAGTTCAGTTCTTCTCATTTGGGAATGCTTATACGCAAAGCCTTATGCCTGGTGGCGCATGAAACATCAGGAAGGCTTGGGCCAACCTTTAAAAATGGAGCAGCATTTTCAGCAAGCTCAGGCAGCCTTCTGCAAGAACACACAATGCAATGCGGTGGATTTAAAATCTTTTGCATAGCATCGCCTTGTGAACCGCCCGCCCCTCATCCTCATTCCTCTTGCACCGGGCTCTCTCACGCATCTCATCCTAGGCTTGCAGTGCCTGCAGCACTCTTCCCCTCCCTCCTTTTGCAGGATGGTTCAGCAGGTGATTACTTTACAATCACTAGTTTCCCTCTGAAGGTGCGTCGCTCCGAGGGATCGCTTTGGCTGGTCGTATTTCGAGTGGGGAAGAACGGAACTTTTTCCCTGGGTTGACATTAATAGCACTATTAAGAATAATGATAGATTATTATCATCGTCATCATCATCATCACCCTCAACAAAGGCTGAAGGATTTAAACGTACAGCAGGCCTTTTTCCCACCATACATAACTATAGATATGGATTATATATAAAAATAAATCTTGCTATTTGTAAAGCACCAATTTATTCCGCAGCGCTTTCAAGAAATTTACTTATCACCCTACACTCTAGCATTATACCAACCTCGGAATGATGGAAGGCTGTGAATTATAGATATGGATTATATCTAGATTATAGATAGATTATAAATAGAGATGAGCGAACGTCTTCGTCCGAGCTTGATATTCGTGCGAATATTAGGGTGTTCGGGATGTTCGTTATTCGTAACGAACACCATGCGGTGTTCGGGTTACTTTCACTTCCTTCCCTGAGACGTTAGCGCGCTTTTCTGGCCAATTGAAAGACAGGGAACGCATTACAACTTCCCCCTGTGTTGTTCCAGCCCTATACCACCCCCCTGCTGTGAGTGGCTGGGGTGATCAGGTATCCGCCGAATATAAAAGTCGGCCCCTCCCGCGGCTCGCCTCAGATGCCGTGTGAGTTAGATGAGGGACAGTGCTGTTTGTACCGGAGCTGCTGTAGGGAAAGAATTGGTAGTTAGTGTAGGCTTCAAGACCCCCCAAAGGTCCTTATTAGGGCCACTGATAGCTGTGTGTTGGCTGCTGTTAGCAGTGGCAATTTTTTTTTCTTCTCAAAATCGCCTCTGCAGAGCGTTGCACCCGGCATTAGGGACAGAAGTGCTGCATAGGCAGGGAGAGTGTTAGGAGTGAGTGTAGCCTTCAAGAACCTCAACGGTCCTTTCTAGGGCCATATTTAACCGTGTGCAGTACTGTGCTGGCTGCTGTTAGCTGTGCTGCATATTTTTTTTCTTCTCAAAATCGCCTCTGCAGAGCATTGCACCCTCCATTGATACTGCAGGGAAAGAATTGTGTAGGCAGGGCCACAACACAGTTATTATTCATTGAATATACGCAGTGCTGCCTTTTGGTGGAAAAAAACTGCAAATAATTCTATTTGTCCTGCCTCTGTCCGTCCTAAGGGCGGTGGACACGTGTCGGCTGCGTGTGCAACGTTTAAAAATCAGACGCACCCAGCTACGGTTTACTGCTGGCTTCGCCATTTGCTTTCCTTAATTGGGAAAAAAAATACCTGCTCTGCCAGAGTTAATAACTCTGCTACCCTCACGTTCTGTGACACATTAGCAGGGACACAGCACAGTTATTAAACTTCTCATGTTCATTGAATATACGCAGTGCTGCCTTTTGGTGGAAAAAAACTGCAAATAATTCTATTTGTCCTGCCTCTGTCCGTCCTAAGGGCGGTGGACACGTGTTGGCTGCGTGTGCAACGTTTAAAAATCAGACGCACCGAGCTACGGTTTACTGCTGGCTTCGCCATTTGCTTTCCTTAATTGGGAAAAAAAATACCTGCTCTGCCAGAGTTAATAACTCTGCTACCCTCACGTTCTGTGACACATTAGCAGGGACACAGCACAGTTATTAAACTTCTCATGTTCATTGAATATACGCAGTGCTGCCTTTTGGTGGAAAAAAACTGCAAATAATTCTATTTGTCCTGCCTCTGTCCGTCCTAAGGGCGGTGGACACGTGTCGGCTGCGTGTGCAACGTTTAAAAATCAGACGCACCCAGCTACGGTTTACTGCTGGCTTCGCCATTTGCTTTCCTTAATTGGGAAAAAAAATACCTGCTCTGCCAGAGTTAATAACTCTGCTACCCTCACGTTCTGTGACACATTAGCAGGGACACAGCACAGTTATTAAACTTCTCATGTTCATTGAATATACGCAGTGCTGCCTTTTGGTGGAAAAAAACTGCAAATAATTCTATTTGTCCTGCCTCTGTCCGTCCTAAGGGCGGTGGACACGTGTCGGCTGCATGTGCAACGTTTAAAAATCAGACGCACCCAGCTACGGTTTACTGCTGGCTTCGCCATTTGCTTTCCTTAATTGGGAAAAAAAATACCTGCTCTGCCAGAGTTAATAACTCTGCTACCCTCACGTTCTGTGACACATTAGCAGGGACACAGCACAGTTATTAAACTTCTCATGTTCATTGAATATACGCAGTGCTGCCTTTTGGTGGAAAAAAACTGCAAATAATTCTATTTGTCCTGCCTCTGTCCGTCCTAAGGGTGGTGGACACGTGTCGGCTGCGTGTGCAACGTTTAAAAATCAGACGCACCCAGCTACGGTTTACTGCTGGCTTCGCCATTTGCTTTCCTTAATTGGGAAAAAAAATACCTGCTCTGCCAGAGTTAATAACTCTGCTACCCTCACGTTCTGTGACACATTAGCAGGGACACAGCACAGTTATTAAACTTCTCATGTTCATTGAATATACGCAGTGCTGCCTTTTGGTGGAAAAAAACTGCAAATAATTCTATTTGTCCTGCCTCTGTCCGTCCTAAGGGCGGTGGACACGTGTCGGCTGCGTGTGCAACGTTTAAAAATCAGACGCACCCAGCTACGGTTTACTGCTGGCTTCGCCATTTGCTTTCCTTAATTGGGAAAAAAAATACCTGCTCTGCCAGAGTTAATAACTCTGCTACCCTCACGTTCTGTGACACATTAGCAGGGACACAGCACAGTTATTAAACTTCCCATGTTCATTGAATATACGCAGTGCTGCCTTTTGGTGGAAAAAAACTGCAAATAATTCTATTTGTCCTGCCTCTGTCCGTCCTAAGGGCGGTGGACACGTGTCGGCTGCGTGTGCAACGTTTAAAAATCAGACGCACCCAGCTACGGTTTACTGCTGGCTTCGCCATTTGCTTTCCTTAATTGGGAAAAAAAATACCTGCTCTGCCAGAGTTAATAACTCTGCTACCCTCACGTTCTGTGACACATTAGCAGGGACACAGCACAGTTATTAAACTTCTCATGTTCATTGAATATACGCAGTGCTGCCTTTTGGTGGAAAAAAACTGCAAATAATTCTATTTGTCCTGCCTCTGTCCGTCCTAAGGGCGGTGGACACGTGTCGGCTGCGTGTGCAACGTTTAAAAATCAGACGCACCCAGCTACGGTTTACTGCTGGCTTCGCCATTTGCTTTCCTTAATTGGGAAAAAAAATACCTGCTCTGCCAGAGTTAATAACTCTGCTACCCTCACGTTCTGTGACACATTAGCAGGGACACAGCACAGTTATTAAACTTCTCATGTTCATTGAATATACGCAGTGCTGCCTTTTGGTGGAAAAAAACTGCAAATAATTCTATTTGTCCTGCCTCTGTCCGTCCTAAGGGTGGTGGACACGTGTCGGCTGCGTGTGCAACGTTTAAAAATCAGACGCACCCAGCTACGGTTTACTGCTGGCTTCACCATTTGCTTTCCTTAATTGGGAAAAAAATACCTGCTCTGCCAGAGTTAATAACTCTGCTACCCTCACGTTCTGTGACACATTAGCAGGGACACAGCACAGTTATTAAACTTAGATTATACATTCACTAGAGGCAGTGGGGCCTTTCGTTTTCAAAAAAGGGAAAAAATTATATTTGGCCTGCAGGCTTGCGCCAATTTATTTCCTGCCTGTGAAATCAAATCACTGGTAATACAGCATGCTGAGGGGTAGGGGTAGGCCTAGAGGACGTGGACGTGGCCGAGGACGCGGAGGGCCAAGTGAGGGTGTGGGCACAGGCCGAGCTCCTGATCCAGGTGTGTCGCAGCCGACTGCTGCGCGATTAGGAGAGTGGCACGTTTCTGGCGTCCCCACATTCATCGCCCAATTAATGGGTCCACGCGGGAGACGGTTATTAGAAAATGAGCAGTGTGAGCAGGTCCTGTCCTGGATGGCAGAAAGTGCTTCGAGCAACCTATCGTCAACACGCAGTTCTGCGCCGTCCACTGCTGCAAATCCGAATCCTCTGTCTGCTGCTCCTCCTTCCTCCCAGCCTCCTCACTCCACTACAATGACACCTGCTCAGGAGCGGGAACACTCCCAGGAACTGTTCTCGGGCCCCTGCTTAGATTGGGCAGCAGCGGTTCCTCTCCCACCAGAGGAGTTTATCGTCACTGATGCCCAACCATTCGAAAGTTCCCGGGGTCCGGGGGAAGAGGCTGGGGACTTCCGCCAACTGTCTCAACAACTTTCTGTGGGTGAGGAGGACGATGACGATCAGACACAGTTGTCTTGCAGTGAGGTAGTAGTAAGGGCAGTAAGTCCGAGGGAGCAGCGCACAGAGGATTCGGAGGAAGAGCAGCAGGACGATGAGGTGACTGACCCCACCTGGTGTGCAACGCTTACTCAGGAGGACAGGTCTTCAGAGGGGGAGTCAAGGGCATCAGCAGGGCAGGTTGCAAGAGGCAGTGCGGTGGCCAGGGGTAGAGGCAGGGCCAGACCGAATAATCCACCAACTGTTTCCCAAAGCGCCCCCTCGCGCCATGCCACCCTGCAGAGGCCGAGGTGCTCTAAGGTCTGGCAGTTTTTCACAGAGACGCCTGACGACCGACGAACAGTGGTGTGCAACCTTTGTCGCGCAAAGCTCAGCCGGGGAGCCAACACCAACAGCCTCACCACCACCACCATGCGCAGACATATGATGGCCAAGCACCCCACAAGGTGGAACGAAGGCCGTTCAGCGCCTCCGGTTTGCACCCCTGCCTCTCCCCCTGTGCCCCAACCTGCCACTGAGATGCAACCCCCATCTCAGGACACAGGCACTACCGTCTCCTGGCCTGCACCTACACCCTCACCTCCGCTGTCCTCGGCCCCATCCAGCAGTGTAGTTCAGCGCACCGTCCAGCCGTCGCTTGCGCAACTGTTGGAGCGCAAGCGCAAGTACGCCGCCACGCACCCGCACGCTCAAACGTTAACCGTCCGCATAGCAAAATTCATCAGCCTTGAGATGCTGCCGTATAGGGTTGTGGAAACGGAGTCCTTCAAAAGTATCATGGAGGCGGCGGCCCCGCGCTACTCAGTTCCCAGTCGCCACTACTTTTCCCGATGTGCCGTCCCAGCCCTGCACGACCACGTCTCCCGCAACATTGTACGCGCCCTCACCAACGCGGTTACTGCCACGGTCCACTTAACTACGGACACGTGGACAAGCACAGGCGGGCAGGGCCACTACATCTCCCTGACGGCACATTGGGTGAATTTAGTGGAGGCTGGGACCGAGTCAGAGCCTGGGACCGCTCACGTCCTACCCACCCCCAGAATTGCGGGCCCCAGCTCGGTGCTGGTATCTGCGGAGGTGTATGCTTCCTCCACTAAAGCACCCTCCTCCTCCTCCTCCTCCTCCTCTGTCTCGCAATCAAGATGTGTTAGCAGCAGCATGTCGCCAGCAGTCGGTGTCGCGCGGTGTGGCAGCACAGCGGTGGGCAAGCGTCAGCAGGCCGTGCTGAAACTACTCAGCTTAGGCGATAAGAGGCACACGGCCCACGAACTGCTGCAGGGTCTGACACAGCAGACCGACCGCTGGCTTGCGCCGCTGAGCCTCCAACCGGGCATGGTCGTGTGTGACAACGGCCGTAACCTGGTGGCGGCTCTGCAGCTCGGCAGCCTCACGCACGTGCCATGCCTGGCCCACGTCTTTAATTTGGTGGTTCAGCGCTTTCTGAAAAGCTACCCACGCTTGTCAGACCTGCTCGTAAAGGCGCGCCGGCTCTGCGCACATTTCCGCAAGTCCCACACGGACGCTGCCACCCTGCGCACCCTGCAACATCACTTTAAGCTGCCAGTGCACCGACTGCTGTGTGACGTGCCCACACTGTGGAACTCTACGCTCCACATGTTGGCCAGGCTCTATGAACAGCGTAGAGCTATAGTCGAATACCAACTCCAACATGGGCGGCGCAGTGGGAGTCAGCCTCCTCAATTCCTTTCAGAAGAGTGGGCCTGGTTGGCAGACATCTGCCATGTCCTTGGTAATTTTGAGGAGTCTACCCAGGTGGTGAGCGGCGATGCTACAATCATTAGCGTCACCATTCCTCTGCTATGCATCTTGAGAAATTCCCTGCAAACCATAAAGGCAGCTGCTTTGCGCTCGGAAACGGGGGCGGGGGAAGACAGTATGCCGCTGGATAGTCAGGGCACCCTCCTGTCTATTTCTCAGCGCGTAGAGGAGGAGGAGGAGGAGCATGAGGAGGATGAGGAGGAGGGGGAAGAGACAGCTTGGCCCGCTGCTGACGGTACACCGGCTGATTGCCTGTCATCCTTTCAGCGTGTATGGCCTGAGGAGGAGGAGGAGGAGGAGGAGGATCCTGAAAGTGATCTTCCTAGTGAAGACAGCCATGTGTTGCGTACAGGTACCCTGGCACACATGGCTGACTTCATGTTAGGATGCCTTTCTCGTGACCCTCGCGTTGCACGCATTCTGGCCACGACGGATTACTGGGTGCACACACTGCTCGATCCACGGTATAAGGAGAACCTGCCCACTCTGATTCCCGAAGAGGAAAGGGGTTCGAGAGTGTTGCTATACCACAGGACCCTTGCGGACAAGCTGATGGTAAAATTCCCAGCCGACAGCGCTAGTGGCAGAAGGCGCAGTACCGAGGGCAAGGTAGCAGGGGATGTGCGTAGATCGAGCAGCATGTACATCCCAGGCAGTGCAACAGTCTTTAAGGGCCTGGACAGCTTTATGGCTCCCCACCAAGACTGTGTCACCGCTCCCCAGTCAAGGCTGAGTCGGCGGGAGCACTGTAAAAGGATGGTGAGGGAGTACGTAGCGGATCGCACGACCGTCCTCCGTGACGCCTCTGCCACCTACAACTACTGGGTGTCGAAGCTGGACACGTGGCCTGAACTAGCGCTGTATGCCCTGGAGGTGCTTGCTTGTCCTGCGGCTAGCGTCTTGTCGGAGAGGGTGTTTAGTGCGGCTGGGGGAATCATCACAGATAAGCGTAGCCGCTTGTCAACCGACAGTGCCGACAGGCTAACACTCATCAAGATGAACAAAGGCTGGATTTCCCCAGACTTCTGTTCTCCACCAGCGGACAGCAGCGATACGTAACCAATACGTAGGCTGCACCCGCGGATGGAAGCTACGTTCTCTCTCACCATCCAAAACGGGGACATTTCTGCTTCATCAATCTGTGTCTAATATTCCTCCTCCTCCTCCTGCTCCTCCTCCTGAAACCTCACGTAATCACGCTGAACGGGCAATTTTTCTTAGGGCCACAAGGCTCACTCAAATAATTTTTCTGAACAATTTTTATAAGTTTCAATGCGCTTAAAAGCGTTGGAACTTTAACTTGAACCAATTTTTCGTTACACAGGGCTGCCTCCAGGCCTAGTTACCACTTAAGCCACATTAACCAAAGCGATTAATGGGTTTCACCTGCCCTCTTGGCTGGCCATGGCCAATTTTTCTGATGTACATTAGTACTGTTGATACAGCAATTTTTGTGGGCCCTCGCCTACAGTGTAATCAAATAAATTTTTAGCCCACCAGCATTAAGCACGACATCACTACCTCAGCTGTGTTGGGCAATGCAATGGGATATTTCTATGTACCGCCGGTGGCTTCCTGGCACCCACCCATGCTGTAGGTGCACACGGAGTTTTTACTACATCTGTACACTTGAAAAGAACCCCAGTCTGACTGGGGCATGCAGTATGGGCCGAAGCCCACCTGCATTAAGCACGACATTACTACCTCAGCTGTGTTGGGCAATGCAATGGGATATTTCTGTGTACCGCCGGTGGGTTCCAGGGAGCCACCCATGCTGTAGGTGCACACGGAGTTTTTACTACATCTGTACACTTGAAAAGAACCCCAGTCTGACTGGGGCATGCAGTGTGGGCCGAAGCCCACCTGCATTAAGCACGACATTACTACGTCAGCTGTGTTGGGCAATGCAATGGGATATTTCTATGTACCGCCGGTGGCTTCCTGGCACCCACCCATGCTGTAGGTGCACACAGAGTTTTTACTACATCTGTACACGTGAAAAGAACCCCAGTCTGACTGGGGCATGCAGTGTGGGCCGAAGCCCACCTGCATTAAGCACGACATTACTACCTCAGCTGTGTTGGGCAATGCAATGGGATATTTCTGTGTACCGCCGGTGGGTTCCAGGGAGCCACCCATGCTGTAGGTGTACACGGAGTTTTTACTACATCTGTACACTTGAAAAGAACCCCAGTCTGACTGGGGCATGCAGTGTGGGCCGAAGCCCACCTGCATTAAGCACGACATTACTACCTCAGCTGTGTTGGGCAATGCAATGGGATATTTCTATGTACCGCCGGTGGCTTCCTGGCACCCACCCATGCTGTAGGTGCACACGGAGTTTTTACTACATCTGTACACTTGAAAAGAACCCCAGTCTGACTGGGGCATGCAGTGTGGGCCGAAGCCCACCTGCATTAAGCACGACATTACTACCTCAGCTGTGTTGGGCAATGCAATGGGATATTTCTGTGTACCGCCGGTGGGTTCCAGGGAGCCACCCATGCTGTAGGTGCACACAGAGTTTTTACTACATCTGTACACTTGAAAAGAACCCCAGTCTGACTGGGGCATGCAGTGTGGGCCGAAGCCCACCTGCATTAAGCACGACATTACTACCTCAGCTGTGTTGGGCAATGCAATGGGATATTTCTATGTACCGCCGGTGGGTTCCAGGGAGCCACCCATGCTGTGGGTCCACAGGGACTTCACAATAGGGAGTTGTACCTGCCTGTGTCTATGAATTAAAAAGCCCGGTCTGACTGGGGCATGCAGACACCTTGACAGAATGAATAGTGTGTGGCACATAGGTTCCCCATTGCTATGCCCACGTGTGCAGCTCCTGATGGCGGTGGCACAGGATTCTATTTCTCATTGCTTCTGTACAGCATTGTGGGCTATCGCCCCGCCACTTTTAAAGAGGGTCGCTGCCTAGCCGTGCCAACCTCTGCAGTGTGTGCCTGCGGTCCCTCGTCATGGCAGACGCAATTCTAAATAGACATGAGCGTGGTGTGGCATGAGGGCAGCTGAAGGCTGCCCAGGGACACTTTGGTGTGCGCTGTGGGGGGGGGGGGGGGGGCGGTTGGGCAGCATGTAACCCAGGAGAAGTGTCCGTGGAGTGTCATGCAGGCAGTGATTGTGCTTTGTTGGAGGTAGTGTGGTGCTTAGCAAAGGTATGCCATGCTAAGAAGTAAAAGTTGTTGGGAGGGGGGGGGGGCCCACTCTTGCCGGTATTGTGGCTTAATAGTGGGACCTGTGAACTTGAGATGCAGCCCAACATGTAGCCCCTCGCCTGCCCTATCCGTTGCTGTGTCGTTCCCATCACTTTCTTGAATTGCACAGATTTTCACACTTGAAAACCTTAGCGAGCATCGGCGAAATACAAAAATGCTCTGGTCGCCCATTGACTTCAATGGGGTTCGTTGTTCGAAACGAACCATCGAACATCGCGGGAAGTTCGTTCCGAATAACGAACACCCGAACATTTTGGTGTTCGCTCATCTCTAATTATAAATATATATAAATTAATTATAATATATAAATACATATCTATATATATAAAATTGAATGTATGCCTGTATGCGTGCGTGCGTGTCTGCGTGCGTGTCTGTTTGTCCTTTATGCGCTACTACACCATTCATCCGATCGCCATGAAACTTTGGGAAGTTGTTAAGTACACTCCTGGGAAGATTATAGGCATAGTACAAATATCCTACGATAAATGGCGCGCGAGCGTCGTCGAAAGTTACGCCCCCCCCCCCCCACGTAGATCGAATAAGTAAGCCACCTGCTATTGTGATGTCATCACTGATGTCATCAACATCGGACGCCCTTGAACATGCCCCAACATGTTCTATAAAGCTGCATTGTGATGTCATTAAGGCTCTATTATGACACGTACAGCTTGGAACCACTAGAGCACGCCAGCCAATTACCATTGGAGTTGGAAGTGGGTAAACAAGTACTAGGATATCTTCCTAAGAAGCCACAGCAGCCGGATAAATTGTATGTTCCACCCAACGGCTATTTTATTCAGCCCGCAAGGGGGAAGCAGCGGCCTACAAAATCTCATTGAGGTAGGTAGGTTCAGTTCTTGGAGGTTGGGGAATGCTTATGGGCAAGGCCTTATGTCTCATCCCAACTCGATTATTCAATTCTAAGCGCAAAAGAATTAGTGTCCAAATTTTATGTACGGAATTTAATTCTCTCACTTCCCAATGTCATAGAAACTTGAAATTTGGCACGAGCATTGATTATGTCATAAATAGGAAAAGTTAATGGGTCCCAACTCGATTATTCAATTCAAAGCGCCAAAGAATTAGCGTTCAAATTTTACGTACGGAATCTAATTCTCTCATTTCCTGATGTCATAGATAGATAGATAGACTGTATGCAATAACCCTGATAGATAGATAGATAGATAGATAGATAGATAGATAGACAGTATGCAATGACACGTACAGCTTGAAACCATAAATACTAGAGCACGCCAGCCATTTACAGTCAGTCTCCATTGGAGTTGGAAGTGGGCAAACATGTACTAGGCTGTCTTCCCAAGAAGCCACAGCAGCCGGATAAATTGGATGTTCCACACAACGGCTATTTTATTCAGCCTGCAAGGGGGAAGCAGCGGCCTACAAAACCTCAGTGGTCGCTGCTGCCGTCATCTAGATATATAAAAACGAATGTATGTATGTATGTCTGTCTTCGCAGCAACGCAATAACCCAGATAGATAGATAGATAGATAGATAGATAGACTGTATGCAATAACCCTGATAGATAGATAGATAGATAGATAGATAGATAGATAGATAGATAGATAGATAGATAGATAGATAGATAGATAGATAGACTGTATGCAATGACACGTACAGCTTGGAACCATAAATACTAGAGCACGCCAGCCATTTACAGTCAGTCTCCATTGGAGTTGGAAGTGGGCAAACATGTACTAGGCTATCTTCCCAAGAAGCTACAGCAGCCGGATAAATTGTATGTTCCACACAACGGCTATTTTATTCAGCCTGCAAGGGGGAAGCAGCGGCCTACAAAATCTCATTGGTCGCTGCTGCCGTCATTTTTAAAAAAGGTACGCTCAGTTCTTTCATGGAGAACAATGTTTAGTGGAGAACTCGCTTATTGGATACAATGTTGCGAGCTGGGGAAAACCCCTAGAATAATCCACGGCACGCAGGCAGACAAGCAAAGTGTAAATAACTGGATTGGATAGCTATGTCTGTCTGTCTTCGCAGCAACGAATGTATGTATGTCTGTCTTCGCAGCAACGCGCGACGGGTACGCTAGTTTATAATATATTATATGTAGTTTCTATCCTCTATATTGATTAATAATAGTCTTTATGATTATATTATATAATATATCGATAGATAGATAAATAGATAGATAGACAGATACACAGACATGCATACACACTGTATGCTAATGAGCCCAGCTGTCTGGCAGTTGAGACTACATTGTGATGTCATCAGTGTATTGTGACACGGGCAGTATAGAACTATAAACGCCAGAGTTGGCGGCCATCTTAAGGCAATCTCTGCTGCAGCTGGAAGTGGGCAGATGTGTCCTCCTGTATCTCCCCCGAGAAGTCACAGGAGCTGGATAATTTTTATTTTTAACAGAGCACCTATTTAATTAAGCCCACAAGGGGGAGACAGCGGCCTACAAAAATCTAATTGTCCGCGGCTGTAGCATTTAAAAAAAAGGTAGGTTCAATTCTTCCATGGACAGGAATAGGTAGGTAGGTAGGCAGGTAGGTTGGTTCAGTTCTTGTCATTTGGGGAATGCTTATGGGCAAGGCCTTATGCCTGGTAGTGCATGAAACGTCAGGAAGGCTCAGGCCAACCTTTAAAGATGGCGCAGCATTTGGGGTGCAAAAACGTCCAATGCACGTTTCCTTTAAAAGGACATATTTCTTCATTCAATGCATAGACATGACAACGTTTCAACATTGTGATGTCATCAGTCTATTGTGACACGGGCAATATAGAACTATAAATGCCAGAGCTTGGCGGCCATCTTAAAGGGGTTGTCCCGCGCCGAAACGGGTTTTTTTTTTTTTCAACCCCCCCCCCCCGTTCGGCGCGAGACAACCCCGATGCAGGGAAGTAAAGGAAGCTTACCGGAGCGCTTACCTTAATCCCCGCGCTCCGGTGACTTCAATACTTACCGCTGAAGATGGCCGCCGGGATCCTCTGTCTTCGTGGACCGCAGCTCTTCTGTGCGGTCCACTGCCGATTCCAGCCTCCTGATTGGCTGGAATCGGCACGTGACGGGGCGGAGCTACACGGAGCCGCTCTCTGGCACGAGCGGCTCCATAGAAGACTACAGAAGACCCGGACTGCGCAAGCGCAGCTAATTTGGCCATCGGAGGGCGAAAATTAGTCGGGCTCCATGGGAACGAGGACGCCAGCAACGGAGCAGGTAAGTAAAAAACTTTTTATAACTTCTGTATGGCTCATAATTAATGCACAATGTATATTACAAAGTGCATTATTATGGCCATACAGAAGTGTATAGACCCACTTGCTGCCTCGGGACAACCCCTTTAAGGCAGTCTCTGCTGCAGCTGGAAGTGGGCAGATGTGTCCTCCTGCATCTCCCCCGAAAAGCCACAGGAGCTGAAAAATGTTTCTTTTTAAGGGAGCCCCTTTTTAATTTGGCCCACAAGAGGGAGACAGCAGCCTACAAAAATTCTACTATTGAATAAAAAAAAAAACGTAGGTTCAATTCTTCCATGGAGAGGAATAGGTAGGTAGGTCAGTTCAGTTCTTCTCATTTGGGAATGCTTATACGCAAAGCCTTATGCCTGGTGGGGCATGAAACATCAGGAAGGCTTGGGCCAACCTTTAAAAATGGAGCAGCATTTTCAGCAAGCTCAGGCAGCCTTCTGCAAGAACACACAATGCAATGCGGTGGATTTAAAATCTTTTGCATAGCATCGCCTTGTGAACCGCCCGCCCCTCATCCTCATTCCTCTTGCACCGGGCTCTCTCACGCATCTCATCCTAGGCTTGCAGTGCCTGCAGCACTCTTCCCCTCCCTCCTTTTGCAGGATGGTTCAGCAGGTGATTACTTTACAATCACTAGTTTCCCTCTGAAGGTGCGTCGCTCCGAGGGATCGCTTTGGCTGGTCGTATTTCGAGTGGGGAAGAACAGAACTATTTCCCTGGGTTGACATTAATAGCACTATTAAGAATAATGATAGATTATTATCATCGTCATCATCATCATCACCCTCAACAAAGGCTGAAGGATTTAAACGTACAGCAGGCCTTTTTCCCACCATACATAACTATAGATATGGATTATATATAAAAATAAATCTTGCTATTTGTAAAGCACCAATTTATTCCGCAGCGCTTTCAAGAAATTTACTTATCACCCTACACTCTAGCATTATACCAACCTCGGAATGATGGAAGGCTGTGAATTATAGATATGGATTATATCTAGATTATAGATAGATTATAAATATATATAAATTAATTATAATATATAAATAAATATTTATAATATATTATATGTAGTTTCTATCCTCTATATTGATTAATAATAGTCTTTATGATTATATTATATAATATATCGATAGATAGATAAATAGATAGATAGACAGATACACAGACATGCATACACACTGTATGCTAATGAGCCCAGCTGTCTGGCAGTTGAGACTACATTGTGATGTCATCAGTGTATTGTGACACGGGCAGTATAGAACTATAAACGCCAGAGTTGGCGGCCATCTTAAGGCAGTCTCTGCTGCAGCTGGAAGTGGGCAGATGTGTCCTCCTGTATCTCCCCCGAGAAGTCACAGGAGCTGGATAATTTTTATTTTTAACAGAGCACCTATTTAATTAAGCCCACAAGGGGGAGACAGCGGCCTACAAAAATCTAATTGTCCGCGGCTGTAGCATTTAAAAAAAAGGTAGGTTCAATTCTTCCATGGACAGGAATAGGTAGGTAGGTAGGCAGGTAGGTTGGTTCAGTTCTTGTCATTTGGGGAATGCTTATGGGCAAGGCCTTATGCCTGGTAGTGCATGAAACGTCAGGAAGGCTCAGGCCAACCTTTAAAGATGGCGCAGCATTTGGGGTGCAAAAACGTCCAATGCACGTTTCCTTTAAAAGGACATATTTCTTCATTCAATGCATAGACATGACAACGTTTCAACATTGTGATGTCATCAGTCTATTGTGACACGGGCAATATAGAACTATAAATGCCAGAGCTTGGCGGCCATCTTAAGGCAGTCTCTGCTGCAGCTGGAAGTGGGCAGATGTGTCCTCCTGCATCTCCCCCGAAAAGCCACAGGAGCTGAAAAATGTTTCTTTTTAAGGGAGCCCCTTTTTAATTTGGCCCACAAGAGGGAGACAGCAGCCTACAAAAATTCTACTATTGAATAAAAAAAAAAACGTAGGTTCAATTCTTCCATGGAGAGGAATAGGTAGGTAGGTCAGTTCAGTTCTTCTCATTTGGGAATGCTTATACGCAAAGCCTTATGCCTGGTGGGGCATGAAACATCAGGAAGGCTTGGGCCAAACTTTAAAAATGGAGCAGCATTTTCAGCAAGCTCAGGCAGCCTTCTGCAAGAACACACAATGCAATGCGGTGGATTTAAAATCTTTTGCATAGCATCGCCTTGTGAACCGCCCGCCCCTCATCCTCATTCCTCTTGCACCGGGCTCTCTCACGCATCTCATCCTAGGCTTGCAGTGCCTGCAGCACTCTTCCCCTCCCTCCTTTTGCAGGATGGTTCAGCAGGTGATTACTTTACAATCACTAGTTTCCCTCTGAAGGTGCGTCGCTCCGAGGGATCGCTTTGGCTGGTCGTATTTCGAGTGGGGAAGAACAGAACTTTTTCCCTGGGTTGACATTAATAGCACTATTAAGAATAATGATAGATTATTATCATCGTCATCATCATCATCACCCTCAACAAAGGCTGAAGGATTTAAACGTACAGCAGGCCTTTTTCCCACCATACATAACTATAGATATGGATTATATATAAAAATAAATCTTGCTATTTGTAAAGCACCAATTTATTCCGCAGCGCTTTCAAGAAATTTACTTATCACCCTACACTCTAGCATTATACCAACCTCGGAATGATGGAAGGCTGTGAATTATAGATATGGATTATATCTAGATTATAGATAGATTATAAATATATATAAATTAATTATAATATATAAATAAATATTTATAATATATTATATGTAGTTTCTATCCTCTATATTGATTAATAATAGTCTTTATGATTATATTATATAATATATCGATAGATAGATAAATAGATAGATAGACAGATACACAGACATGCATACACACTGTATGCTAATGAGCCCAGCTGTCTGGCAGTTGAGACTACATTGTGATGTCATCAGTGTATTGTGACACGGGCAGTATAGAACTATAAACGCCAGAGTTGGCGGCCATCTTAAGGCAGTCTCTGCTGCAGCTGGAAGTGGGCAGATGTGTCCTCCTGTATCTCCCCCGAGAAGTCACAGGAGCTGGATAATTTTTATTTTTAACAGAGCACCTATTTAATTAAGCCCACAAGGGGGAGACAGCGGCCTACAAAAATCTAATTGTCCGCGGCTGTAGCATTTAAAAAAAAGGTAGGTTCAATTCTTCCATGGACAGGAATAGGTAGGTAGGTAGGCAGGTAGGTTGGTTCAGTTCTTGTCATTTGGGGAATGCTTATGGGCAAGGCCTTATGCCTGGTAGTGCATGAAACGTCAGGAAGGCTCAGGCCAACCTTTAAAGATGGCGCAGCATTTGGGGTGCAAAAACGTCCAATGCACGTTTCCTTTAAAAGGACATATTTCTTCATTCAATGCATAGACATGACAACGTTTCAACATTGTGATGTCATCAGTCTATTGTGACACGGGCAATATAGAACTATAAATGCCAGAGCTTGGCGGCCATCTTAAGGCAGTCTCTGCTGCAGCTGGAAGTGGGCAGATGTGTCCTCCTGCATCTCCCCCGAAAAGCCACAGGAGCTGAAAAATGTTTATTTTTAAGGGAGCCCCTTTTTAATTTGGCCCACAAGAGGGAGACAGCAGCCTACAAAAATTCTACTATTGAATAAAAAGAAAAACGTAGGTTCAATTCTTCCATGGAGAGGAATAGGTAGGTAGGTCAGTTCAGTTCTTCTCATTTGGGAATGCTTATACGCAAAGCCTTATGCCTGGTGGGGCATGAAACATCAGGAAGGCTTGGGCCAACCTTTAAAAATGGAGCAGCATTTTCAGCAAGCTCAGGCAGCCTTCTGCAAGAACACACAATGCAATGCGGTGGATTTAAAATCTTTTGCATAGCATCGCCTTGTGAACCGCCCGCCCCTCATCCTCATTCCTCTTGCACCGGGCTCTCTCACGCATCTCATCCTAGGCTTACAGTGCCTGCAGCACTCTTCCCCTCCCTCCTTTTGCAGGATGGTTCAGCAGGTGATTACTTTACAATCACTAGTTTCCCTCTGAAGGTGCGTCGCTCCGAGGGATCGCTTTGGCTGGTCGTATTTCGAGTGGGGAAGAACGGAACTTTTTCCCTGGGTTGACATTAATAGCACTATTAAGAATAATGATAGATTATTATCATCATCATCATCATCATCATCACCCTCAAGAAAGGCTGAAGGATTTAAACGTACAGCAGGCCTTTTTCCCACCATACATAACTATAGATATGGATTATATATAAAAATAAATCTTGCTATTTGTAAAGCACCAATTTATTCCGCAGCACTTTCAAGAAATTTACTTATCACCCTACACTCTAGCATTATACCAACCTCGGAATGATGGAAGGCTGTGAATTATAGATATGGATTATATCTAGATTATAGATAGATTATAAATATATATAAATTAATTATAATATATAAATAAATATTTATAATATATAATATGTAGTTTCTATCCTCTATATTGATTAATAATAGTCTTTATGATTATATTATATAATATATCGATAGATAGATAAATAGATAGATAGACAGATACACAGACATGCATACACACTGTATGCTAATGAGCCCAGCTGTCTGGCAGTTGAGACTACATTGTGATGTCATCAGTGTATTGTGACACGGGCAGTATAGAACTATAAACGCCAGAGTTGGCGGCCATCTTAAGGCAGTCTCTGCTGCAGCTGGAAGTGGGCAGATGTGTCCTCCTGTATCTCCCCCGAGAAGTCACAGGAGCTGGATAATTTTTATTTTTAACAGAGCACCTATTTAATTAAGCCCACAAGGGGGAGACAGCGGCCTACAAAAATCTAATTGTCCGCGGCTGTAGCATTTAAAAAAAAGGTAGGTTCAATTCTTCCATGGACAGGAATAGGTAGGTAGGTAGGCAGGTAGGTTGGTTCAGTTCTTGTCATTTGGGGAATGCTTATGGGCAAGGCCTTATGCCTGGTAGTGCATGAAACGTCAGGAAGGCTCAGGCCAACCTTTAAAGATGGCGCAGCATTTGGGGTGCAAAAACGTCCAATGCACGTTTCCTTTAAAAGGACATATTTCTTCATTCAATGCATAGACATGACAACGTTTCAACATTGTGATGTCATCAGTCTATTGTGACACGGGCAATATAGAACTATAAATGCCAGAGCTTGGCGGCCATCTTAAGGCAGTCTCTGCTGCAGCTGGAAGTGGGCAGATGTGTCCTCCTGCATCTCCCCCGAAAAGCCACAGGAGCTGAAAAATGTTTCTTTTTAAGGGAGCCCCTTTTTAATTTGGCCCACAAGAGGGAGACAGCAGCCTACAAAAATTCTACTATTGAATAAAAAAAAAAACGTAGGTTCAATTCTTCCATGGAGAGGAATAGGTAGGTAGGTCAGTTCAGTTCTTCTCATTTGGGAATGCTTATACGCAAAGCCTTATGCCTGGTGGGGCATGAAACATCAGGAAGGCTTGGGCCAACCTTTAAAAATGGAGCAGCATTTTCAGCAAGCTCAGGCAGCCTTCTGCAAGAACACACAATGCAATGCGGTGGATTTAAAATCTTTTGCATAGCATCGCCTTGTGAACCGCCCGCCCCTCATCCTCATTCCTCTTGCACCGGGCTCTCTCACGCATCTCATCCTAGGCTTGCAGTGCCTGCAGCACTCTTCCCCTCCCTCCTTTTGCAGGATGGTTCAGCAGGTGATTACTTTACAATCACTAGTTTCCCTCTGAAGGTGCGTCGCTCCGAGGGATCGCTTTGGCTGGTCGTATTTCGAGTGGGGAAGAACAGAACTTTTTCCCTGGGTTGACATTAATAGCACTATTAAGAATAATGATAGATTATTATCATCGTCATCATCATCATCACCCTCAACAAAGGCTGAAGGATTTAAACGTACAGCAGGCCTTTTTCCCACCATATATAACTATAGATATGGATTATATATAAAAATAAATCTTGCTATTTGTAAAGCACCAATTTATTCCGCAGCGCTTTCAAGAAATTTACTTATCACCCTACACTCTAGCATTATACCAACCTCGGAATGATGGAAGGCTGTGAATTATAGATATGGATTATATCTAGATTATAGATAGATTATAAATATATATAAATTAATTATAATATATAAATAAATATTTATAATATATTATATGTAGTTTCTATCCTCTATATTGATTAATAATAGTCTTTATGATTATATTATATAATATATCGATAGATAGATAAATAGATAGATAGACAGATACACAGACATGCATACACACTGTATGCTAATGAGCCCAGCTGTCTGGCAGTTGAGACTACATTGTGATGTCATCAGTGTATTGTGACAGGGGCAGTATAGAACTATAAACGCCAGAGTTGGCGGCCATCTTAAGGCAGTCTCTGCTGCAGCTGGAAGTGGGCAGATGTGTCCTCCTGTATCTCCCCCGAGAAGTCACAGGAGCTGGATAATTTTTATTTTTAACAGAGCACCTATTTAATTAAGCCCACAAGGGGGAGACAGCGGCCTACAAAAATCTAATTGTCCGCGGCTGTAGCATTTAAAAAAAAGGTAGGTTCAATTCTTCCATGGACAGGAATAGGTAGGTAGGTAGGCAGGTAGGTTGGTTCAGTTCTTGTCATTTGGGGAATGCTTATGGGCAAGGCCTTATGCCTGGTAGTGCATGAAACGTCAGGAAGGCTCAGGCCAACCTTTAAAGATGGCACAGCATTTGGGGTGCAAAAACGTCCAATGCACGTTTCCTTTAAAAGGACATATTTCTTCATTCAATGCATAGACATGACAACGTTTCAACATTGTGATGTCATCAGTCTATTGTG
Organism: Eleutherodactylus coqui; assembly: GCF_035609145.1. Classification (NCBI taxonomy): domain Eukaryota; kingdom Metazoa; phylum Chordata; class Amphibia; order Anura; family Eleutherodactylidae; genus Eleutherodactylus; species Eleutherodactylus coqui. The sequence goes on along the minus strand of NC_089838.1, from coordinate 40,096,417 downwards.
ACACGGGCAATATAGAACTATAAATGCCAGAGCTTGGCGGCCATCTTAAGGCAGTCTCTGCTGCAGCTGGAAGTGGGCAGATGTGTCCTCCTGCATCTCCCCCGAAAAGCCACAGGAGCTGAAAAATGTTTATTTTTAAGGGAGCCCCTTTTTAATTTGGCCCACAAGAGGGAGACAGCAGCCTACAAAAATTCTACTATTGAATAAAAAGAAAAACGTAGGTTCAATTCTTCCATGGAGAGGAATAGGTAGGTAGGTCAGTTCAGTTCTTCTCATTTGGGAATGCTTATACGCAAAGCCTTATGCCTGGTGGGGCATGAAACATCAGGAAGGCTTGGGCCAACCTTTAAAAATGGAGCAGCATTTTCAGCAAGCTCAGGCAGCCTTCTGCAAGAACACACAATGCAATGCGGTGGATTTAAAATCTTTTGCATAGCATCGCCTTGTGAACCGCCCGCCCCTCATCCTCATTCCTCTTGCACCGGGCTCTCTCACGCATCTCATCCTAGGCTTGCAGTGCCTGCAGCACTCTTCCCCTCCCTCCTTTTGCAGGATGGTTCAGCAGGTGATTACTTTACAATCACTAGTTTCCCTCTGAAGGTGCGTCGCTCCGAGGGATCGCTTTGGCTGGTCGTATTTCGAGTGGGGAAGAACGGAACTTTTTCCCTGGGTTGACATTAATAGCACTATTAAGAATAATGATAGATTATTATCATCATCATCATCATCATCATCACCCTCAAGAAAGGCTGAAGGATTTAAACGTACAGCAGGCCTTTTTCCCACCATACATAACTATAGATATGGATTATATATAAAAATAAATCTTGCTATTTGTAAAGCACCAATTTATTCCGCAGCTGTCAGAACCGGCAACTCTCGGGGCCGCCGTGCCCGCACCGCCGGTCCGGCCACCCGGGGTACAGGAGCGCGGCGCAGAGGTACCCCGGTTCTTGTGATCTTCCCGGGCCGCTGTAAGACGGGTCGCCGCCGGGTTGCTAGGGAGGCAGCTGGTGCTTCTAGTCGCTTGACTACCAGGCTGGCTTCCCTAGTAACTGTCTGTGCAGCTAGACTGGGGGCGTGCCCCCAGCACCGCCCTGATTAGCCCTGCTGCTGTCAGGCTCCCCGCCCCAATCAGCTTCTGGGGCGGGAGCGCTGACAGCATTTAAATAGGTGTGTTTTCCTCTCAGGCCTTGCCAGTGTTAGTTTGGTTCTCCAGCTGCACCCGCGTTTATCCTGACTGCTCCTGTGACCTCGGCTTTTCTGACACCTGCTTTTGGACTTGACCACGTTTTTGCCTGACCCCTCCGTACTGCGTACCCTCTTGTTGCCTACCCGGATTGTCTGACCATTCTACCGTTGTTTGTCTCAGTGTCTGTTTGTCTCCCGTGTCCCGCTTCCCTAGTGAGGGTAGGGACCGTCGCCCAGTTGTCGCCCTGGGGGTTAGCCCAGGGGGGCAAGTAGGCAGGGACAGGGGTTGCGGGATATCTCAGGGACCCCCATATGCCGGACACTGTCCTGACAGTAACACTGGCCGAACGAAGGTCAGACCCTTGCATCCGCCCGGCAACTTTGAGCCCCTCGATGGAGGCCGTGGCGGCTGTAGCGAACCAGGTCCAGGTCCTGACGACCCTTGCCCAGGACCTAACAGCCCGCTTGCAGCCACGGGAACAAGTGGCAGCTGCAGGCCCCATGCAGCCCTCGTCCGCTCCAGGAACTATGTCAGAACCTCGAGCCACGCTTCCGGATTGCTTCTCCGGAGAGAGAGATCAGTTTTTTGCATTTAGAGAGAGCTGCAAGCTCTACTTTGATCTCCGCCCCCACTCCTCTGGTACTGAATACCAGAAAGTGGGAATCGTAATTACCCGCCTGAGGGGAGAGCCCCAAAATTGGGCTTTCTCGCTACCAGCTGACTCTCCAGCCCGACTATCCCTTGACGCCTTTTTTTCCGCCCTGGGTCAAATTTATGACGAACCCGACCGGGCGGGCTACGCAGTCTCCAAACTTCTGGCCCTGCGCCAGGGTTGTAAGATGGCGGAGGACTACTGTTCCCAATTCCGTCAACATTGTACGGAATCCCGGTGGAACGATGCCGCCCTAAAAGACTTATTTTTGACCGGTCTGTCTGAGGGTCTCAAGGACCTACTTGTGGCCCACCCAGAGCCTAGAACCCTGGAGCAAGCCATGTCGCTGGCTATTCGAGCCGACCGACGTTTGAGGGCCAGACACGCCGCTCGGACCACCCCACTCCCCACGTCTACTACTTCGACTGACCCGACCTTTTACCCTCCCACCACCGAGGCCATGGAGCTGGGAGCCGTGAACCCCAAGCTACGACGGGAACACCGCCTGAAGAAGAACCTCTGCTTCTACTGTGGGGAGCCGGGTCACCGCATTGCTACCTGCGCTAAGAAGCCACGGCAGGAAGAACTCCCGCTCCTAGGCAGTTGTCGGGGGGACTGTCTAGGAGCCAAGGTACTCCCTGTGTTGTCCAAAATGTTGGTGCCTTGCACCCTAGAATTTCATGCTTTCCACCGTACTGGGCAAGCCTTTGTTGATTCTGGGGCTGCGGCTAATTTCGTTAACTTTAATTTCGTTGCTCAACTGTCCGGGGTTTTGTTACGTTTAGAAACTCCGATTCTGGTTTCAGGAGTGGACTCCACTCCATTGCAAGCAGGGGTGGTTAATCTGGTTACCCCTGAAGTAAGGTTTACTATAGGAGCCTTACACGTGGAAACCTGCACCTTTCTAGTGATGAGGGATTTGTCTGTGGACGTCGTCCTAGGCCTCCCCTGGCTCCGGGAGCACAACCCGGTAGTAAATTGGGACACGTTGGAACTGGTAAAGTGGGGTCCCCGCTGTGTCAACCACCTTTGTGCGGTGAAGGTGGGAATCTCCACCTGCGAGGGGAGCCCCCTACCGGAATACCTCTCCGAGTTTTCTGACGTGTTCTCCAAACAATTATCTGAAGCTCTGCCCCCTCATAGGGAATGGGACTGTAAAATAGACTTGATTCCTGGGGCCAAACTTCCTAAGGGCCGCATTTATAACGTTACGGTTCCAGAGAGAGAATCCATGAGGGACTACATCCAGGACAGCCTGGCCAAGGGGCACATCCGGCCCTCAGAATCCCCGGTGGGTGCCGGGTTTTTCTTCGTTGAGAAGAAGGATGGGGGTCTCCGGCCCTGTATTGACTATAGAGAGCTAAATAAAATCACAGTCCGAAACCAGTATGCTCTTCCACTCATTCCTGACCTCCTCAACCAGGTCGCTGGTGCCCGATGGTTTTCGAAACTTGATCTCAGGGGAGCATACAACCTCATCCGCATTCGGGAGGGGGATGAGTGGAAAACCGCCTTCAATACGCCCCTCGGGCATTTTGAATACCTAGTTATGCCGTTTGGATTGTGTAACGCCCCCGCCATTTTTCAGGGGTACATGAACTCAGTGTTTCAGGATATCATGGGGGTGTTCGTGGTTGTATATCTAGACGACATTTTGATTTTTTCCTCCGACTTGCCGAGTCACCATACTCACGTTCAGACTGTGCTAGCTCGACTCAGACATAACAAGCTGTTTGCTAAACTCGAGAAATGTGTTTTCGGGGTACAAAAGATATCATTTTTGGGGTATATCATCACGCCATGCGACTTCCAGATGGATCCTGAAAAGGTGAAGGCCATCACGGAGTGGGCCCAGCCAGGGTCGTTGAAAGCCCTTCAACGCTTCCTCGGCTTCGCCAACTACTATCGCAAATTCATTAAAGACTTCTCCGTGGTGGCTAAACCTCTAACGGACCTCACCAGAAAGGGGGCAGATGTGAGGACCTGGTCTTCTGAGGCTCTGAGGGCCTTCAATACCCTAAAGGCGGCGTTCTCTTCTGCACCTGTCCTAGTACAACCGGATCTGTCCAGCCCTTTTGTGGTGGAGGTAGATGCCTCTGAGTTTGGTGTGGGAGCAGTACTGTCCCAAGGTCCCTCCACTCTCACCAACCTTAGACCGTGTGCCTATTTTTCTAGGAAGTTTTCTTCCACCGAGCGGAACTATGATATAGGCAACCGGGAATTGCTGGCGATTAAGTGGGCTTTCGAAGAGTGGAGGCATTTTTTGGAAGGAGCCCATCACCAGATCACGGTACTCACAGACCATAAAAACCTCACCTATCTAGATTCCGCTAAGAGGTTAAATGCTCGGCAAGCCCGCTGGGCCTTGTTTTTCTCTCGGTTCAATTTTGTGGTTACCTATAGACCCGGTTCTAAGAATGTCAAGGCTGATGCCCTGTCTAGGAGTTTTGGTTCTCCGGAACCTTCCGAGCCGGAGCCTGAGAGCATTCTCTCCCCTGGGGTGGTTCTCGCTGCTGTCTCCTCCGACCTTTCACCTCTCATTCACGCCGCTCAACAATCTGCTCCTGAAGCCCTTCCGGAAGGCAAATTATTTGTCCCGTTGTCACTGAGATTGAACGTGTTAGAGGAGACACATGCTTCAGTCCTAGCTGGACACCCCGGCATCAGGGGTACTCTGGAGTTAGCGGCCAGACTCTATTGGTGGCCGCACATGGCCAAGGATGTACGGGTATTTGTGTCCGCGTGCCCGGTTTGCGCAAGGGGGAAGAACCTCAGGAGACGTCCTGAGGGGCCTCTTCTGCCCTTGCCCATTCCGTCCAGGCCATGGTCCCATTTGTCCATGGATTTTATTACTGATCTGCCATCCTCGCTGGGGAATACGGTCATTTGGGTAATAGTTGACCGTTTCTCCAAAATGTCTCATTTTGTTCCACTTGGCAAGTTGCCTAACGCCAAACTTTTGTCTGAGATGTTCATCAAGGAGATTGTTCGGTTACATGGGATCCCCGAGGATATTGTGTCTGATAGAGGGGTTCAGTTCGTCGCTCGCTTCTGGCGAGCCTTCTGTAAAAATCTAAACGTTAATTTGTCCTTTTCCTCCGCTTTCCATCCCGAGAGTAACGGACAAACGGAACGGATGAACCAGGAACTTATCCAGTATCTGCGACTGTTTGTCTCTGATAACCAGTATCAGTGGGCCAACTACTTACCTCTCGCCGAATTTGCTATTAACAACCATGGTAACTCGTCGACCCAACTGTCACCTTTTTTTTGTAACTATGGGTTCCATCCCCGGTTCTCGCTTTCTACTCCTTTTGTCTCGAACAATCCGGCCGCTGACATATCCGCTGAAGAACTGTGCACAGTTTGGGCCCAGGTTCGTAAGAACCTTCAGGGTTCCCAAGAGAAACTGCGTAAATACGCAAATAAAAGACGTACTATCTCTGCACCTTTTGTGGTCGGGGAGCAGGTTTTATTATCATCCAAGAATCTGAGACTTAAGGTTCCCTCCCTGAAACTTGCTCCTCGGTTCATTGGCCCATTTACGGTTTCTCAGGTTATCAACCCGGTGTCATATAAGTTGGCACTTCCTGACCCCTGGAAGGTCCACAAGGTTTTTCACAAGAACTTGCTTAAGAAGTATGTGACTCCAGTTCTCCCCACCCAGAACCCGCCTCCTCCCTCTCTGGTACAGGGGGAACTGGAGTATGAAGTAGAAAGGCTTGTGGATGCCCGACGGGTTAGAGGTGGGCTGCAGTACCTGGTCCACTGGAGAGGATTTGGCCCTGAGGATAGGACGTGGGTCCCTGCCAGGGACGTTCATGCGCCACGCCTAGTCCAGGCATTCCACAGGGCTTTCCCGCTTAAGCCCGCACCTGGCCATGGGGGTCCGGTGTCCCCCCGTAGAAGGGGGGGTACTGTCAGAACCGGCAACTCTCGGGGCCGCCGTGCCCGCACCGCCGGTCCGGCCACCCGGGGTACAGGAGCGCGGCGCAGAGGTACCCCGGTTCTTGTGATCTCCCCGGGCCGCTGTAAGACGGGTCGCCGCCGGGTTGCTAGGGAGGCAGCTGGTGCTTCTAGTCGCTTGACTACCAGGCTGGCTTCCCTAGTAACTGTCTGTGCAGCTAGACTGGGGGCGTGCCCCCAGCACCGCCCTGATTAGCCCTGCTGCTGTCAGGCTCCCCGCCCCAATCAGCTTCTGGGGCGGGAGCGCTGACAGCATTTAAATAGGTGTGTTTTCCTCTCAGGCCTTGCCAGTGTTAGTTTGGTTCTCCAGCTGCACCCGCGTTTATCCTGACTGCTCCTGTGACCTCGGCTTTTCTGACACCTGCTTTTGGACTTGACCACGTTTTTGCCTGACCCCTCCGTACTGCGTACCCTCTTGTTGCCTACCCGGATTGTCTGACCATTCTACCGTTGTTTGTCTCAGTGTCTGTTTGTCTCCCGTGTCCCGCTTCCCTAGTGAGGGTAGGGACCGTCGCCCAGTTGTCGCCCTGGGGGTTAGCCCAGGGGGGCAAGTAGGCAGGGACAGGGGTTGCGGGATATCTCAGGGACCCCCATATCCCGGACACTGTCCTGACAGCAGCACTTTCAAGAAATTTACTTATCACCCTACACTCTAGCATTATACCAACCTCGGAATGATGGAAGGCTGTGAATTATAGATATGGATTATATCTAGATTATAGATAGATTATAAATATATATAAATTAATTATAATATATAAATAAATATTTATAATATATTATATGTAGTTTCTATCCTCTATATTGATTAATAATAGTCTTTATGATTATATTATATAATATATCGATAGATAGATAAATAGATAGATAGACAGATACACAGACATGCATACACACTGTATGCTAATGAGCCCAGCTGTCTGGCAGTTGAGACTACATTGTGATGTCATCAGTGTATTGTGACACGGGCAGTATAGAACTATAAACGCCAGAGTTGGCGGCCATCTTAAGGCAGTCTCTGCTGCAGCTGGAAGTGGGCAGATGTGTCCTCCTGTATCTCCCCCGAGAAGTCACAGGAGCTGGATAATTTTTATTTTTAACAGAGCACCTATTTAATTAAGCCCACAAGGGGGAGACAGCGGCCTACAAAAATCTAATTGTCCGCGGCTGTAGCATTTAAAAAAAAGGTAGGTTCAATTCTTCCATGGACAGGAATAGGTAGGTAGGTAGGCAGGTAGGTTGGTTCAGTTCTTGTCATTTGGGGAATGCTTATGGGCAAGGCCTTATGCCTGGTAGTGCATGAAACGTCAGGAAGGCTCAGGCCAACCTTTAAAGATGGCGCAGCATTTGGGGTGCAAAAACGTCCAATGCACGTTTCCTTTAAAAGGACATATTTCTTCATTCAATGCATAGACATGACAACGTTTCAACATTGTGATGTCATCAGTCTATTGTGACACGGGCAATATAGAACTATAAATGCCAGAGCTTGGCGGCCATCTTAAGGCAGTCTCTGCTGCAGCTGGAAGTGGGCAGATGTGTCCTCCTGCATCTCCCCCGAAAAGCCACAGGAGCTGAAAAATGTTTCTTTTTAAGGGAGCCCCTTTTTAATTTGGCCCACAAGAGGGAGACAGCAGCCTACAAAAATTCTACTATTGAATAAAAAAAAAAACGTAGGTTCAATTCTTCCATGGAGAGGAATAGGTAGGTAGGTCAGTTCAGTTCTTCTCATTTGGGAATGCTTATACGCAAAGCCTTATGCCTGGTGGGGCATGAAACATCAGGAAGGCTTGGGCCAACCTTTAAAAATGGAGCAGCATTTTCAGCAAGCTCAGGCAGCCTTCTGCAAGAACACACAATGCAATGCGGTGGATTTAAAATCTTTTGCATAGCATCGCCTTGTGAACCGCCCGCCCCTCATCCTCATTCCTCTTGCACCGGGCTCTCTCACGCATCTCATCCTAGGCTTGCAGTGCCTGCAGCACTCTTCCCCTCCCTCCTTTTGCAGGATGGTTCAGCAGGTGATTACTTTACAATCACTAGTTTCCCTCTGAAGGTGCGTCGCTCCGAGGGATCGCTTTGGCTGGTCGTATTTCGAGTGGGGAAGAACAGAACTTTTTCCCTGGGTTGACATTAATAGCACTATTAAGAATAATGATAGATTATTATCATCGTCATCATCATCATCACCCTCAACAAAGGCTGAAGGATTTAAACGTACAGCAGGCCTTTTTCCCACCATACATAACTATAGATGTGGATTATATATAAAAATAAATCTTGCTATTTGTAAAGCACCAATTTATTCCGCAGCGCTTTCAAGAAATTTACTTATCACCCTACACTCTAGCATTATACCAACCTCGGAATGATGGAAGGCTGTGAATTATAGATATGGATTATATCTAGATTATAGATAGATTATAAATATATATAAATTAATTATAATATATAAATAAATATTTATAATATATTATATGTAGTTTCTATCCTCTATATTGATTAATAATAGTCTTTATGATTATATTATATAATATATCGATAGATAGATAAATAGATAGATAGACAGATACACAGACATGCATACACACTGTATGCTAATGAGCCCAGCTGTCTGGCAGTTGAGACTACATTGTGATGTCATCAGTGTATTGTGACACGGGCAGTATAGAACTATAAACGCCAGAGTTGGCGGCCATCTTAAGGCAGTCTCTGCTGCAGCTGGAAGTGGGCAGATGTGTCCTCCTGTATCTCCCCCGAGAAGTCACAGGAGCTGGATAATTTTTATTTTTAACAGAGCACCTATTTAATTAAGCCCACAAGGGGGAGACAGCGGCCTACAAAAATCTAATTGTCCGCGGCTGTAGCATTTAAAAAAAAGGTAGGTTCAATTCTTCCATGGACAGGAATAGGTAGGTAGGTAGGCAGGTAGGTTGGTTCAGTTCTTGTCATTTGGGGAATGCTTATGGGCAAGGCCTTATGCCTGGTAGTGCATGAAACGTCAGGAAGGCTCAGGCCAACCTTTAAAGATGGCGCAGCATTTGGGGTGCAAAAACGTCCAATGCACGTTTCCTTTAAAAGGACATATTTCTTCATTCAATGCATAGACATGACAACGTTTCAACATTGTGATGTCATCAGTCTATTGTGACACGGGCAATATAGAACTATAAATGCCAGAGCTTGGCGGCCATCTTAAGGCAGTCTCAGCTGCAGCTGGAAGTGGGCAGATGTGTCCTCCTGCATCTCCCCCGAAAAGCCACAGGAGCTGAAAAATGTTTCTTTCTAAGGGAGCCCCTTTTTAATTTGGCCCACAAGAGGGAGACAGCAGCCTACAAAAATTCTACTATTGAATAAAAAAAAAAACGTAGGTTCAATTCTTCCATGGAGAGGAATAGGTAGGTAGGTCAGTTCAGTTCTTCTCATTTGGGAATGCTTATACGCAAAGCCTTATGCCTGGTGGGGCATGAAACATCAGGAAGGCTTGGGCCAACCTTTAAAAATGGAGCAGCATTTTCAGCAAGCTCAGGCAGCCTTCTGCAAGAACACACAATGCAATGCGGTGGATTTAAAATCTTTTGCATAGCATCGCCTTGTGAACCGCCCGCCCCTCATCCTCATTCCTCTTGCACCGGGCTCTCTCACGCATCTCATCCTAGGCTTGCAGTGCCTGCAGCACTCTTCCCCTCCCTCCTTTTGCAGGATGGTTCAGCAGGTGATTACTTTACAATCACTAGTTTCCCTCTGAAGGTGCGTCGCTCCGAGGGATCGCTTTGGCTGGTCGTATTTCGAGTGGGGAAGAACAGAACTTTTTCCCTGGGTTGACATTAATAGCACTATTAAGAATAATGATAGATTATTATCATCGTCATCATCATCATCACCCTCAACAAAGGCTGAAGGATTTAAACGTACAGCAGGCCTTTTTCCCACCATACATAACTATAGATGTGGATTATATATAAAAATAAATCTTGCTATTTGTAAAGCACCAATTTATTCCGCAGCGCTTTCAAGAAATTTACTTATCACCCTACACTCTAGCATTATACCAACCTCGGAATGATGGAAGGCTGTGAATTATAGATATGGATTATATCTAGATTATAGATAGATTATAAATATATATAAATTAATTATAATATATAAATAAATATTTATAATATATTATATGTAGTTTCTATCCTCTATATTGATTAATAATAGTCTTTATGATTATATTATATAATATATCGATAGATAGATAAATAGATAGATAGACAGATACACAGACATGCATACACACTGTATGCTAATGAGCCCAGCTGTCTGGCAGTTGAGACTACATTGTGATGTCATCAGTGTATTGTGACACGGGCAGTATAGAACTATAAACGCCAGAGTTGGCGGCCATCTTAAGGCAGTCTCTGCTGCAGCTGGAAGTGGGCAGATGTGTCCTCCTGTATCTCCCCCGAGAAGTCACAGGAGCTGGATAATTTTTATTTTTAACAGAGCACCTATTTAATTAAGCCCACAAGGGGGAGACAGCGGCCTACAAAAATCTAATTGTCCGCGGCTGTAGCATTTAAAAAAAAGGTAGGTTCAATTCTTCCATGGACAGGAATAGGTAGGTAGGTAGGCAGGTAGGTTGGTTCAGTTCTTGTCATTTGGGGAATGCTTATGGGCAAGGCCTTATGCCTGGTAGTGCATGAAACGTCAGGAAGGCTCAGGCCAACCTTTAAAGATGGCGCAGCATTTGGGGTGCAAAAACGTCCAATGCACGTTTCCTTTAAAAGGACATATTTCTTCATTCAATGCATAGACATGACAACGTTTCAACATTGTGATGTCATCAGTCTATTGTGACACGGGCAATATAGAACTATAAATGCCAGAGCTTGGCGGCCATCTTAAGGCAGTCTCAGCTGCAGCTGGAAGTGGGCAGATGTGTCCTCCTGCATCTCCCCCGAAAAGCCACAGGAGCTGAAAAATGTTTCTTTCTAAGGGAGCCCCTTTTTAATTTGGCCCACAAGAGGGAGACAGCAGCCTACAAAAATTCTACTATTGAATAAAAAAAAAAACGTAGGTTCAATTCTTCCATGGAGAGGAATAGGTAGGTAGGTCAGTTCAGTTCTTCTCATTTGGGAATGCTTATACGCAAAGCCTTATGCCTGGTGGGGCATGAAACATCAGGAAGGCTTGGGCCAACCTTTAAAAATGGAGCAGCATTTTCAGCAAGCTCAGGCAGCCTTCTGCAAGAACACACAATGCAATGCGGTGGATTTAAAATCTTTTGCATAGCATCGCCTTGTGAACCGCCCGCCCCTCATCCTCATTCCTCTTGCACCGGGCTCTCTCACGCATCTCATCCTAGGCTTGCAGTGCCTGCAGCACTCTTCCCCTCCCTCCTTTTGCAGGATGGTTCAGCAGGTGATTACTTTACAATCACTAGTTTCCCTCTGAAGGTGCGTCGCTCCGAGGGATCGCTTTGGCTGGTCGTATTTCGAGTGGGGAAGAACAGAACTTTTTCCCTGGGTTGACATTAATAGCACTATTAAGAATAATGATAGATTATTATCATCGTCATCATCATCATCACCCTCAACAAAGGCTGAAGGATTTAAACGTACAGCAGGCCTTTTTCCCACCATACATAACTATAGATGTGGATTATATATAAAAATAAATCTTGCTATTTGTAAAGCACCAATTTATTCCGCAGCGCTTTCAAGAAATTTACTTATCACCCTACACTCTAGCATTATACCAACCTCGGAATGATGGAAGGCTGTGAATTATAGATATGGATTATATCTAGATTATAGATAGATTATAAATATATATAAATTAATTATAATATATAAATAAATATTTATAATATATTATATGTAGTTTCTATCCTCTATATTGATTAATAATAGTCTTTATGATTATATTATATAATATATCGATAGATAGATAAATAGATAGATAGACAGATACACAGACATGCATACACACTGTATGCTAATGAGCCCAGCTGTCTGGCAGTTGAGACTACATTGTGATGTCATCAGTGTATTGTGACACGGGCAGTATAGAACTATAAACGCCAGAGTTGGCGGCCATCTTAAGGCAGTCTCTGCTGCAGCTGGAAGTGGGCAGATGTGTCCTCCTGTATCTCCCCCGAGAAGTCACAGGAGCTGGATAATTTTTATTTTTAACAGAGCACCTATTTAATTAAGCCCACAAGGGGGAGACAGCGGCCTACAAAAATCTAATTGTCCGCGGCTGTAGCATTTAAAAAAAAGGTAGGTTCAATTCTTCCATGGACAGGAATAGGTAGGTAGGTAGGCAGGTAGGTTGGTTCAGTTCTTGTCATTTGGGGAATGCTTATGGGCAAGGCCTTATGCCTGGTAGTGCATGAAACGTCAGGAAGGCTCAGGCCAACCTTTAAAGATGGCGCAGCATTTGGGGTGCAAAAACGTCCAATGCACGTTTCCTTTAAAAGGACATATTTCTTCATTCAATGCATAGACATGACAACGTTTCAACATTGTGATGTCATCAGTCTATTGTGACACGGGCAATATAGAACTATAAATGCCAGAGCTTGGCGGCCATCTTAAGGCAGTCTCTGCTGCAGCTGGAAGTGGGCAGATGTGTCCTCCTGCATCTCCCCCGAAAAGCCACAGGAGCTGAAAAATGTTTCTTTTTAAGGGAGCCCCTTTTTAATTTGGCCCACAAGAGGGAGACAGCAGCCTACAAAAATTCTACTATTGAATAAAAAAAAAAACGTAGGTTCAATTCTTCCATGGAGAGGAATAGGTAGGTAGGTCAGTTCAGTTCTTCTCATTTGGGAATGCTTATACGCAAAGCCTTATGCCTGGTGGGGCATGAAACATCAGGAAGGCTTGGGCCAACCTTTAAAAATGGAGCAGCATTTTCAGCAAGCTCAGGCAGCCTTCTGCAAGAACACACAATGCAATGCGGTGGATTTAAAATCTTTTGCATAGCATCGCCTTGTGAACCGCCCGCCCCTCATCCTCATTCCTCTTGCACCGGGCTCTCTCACGCATCTCATCCTAGGCTTGCAGTGCCTGCAGCACTCTTCCCCTCCCTCCTTTTGCAGGATGGTTCAGCAGGTGATTACTTTACAATCACTAGTTTCCCTCTGAAGGTGCGTCGCTCCGAGGGATCGCTTTGGCTGGTCGTATTTCGAGTGGGGAAGAACAGAACTTTTTCCCTGGGTTGACATTAATAGCACTATTAAGAATAATGATAGATTATTATCATCGTCATCATCATCATCACCCTCAACAAAGGCTGAAGGATTTAAACGTACAGCAGGCCTATTTCCCACCATATATAACTATAGATATGGATTATATATAAAAATAAATCTTGCTATTTGTAAAGCACCAATTTATTCCGCAGCGCTTTCAAGAAATTTACTTATCACCCTACACTCTAGCATTATACCAACCTCGGAATGATGGAAGGCTGTGAATTATAGATATGGATTATATCTAGATTATAGATAGATTATAAATATATATAAATTAATTATAATATATAAATAAATATTTATAATATATTATATGTAGTTTCTATCCTCTATATTGATTAATAATAGTCTTTATGATTATATTATATAATATATCGATAGATAGATAAATAGATAGATAGACAGATACACAGACATGCATACACACTGTATGCTAATGAGCCCAGCTGTCTGGCAGTTGAGACTACATTGTGATGTCATCAGTGTATTGTGACAGGGGCAGTATAGAACTATAAACGCCAGAGTTGGCGGCCATCTTAAGGCAGTCTCTGCTGCAGCTGGAAGTGGGCAGATGTGTCCTCCTGTATCTCCCCCGAGAAGTCACAGGAGCTGGATAATTTTTATTTTTAACAGAGCACCTATTTAATTAAGCCCACAAGGGGGAGACAGCGGCCTACAAAAATCTAATTGTCCGCGGCTGTAGCATTTAAAAAAAAGGTAGGTTCAATTCTTCCATGGACAGGAATAGGTAGGTAGGTAGGCAGGTAGGTTGGTTCAGTTCTTGTCATTTGGGGAATGCTTATGGGCAAGGCCTTATGCCTGGTAGTGCATGAAACGTCAGGAAGGCTCAGGCCAACCTTTAAAGATGGCGCAGCATTTGGGGTGCAAAAACGTCCAATGCACGTTTCCTTTAAAAGGACATATTTCTTCATTCAATGCATAGACATGACAACGTTTCAACATTGTGATGTCATCAGTCTATTGTGACACGGGCAATATAGAACTATAAATGCCAGAGCTTGGCGGCCATCTTAAGGCAGTCTCTGCTGCAGCTGGAAGTGGGCAGATGTGTCCTCCTGCATCTCCCCCGAAAAGCCACAGGAGCTGAAAAATGTTTATTTTTAAGGGAGCCCCTTTTTAATTTGGCCCACAAGAGGGAGACAGCAGCCTACAAAAATTCTACTATTGAATAAAAAGAAAAACGTAGGTTCAATTCTTCCATGGAGAGGAATAGGTAGGTAGGTCAGTTCAGTTCTTCTCATTTGGGAATGCTTATACGCAAAGCCTTATGCCTGGTGGGGCATGAAACATCAGGAAGGCTTGGGCCAACCTTTAAAAATGGAGCAGCATTTTCAGCAAGCTCAGGCAGCCTTCTGCAAGAACACACAATGCAATGCGGTGGATTTAAAATCTTTTGCATAGCATCGCCTTGTGAACCGCCCGCCCCTCATCCTCATTCCTCTTGCACCGGGCTCTCTCACGCATCTCATCCTAGGCTTGCAGTGCCTGCAGCACTCTTCCCCTCCCTCCTTTTGCAGGATGGTTCAGCAGGTGATTACTTTACAATCACTAGTTTCCCTCTGAAGGTGCGTCGCTCCGAGGGATCGCTTTGGCTGGTCGTATTTCGAGTGGGGAAGAACAGAACTTTTTCCCTGGGTTGACATTAATAGCACTATTAAGAATAATGATAGATTATTATCATCGTCATCATCATCATCACCCTCAACAAAGGCTGAAGGATTTAAACGTACAGCAGGCCTTTTTCCCACCATATATAACTATAGATATGGATTATATATAAAAATAAATCTTGCTATTTGTAAAGCACCAATTTATTCCGCAGCGCTTTCAAGAAATTTACTTATCACCCTACACTCTAGCATTATACCAACCTCGGAATGATGGAAGGCTGTGAATTATAGATATGGATTATATCTAGATTATAGATAGATTATAAATATATATAAATTAATTATAATATATAAATAAATATTTATAATATATTATATGTAGTTTCTATCCTCTATATTGATTAATAATAGTCTTTATGATTATATTATATAATATATCGATAGATAGATAAATAGATAGATAGACAGATACACAGACATGCATACACACTGTATGCTAATGAGCCCAGCTGTCTGGCAGTTGAGACTACATTGTGATGTCATCAGTGTATTGTGACAGGGGCAGTATAGAACTATAAACGCCAGAGTTGGCGGCCATCTTAAGGCAGTCTCTGCTGCAGCTGGAAGTGGGCAGATGTGTCCTCCTGTATCTCCCCCGAGAAGTCACAGGAGCTGGATAATTTTTATTTTTAACAGAGCACCTATTTAATTAAGCCCACAAGGGGGAGACAGCGGCCTACAAAAATCTAATTGTCCGCGGCTGTAGCATTTAAAAAAAAGGTAGGTTCAATTCTTCCATGGACAGGAATAGGTAGGTAGGTAGGCAGGTAGGTTGGTTCAGTTCTTGTCATTTGGGGAATGCTTATGGGCAAGGCCTTATGCCTGGTAGTGCATGAAACGTCAGGAAGGCTCAGGCCAACCTTTAAAGATGGCGCAGCATTTGGGGTGCAAAAACGTCCAATGCACGTTTCCTTTAAAAGGACATATTTCTTCATTCAATGCATAGACATGACAACGTTTCAACATTGTGATGTCATCAGTCTATTGTGACACGGGCAATATAGAACTATAAATGCCAGAGCTTGGCGGCCATCTTAAGGCAGTCTCTGCTGCAGCTGGAAGTGGGCAGATGTGTCCTCCTGCATCTCCCCCGAAAAGCCACAGGAGCTGAAAAATGTTTATTTTTAAGGGAGCCCCTTTTTAATTTGGCCCACAAGAGGGAGACAGCAGCCTACAAAAATTCTACTATTGAATAAAAAGAAAAACGTAGGTTCAATTCTTCCATGGAGAGGAATAGGTAGGTAGGTCAGTTCAGTTCTTCTCATTTGGGAATGCTTATACGCAAAGCCTTATGCCTGGTGGGGCATGAAACATCAGGAAGGCTTGGGCCAACCTTTAAAAATGGAGCAGCATTTTCAGCAAGCTCAGGCAGCCTTCTGCAAGAACACACAATGCAATGCGGTGGATTTAAAATCTTTTGCATAGCATCGCCTTGTGAACCGCCCGCCCCTCATCCTCATTCCTCTTGCACCGGGCTCTCTCACGCATCTCATCCTAGGCTTGCAGTGCCTGCAGCACTCTTCCCCTCCCTCCTTTTGCAGGATGGTTCAGCAGGTGATTACTTTACAATCACTAGTTTCCCTCTGAAGGTGCGTCGCTCCGAGGGATCGCTTTGGCTGGTCGTATTTCGAGTGGGGAAGAACGGAACTTTTTCCCTGGGTTGACATTAATAGCACTATTAAGAATAATGATAGATTATTATCATCATCATCATCATCATCATCATCACCCTCAAGAAAGGCTGAAGGATTTAAACGTACAGCAGGCCTTTTTCCCACCATACATAACTATAGATATGGATTATATATAAAAATAAATCTTGCTATTTGTAAAGCACCAATTTATTCCGCAGCACTTTCAAGAAATTTACTTATCACCCTACACTCTAGCATTATACCAACCTCAGAATGATGGAAGGCTGTGAATTATAGATATGGATTATATCTAGATTATAGATAGATTATAAATATATATAAATTAATTATAATATATAAATAAATATTTATAATATATAATATGTAGTTTCTATCCTCTATATTGATTAATAATAGTCTTTATGATTATATTATATAATATATCGATAGATAGATAAATAGATAGACAGATACACAGACATGCATACACACTGTATGCTAATGAGCCCAGCTGTCTGGCAGTTGAGACTACATTGTGATGTCATCAGTGTATTGTGACACGGGCAGTATAGAACTATAAACGCCAGAGTTGGCGGCCATCTTAAGGCAGTCTCTGCTGCAGCTGGAAGTGGGCAGATGTGTCCTCCTGTATCTCCCCCGAGAAGTCACAGGAGCTGGATAATTTTTATTTTTAACAGAGCAACTATTTAATTAAGCCCACAAGGGGGAGACAGCGGCCTACAAAAATCTAATTGTCCGCGGCTGTAGCATTTAAAAAAAAGGTAGGTTCAATTCTTCCATGGACAGGAATAGGTAGGTAGGTAGGCAGGTAGGTTGGTTCAGTTCTTGTCATTTGGGGAATGCTTATGGGCAAGGCCTTATGCCTGGTAGTGCATGAAACGTCAGGAAGGCTCAGGCCAACCTTTAAAGATGGCGCAGCATTTGGGGTGCAAAAACGTCCAATGCACGTTTCCTTTAAAAGGACATATTTCTTCATTCAATGCATAGACATGACAACGTTTCAACATTGTGATGTCATCAGTCTATTGTGACACGGGCAATATAGAACTATAAATGCCAGAGCTTGGCGGCCATCTTAAGGCAGTCTCTGCTGCAGCTGGAAGTGGGCAGATGTGTCCTCCTGCATCTCCCCCGAAAAGCCACAGGAGCTGAAAAATGTTTCTTTTTAAGGGAGACCCTTTTTAATTTGGCCCACAAGAGGGAGACAGCAGCCTACAAAAATTCTACTATTGAATAAAAAAAAAAACGTAGGTTCAATTCTTCCATGGAGAGGAATAGGTAGGTAGGTCAGTTCAGTTCTTCTCATTTGGGAATGCTTATACGCAAAGCCTTATGCCTGGTGGGGCATGAAACATCAGGAAGGCTTGGGCCAACCTTTAAAAATGGAGCAGCATTTTCAGCAAGCTCAGGCAGCCTTCTGCAAGAACACACAATGCAATGCGGTGGATTTAAAATCTTTTGCATAGCATCGCCTTGTGAACCGCCCGCCCCTCATCCTCATTCCTCTTGCACCGGGCTCTCTCACGCATCTCATCCTAGGCTTGCAGTGCCTGCAGCACTCTTCCCCTCCCTCCTTTTGCAGGATGGTTCAGCAGGTGATTACTTTACAATCACTAGTTTCCCTCTGAAGGTGCGTCGCTCCGAGGGATCGCTTTGGCTGGTCGTATTTCGAGTGGGGAAGAACAGAACTTTTTCCCTGGGTTGACATTAATAGCACTATTAAGAATAATGATAGATTATTATCATCGTCATCATCATCATCACCCTCAACAAAGGCTGAAGGATTTAAACGTACAGCAGGCCTTTTTCCCACCATACATAACTATAGATGTGGATTATATATAAAAATAAATCTTGCTATTTGTAAAGCACCAATTTATTCCGCAGCGCTTTCAAGAAATTTACTTATCACCCTACACTCTAGCATTATACCAACCTCGGAATGATGGAAGGCTGTGAATTATAGATATGGATTATATCTAGATTATAGATAGATTATAAATATATATAAATTAATTATAATATATAAATAAATATTTATAATATATTATATGTAGTTTCTATCCTCTATATTGATTAATAATAGTCTTTATGATTATATTATATAATATATCGATAGATAGATAAATAGATAGATAGACAGATACACAGACATGCATACACACTGTATGCTAATGAGCCCAGCTGTCTGGCAGTTGAGACTACATTGTGATGTCATCAGTGTATTGTGACACGGGCAGTATAGAACTATAAACGCCAGAGTTGGCGGCCATCTTAAGGCAGTCTCTGCTGCAGCTGGAAGTGGGCAGATGTGTCCTCCTGTATCTCCCCCGAGAAGTCACAGGAGCTGGATAATTTTTATTTTTAACAGAGCACCTATTTAATTAAGCCCACAAGGGGGAGACAGCGGCCTACAAAAATCTAATTGTCCGCGGCTGTAGCATTTAAAAAAAAGGTAGGTTCAATTCTTCCATGGACAGGAATAGGTAGGTAGGTAGGCAGGTAGGTTGGTTCAGTTCTTGTCATTTGGGGAATGCTTATGGGCAAGGCCTTATGCCTGGTAGTGCATGAAACGTCAGGAAGGCTCAGGCCAACCTTTAAAGATGGCGCAGCATTTGGGGTGCAAAAACGTCCAATGCACGTTTCCTTTAAAAGGACATATTTCTTCATTCAATGCATAGACATGACAACGTTTCAACATTGTGATGTCATCAGTCTATTGTGACACGGGCAATATAGAACTATAAATGCCAGAGCTTGGCGGCCATCTTAAGGCAGTCTCTGCTGCAGCTGGAAGTGGGCAGATGTGTCCTCCTGCATCTCCCCCGAAAAGCCACAGGAGCTGAAAAATGTTTCTTTTTAAGGGAGCCCCTTTTTAATTTGGCCCACAAGAGGGAGACAGCAGCCTACAAAAATTCTACTATTGAATTAAAAAAAAAACGTAGGTTCAATTCTTCCATGGAGAGGAATAGGTAGGTAGGTCAGTTCAGTTCTTCTCATTTGGGAATGCTTATACGCAAAGCCTTATGCCTGGTGGGGCATGAAACATCAGGAAGGCTTGGGCCAACCTTTAAAAATGGAGCAGCATTTTCAGCAAGCTCAGGCAGCCTTCTGCAAGAACACACAATGCAATGCGGTGGATTTAAAATCTTTTGCATAGCATCGCCTTGTGAACCGCCCGCCCCTCATCCTCATTCCTCTTGCACCGGGCTCTCTCACGCATCTCATCCTAGGCTTGCAGTGCCTGCAGCACTCTTCCCCTCCCTCCTTTTGCAGGATGGTTCAGCAGGTGATTACTTTACAATCACTAGTTTCCCTCTGAAGGTGCGTCGCTCCGAGGGATCGCTTTGGCTGGTCGTATTTCGAGTGGGGAAGAACGGAACTTTTTCCCTGGGTTGACATTAATAGCACTATTAAGAATAATGATAGATTATTATTAGAGATGAGCGAACACCAAAATGTTCGGGTGTTCGTTATTCGTAACGAACTTCCCGTGATGCTCGAGGGTTCGTTTCGAACAACGAACCCCATTGAAGTCAATGAGCGACCAGAACATTTTTGTATTTCGCCGATGCTCGCTAAGGTTTTCATGTGTGAAAATCTGGGCAATTCAGGAAAGTGATGGGAATGACACAGTGACGGATAGGGCAGGCGAGGGGCTACATGTTGGGCTGCATCTCAAGTTCACAGGTCCCACTATTAAGCCACAATACCGGCAAGAGTGGGCCCCCCCCCCTCCCAACAACTTTTACTTCTGAAAAGCCCTCATTAGCATGGCATACCTTTGCTAAGCACCACACTACCTCCAACAAAGCACAATCACTGCCTGCATGACACTCCACTGACACTTCTCCTGGGTTACATGCTGACCAACCGCCCCCCCTCCCCCCCACAGCGCACACCAAAGTGTCCCTGGGCAGCCTTCAGCTGCCCTCATGCCACACCACGCTCATGTCTATTTAGAATTGCGTCTGCCATGACGAGGGACCGCAGGCACACACTGCAGAGGTTGGCACGGCTAGGCAGCGACCCTCTTTAAAAGTGGCGGAGCGATAGCCCACAATGCTGTACAGAAGCAATGAGAAATAGAATCCTGTGCCACCGCCATCAGGAGCTGCACACGTGGGCATAGCAATGGGGAACCTATGTGCCACACACTATTCATTCTGTCAAGGTGTCTGCATGCCCCAGTCAGACCGGGCTTTTTAATTCATAGACACAGGCAGGTACAACTCCCTATTGTGAAGTCCCTGTCGACCCACAGCATGGGTGGCTCCCTGGAACCCACCGGCGGTACACAGAAATATCCCATTGCATTGCCCAACACAGCTGAGGTAGTAATGTCGTGCTTAATGCAGGTGGGCTTCGGCCCACACTGCATGCCCCAGTCAGACTGGGGTTCTTTAGAAGTGTACAGATGTAGTAAAAACTCCGTGTGCACCTACAGCATGGGTGGGTGCCAGGAAGCCACCGGCGGTACATAGAAATATCCCATTGCATTGCCCAACACAGCTGAGGTAGTAATGTTGTGCTTAACCCTTTCCAATCCAATTTGTATATGGTTTTCCTAGGGGGCTTACTCTTTTTCTGCCGTTATACAACGGCGCTATATGCTGGCTAAAGCCAGTACTGCATGAGCTGACACGTAGGATAGGCTCCGACAGCAGAGAGGCTGGCAATATACAGTAAGAGAACCCCGACGGACGTCTACCAACAACGGAGCTGTACAGCCTTAAACCCTAATGTCTTCACAGGTCACACAGTGGACTGGAAAGGGTTAATGCAGGTGGGTTTCGGCCCACACTGCATGCCCCAGTCAGACTGGGTTTCTTTATAAGTGGAAACAGATGCATTTATAATTCCCTGTGGACCCACTGCCTGGGTGGGTGCCAGGAAGCCAGCGGCGGTACACAGAAATATCCCATTGCATTGCCCAACACAGCTGAGGTAGTAATGTCGTGCGTAATACAGGTGGGCTTCGGCCCACACTGCATGCCCCAGTCAGACTGGGGTTCTTTAGAAGTGTACAGATGTATTAAAAACTCCGTGTGCACCTACAGCATGGGTGGCTCCCTGGAACCCACCGGCGGTACATAAAAATATCCCATTGCATTGCCCAACACAGCTGAGGTAGTAATGTCGTGCGTAATACAGGTGGGCTTCGGCCCACACTGCATGCCCCAGTCAGACTGGGGTTCTTTACAAGTGGACACATGTAGGTTAAACTCCCTGTGGACCCACTGCCTGGGTGGGTGCCAGGAAGCCACCGGCGGTACATTGAAATATCCCATTGCATTGCCCAACACAGCTGAGGTAGTAATGTTGTGCGTAATACAGGTGGGCTTCGGCCCACACTGCATGCCCCAGTCAGACTGGGGTTCTTTAGAAGTGTACAGATGTATTAAAAACTCCGTGTGCACCTACAGCATGGGTGGCTCCCTGGAACCCACCGGCGGTACATAAAAATATCCCATTGCATTGCCCAACACAGCTGAGGTAACGTCAGCTGTAATGCAGGTGGGCTAAAAATTAATTTGATTACACTGTAGGCGAGGGCCCACAAAAATTGCTGTATCAACAGTACTAATGTACATCCAAAAAATTGGCCATGGCCAGCCAAGAGGGCAGGTGAAACCCATTAATCGCTTTGGTTAATGTGGCTTAAGTGGTAACTAGGCCTGGAGGCAGCCCAGTGTAACGAAAAATTGGTTCAAGTTAAAGTTCCAATGCTTTTAAGCGCATTGAAACTTATAAAAATTGTTCTGAAAAATTATTTGACTGAGCCTTGTGGCCCTAAGAAAAATTGCCCGTTCAGCGTGATTACGTGAGGTTTCAGGAGGAGGAGCAGGAGGAGGAGGAGGAATATTAGACACAGATTGATGAAGCAGAAATGTCCCCGTTTTGGATGGTGAGAGAGAACGTAGCTTCCATCCGCGGGTGCAGCCTACGTATTGCTTACGTATCGCTGCTGTCCGCTGGTGGAGAACAGAAGTCTGGGGAAATCCAGCCTTTGTTCATCTTGATGAGTGTTAGCCTGTCGGCACTGTCGGTTGACAAGCGGCTACGCTTATCTGTGATGATTCCCCCAGCCGCACTAAACACCCTTTCCGACAAGACGCTAGCCGCAGGACAAGCAAGCACCTCCAGGGCATACAGCGCGAGTTCAGGCCACGTGTCCAGCTTCGACACCCAGTAGTTGTAGGGGGCAGAGGCGTCACCAAGGATGGTCGTGCGATCCGCTACGTACTCCCTCACCATCCTTTTACAGTGCTCCCGCCGACTCAGCCGTGACTGGGGAGCGGTGACACAGTCTTGGTGGGGAGCCATAAAGCTGGCCAGGCCCTTAAAGACTGTTGCACTGCCTGGGATGTACATGCTGCTCGATCTACGCACATCCCCTGCTACCTTGCCCTCGGTACTGCGCCTTCTGCCACTAGCGCTGTCGGCTGGGAATTTTACCATCAGCTTGTCCGCAAGGGTCCTGTGGTATAGCAACACTCTCGAACCCCTTTCCTCTTCGGGAATCAGAGTGGGCAGGTTCTCCTTATACCGTGGATCGAGCAGTGTGTACACCCAGTAATCCGTCGTGGCCAGAATGCGTGCAACGCGAGGGTCACGAGAAAGGCATCCTAACATAAAGTCAGCCATGTGTGCCAGGGTACCTGTACGCAACACATGGCTGTCCTCACTAGGAAGATCACTTTCAGGATCCTCCTCCTCCTCCTCCTCCTCCTCCTCCTCCTCAGGCCATACACGCTGAAAGGATGACAGGCAATCAGCCGGTGTACCGTCAGCAGCGGCCCAAGCTGTCTCTTCCCCCTCCTCCTCATCCTCCTCATGCTCCTCCTCCTCCTCCTGTACTCGCTGAGAAATAGACAGGAGGGTGCCCTGACTATCCAGCGGCATACTGTCTTCCCCCGCCCCCGTTTCCGAGCGCAAAGCAGCTGCCTTTATGGTTTGCAGGGAATTTCTCAAGATGCATAGCAGAGGAATGGTGACGCTAATGATTGTAGCATCGCCGCTCACCACCTGGGTAGACTCCTCAAAATTACCAAGGACATGGCAGATGTCTGCCAACCAGGCCCACTCTTCTGAAAGGAATTGAGGAGGCTGACTCCCACTGCGCCGCCCATGTTGGAGTTGGTATTCGACTATAGCTCTCCGTTGTTCATAGAGCCTGGCCAACATGTGGAGCGTAGAGTTCCACCGTGTGGGCACGTCGCACAGCAGTCGGTGCACTGGCAGCTTAAAGTGATGTTGCAGGGTGCGCAGGGTGGCAGCGTCCGTGTGGGACTTGCGGAAATGTGCGCAGAGCCGGCGCGCCTTTACGAGCAGGTCTGACAAGCGTGGGTAGCTTTTCAGAAAGCGCTGAACCACCAAATTAAAGACGTGGGCCAGGCATGGCACGTGCGTGAGGCTGCCGAGCTGCAGAGCCGCCACCAGGTTACGGCCGTTGTCACACACGACCATGCCCGGTTGGAGGCTCAGCGGCGCAAGCCAGCGGTCGGTCTGCTGTGTCAGACCCTGCAGCAGTTCGTGGGCCGTGTGCCTCTTATCGCCTAAGCTGAGTAGTTTCAGCACGGCCTGCTGACGCTTGCCCACCGCTGTGCTGCCACACCGCGCGACACCGACTGCTGGCGACATGCTGCTGCTAACACATCTTGATTGCGAGACAGAGGAGGAGGAGGAGGAGGAGGGTGCTTTAGTGGAGGAAGCATACACCTCCGCAGATACCAGCACCGAGCTGGGGCCCGCAATTCTGGGGGTGGGTAGGACGTGAGCGGTCCCAGGCTCTGACTCTGTCCCAGCCTCCACTAAATTCACCCAATGTGCCGTCAGGGAGATGTAGTGGCCCTGCCTGCCTGTGCTTGTCCACGTGTCCGTAGTTAAGTGGACCGTGGCAGTAACCGCGTTGGTGAGGGCGCGTACAATGTTGCGGGAGACGTGGTCGTGCAGGGCTGGGACGGCACATCGGGAAAAGTAGTGGCGACTGGGAACTGAGTAGCGCGGGGCCGCCGCCTCCATGATACTTTTGAAGGACTCCGTTTCCACAACCCTATACGGCAGCATCTCAAGGCTGATGAATTTTGCGATGCGGACGGTTAACGTTTGAGCGTGCGGGTGCGTGGCGGCGTACTTGCGCTTGCGCTCCAACAGTTGCGCTAGCGACGGCTGGACTGTGCGGTGCGAGACATTGGTGGATGGGGCCGAGGACAGCGGAGGTGAGGGTGTGGGTGCAGGCCATGAGACGGTCGTGCCTGTGTCCTGAGAGGGGGGTTGCATCTCAGTGGCAGGTTGGGGCACAGGGGGAGAGGCAGGGGTGCAAACCGGAGGCGGTGAACGGCCTTCGTCCCACCTTGTGGGGTGCTTGGCCATCATATGTCTGCGCATGCTGGTGGTGGTGAGGCTGTTGGTGTTGGCTCCCCGGCTGAGCTTTGCGCAACAAAGGTTGCACACCACTGTTCGTCGGTCGTCAGGCGTCTCTGTGAAAAACTGCCAGACCTTAGAGCACCTCGGCCTCTGCAGGGTGGCATGGCGCAAGGGGGCGCTTTGGGAAACACTTGGTGGATTATTCGGTCTGGCCCTGCCTCTACCCCTGGCCCTGGCCACCGCACTGCCTCTTGCAACCTGCCCTGCTGATGCCCTTGACTCCCCCTCTGAAGACCTGTCCTCCTGAGTAAGCGTTGCACACCAGGTGGGGTCAGTCACCTCATCGTCCTGCTGCTCTTCCTCCGAATCCTCTGTGCGCTGCTCCCTCGGACTTACTGCCCTTACTACTACCTCACTGCAAGACAACTGTGTCTGATCGTCATCGTCCTCCTCACCCACAGAAAGTTGTTGAGACAGTTGGCGGAAGTCCCCAGCCTCATCCCCCGGACCCCGGGAACTTTCGAATGGTTGGGCATCAGTGACTATAAACTCCTCTGGTGGGAGAGGAACCGCTGCTGCCCAATCTGAGCAGGGGCCCGAGAACAGTTCCTGGGAGTGTTCCCGCTCCTGAGCAGGTGTCATTGTAGTGGAGTGAGGAGGCTGGGAGGAAGGAGGAGCAGCAGACAGAGGATTCGGATTTGCAGCAGTGGACGGCGCAGAACTGCGTGTTGACGATAGGTTGCTCGAAGCACTTTCTGCCATCCAGGACAGGACCTGCTCACACTGCTCATTTTCTAATAACCGTCTCCCGCGTGGACCCATTAATTGGGCGATGAATGTGGGGACGCCAGAAACGTGCCTCTCTCCTAATCGCGCAGCAGTCGGCTGCGACACACCGGGATCAGGAGCTCGGCCTGTGCCCACACCCTGACTTGGCCCTCCGCGTCCTCGGCCGCGTCCACGTCCTCTAGGCCTACCCCTACCCCTCAGCATGCTGTATTACCAGTGATTTGATTTCACAGGCAGGAAATAAATTGGCGCAAGACTGCAGGCCAAATATAATTTTTTCCCTTTTTGGAAAACGAAAGGCCCCACTGCCTCTAGTGAATGAATAATCTAAGTTTAATAACTGTGCTGTGTCCCTGCTAATGTGTCACTGAACGTGAGGGTAGTAGAGTTATTATAACTCTGGCAGAGCAGGTATTTTTTTTCCCAATTAAGGAAAGCAAATGGCGAAGCCAGCAGTAAAGCGTAGCTGGGTGCGTCTGATTTAGCAATGTTGTTCACGCAGCTCACACGTGTCCACCGCCCGTAAGGACGGACACAGGCTGGACAAATAGATTTGTTTTCAGTTTTTTCCCACCAAAAGGCAGCACTGCGTATATTCAATGAACATGAGAAGTTTAATAACTGTGCTGTGTCCCTGCTAATGTGTCACAGAACGTGAGGGTAGCAGAGTTATTATAACTCTGGCAGAGCAGGTATTTTTTTTCCCAATTAAGGCAAGCAAATGGCGAAGCCAGCAGTACAGCGTAGCTGGGTGCGTCTGATTTAGCAATGTTGTTCACGCAGCTCACACGTGTCCACCGCCCGTAAGGACGGACACAGACTGGACAAATAGATTTGTTTTCAGTTTTTTCCCACCAAAAGGCAGCACTGCGTATATTCAATGAACATGAGAAGTTTAATAACTGTGCTGTGTCCCTGCTAATGTGTCACAGAACGTGAGGGTAGCAGAGTTATTATAACTCTGGCAGAGCAGGTATTTTTTTTCCCAATTAAGGAAAGCAAATGGCGAAGCCAGCAGTACAGCGTAGCTGGGTGCGTCTGATTTAGCAATGTTGTTCACGCAGCTCACACGTGTCCACCGCCCGTAAGGACGGACACAGGCTGGACAAATAGATTTGTTTTCAGTTTTTTCCCACCAAAAGGCAGCACTGCGTATATTCTATGAATAATAACTGTGTTGTGGCCCTGCCTATACAATTCTTTCCCTGCAGTATCAATGGAGGGTGGAATGCTCTGCAGAGGCGATTTTGAGAAGCCCCAAAAAAATGCAGCACAGCTAACAGCAGCCTGGACAGTACTGCACACGGATAAATATGGCCCTAGAAAGGACCGTTGAGGTTCTTGAAGGCTACACTCACTCCTAACACTCTCCCTGCCTATGCAGCACTTCTGTCCCTAATGCCAGGTGCAACGGTCTGCAGAGGCGATTTTGAGAAAAAAAAAAATGCCACTGCTAACAGCAGCCAACACACAGCTATCAGTGGCCCTAATAAGGACCTTTGGGGGGTCTTGAAGCCTACACTAACTACCAATTCTTTCCCTACAGCAGCTCCGGTATAAACAGCACTGTCCCTCATCTAACTCACACCGCATCTGAGGCGAGCCGCGGGAGGGGCCGACTTTTATATTAGGCGAACACCTGATCTCGCCAGCCACTCACAGCAGGGGGGTGGTATAGGGCTTAAACGTTGCAGGGGGAAGTTGTAATGCCTTCCCTGTCTTTCAATTGGCCAGAAAAGCGCGCTAACGTCTCAGGGAAGGAAGTGAAAGTAACCAGAACACCGCATGGTGTTCGTTACGAATAACGAACATCCCGAACACCCTAATATTCGCACGAATATCAAGCTCGGACGAACGCGTTCGCTTATCTCTAATTATTATCATCGTCATCATCATCATCACCCTCAACAAAGGCTGAAGGATTTAAACGTACAGCAGGCCTTTTTCCCACCATACATAACTATAGATATGGATTATATATAAAAATAAATCTTGCTATTTGTAAAGCACCAATTTATTCCGCAGCGCTTTCAAGAAATTTACTTATCACCCTACACTCTAGCATTATACCAACCTCGGAATGATGGAAGGCTGTGAATTATAGATATGGATTATATCTAGATTATAGATAGATTATAAATATATATAAATTAATTATAATATATAAATAAATATTTATAATATATTATATGTAGTTTCTATCCTCTATATTGATTAATAATAGTCTTTATGATTATATTATATAATATATCGATAGATAGATAAATAGATAGATAGACAGATACACAGACATGCATACACACTGTATGCTAATGAGCCCAGCTGTCTGGCAGTTGAGACTACATTGTGATGTCATCAGTGTATTGTGACACGGGCAGTATAGAACTATAAACGCCAGAGTTGGCGGCCATCTTAAGGCAGTCTCTGCTGCAGCTGGAAGTGGGCAGATGTGTCCTCCTGTATCTCCCCCGAGAAGTCACAGGAGCTGGATAATTTTTATTTTTAACAGAGCACCTATTTAATTAAGCCCACAAGGGGGAGACAGCGGCCTACAAAAATCTAATTGTCCGCGGCTGTAGCATTTAAAAAAAAGGTAGGTTCAATTCTTCCATGGACAGGAATAGGTAGGTAGGTAGGCAGGTAGGTTGGTTCAGTTCTTGTCATTTGGGGAATGCTTATGGGCAAGGCCTTATGCCTGGTAGTGCATGAAACGTCAGGAAGGCTCAGGCCAACCTTTAAAGATGGCGCAGCATTTGGGGTGCAAAAACGTCCAATGCACGTTTCCTTTAAAAGGACATATTTCTTCATTCAATGCATAGACATGACAACGTTTCAACGTTGTGATGTCATCAGTCTATTGTGACACGGGCAATATAGAACTATAAATGCCAGAGCTTGGCGGCCATCTTAAGGCAGTCTCTGCTGCAGCTGGAAGTGGGCAGATGTGTCCTCCTGCATCTCCCCCGAAAAGCCACAGGAGCTGAAAAATGTTTATTTTTAAGGGAGCCCCTTTTTAATTTGGCCCACAAGAGGGAGACAGCAGCCTACAAAAATTCTACTATTGAATAAAAAAAAAACGTAGGTTCAATTCTTCCATGGAGAGGAATAGGTAGGTAGGTCAGTTCAGTTCTTCTCATTTGGGAATGCTTATACGCAAAGCCTTATGCCTGGTGGGGCATGAAACATCAGGAAGGCTTGGGCCAACCTTTAAAAATGGAGCAGCATTTTCAGCAAGCTCAGGCAGCCTTCTGCAAGAACACACAATGCAATGCGGTGGATTTAAAATCTTTTGCATAGCATCGCCTTGTGAACCGCCCGCCCCTCATCCTCATTCCTCTTGCACCGGGCTCTCTCACGCATCTCATCCTAGGCTTGCAGTGCCTGCAGCACTCTTCCCCTCCCTCCTTTTGCAGGATGGTTCAGCAGGTGATTACTTTACAATCACTAGTTTCCCTCTGAAGGTGCGTCGCTCCGAGGGATCGCTTTGGCTGGTCGTATTTCGAGTGGGGAAGAACGGAACTTTTTCCCTGGGTTGACATTAATAGCACTATTAAGAATAATGATAGATTATTATCATCGTCATCATCATCATCACCCTCAACAAAGGCTGAAGGATTTAAACGTACAGCAGGCCTTTTTCCCACCATACATAACTATAGATATGGATTATATATAAAAATAAATCTTGCTATTTGTAAAGCACCAATTTATTCCGCAGCGCTTTCAAGAAATTTACTTATCACCCTACACTCTAGCATTATACCAACCTCGGAATGATGGAAGGCTGTGAATTATAGATATGGATTATATCTAGATTATAGATAGATTATAAATATATATAAATTAATTATAATATATAAATAAATAAATATTTATAATATATTATATGTAGTTTCTATCCTCTATATTGATTAATAATAGTCTTTATGATTATATTATATAATATATCGATAGATAGATAGATAGATAGATAGACAGATACACAGACATGCATACACACTGTATGCTAATGAGCCCAGCTGTCTGGCAGTTGAGACTACATTGTGATGTCATCAGTGTATTGTGACACGGGCAGTATAGAACTATAAACGCCAGAGTTGGCGGCCATCTTAAGGCAGTCTCTGCTGCAGCTGGAAGTGGGCAGATGTGTCCTCCTGTATCTCCCCCGAGAAGTCACAGGAGCTGGATAATTTTTATTTTTAACAGAGCACCTATTTAATTAAGCCCACAAGGGGGAGACAGCGGCCTACAAAAATCTAATTGTCCACGGCTGTAGCATTTAAAAAAAAGGTAGGTTCAATTCTTCCATGGACAGGAATAGGTAGGTAGGTAGGCAGGTAGGTTGGTTCAGTTCTTGTCATTTGGGGAATGCTTATGGGCAAGGCCTTATGCCTGGTAGTGCATGAAACGTCAGGAAGGCTCAGGCCAACCTTTAAAGATGGCGCAGCATTTGGGGTGCAAAAACGTCCAATGCACGTTTCCTTTAAAAGGACATATTTCTTCATTCAATGCATAGACATGACAACGTTTCAACATTGTGATGTCATCAGTCTATTGTGACACGGGCAATATAGAACTATAAATGCCAGAGCTTGGCGGCCATCTTAAGGCAGTCTCTGCTGCAGCTGGAAGTGGGCAGATGTGTCCTCCTGCATCTCCCCCGAAAAGCCACAGGAGCTGAAAAATGTTTATTTTTAAGGGAGCCCCTTTTTAATTTGGCCCACAAGAGGGAGACAGCAGCCTACAAAAATTCTACTATTGAATAAAAAAAAAAACGTAGGTTCAATTCTTCCATGGAGAGGAATAGGTAGGTAGGTCAGTTCAGTTCTTCTCATTTGGGAATGCTTATACGCAAAGCCTTATGCCTGGTGGGGCATGAAACATCAGGAAGGCTTGGGCCAACCTTTAAAAATGGAGCAGCATTTTCAGCAAGCTCAGGCAGCCTTCTGCAAGAACACACAATGCAATGCGGTGGATTTAAAATCTTTTGCATAGCATCGCCTTGTGAACCGCCCGCCCCTCATCCTCATTCCTCTTGCACCGGGCTCTCTCACGCATCTCATCCTAGGCTTGCAGTGCCTGCAGCACTCTTCCCCTCCCTCCTTTTGCAGGATGGTTCAGCAGGTGATTACTTTACAATCACTAGTTTCCCTCTGAAGGTGCGTCGCTCCGAGGGATCGCTTTGGCTGGTCGTATTTCGAGTGGGGAAGAACGGAACTTTTTCCCTGGGTTGACATTAATAGCGCTATTAAGAATAATGATAGATTATTATCATCGTCATCATCATCATCATCACCCTCAACAAAGGCTGAAGGATTTAAACGTACAGCAGGCCTTTTTCCCACCATACATAACTATAGATATGGATTATATATAAAAATAAATCTTGCTATTTGTAAAGCACCAAGTTATTCCGCAGCGCTTTCAAGAAATTTACTTATCACCCTACACTCTAGCATTATACCAACCTCGGAATGATGGAAGGCTGTGAATTATAGAAATGGATTATATCTAGATTATAGATAGATTATAAATATATATAAATTAATTATAATATATAAATAAATATTTATTATATATTATATGTAGTTTCTATCCTCTATATTGATTAATAATAGTCTTTATGATTATATTATATAATATATCGATAGATAGATAAATAGATAGATAGACAGATACACAGACATGCATACACACTGTATGCTAATGAGCCCAGCTGTCTGGCAGTTGAGACTACATTGTGATGTCATCAGTGTATTGTGACACGGGCAGTATAGAACTATAAACGCCAGAGTTGGCGGCCATCTTAAGGCAGTCTCTGCTGCAGCTGGAAGTGGGCAGATGTGTCCTCCTGTATCTCCCCCGAGAAGTCACAGGAGCTGGATATTTTTTATTTTTAACAGAGCACCTATTTAATTAAGCCCACAAGGGGGAGACAGCGGCCTACAAAAATCTAATTGTCCGCGGCTGTAGCATTTAAAAAAAAGGTAGGTTCAATTCTTCCATGGACAGGAATAGGTAGGTAGGTAGGCAGGTAGGTTGGTTCAGTTCTTGTCATTTGGGGAATGCTTATGGGCAAGGCCTTATGCCTGGTAGTGCATGAAACGTCAGGAAGGCTCAGGCCAACCTTTAAAGATGGCGCAGCATTTGGGGTGCAAAAACGTCCAATGCACGTTTCCTTTAAAAGGACATATTTCTTCATTCAATGCATAGACATGACAACGTTTCAACATTGTGATGTCATCAGTCTATTGTGACACGGGCAATATAGAACTATAAATGCCAGAGCTTGGCGGCCATCTTAAGGCAGTCTCTGCTGCAGCTGGAAGTGGGCAGATGTGTCCTCCTGCATCTCCCCCGAAAAGCCACAGGAGCTGAAAAATGTTTATTTTTAAGGGAGCCCCTTTTTAATTTGGCCCACATGAGGGAGACAGCAGCCTACAAAAATTCTACTATTGAATAAAAAAAAAAACGTAGGTTCAATTCTTCCATGGAGAGGAATAGGTAGGTAGGTCAGTTCAGTTCTTCTCATTTGGGAATGCTTATACGCAAAGCCTTATGCCTGGTGGGGCATGAAACATCAGGAAGGCTTGGGCCAACCTTTAAAAATGGAGCAGCATTTTCAGCAAGCTCAGGCAGCCTTCTGCAAGAACACACAATGCAATGCGGTGGATTTAAAATCTTTTGCATAGCATCGCCTTGTGAACCGCCCGCCCCTCATCCTCATTCCTCTTGCACCGGGCTCTCTCACGCATCTCATCCTAGGCTTGCAGTGCCTGCAGCACTCTTCCCCTCCCTCCTTTTGCAGGATGGTTCAGCAGGTGATAACTTTACAATCACTAGTTTCCCTCTGAAGGTGCGTCGCTCCGAGGGATCGCTTTGGCTGGTCGTATTTCGAGTGGGGAAGAACGGATCTTTTTCCCTGGGTTGACATTAATAGCACTATTAAGAATAATGATAGATTATTATCATCATCATCATCACCCTCAACAAAGGCTGAAGGATTTAAACGTACAGCAGGCCTTTTTCCCACCATACATAACTATAGATATGGATTATATATAAAAATAAATCTTGCTATTTGTAAAGCACCAAGTTATTCCGCAGCGCTTTCAAGAAATTTACTTATCACCCTACACTCTAGCATTATACCAACCTCGGAATGATGGAAGGCTGTGAATTATAGATATGGATTATATCTAGATTATAGATAGATTATAAATATATATAAATTAATTATAATATATAAATAAATATTTATTATATATTATATGTAGTTTCTATCCTCTATATTGATTAATAATAGTCTTTATGATTATATTATATAATATATCGATAGATAGATAAATAGATAGACAGATACACAGACATGCATACACACTGTATGCTAATGAGCCCAGCTGTCTGGCAGTTGAGACTGCATTGTGATGTCATCAGTGTATTGTGACACGGGCAGTATAGAACTATAAACGCCAGAGTTGGCGGCCATCTTAAGGCAGTCTCTGCTGCAGCTGGAAGTGGGCAGATGTGTCCTCCTGTATCTCCCCCGAGAAGTCACAGGAGCTGGATAATTTTTATTTTTAACAGAGCACCTATTTAATTAAGCCCACAAGGGGGAGACAGCGGCCTACAAAAATCTAATTGTCCGCGGCTGTAGCATTTAAAAAAAAGGTAGGTTCAATTCTTCCATGGACAGGAATAGGTAGGTAGGTAGGCAGGTAGGTTGGTTCAGTTCTTGTCATTTGGGGAATGCTTATGGGCAAGGCCTTATGCCTGGTAGTGCATGAAACGTCAGGAAGGCTCAGGCCAACCTTTAAAGATGGCGCAGCATTTGGGGTGCAAAAACGTCCAATGCACGTTTCCTTTAAAAGGACATATTTCTTCATTCAATGCATAGACATGACAACGTTTCAACATTGTGATGTCATCAGTCTATTGTGACACGGGCAATATATAACTATAAATGCCAGAGCTTGGCGGCCATCTTAAGGCAGTCTCTGCTGCAGCTGGAAGTGGGCAGATGTGTCCTCCTGCATCTCCCCCGAAAAGCCACAGGAGCTGAAAAATGTTTATTTTTAAGGGAGCCCCTTTTTAATTTGGCCCACAAGAGGGAGACAGCAGCCTACAAAAATTCTACTATTGAATAAAAAAAAAAACGTAGGTTCAATTCTTCCATGGAGAGGAATAGGTAGGTAGGTCAGTTCAGTTCTTCTCATTTGGGAATGCTTATACGCAAAGCCTTATGCCTGGTGGGGCATGAAACATCAGGAAGGCTTGGGCCAACCTTTAAAAATGGAGCAGCATTTTCAGCAAGCTCAGGCAGCCTTCTGCAAGAACACACAATGCAATGCGGTGGATTTAAAATCTTTTGCATAGCATCGCCTTGTGAACCGCCCGCCCCTCATCCTCATTCCTCTTGCACCGGGCTCTCTCACGCATCTCATCCTAGGCTTGCAGTGCCTGCAGCACTCTTCCCCTCCCTCCTTTTGCAGGATGGTTCAGCAGGTGATTACTTTACAATCACTAGTTTCCCTCTGAAGGTGCGTCGCTCCGAGGGATCGCTTTGGCTGGTCGTATTTCGAGTGGGGAAGAACGGAACTTTTTCCCTGGGTTGACATTAATAGCACTATTAAGAATAATGATAGATTATTATCATCGTCATCATCATCATCACCCTCAACAAAGGCTGAAGGATTTAAACGTACAGCAGGCCTTTTTCCCACCATACATAACTATAGATATGGATTATATATAAAAATAAATCTTGCTATTTGTAAAGCACCAATTTATTCCGCAGCGCTTTCAAGAAATTTACTTATCACCCTACACTCTAGCATTATACCAACCTCGGAATGATGGAAGGCTGTGAATTATAGATATGGATTATATCTAGATTATAGATAGATTATAAATATATATAAATTAATTATAATATATAAATAAATATTTATTATATATTATATGTAGTTTCTATCCTCTATATTGATTAATAATAGTCTTTATGATTATATTATATAATATATCGATAGATAGATAAATAGATAGATAGACAGATACACAGACATGCATACACACTGTATGCTAATGAGCCCAGCTGTCTGGCAGTTGAGACTACATTGTGATGTCATCAGTGTATTGTGACACGGGCAGTATAGAACTATAAACGCCAGAGTTGGCGGCCATCTTAAGGCAGTCTCTGCTGCAGCTGGAAGTGGGCAGATGTGTCCTCCTGTATCTCCCCCGAGAAGTCACAGGAGCTGGATAATTTTTATTTTTAACAGAGCACCTATTTAATTAAGCCCACAAGGGGGAGACAACGGCCTACAAAAATCTAATTGTCCGCGGCTGTAGCATTTAAAAAAAAGGTAGGTTCAATTCTTCCATGGACAGGAATAGGTAGGTAGGTAGGCAGGTAGGTTGGTTCAGTTCTTGTCATTTGGGGAATGCTTATGGGCAAGGCCTTATGCCTGGTAGTGCATGAAACGTCAGGAAGGCTCAGGCCAACCTTTAAAGATGGCGCAGCATTTGGGGTGCAAAAACGTCCAATGCACGTTTCCTTTAAAAGGACATATTTCTTCATTCAATGCATAGACATGACAACGTTTCAACATTGTGATGTCATCAGTCTATTGTGACACGGGCAATATAGAACTATAAATGCCAGAGCTTGGCGGCCATCTTAAGGCAGTCTCTGCTGCAGCTGGAAGTGGGCAGATGTGTCCTCCTGCATCTCCCCCGAAAAGCCACAGGAGCTGAAAAATGTTTATTTTTAAGGGAGCCCCTTTTTAATTTGGCCCACAAGAGGGAGACAGCAGCCTACAAAAATTCTACTATTGAATAAAAAAAAAAAACGTAGGTTCAATTCTTCCATGGAGAGGAATAGGTAGGTAGGTCAGTTCAGTTCTTCTCATTTGGGAATGCTTATACGCAAAGCCTTATGCCTGGTGGGGCATGAAACATCAGGAAGGCTTGGGCCAACCTTTAAAAATGGAGCAGCATTTTCAGCAAGCTCAGGCAGCCTTCTGCAAGAACACACAATGCAATGCGGTGGATTTAAAATCTTTTGCATAGCATCGCCTTGTGAACCGCCCGCCCCTCATCCTCATTCCTCTTGCACCGGGCTCTCTCACGCATCTCATCCTAGGCTTGCAGTGCCTGCAGCACTCTTCCCCTCCCTCCTTTTGCAGGATGGTTCAGCAGGTGATTACTTTACAATCACTAGTTTCCCTCTGAAGGTGCGTCGCTCCGAGGGATCGCTTTGGCTGGTCGTATTTCGAGTGGGGAAGAACAGAACTTTTTCCCTGGGTTGACATTAATAGCACTATTAAGAATAATGATAGATTATTATCATCGTCATCATCATCATCACCCTCAACAAAGGCTGAAGGATTTAAACGTACAGCAGGCCTTTTTCCCACCATACATAACTATAGATATGGATTATATATAAAAATAAATCTTGCTATTTGTAAAGCACCAATTTATTCCGCAGCGCTTTCAAGAAATTTACTTATCACCCTACACTCTAGCATTATACCAACCTCGGAATGATGGAAGGCTGTGAATTATAGATATGGATTATATCTAGATTATAGATAGATTATAAATATATATAAATTAATTATAATATATAAATAAATATTTATTATATATTATATGTAGTTTCTATCCTCTATATTGATTAATAATAGTCTTTATGATTATATTATATAATATATCGATAGATAGATAAATAGATAGATAGACAGATACACAGACATGCATACACACTGTATGCTAATGAGCCCAGCTGTCTGGCAGTTGAGACTACATTGTGATGTCATCAGTGTATTGTGACACGGGCAGTATAGAACTATAAACGCCAGAGTTGGCGGCCATCTTAAGGCAGTCTCTGCTGCAGCTGGAAGTGGGCAGATGTGTCCTCCTGTATCTCCCCCGAGAAGTCACAGGAGCTGGATAATTTTTATTTTTAACAGAGCACCTATTTAATTAAGCCCACAAGGGGGAGACAACGGCCTACAAAAATCTAATTGTCCGCGGCTGTAGCATTTAAAAAAAAGGTAGGTTCAATTCTTCCATGGACAGGAATAGGTAGGTAGGTAGGCAGGTAGGTTGGTTCAGTTCTTGTCATTTGGGGAATGCTTATGGGCAAGGCCTTATGCCTGGTAGTGCATGAAACGTCAGGAAGGCTCAGGCCAACCTTTAAAGATGGCGCAGCATTTGGGGTGCAAAAACGTCCAATGCACGTTTCCTTTAAAAGGACATATTTCTTCATTCAATGCATAGACATGACAACGTTTCAACATTGTGATGTCATCAGTCTATTGTGACACGGGCAATATAGAACTATAAATGCCAGAGCTTGGCGGCCATCTTAAGGCAGTCTCTACTGCAGCTGGAAGTGGGCAGATGTGTCCTCCTGCATCTCCCCCGAAAAGCCACAGGAGCTGAAAAATGTTTATTTTTAAGGGAGCCCCTTTTTAATTTGGCCCACAAGAGGGAGACAGCAGCCTACAAAAATTCTACTATTGAATAAAAAAAAAAAACGTAGGTTCAATTCTTCCATGGAGAGGAATAGGTAGGTAGGTCAGTTCAGTTCTTCTCATTTGGGAATGCTTATACGCAAAGCCTTATGCCTGGTGGGGCATGAAACATCAGGAAGGCTTGGGCCAACCTTTAAAAATGGAGCAGCATTTTCAGCAAGCTCAGGCAGCCTTCTGCAAGAACACACAATGCAATGCGGTGGATTTAAAATCTTTTGCATAGCATCGCCTTGTGAACCGCCCGCCCCTCATCCTCATTCCTCTTGCACCGGGCTCTCTCACGCATCTCATCCTAGGCTTGCAGTGCCTGCAGCACTCTTCCCCTCCCTCCTTTTGCAGGATGGTTCAGCAGGTGATTACTTTACAATCACTAGTTTCCCTCTGAAGGTGCGTCGCTCCGAGGGATCGCTTTGGCTGGTCGTATTTCGAGTGGGGAAGAACAGAACTTTTTCCCTGGGTTGACATTAATAGCACTATTAAGAATAATGATAGATTATTATCATCGTCATCATCATCATCACCCTCAACAAAGGCTGAAGGATTTAAACGTACAGCAGGCCTTTTTCCCACCATACATAACTATAGATATGGATTATATATAAAAATAAATCTTGCTATTTGTAAAGCACCAATTTATTCCGCAGCGCTTTCAAGAAATTTACTTATCACCCTACACTCTAGCATTATACCAACCTCGGAATGATGGAAGGCTGTGAATTATAGATATGGATTATATCTAGATTATAGATAGATTATAAATATATATAAATTAATTATAATATATAAATAAATATTTATTATATATTATATGTAGTTTCTATCCTCTATATTGATTAATAATAGTCTTTATGATTATATTATATAATATATCGATAGATAGATAAATAGATAGATAGACAGATACACAGACATGCATACACACTGTATGCTAATGAGCCCAGCTGTCTGGCAGTTGAGACTACATTGTGATGTCATCAGTGTATTGTGACACGGGCAGTATAGAACTATAAACGCCAGAGTTGGCGGCCATCTTAAGGCAGTCTCTGCTGCAGCTGGAAGTGGGCAGATGTGTCCTCCTGTATCTCCCCCGAGAAGTCACAGGAGCTGGATAATTTTTATTTTTAACAGAGCACCTATTTAATTAAGCCCACAAGGGGGAGACAGTGGCCTACAAAAATCTAATTGTCCGCGGCTGTAGCATTTAAAAAAAAGGTAGGTTCAATTCTTCCATGGACAGGAATAGGTAGGTAGGTAGGCAGGTAGGTTGGTTCAGTTCTTGTCATTTGGGGAATGCTTATGGGCAAGGCCTTATGCCTGGTAGTGCATGAAACGTCAGGAAGGCTCAGGCCAACCTTTAAAGATGGCGCAGCATTTGGGGTGCAAAAACGTCCAATGCACGTTTCCTTTAAAAGGACATATTTCTTCATTCAATGCATAGACATGACAACGTTTCAACATTGTGATGTCATCAGTCTATTGTGACACGGGCAATATAGAACTATAAATGCCAGAGCTTGGCGGCCATCTTAAGGCAGTCTCTGCTGCAGCTGGAAGTGGGCAGATGTGTCCTCCTGCATCTCCCCCGAAAAGCCACAGGAGCTGAAAAATGTTTATTTTTAAGGGAGCCCCTTTTTAATTTGGCCCACAAGAGGGAGACAGCAGCCTACAAAAATTCTACTATTGAATAAAAAAAAAAACGTAGGTTCAATTCTTCCATGGAGAGGAATAGGTAGGTAGGTCAGTTCAGTTCTTCTCATTTGGGAATGCTTATACGCAAAGCCTTATGCCTGGTGGGGCATGAAACATCAGGAAGGCTTGGGCCAACCTTTAAAAATGGAGCAGCATTTTCAGCAAGCTCAGGCAGCCTTCTGCAAGAACACACAATGCAATGCGGTGGATTTAAAATCTTTTGCATAGCATCGCCTTGTGAACCGCCCGCCCCTCATCCTCATTCCTCTTGCACCGGGCTCTCTCACGCATCTCATCCTAGGCTTGCAGTGCCTGCAGCACTCTTCCCCTCCCTCCTTTTGCAGGATGGTTCAGCAGGTGATTACTTTACAATCACTAGTTTCCCTCTGAAGGTGCGTCGCTCCGAGGGATCGCTTTGGCTGGTCGTATTTCGAGTGGGGAAGAACGGAACTTTTTCCCTGGGTTGACATTAATAGCACTATTAAGAATAATGATAGATTATTATCATCATCATCATCACCCTCAACAAAGGCTGAAGGATTTAAACGTACAGCAGGCCTTTTTCCCACCATACATAACTATAGATATGGATTATATATAAAAATAAATCTTGCTATTTGTAAAGCACCAATTTATTCCGCAGCGCTTTCAAGAAATTTACTTATCACCCTACACTCTAGCATTATACCAACCTCGGAATGATGGAAGGCTGTGAATTATAGATATGGATTATATCTAGATTATAGATAGATTATAAATATATATATAAATTAATTATAATATATAAATAAATATTTATAATATATTATATGTAGTTTCTATCCTCTATATTGATTAATAATAGTCTTTATGATTATATTATATAATATATTGATAGATAGATAAATAGATAGATAGACAGATACACAGACATGCATACACACTGTATGCTAATGAGCCCAGCTGTCTGGCAGTTGAGACTACATTGTGATGTCATCAGTGTATTGTGACACGGGCAGTATAGAACTATAAACGCCAGAGTTGGCGGCCATCTTAAGGCAGTCTCTGCTGCAGCTGGAAGTGGGCAGATGTGTCCTCCTGTATCTCCCCCGAGAAGTCACAGGAGCTGGATAATTTTTATTTTTAACAGAGCACCTATTTAATTAAGCCCACAAGGGGGAGACAACGGCCTACAAAAATCTAATTGTCCGCGGCTGTAGCATTTAAAAAAAAGGTAGGTTCAATTCTTCCATGGACACGAATAGGTAGGTAGGTAGGCAGGTAGGTTGGTTCAGTTCTTGTCATTTGGGGAATGCTTATGGGCAAGGCCTTATGCCTGGTAGTGCATGAAACGTCAGGAAGGCTCAGGCCAACCTTTAAAGATGGCGCAGCATTTGGGGTGCAAAAACGTCCAATGCACGTTTCCTTTAAAAGGACATATTTCTTCATTCAATGCATAGACATGACAACGTTTCAACATTGTGATGTCATCAGTCTATTGTGACACGGGCAATATAGAACTATAAATGCCAGAGCTTGGCGGCCATCTTAAGGCAGTCTCTGCTGCAGCTGGAAGTGGGCAGATGTGTCCTCCTGCATCTCCCCCGAAAAGCCACAGGAGCTGAAAAATGTTTATTTTTAAGGGAGCCCCTTTTTAATTTGGCCCACAAGAGGGAGACAGCAGCCTACAAAAATTCTACTATTGAATAAAAAAAAAAACGTAGGTTCAATTCTTCCATGGAGAGGAATAGGTAGGTAGGTCAGTTCAGTTCTTCTCATTTGGGAATGCTTATACGCAAAGCCTTATGCCTGGTGGGGCATGAAACATCAGGAAGGCTTGGGCCAACCTTTAAAAATGGAGCAGCATTTTCAGCAAGCTCAGGCAGCCTTCTGCAAGAACACACAATGCAATGCGGTGGATTTAAAATCTTTTGCATAGCATCGCCTTGTGAACCGCCCGCCCCTCATCCTCATTCCTCTTGCACCGGGCTCTCTCACGCATCTCATCCTAGGCTTGCAGTGCCTGCAGCACTCTTCCCCTCCCTCCTTTTGCAGGATGGTTCAGCAGGTGATTACTTTACAATCACTAGTTTCCCTCTGAAGGTGCGTCGCTCCGAGGGATCGCTTTGGCTGGTCGTATTTCGAGTGGGGAAGAACGGAACTTTTTCCCTGGGTTGACATTAATAGCACTATTAAGAATAATGATAGATTATTATCATCATCATCATCACCCTCAACAAAGGCTGAAGGATTTAAACGTACAGCAGGCCTTTTTCCCACCATACATAACTATAGATATGGATTATATATAAAAATAAATCTTGCTATTTGTAAAGCACCAAGTTATTCCGCAGCGCTTTCAAGAAATTTACTTATCACCCTACACTCTAGCATTATACCAACCTCGGAATGATGGAAGGCTGTGAATTATAGATATGGATTATATCTAGATTATAGATAGATTATAAATATATATAAATTAATTATAATATATAAATAAATATTTATAATATATTATATGTAGTTTCTATCCTCTATATTGATTAATAATAGTCTTTATGATTATATTATATAATATATCGATAGATAGATAAATAGATAGATAGACAGATACACAGACATGCATACACACTGTATGCTAATGAGCCCAGCTGTCTGGCAGTTGAGACTACATTGTGATGTCATCAGTGTATTGTGACACGGGCAGTATAGAACTATAAACGCCAGAGTTGGCGGCCATCTTAAGGCAGTCTCTGCTGCAGCTGGAAGTGGGCAGATGTGTCCTCCTGTATCTCCCCCGAGAAGTCACAGGAGCTGGATATTTTTTATTTTTAACAGAGCACCTATTTAATTAAGCCCACAAGGGGGAGACAGCGGCCTACAAAAATCTAATTGTCCGCGGCTGTAGCATTTAAAAAAAAGGTAGGTTCAATTCTTCCATGGACAGGAATAGGTAGGTAGGTAGGCAGGTAGGTTGGTTCAGTTCTTGTCATTTGGGGAATGCTTATGGGCAAGGCCTTATGCCTGGTAGTGCATGAAACGTCAGGAAGGCTCAGGCCAACCTTTAAAGATGGCGCAGCATTTGGGGTGCAAAAACGTCCAATGCACGTTTCCTTTAAAAGGACATATTTCTTCATTCAATGCATAGACATGACAACGTTTCAACATTGTGATGTCATCAGTCTATTGTGACACGGGCAATATAGAACTATAAATGCCAGAGCTTGGCGGCCATCTTAAGGCAGTCTCTGCTGCAGCTGGAAGTGGGCAGATGTGTCCTCCTGCATCTCCCCCGAAAAGCCACAGGAGCTGAAAAATGTTTATTTTTAAGGGAGCCCCTTTTTAATTTGGCCCACAAGAGGGAGACAGCAGCCTACAAAAATTCTACTATTGAATAAAAAAAAAAACGTAGGTTCAATTCTTCCATGGAGAGGAATAGGTAGGTAGGTCAGTTCAGTTCTTCTCATTTGGGAATGCTTATACGCAAAGCCTTATGCCTGGTGGGGCATGAAACATCAGGAAGGCTTGGGCCAACCTTTAAAAATGGAGCAGCATTTTCAGCAAGCTCAGGCAGCCTTCTGCAAGAACACACAATGCAATGCGGTGGATTTAAAATCTTTTGCATAGCATCGCCTTGTGAACCGCCCGCCCCTCATCCTCATTCCTCTTGCACCGGGCTCTCTCACGCATCTCATCCTAGGCTTGCAGTGCCTGCAGCACTCTTCCCCTCCCTCCTTTTGCAGGATGGTTCAGCAGGTGATTACTTTACAATCACTAGCATAGGCGTAGCGTCAGGGGGTGCTGGGGTCGCCATGGCGACCCGGCCCATGAGCTCAGGGGGCCCCGGAGCCGCCCTCCGACATACCCCCATGCACATTCAGTGCATTAATGGCTGACCGTTCTTTCCCCCGCATGATGTGGCAGTCAGAACAGCCAGCCTGAGAGGAAAAGCAGGGAGGTACTTACATGGGCCGGCAGGGGAGGAGGGAGGAGGTCACATGGGACGGCAGGGGACAGGGATCATGTGCTGCCCCCCCTGCTTCCTGCTGAACGGGGAAGCTTCTGAGTTTACCTCTCCTGCTGCTGCTGTCACATGGAGGAGAAGTGGACCGAGCCCTGGGGTAAGTGTGTATATCTGTGTGTGTGTGTATGTGTATATCTGTGTGTGTGTGTGTGTATATCTGTGTGTGTATATCTGTGTGTGTGTATATCTGTGTGTGTGTATATCTGTGTGTGTGTATATCTGTGTGTGTGTATATCTGTGTGTGTGTATATCTGTGTGTGTGTGTGTGTATATCTGTGTGTGTGTGTGTGTATATCTGTGTGTGTGTATATCTGTGTGTGTATATCTGTGTGTGTGTGTGTGTATCTGTGTGTGTGTGTGTATATCTGTGTGTGTGTGTGTATATCTGTGTGTGTGTGTGTGTGTGTATATCTGTGTGTGTGTGTGTATATCTGTGTGTGTGTGTATATCTGTGTGTGTGTGTATATCTGTGTGTGTGTGTATATCTGTGTGTGTATATCTGTGTGTGTGTGTATATCTGTGTGTGTGTGTATCTGTGTGTGTGTATATCTGTGTGTGTGTATCTGTGTGTGTGTATATCTGTGTGTGTGTGTGTGTATATCTGTGTGTGTGTGTGTGTGTATATCTGTGTGTGTGTGTGTGTGTATATCTGTGTGTGTGTATATCTGTGTGTGTGTGTGTATATCTGTGTGTGTGTATATCTCTGTGTGTGTGTGTGTGTGTGTGTATATCTGTGTGTGTGTATCTCTCTCTCTCCCTCTCCTTCTCCCTGGATTTACTGTATTTATTTGCACCCTTTACACGCAATTAAAAACCGCATCAAAACAACATGCAGTTATTAATAGTGTCTGCAGCTCCTTTACGGTGACTACCCACTACATTTTTTTTGTCACGGCGAAATTTGCAGCGTTTTTTTTTCTGTAGGGGTCTGTGGGACTTGTAATGCTAAAATAACGATCGCGCAAAATCGCAATTTACCGCGAAATCGCGTTTTGCGCGATCGTGATTTTAACATTACAAGTCCTATAGACCCCTGCAGAAAAAAAAAACGCTGCAAATTTCGTCGTGAAAAAAACCTCTAGTGGGCAGTCACCCTAATACCGTACGCGGTCTTTAAATACTGCATGCAGGTTTTTATGTGTCTTAATTGTGGTTCTAAAGTGCAACATAAACACGACCCCCCTGAGGCCGCT
Organism: Eleutherodactylus coqui; assembly: GCF_035609145.1. Lineage (NCBI taxonomy): Eukaryota > Metazoa > Chordata > Amphibia > Anura > Eleutherodactylidae > Eleutherodactylus > Eleutherodactylus coqui. The sequence goes on along the minus strand of NC_089838.1, from coordinate 40,052,428 downwards.
CTCACACGTGTTCAGAAAACGCAGCTCAAAATCGTGGCATTTTTACCGTAATTTCGAGCAGCGTTTTCGAACACAGATTACAGCGTTTGACAGCACTCTTCAATGCACCCCATCATTGTGATGGGTGATGAGGTGTATTAAAAACCATAAAAATGCAGGAACAGAACAGACAGCTCTCGAAAATCACAGCGTTAGAAACACCGTGTTCGAGCGCAAATTTGAGTAACCTCATCGAAATCTAAGGGAGTGTTGTACCGCGGTTAGTACGGCGCTCGTGGCGCTGTGCTAATAGCGGTAAAAAGAGGTGTGTGTGAGAGTGGCCTGCGGGGCTACAAACAAATATTCATGTGCAGGAAATGTGTCATGTTTGGAAAGATTACGCCAAGGGGGAGATCATGTATGCAGCACGATCTAAGTATGGGTACGGGGGCGTGTGGGGTGGAGGCCCGGGGTGGGGGGGCCCCGAGCTGAACTTTTGCACCCGGGCCCCTGAGCCTTTAGGTACGCCCCTGATCACTAGTTTCCCTCTGAAGGTGCGTCGCTCCGAGGGATCGCTTTGGCTGGTCGTATTTCGAGTGGGGAAGAACGGAACTTTTTCCCTGGGTTGACATTAATAGCACTATTAAGAATAATGATAGATTATTATCATCATCATCATCATCACCCTCAACAAAGGCTGAAGGATTTAAACGTACAGCAGGCCTTTTTCCCACCATACATAACTATAGATATGGATTATATATAAAAATAAATCTTGCTATTTGTAAAGCACCAATTTATTCCGCAGCGCTTTCAAGAAATTTACTTATCACCCTACACTCTAGCATTATACCAACCTCGGAATGATGGAAGGCTGTGAATTATAGATATGGATTATATCTAGATTATAGATAGATTATAAATATATATAAATTAATTATAATATATAAATGAATATTTATAATATATTATATGTAGTTTCTATCCTCTATATTGATTAATAATAGTCTTTATGATTATATTATATAATATATCGATAGATAGATAAATAGATAGATAGACAGATACACAGACATGCATACACACTGTATGCTAATGAGCCCAGCTGTCTGGCAGTTGAGACTACATTGTGATGTCATCAGTGTATTGTGACACGGGCAGTATAGAACTATAAACGCCAGAGTTGGCGGCCATCTTAAGGCAGTCTCTGCTGCAGCTGGAAGTGGGCAGATGTGTCCTCCTGTATCTCCCCCGAGAAGTCACAGGAGCTGGATAATTTTTATTTTTAACAGAGCACCTATTTAATTAAGCCCACAAGGGGGAGACAGCGGCCTACAAAAATCTAATTGTCCGCGGCTGTAGCATTTAAAAAAAAGGTAGGTTCAATTCTTCCATGGACAGGAATAGGTAGGTAGGTAGGCAGGTAGGTTGGTTCAGTTCTTGTCATTTGGGGAATGCTTATGGGCAAGGCCTTATGCCTGGTAGTGCATGAAACGTCAGGAAGGCTCAGGCCAACCTTTAAAGATGGCGCAGCATTTGGGGTGCAAAAACGTCCAATGCACGTTTCCTTTAAAAGGACATATTTCTTCATTCAATGCATAGACATGACAACGTTTCAACATTGTGATGTCATCAGTCTATTGTGACACGGGCAATATAGAACTATAAATGCCAGAGCTTGGCGGCCATCTTAAGGCAGTCTCTGCTGCAGCTGGAAGTGGGCAGATGTGTCCTCCTGCATCGCCCCCGAAAAGCCACAGGAGCTGAAAAATGTTTATTTTTAAGGGAGCCCCTTTTTAATTTGGCCCACAAGAGGGAGACAGCAGCCTACAAAAATTCTACTATTGAATAAAAAAAAAAACGTAGGTTCAATTCTTCCATGGAGAGGAATAGGTAGGTAGGTCAGTTCAGTTCTTCTCATTTGGGAATGCTTATACGCAAAGCCTTATGCCTGGTGGGGCATGAAACATCAGGAAGGCTTGGGCCAACCTTTAAAAATGGAGCAGCATTTTCAGCAAGCTCAGGCAGCCTTCTGCAAGAACACACAATGCAATGCGGTGGATTTAAAATCTTTTGCATAGCATCGCCTTGTGAACCGCCCGCCCCTCATCCTCATTCCTCTTGCACCGGGCTCTCTCACGCATCTCATCCTAGGCTTGCAGTGCCTGCAGCACTCTTCCCCTCCCTCCTTTTGCAGGATGGTTCAGCAGGTGATTACTTTACAATCACTAGTTTCCCTCTGAAGGTGCGTCGCTCCGAGGGATCGCTTTGGCTGGTCGTATTTCGAGTGGGGAAGAACGGAACTTTTTCCCTGGGTTGACATTAATAGCACTATTAAGAATAATGATAGATTATTATCGTCATCATCATCATCATCACCCTCAACAAAGGCTGAAGGATTTAAACGTACAGCAGGCCTTTTTCCCACCATACATAACTATAGATATGGATTATATATAAAAATAAATCTTGCTATTTGCAAAGCACCAATTTATTCCGCAGCGCTTTCAAGAAATTTACTTATCACCCTACACTCTAGCATTATACCAACCTCGGAATGATGGAAGGCTGTGAATTATAGATATGGATTATATCTAGATTATAGATAGATTATAAATATATATAAATTAATTATAATATATAAATAAATATTTATAATATATTATATGTAGTTTCTATCCTCTATATTGATTAATAATAGTCTTTATGATTATATTATATAATATATCGATAGATAGATAAATAGATAGATAGACAGATACACAGACATGCATACACACTGTATGCTAATGAGCCCAGCTGTCTGGCAGTTGAGACTACATTGTGATGTCATCAGTGTATTGTGACACGGGCAGTATAGAACTATAAACGCCAGAGTTGGCGGCCATCTTAAGGCAGTCTCTGCTGCAGCTGGAAGTGGGCAGATGTGTCCTCCTGCATCGCCCCCGAAAAGCCACAGGAGCTGAAAAATGTTTATTTTTAAGGGAGCCCCTTTTTAATTTGGCCCACAAGAGGGAGACAGCAGCCTACAAAAATTCTACTATTGAATAAAAAAAAAAACCGTAGGTTCAATTCTTCCATGGAGAGGAATAGGTAGGTAGGTCAGTTCAGTTCTTCTCATTTGGGAATGCTTATACGCAAAGCCTTATGCCTGGTGGGGCATGAAACATCAGGAAGGCTTGGGCCAACCTTTAAAAATGGAGCAGCATTTTCAGCAAGCTCAGGCAGCCTTCTGCAAGAACACACAATGCAATGCGGTGGATTTAAAATCTTTTGCATAGCATCGCCTTGTGAACCGCCCGCCCCTCATCCTCATTCCTCTTGCACCGGGCTCTCTCACGCATCTCATCCTAGGCTTGCAGTGCCTGCAGCACTCTTCCCCTCCCTCCTTTTGCAGGATGGTTCAGCAGGTGATTACTTTACAATCACTAGTTTCCCTCTGAAGGTGCGTCGCTCCGAGGGATCGCTTTGGCTGGTCGTATTTCGAGTGGGGAAGAACGGAACTTTTTCCCTGGGTTGTCATTAATAGCACTATTAAGAATAATGATAGATTATTATCATCATCATCATCATCATCACCCTCAACAAAGGCTGAAGGATTTAAACGTACAGCAGGCCTTTTTCCCACCATACATAACTATAGATATGGATTATATATAAAAATAAATCTTGCTATTTGTAAAGCACCAATTTATTCCGCAGCGCTTTCAAGAAATTTACTTATCACCCTACACTCTAGCATTATACCAACCTCGGAATGATGGAAGGCTGTGAATTATAGATATGGATTATATCTAGATTATAGATAGATTATAAATATATATAAATTAATTATAATATATAAATAAATATTTATAATATATTATATGTAGTTTCTATCCTCTATATTGATTAATAATAGTCTTTATGATTATATTATATAATATATCGATAGATAGATAAATAGATAGATAGACAGATACACAGACATGCATACACACTGTATGCTAATGAGCCCAGCTGTCTGGCAGTTGAGACTACATTGTGATGTCATCAGTGTATTGTGACACGGGCAGTATAGAACTATAAACGCCAGAGTTGGCGGCCATCTTAAGGCAGTCTCTGCTGCAGCTGGAAGTGGGCAGATGTGTCCTCCTGTATCTCCCCCGAGAAGTCACAGGAGCTGGATAATTTTTATTTTTAACAGAGCACCTATTTAATTAAGCCCACAAGGGGGAGACAGCGGCCTACAAAAATCTAATTGTCCGCGGCTGTAGCATTTAAAAAAAAGGTAGGTTCAATTCTTCCATGGACAGGAATAGGTAGGTAGGTAGGCAGGTAGGTTGGTTCAGTTCTTATCATTTGGGGAATGCTTATGGGCAAGGCCTTATGCCTGGTAGTGCATGAAACGTCAGGAAGGCTCAGGCCAACCTTTAAAGATGGCGCAGCATTTGGGGTGCAAAAACGTCCAATGCACGTTTCCTTTAAAAGGACATATTTCTTCATTCAATGCATAGACATGACAACGTTTCAACATTGTGATGTCATCAGTCTATTGTGACACGGGCAATATAGAACTATAAATGCCAGAGCTTGGCGGCCATCTTAAGGCAGTCTCTGCTGCAGCTGGAAGTGGGCAGATGTGTCCTCCTGCATCTCCCCCGAAAAGCCACAGGAGCTGAAAAATGTTTATTTTTAAGGGAGCCCCTTTTTAATTTGGCCCACAAGAGGGAGACAGCAGCCTACAAAAATTCTACTATTGAATAAAAAAAAAAACGTAGGTTCAATTCTTCCATGGAGAGGAATAGGTAGGTAGGTCAGTTCAGTTCTTCTCATTTGGGAATGCTTATACGCAAAGCCTTATGCCTGGTGGGGCATGAAACATCAGGAAGGCTTGGGCCAACCTTTAAAAATGGAGCAGCATTTTCAGCAAGCTCAGGCAGCCTTCTGCAAGAACACACAATGCAATGCGGTGGATTTAAAATCTTTTGCATAGCATCGCCTTGTGAACCGCCCGCCCCTCATCCTCATTCCTCTTGCACCGGGCTCTCTCACGCATCTCATCCTAGGCTTGCAGTGCCTGCAGCACTCTTCCCCTCCCTCCTTTTGCAGGATGGTTCAGCAGGTGATTACTTTACAATCACTAGTTTCCCTCTGAAGGTGCGTCGCTCCGAGGGATCGCTTTGGCTGGTCGTATTTCGAGTGGGGAAGAACGGAACTTTTTCCCTGGGTTGACATTAATAGCACTATTAAGAATAATGATAGATTATTATCATCGTCATCATCATCATCACCCTCAACAAAGGCTGAAGGATTTAAACGTACAGCAGGCCTTTTTCCCACCATACATAACTATAGATATGGATTATATATAAAAAGAAATCTTGCTATTTGTAAAGCACCAATTTATTCCGCAGCGCTTTCAAGAAATTTACTTATCACCCTACACTCTAGCATTATACCAACCTCGGAATGATGGAAGGCTGTGAATTATAGATATGGATTATATCTAGATTATAGATAGATTATAAATATATATAAATTAATTATAATATATAAATAAATATTTATAATATATTATATGTAGTTTCTATCCTCTATATTGATTAATAATAGTCTTTATGATTATATTATATAATATATCGATAGATAGATAAATAGATAGATAGACAGATACACAGACATGCATACACACTGTATGCTAATGAGCCCAGCTGTCTGGCAGTTGAGACTACATTGTGATGTCATCAGTGTATTGTGACACGGGCAGTATAGAACTATAAACGCCAGAGTTGGCGGCCATCTTAAGGCAGTCTCTGCTGCAGCTGGAAGTGGGCAGATGTGTCCTCCTGCATCGCCCCCGAAAAGCCACAGGAGCTGAAAAATGTTTATTTTTAAGGGAGCCCCTTTTTAATTTGGCCCACAAGAGGGAGACAGCAGCCTACAAAAATTCTACTATTGAATAAAAAAAAAAACCGTAGGTTCAATTCTTCCATGGAGAGGAATAGGTAGGTAGGTCAGTTCAGTTCTTCTCATTTGGGAATGCTTATACGCAAAGCCTTATGCCTGGTGGGGCATGAAACATCAGGAAGGCTTGGGCCAACCTTTAAAAATGGAGCAGCATTTTCAGCAAGCTCAGGCAGCCTTCTGCAAGAACACACAATGCAATGCGGTGGATTTAAAATCTTTTGCATAGCATCGCCTTGTGAACCGCCCGCCCCTCATCCTCATTCCTCTTGCACCGGGCTCTCTCACGCATCTCATCCTAGGCTTGCAGTGCCTGCAGCACTCTTCCCCTCCCTCTTTTTGCAGGATGGTTCAGCAGGTGATTACTTTACAATCACTAGTTTCCCTCTGAAGGTGCGTCGCTCCGAGGGATCGCTTTGGCTGGTCGTATTTCGAGTGGGGAAGAACGGAACTTTTTCCCTGGGTTGTCATTAATAGCACTATTAAGAATAATGATAGATTATTATCATCATCATCATCATCATCACCCTCAACAAAGGCTGAAGGATTTAAACGTACAGCAGGCCTTTTTCCCACCATACATAACTATAGATATGGATTATATATAAAAATAAATCTTGCTATTTGTAAAGCACCAATTTATTCCGCAGCGCTTTCAAGAAATTTACTTATCACCCTACACTCTAGCATTATACCAACCTCGGAATGATGGAAGGCTGTGAATTATAGATATGGATTATATCTAGATTATAGATAGATTATAAATATATATAAATTAATTATAATATATAAATAAATATTTATAATATATTATATGTAGTTTCTATCCTCTATATTGATTAATAATAGTCTTTATGATTATATTATATAATATATCGATAGATAGATAAATAGATAGATAGACAGATACACAGACATGCATACACACTGTATGCTAATGAGCCCAGCTGTCTGGCAGTTGAGACTACATTGTGATGTCATCAGTGTATTGTGACACGGGCAGTATAGAACTATAAACGCCAGAGTTGGCGGCCATCTTAAGGCAGTCTCTGCTGCAGCTGGAAGTGGGCAGATGTGTCCTCCTGTATCTCCCCCGAGAAGTCACAGGAGCTGGATAATTTTTATTTTTAACAGAGCACCTATTTAATTAAGCCCACAAGGGGGAGACAGCGGCCTACAAAAATCTAATTGTCCGCGGCTGTAGCATTTAAAAAAAAGATAGGTTCAATTCTTCCATGGACAGGAATAGGTAGGTAGGTAGGCAGGTAGGTTGGTTCAGTTCTTATCATTTGGGGAATGCTTATGGGCAAGGCCTTATGCCTGGTAGTGCATGAAACGTCAGGAAGGCTCAGGCCAACCTTTAAAGATGGCGCAGCATTTGGGGTGCAAAAACGTCCAATGCACGTTTCCTTTAAAAGGACATATTTCTTCATTCAATGCATAGACATGACAACGTTTCAACATTGTGATGTCATCAGTCTATTGTGACACGGGCAATATAGAACTATAAATGCCAGAGCTTGGCGGCCATCTTAAGGCAGTCTCTGCTGCAGCTGGAAGTGGGCAGATGTGTCCTCCTGCATCTCCCCCGAAAAGCCACAGGAGCTGAAAAATGTTTATTTTTAAGGGAGCCCCTTTTTAATTTGGCCCACAAGAGGGAGACAGCAGCCTACAAAAATTCTACTATTGAATAAAAAAAAAAAAACGTAGGTTCAATTCTTCCATGGAGAGGAATAGGTAGGTAGGTCAGTTCAGTTCTTCTCATTTGGGAATGCTTATACGCAAAGCCTTATGCCTGGTGGGGCATGAAACATCAGGAAGGCTTGGGCCAACCTTTAAAAATGGAGCAGCATTTTCAGCAAGCTCAGGCAGCCTTCTGCAAGAACACACAATGCAATGCGGTGGATTTAAAATCTTTTGCATAGCATCGCCTTGTGAACCGCCCGCCCCTCATCCTCATTCCTCTTGCACCGGGCTCTCTCACGCATCTCATCCTAGGCTTGCAGTGCCTGCAGCACTCTTCCCCTCCCTCCTTTTGCAGGATGGTTCAGCAGGTGATTACTTTACAATCACTAGTTTCCCTCTGAAGGTGCGTCGCTCCGAGGGATCGCTTTGGCTGGTCGTATTTCGAGTGGGGAAGAACGGAACTTTTTCCCTGGGTTGACATTAATAGCACTATTAAGAATAATGATAGATTATTATCATCATCATCATCATCATCATCACCCTCAACAAAGGCTGAAGGATTTAAACGTACAGCAGGCCTTTTTCCCACCATACATAACTATAGATATGGATTATATATAAAAATAAATCTTGCTATTTGTAAAGCACCAATTTATTCCGCAGCGCTTTCAAGAAATTTACTTATCACCCTACACTCTAGCATTATACCAACCTCGGAATGATGGAAGGCTGTGAATTATAGATATGGATTATATCTAGATTATAGATAGATTATAAATATATATAAATTAATTATAATATATAAATAAATATTTATTATATATTATATGTAGTTTCTATCCTCTATATTGATTAATAATAGTCTTTATGATTATATTATATAATATATCGATAGATAGATAAATAGATAGATAGACAGATACACAGACATGCATACACACTGTATGCTAATGAGCCCAGCTGTCTGGCAGTTGAGACTACATTGTGATGTCATCAGTGTATTGTGACACGGGCAGTATAGAACTATAAACGCCAGAGTTGGCGGCCATCTTAAGGCAGTCTCTGCTGCAGCTGGAAGTGGGCAGATGTGTCCTCCTGTATCTCCCCCGAGAAGTCACAGGAGCTGGATAATTTTTATTTTTAACAGAGCACCTATTTAATTAAGCCCACAAGGGGGAGACAGCGGCCTACAAAAATCTAATTGTCCGCGGCTGTAGCATTTAAAAAAAAGGTAGGTTCAATTCTTCCATGGACAGGAATAGGTAGGTAGGTAGGCAGGTAGGTTGGTTCAGTTCTTGTCATTTGGGGAATGCTTATGGGCAAGGCCTTATGCCTGGTAGTGCATGAAACGTCAGGAAGGCTCAGGCCAACCTTTAAAGATGGCGCAGCATTTGGGGTGCAAAAACGTCCAATGCACGTTTCCTTTAAAAGGACATATTTCTTCATTCAATGCATAGACATGACAACGTTTCAACATTGTGATGTCATCAGTCTATTGTGACACGGGCAATATAGAACTATAAATGCCAGAGCTTGGCGGCCATCTTAGGGCAGTCTCTGCTGCAGCTGGAAGTGGGCAGATGTGTCCTCCTGCATCTCCCCCGAAAAGCCACAGGAGCTGAAAAATGTTTATTTTTAAGGGAGCCCCTTTTTAATTTGGCCCACAAGAGGGAGACAGCAGCCTACAAAAATTCTACTATTGAATAAAAAAAAAAACGTAGGTTCAATTCTTCCATGGAGAGGAATAGGTAGGTAGGTCAGTTCAGTTCTTCTCATTTGGGAATGCTTATACGCAAAGCCTTATGCCTGGTGGGGCATGAAACATCAGGAAGGCTTGGGCCAACCTTTAAAAATGGAGCAGCATTTTCAGCAAGCTCAGGCAGCCTTCTGCAAGAACACACAATGCAATGCGGTGGATTTAAAATCTTTTGCATAGCATCGCCTTGTGAACCGCCCGCCCCTCATCCTCATTCCTCTTGCACCGGGCTCTCTCACGCATCTCATCCTAGGCTTGCAGTGCCTGCAGCACTCTTCCCCTCCCTCCTTTTGCAGGATGGTTCAGCAGGTGATTACTTTACAATCACTAGTTTCCCTCTGAAGGTGCGTCGCTCCGAGGGATCGCTTTGGCTGGTCGTATTTCGAGTGGGGAAGAACGGAACTTTTTCCCTGGGTTGACATTAATAGCACTATTAAGAATAATGATAGATTATTATCATCGTCATCATCATCATCACCCTCAACAAAGGCTGAAGGATTTAAACGTACAGCAGGCCTTTTTCCCACCATACATAACTATAGATATGGATTATATATAAAAATAAATCTTGCTATTTGTAAAGCACCAATTTATTCCGCAGCGCTTTCAAGAAATTTACTTATCACCCTACACTCTAGCATTATACCAACCTCGGAATGATGGAAGGCTGTGAATTATAGATATGGATTATATCTAGATTATAGATAGATTATAAATATATATAAATTAATTATAATATATAAATAAATATTTATAATATATTATATGTAGTTTCTATCCTCTATATTGATTAATAATAGTCTTTATGATTATATTATATAATATATCGATAGATAGATAAATAGATAGATAGACAGATACACAGACATGCATACACACTGTATGCTAATGAGCCCAGCTGTCTGGCAGTTGAGACTACATTGTGATGTCATCAGTGTATTGTGACACGGGCAGTATAGAACTATAAACGCCAGAGTTGGCGGCCATCTTAAGGCAGTCTCTGCTGCAGCTGGAAGTGGGCAGATGTGTCCTCCTGTATCTCCCCCGAGAAGTCACAGGAGCTGGATAATTTTTATTTTTAACAGAGCACCTATTTAATTAAGCCCACAAGGGGGAGACAGCGGCCTACAAAAATCTAATTGTCCGCGGCTGTAGCATTTAAAAAAAAGGTAGGTTCAATTCTTCCATGGACAGGAATAGGTAGGTAGGTAGGCAGGTAGGTTGGTTCAGTTCTTGTCATTTGGGGAATGCTTATGGGCAAGACCTTATGCCTGGTAGTGCATGAAACGTCAGGAAGGCTCAGGCCAACCTTTAAAGATGGCGCAGCATTTGGGGTGCAAAAACGTCCAATGCACGTTTCCTTTAAAAGGACATATTTCTTCATTCAATGCATAGACATGACAACGTTTCAACATTGTGATGTCATCAGTCTATTGTGACACGGGCAATATAGAACTATAAATGCCAGAGCTTGGCGGCCTTCTTAAGGCAGTCTCTGCTGCAGCTGGAAGTGGGCAGATGTGTCCTCCTGCATCTCCCCCGAAAAGCCACAGGAGCTGAAAAATGTTTATTTTTAAGGGAGCCCCTTTTTAATTTGGCCCACAAGAGGGAGACAGCAGCCTACAAAAATTCTACTATTGAATAAAAAAAAAACGTAGGTTCAATTCTTCCATGGAGAGGAATAGGTAGGTAGGTCAGTTCAGTTCTTCTCATTTGGGAATGCTTATACGCAAAGCCTTATGCCTGGTGGGGCATGAAACATCAGGAAGGCTTGGGCCAACCTTTAAAAATGGAGCAGCATTTTCAGCAAGCTCAGGCAGCCTTCTGCAAGAACACACAATGCAATGCGGTGGATTTAGACTGGGGGGACTTAACACTTACTTTAGCTCCCCAATAAACAAATAATACGTACAACATCTGCTGGCTTGTTGTGGGTAGGCCACAGCCTTTATTTAACCATATAAACTTTATTTCAAACGTAAATCACTTTCTCTTTACCTTCCATGCCAAATTAAATGTCCATTTTTTCACTGAAACTTGTTCTTGTATACTGTGGCATAAGAAGGCCCTTAACGGCCTGTAAAGCCCTACCCTTCCTAGCTGGCATGGAAGTCCTAACTACCGCCACGAAGGATGCAGCATATTTCTATGCTGCACTCCGCCCCCCACATGCCAGCAATAATGCCGACTCCACCCCATCCTGCAATCTAGACAGGAAAATATCTAACCCTATCTCACTAAGATGAACCCCGTCACCCCGCATCATCCCGCGCTCTCTTCTCTCCAGCTCCCAATGACGGATGGCTATTCCGCCCAAGGCTTGCACGTGCTTCGATATCCTGAAGTTAACCGTTCTCCGTACTCGCTCAATCGCCTCGTTATCTCGCGCTTCCCTCCAGATTCTTCTGGCCACTATGTCTGACCAGACAATTATCATCCGCTTAAAGAACAGTTTAAAACGATAAATGTCCTCTTTCATCAGGGAAATGAGCTCCGCTACTTTTATTTTTCCGAGGTCATTTCCTCCTGCATGAATGACTAGTATTACTTTATCATTCTCCCAACTGCTGATTCTCAATACCTCCTGGAGCAGCCTGGGCCATTGCAAACCTCTAATCCCTCTCCAATGTACTGGAATATTGAGGCCTAAATTGCCTCCGATAGGCCTATCTCTGGCTCTCCTCTCGGCCCAGTATATATATGAGTGGCCTATCACCCATACCGACCAATCCGTAACTGTAAATAAATAAAGAAAACATACACCGAAAAGAAACATCACAACCAATGTATAACTTATATGAAAACTCTAAGGTCTGGTCGCACATAAGACCTGTACGCATCTGATCTCCAGCGACCCACTCTTTTAATGCCCTCGATACCCATGCCGCACGAAAAAGCGGACGTCGCAGCCCCTATCCTAAATGAGTGTGATCCGAAATCCTTTGGGTTGAGGCCCAATTTATTCAGACTACCGCGCATGACCGCCGTGAACTGGTATTTGGTTAACGGGAGGCCCGACGCATGCTTCAAAAACGGGCCCGTTCCGCAGTGTCGTTCCAAAAACCCCGTTATCAAAATTACCGGACACCATTTTGTTCCCAATTTGCCTATCCTGATCCATTCTCCAACCCCGTAAACATCTGTTTTTGATCTCCGAACGCCAATTTTAATGCAGTCTCCGTCAACTAACACGTCTCCGTACATCAGTCCCCCAGGTCTAATTTTACTCGCTGACACTAATTCCCCAATCCGCAATGCTGCGAAAAAGGCAATTACGAAGGCCACGCGGAAAAGCTCCACCTCGGAGCCCTCCTCGCAAACCTCTCCCAGTACTTCCAATATAGCATTTAGCAATTCAAACGTGATCGGTCTCCTTCCGTCCTTAATTACTTTGTCCTTCTTCCACCCTTTAATAATCTGTCCAAAAACGAAATCTTTAGTTACATCCCTCGACCCGTGTAACCGCAGTAAAAAGGCCACCGCCGTCAACTGTTTTTTGGCCGCGTCCGCCGACGCCCCCTTTTTACGCATTGCCGCTAATGTGTCTAAAGTTACCGCCTTCGCTCTTTCTTCCGAAGGAAACTTTCCACCCGCTGCCGCTATCCACTCTTTCCATACGTTATTATACCGTCTCCATGTGGTACTTGAAACTGACATCTTTACGAGAGCTAATAGCTCTCTTCTATCATTTCCCACAAGAAAGCAGGGCAACATACCCCCTCGACCTCCGCCGTCGGGTGCAGCTCCCTGAATGTTGACATCTGAAAGCGAGAAAGAGCATCAGCAGTAGCATTCAAATAACCCGGTACATATCGTGCTTTAAATCTTACGTTGTGCTGTAAACACCGTAGAACCAAATGGCGTAATGCCGCCAGCACCAACGTTGATGACGACGATTGCCTGTTTACCACCTGTACCACCGACTGGTTATCGGACCAGAAACAGATATTCTTATTGGCCAACCTCAGGCCCCAAATCTCCATTGCCACCATTAACGGGAATATCTCCAAAAGTGCCACATTTTTTACCCATTGCTTCTGCTTCCAAGAACTTGGCCAAGCAGCGCAACACCACCGGTTACCAAATAGAACTCCAAAACCATGTGATCCAGCTGCATCCGACACCAAACCGATCTCCTCGTTTTGCCTCTCATCCTCCGGGCATATAACCTGGCCGTTGAAAGAACCGAGGAACACTCTCCATACATGCAAGTCCAACTTCATTCCTTTCGACACTCTGATAAAATGATGGGGCTCTCTTGCCCCTCTTGTTGCCAATGACAACCGCCGAGAGAAAGCTCGTCCCATCGGAATGACCTTGCACGCGAAATTAATTAAACCTAACAGAACTTGCAGCTGGTGAAGTGTAACTTTCCGCGAACTGCCCACCAAATCCACTGCTTGCCGCAAACGCGCCACCTTATCATCGGGCAAGCGGAAAATCATCTCCACCGTGTCAATTTTGATACCTAAAAAACTTAGCCTTGACACTGGGCCCACTGTTTTCTCAACCGACAATGGCACACCTGCCTTACGCATTAAAGAACGAAAAGACGAAAGTAAAAACTCGCAAACCGTCGAATTAGCTTGTCCAACAAAAAGAAAATCGTCTAGATAGTGCAAAACCGATGCGCTGCCCGTCTCAACCTTTAACATCCACTCCAAAAAGGAGCTGAAAACCTCGAAATAATAACAAGAGATCGAGCAGCCCATTGGCAGGCACATATCCACAAAAAACTGGTCCTCAATTTTGCACCCCAGCAGATGGAAGCACTGTGGGTGCACCGGCAAGAGGCGGAAAGCCGATTCTATATCGGCTTTCGCTAACCATGCACCTCTGCCCGCCTTTCTAACCAACTCAACTGCCCCATCAAATGATGCATATGACACCGCCGCTTGCTCCTTTGCTATCCCGTCGTTAACGGATTCCCCGGACGGGTATGATAAATGGTGTATGAGTCTAAACTTGCCAGTTTCTTTCTTTGGTACTAGGCCCAAAGGAGAAACCCGCAAGTTGCTGAAAGGCGGCTCCAGAAATGGCCCCGCCATTCGTCCCAACTCTACTTCCTTTAACAACTTTTCAAGCACTAACTCTTTGTTATCGCGAGCGGATTTTAAATTTTGGCAAAATGACGCAGCAGAAACGTTAGAATGCGGGATGAAGAAACCTTCAGCGAAACCCGCCCTAAGCAGGCTTGCTTCCGGTCTCCGTGGGTACCGGTCGAGCCACGGCTCCAGGTACTGAACGCTCACCGGCGTTCGCCCCTGTGCCGGGAAGTCCCGCCGCTCGTTGACGCCGAAAACATCGCATCGCTGTATGCGACCCGCCGCAAATAGAGCATTCGTGTCTAAATTTGCACGATGCCTGGAAACGGCAGTGGCCCTCGTTGAAGGCCCAGCATGATCCAGATGGCTTAGGGGCCACAGGAGTCTGCTGTCCGCCGGCGCCTGTGGCCGTTCCATGAAAGCTAGATCTCGTCGGTTTCTGAGCCAGTATCAGCTGGATCCACACGTCTGTAGCCTTCGTTGCCCAGCTGATACTGTCGGAGCCCGAGATCCTGCGACGAAGATCTTCGTCGTATATCCACCAAGCCGACCCCCCATGCAACTTATATGCACTGTGGATCGTGTTGATGTACACAAGCATCTCGGGCCCTTTCTGAGGATACTGACGGCACACGACGTGCGCCAGCATCAAAAAGGCCTGTAGCCAGTTCCCAAAAGTTTTAGCAACCTTGGGTTTTTTCTCGCCTCCACGTTCTGAAAAACGTTCCTTGTCGACTGACACATGTTCAGCCGACAACAGTGACCAAATGTCCACGTAACCACCGTTTATTATTTTACTCACCACTTCGTCCTCCAGCCCGGCATCCAGCGGGGCTACACCACAAAAAAGCGAATCCGCTAATTTAAAACCATCACTCACTCCTGCCCCCGTAGGCAGACTCTTCCGTCCTTGTAAAGGACCACCAACCTCGGGCAAGGCCGACCTCCCCGGTTGCTTATGGGACACTGGTAGTCCCTTCTCCTTCTCATAATTATCACACAGAGCTCTCAAAGCTGACATAAAATCATCCTTCCGGCCTGCGCCGGGCACATTATCCCAAACTCTATTTAATTGCACCGACTCACCCGCCTCGTTGTCCTCCGGCATCGCCAAGGGAAAGCTGGGTGCGGGCAGTGCTGATTGGCTGTAAGGTCGGTGCGCCGCGTGTCGTTCTCCGCTGGTAACACCCCGGCCACTCGGACTCCTTATTTTTGCAGCCCCGTAGGCCGAAACTCCATCTCCCGATCTGCTCAATCTCGCTCCTTCACCACTACCTGCGGAAAAAGCCGGTGAGCGTAAGCAAGGGTATTGTGCAGTTTGGGCGGCCACCCCTCGGCCGCCATGTCTGACTTTCTGCGACACCGCTTCTGAGCGACTGAACTGCGCCACCGCCTGCGTGACTCTGCTCCTCCTCCTCCTTGTTCCTGCTACCGGTGATGACGCGCTGCTAAACTCCTCCATCTCACTCGCCGATTGACTCTCTTCTGTTGCATCCCGCTGCCTGCTATGCTCCTGCCTCCTGCCAGGAGCGTAGCGCTCGCGCTGACTGGTGGCATGCGCTATGGGCCTGTGTCTGGCCGCCGGCTCATGACTACTGCCGGCGGCCTGCATGCGCCTATCGCGCCTATCATAGGGGGTTGCTTGGTGGCTTATGGCTGCTGGCGCTCCGGAGCGGCAATTTGTCGCCTCATAATGGCTGCCGCTGGGCCCCCCCCTCCCCCTCCCGCGCCCCGAACATGTGGCGCTGTGACTTCAGCCCCCTCCTGCTCCCCCACTGTGCGGCGCTCGCCCCCTCCCTCCCCCTGCTTTCCCCCCCGCTGCTGCTCGAACGCGATGAGGGAGACGCACTTACCAGCATCTCCCTCCTAACGGCTGCCGCCGCTCCGCGGCCGGGACTACTTCTCTCAGGCGTATCCCTACGCGCGCCTGCCGCGCCACGTGGGGAGCGCTCCATTATCGCCATCCTCGCTCTGCTGGCAGCCGCGGGAACACCTCCTCCCGCGCCGGACTTACCCGATCCTGGCCTCGCCGACACACCGAAGGTTAGTCCGTCTCTCCCTTCTACCTCACCGTCGCTGACCCGGCTACGTCCTATCGGCTCTGCTTCCTCCATGTCGCGCTGCGACCGCGCGGCACCGCTCCTCCTCGCTCCTTCTGTTCTGGGGCTCCTCACTGGCACTGCTCTCTTCACCACCGGGCTGGGGCTCAAACGGGCGGGTGGATTCCTCCTTCGGACGGGTCTTCCCCTGGGCTCATCGCTGCTGGGCAAAACGGGTTGGCTTCGGGCATGTCTTCCCCTGGGCTCCTCGCTGCTGGGCAAAACGGGTCGGCTTCGGGCATGTCTTCCCCTGGGCTCCTCGCTGCTGGGCAACACGGGTGGATTACTGCTTTCCCCGGCCTCCGCTGCAGGCGGTCTCGATAATTCTTCGGCCATCTTCACGAGCCAGCTAGTGCCCTGGCTGGCCACCACATCTTTGATCCGCTCCATCAACTCTTCCATGCTGCAGCTCGTCTGGGTCCACGTCTTCACTCTTCTTTCTCCTGGTCCTGACTGAAATCCTTCACTTCCTTCTTTTTTACTCCCAGTTAACCCCTCCCTTTCCTGTGGTCGCTTCCTCTCTCTCTCTCTCCTCCCCCTCTCCCCCCCCAGTCATCAGCATCTTCCCTATACGTTTGCTGCTATCTAAAATCTTTTGCATAGCATCGCCTTGTGAACCGCCCGCCCCTCATCCTCATTCCTCTTGCACCGGGCTCTCTCACGCATCTCATCCTAGGCTTGCAGTGCCTGCAGCACTCTTCCCCTCCCTCCTTTTGCAGGATGGTTCAGCAGGTGATTACTTTACAATCACTAGTTTCCCTCTGAAGGTGCGTCGCTCCGAGGGATCGCTTTGGCTGGTCGTATTTCGAGTGGGGAAGAACGGAACTTTTTCCCTGGGTTGACATTAATAGCACTATTAAGAATAATGATAGATTATTATCATCATCATCATCATCATCACCCTCAACAAAGGCTGAAGGATTTAAACGTACAGCAGGCCTTTTTCCCACCATACATAACTATAGATATGGATTATATATAAAAATAAATCTTGCTATTTGTAAAGCACCAATTTATTCCGCAGCGCTTTCAAGAAATTTACTTATCACCCTACACTCTAGCATTATACCAACCTCGGAATGATGGAAGGCTGTGAATTATAGATATGGATTATATCTAGATTATAGATAGATTATAAATATATATAAATTAATTATAATATATAAATAAATATTTATTATATATTATATGTAGTTTCTATCCTCTATATTGATTAATAATAGTCTTTATGATTATATTATATAATATATCGATAGATAGATAAATAGATAGATAGACAGATACACAGACATGCATACACACTGTATGCTAATGAGCCCAGCTGTCTGGCAGTTGAGACTACATTGTGATGTCATGAGTGTATTGTGACACGGGCAGTATAGAACTATAAACGCCAGAGTTGGCGGCCATCTTAAGGCAGTCTCTGCTGCAGCTGGAAGTGGGCAGATGTGTCCTCCTGTATCTCCCCCGAGAAGTCACAGGAGCTGGATAATTTTTATTTTTAACAGAGCACCTATTTAATTAAGCCCACAAGGGGGAGACAGCGGCCTACAAAAATCTAATTGTCCGCGGCTGTAGCATTTAAAAAAAAGGTAGGTTCAATTCTTCCATGGACAGGAATAGGTAGGTAGGTAGGCAGGTAGGTTGGTTCAGTTCTTGTCATTTGGGGAATGCTTATGGGCAAGGCCTTATGCCTGGTAGTGCATGAAACGTCAGGAAGGCTCAGGCCAACCTTTAAAGATGGCGCAGCATTTGGGGTGCAAAAACGTCCAATGCACGTTTCCTTTAAAAGGACATATTTCTTCATTCAATGCATAGACATGACAACGTTTCAACATTGTGATGTCATCAGTCTATTGTGACACGGGCAATATAGAACTATAAATGCCAGAGCTTGGCGGCCATCTTAAGGCAGTCTCTGCTGCAGCTGGAAGTGGGCAGATGTGTCCTCCTGCATCTCCCCCGAAAAGCCACAGGAGCTGAAAAATGTTTATTTTTAAGGGAGCCCCTTTTTAATTTGGCCCACAAGAGGGAGACAGCAGCCTACAAAAATTCTACTATTGAATTAAAAAAAAAAACGTAGGTTCAATTCTTCCATGGAGAGGAATAGGTAGGTAGGTCAGTTCAGTTCTTCTCATTTAGGAATGCTTATACGCAAAGCCTTATGCCTGGTGGGGCATGAAACATCAGGAAGGCTTGGGCCAACCTTTAAAAATGGAGCAGCATTTTCAGCAAGCTCAGGCAGCCTTCTGCAAGAACACACAATGCAATGCGGTGGATTTAAAATCTTTTGCATAGCATCGCCTTGTGAACCGCCCGCCCCTCATCCTCATTCCTCTTGCACCGGGCTCTCTCACGCATCTCATCCTAGGCTTGCAGTGCCTGCAGCACTCTTCCCCTCCCTCCTTTTGCAGGATGGTTCAGCAGGTGATTACTTTACAATCACTAGTTTCCCTCTGAAGGTGCGTCGCTCCGAGGGATCGCTTTGGCTGGTCGTATTTCGAGTGGGGAAGAACGGAACTTTTTCCCTGGGTTGACATTAATAGCACTATTAAGAATAATGATAGATTATTATCATCGTCATCATCATCATCACCCTCAACAAAGGCTGAAGGATTTAAACGTACAGCAGGCCTTTTTCCCACCATACATAACTATAGATATGGATTATATATAAAAATAAATCTTGCTATTTGTAAAGCACCAATTTATTCCGCAGCGCTTTCAAGAAATTTACTTATCACCCTACACTCTAGCATTATACCAACCTCGGAATGATGGAAGGCTGTGAATTATAGATATGGATTATATCTAGATTATAGATAGATTATAAATATATATAAATTAATTATAATATATAAATAAATATTTATAATATATTATATGTAGTTTCTATC
The DNA here is from genome assembly GCF_035609145.1 of Eleutherodactylus coqui. Lineage (NCBI taxonomy): Eukaryota > Metazoa > Chordata > Amphibia > Anura > Eleutherodactylidae > Eleutherodactylus > Eleutherodactylus coqui. The sequence goes on along the minus strand of NC_089838.1, from coordinate 40,033,020 downwards.
CTCTATATTGATTAATAATAGTCTTTATGATTATATTATATAATATATCGATAGATAGATAAATAGATAGATAGACAGATACACAGACATGCATACACACTGTATGCTAATGAGCCCAGCTGTCTGGCAGTTGAGACTACATTGTGATGTCATCAGTGTATTGTGACACGGGCAGTATAGAACTATAAACGCCAGAGTTGGCGGCCATCTTAAGGCAGTCTCTGCTGCAGCTGGAAGTGGGCAGATGTGTCCTCCTGTATCTCCCCCGAGAAGTCACAGGAGCTGGATAATTTTTATTTTTAACAGAGCACCTATTTAATTAAGCCCACAAGGGGGAGACAGCGGCCTACAAAAATCTAATTGTCCGCGGCTGTAGCATTTAAAAAAAAGGTAGGTTCAATTCTTCCATGGACAGGAATAGGTAGGTAGGTAGGCAGGTAGGTTGGTTCAGTTCTTGTCATTTGGGGAATGCTTATGGGCAGGCCTTATGCCTGGTAGTGCATGAAACGTCAGGAAGGCTCAGGCCAACCTTTAAAGATGGCGCAGCATTTGGGGTGCAAAAACGTCCAATGCACGTTTCCTTTAAAAGGACATATTTCTTCATTCAATGCATAGACATGACAACGTTTCAACATTGTGATGTCATCAGTCTATTGTGACACGGGCAATATAGAACTATAAATGCCAGAGCTCGGCGGCCATCTTAAGGCAGTCTCTGCTGCAGCTGGAAGTGGGCAGATGTGTCCTCCTGCATCTCCCCCGAAAAGCCACAGGAGCTGAAAAATGTTTATTTTTAAGGGAGCCCCTTTTTAATTTGGCCCACAAGAGGGAGACAGCAGCCTACAAAAATTCTACTATTGAATAAAAAAAACAAAACGTAGGTTCAATTCTTCCATGGAGAGGAATAGGTAGGTAGGTCAGTTCAGTTCTTCTCATTTGGGAATGCTTATACGCAAAGCCTTATGCCTGGTGGGGCATGAAACATCAGGAAGGCTTGGGCCAACCTTTAAAAATGGAGCAGCATTTTCAGCAAGCTCAGGCAGCCTTCTGCAAGAACACACAATGCAATGCGGTGGATTTAAAATCTTTTGCATAGCATCGCCTTGTGAACCGCCCGCCCCTCATCCTCATTCCTCTTGCACCGGGCTCTCTCACGCATCTCATCCTAGGCTTGCAGTGCCTGCAGCACTCTTCCCCTCCCTCCTTTTGCAGGATGGTTCAGCAGGTGATTACTTTACAATCACTAGTTTCCCTCTGAAGGTGCGTCGCTCCGAGGGATCGCTTTGGCTGGTCGTATTTCGAGTGGGGAAGAACGGAACTTTTTCCCTGGGTTGACATTAATAGCACTATTAAGAATAATGATAGATTATTATCATCATCATCATCATCATCATCACCCTCAACAAAGGCTGAAGGATTTAAACGTACAGCAGGCCTTTTTCCCACCATACATAACTATAGATATGGATTATATATAAAAATAAATCTTGCTATTTGTAAAGCACCAATTTATTCCGCAGCGCTTTCAAGAAATTTACTTATCACCCTACACTCTAGCATTATACCAACCTCGGAATGATGGAAGGCTGTGAATTATAGATATGGATTATATCTAGATTATAGATAGATTATAAATATATATAAATTAATTATAATATATAAATAAATATTTATAATATATTATATGTAGTTTCTATCCTCTATATTGATTAATAATAGTCTTTATGATTATATTATATAATATATCGATAGATAGATAAATAGATAGATAGACAGATACACAGACATGCATACACACTGTATGCTAATGAGCCCAGCTGTCTGGCAGTTGAGACTACATTGTGATGTCATCAGTGTATTGTGACACGGGCAGTATAGAACTATAAACGCCAGAGTTGGCGGCCATCTTAAGGCAGTCTCTGCTGCAGCTGGAAGTGGGCAGATGTGTCCTCCTGTATCTCCCCCGAGAAGTCACAGGAGCTGGATAATTTTTATTTTTAACAGAGCACCTATTTAATTAAAGGAGATGTCCCGCGCCGAAACGGTTTTTTTTTTTTTTCAACCCCCCCCCCGTTCGGCGCGAGACAACCCCGATGCAGGGGTTAAAAAAACCACCCGCACAGCGCTTACCTGAATCCCGGCGGTCCGGCGTCTTCATACTCACCTGCTGAAGATGGCCGCCGGGATCCTCTGTCTTCGTGGACCGCAGCTCTTCTGTGCGGTCCACTGCCGATTCCAGCCTCCTGATTGGCTGGAATCGGCACGTGACGGGGCGGAGCTACACGGAGCCGCTCTCTGGCACGAGCGGCTCCATAGAAGACTGCTGAAGACCCGGACTGCGCAAGCGCGGCTAATTTGGCCATCGGAGGCCAAAAATTAGTCGGCACCATGGAGACGAGGACGCTAGCAACGGAGCAGGTAAGTAAAAAACTTTTTATAACTTCTGTATGGCTCATAATTAATGCACAATGTATATTACAAAGTGCATTAATATGGCCATACAGAAGTGTATAGACCCACTTGCTGCCGCGGGACATCTCCTTTAAGCCCACAAGGGGGAGACAGCGGCCTACAAAAATCTAATTGTCCGCGGCTGTAGCATTTAAAAAAAAGGTAGGTTCAATTCTTCCATGGACAGGAATAGGTAGGTAGGTAGGCAGGTAGGTTGGTTCAGTTCTTGTCATTTGGGGAATGCTTATGGGCAAGACCTTATGCCTGGTAGTGCATGAAACGTCAGGAAGGCTCAGGCCAACCTTTAAAGATGGCGCAGCATTTGGGGTGCAAAAACGTCCAATGCACGTTTCCTTTAAAAGGACATATTTCTTCATTCAATGCATAGACATGACAACGTTTCAACATTGTGATGTCATCAGTCTATTGTGACACGGGCAATATAGAACTATAAATGCCAGAGCTTGGCGGCCTTCTTAAGGCAGTCTCTGCTGCAGCTGGAAGTGGGCAGATGTGTCCTCCTGCATCTCCCCCGAAAAGCCACAGGAGCTGAAAAATGTTTATTTTTAAGGGAGCCCCTTTTTAATTTGGCCCACAAGAGGGAGACAGCAGCCTACAAAAATTCTACTATTGAATAAAAAAAAAACGTAGGTTCAATTCTTCCATGGAGAGGAATAGGTAGGTAGGTCAGTTCAGTTCTTCTCATTTGGGAATGCTTATACGCAAAGCCTTATGCCTGGTGGGGCATGAAACATCAGGAAGGCTTGGGCCAACCTTTAAAAATGGAGCAGCATTTTCAGCAAGCTCAGGCAGCCTTCTGCAAGAACACACAATGCAATGCGGTGGATTTAGACTGGGGGGACTTAACACTTACTTTAGCTCCCCAATAAACAAATAATACGTACAACATCTGCTGGCTTGTTGTGGGTAGGCCACAGCCTTTATTTAACCATATAAACTTTATTTCAAACGTAAATCACTTTCTCTTTACCTTCCATGCCAAATTAAATGTCCATTTTTTCACTGAAACTTGTTCTTGTATACTGTGGCATAAGAAGGCCCTTAACGGCCTGTAAAGCCCTACCCTTCCTAGCTGGCATGGAAGTCCTAACTACCGCCACGAAGGATGCAGCATATTTCTATGCTGCACTCCGCCCCCCACATGCCAGCAATAATGCCGACTCCACCCCATCCTGCAATCTAGACAGGAAAATATCTAACCCTATCTCACTAAGATGAACCCCGTCACCCCGCATCATCCCGCGCTCTCTTCTCTCCAGCTCCCAATGACGGATGGCTATTCCGCCCAAGGCTTGCACGTGCTTCGATATCCTGAAGTTAACCGTTCTCCGTACTCGCTCAATCGCCTCGTTATCTCGCGCTTCCCTCCAGATTCTTCTGGCCACTATGTCTGACCAGACAATTATCATCCGCTTAAAGAACAGTTTAAAACGATAAATGTCCTCTTTCATCAGGGAAATGAGCTCCGCTACTTTTATTTTTCCGAGGTCATTTCCTCCTGCATGAATGACTAGTATTACTTTATCATTCTCCCAACTGCTGATTCTCAATACCTCCTGGAGCAGCCTGGGCCATTGCAAACCTCTAATCCCTCTCCAATGTACTGGAATATTGAGGCCTAAATTGCCTCCGATAGGCCTATCTCTGGCTCTCCTCTCGGCCCAGTATATATATGAGTGGCCTATCACCCATACCGACCAATCCGTAACTGTAAATAAATAAAGAAAACATACACCGAAAAGAAACATCACAACCAATGTATAACTTATATGAAAACTCTAAGGTCTGGTCGCACATAAGACCTGTACGCATCTGATCTCCAGCGACCCACTCTTTTAATGCCCTCGATACCCATGCCGCACGAAAAAGCGGACGTCGCAGCCCCTATCCTAAATGAGTGTGATCCGAAATCCTTTGGGTTGAGGCCCAATTTATTCAGACTACCGCGCATGACCGCCGTGAACTGGTATTTGGTTAACGGGAGGCCCGACGCATGCTTCAAAAACGGGCCCGTTCCGCAGTGTCGTTCCAAAAACCCCGTTATCAAAATTACCGGACACCATTTTGTTCCCAATTTGCCTATCCTGATCCATTCTCCAACCCCGTAAACATCTGTTTTTGATCTCCGAACGCCAATTTTAATGCAGTCTCCGTCAACTAACACGTCTCCGTACATCAGTCCCCCAGGTCTAATTTTACTCGCTGACACTAATTCCCCAATCCGCAATGCTGCGAAAAAGGCAATTACGAAGGCCACGCGGAAAAGCTCCACCTCGGAGCCCTCCTCGCAAACCTCTCCCAGTACTTCCAATATAGCATTTAGCAATTCAAACGTGATCGGTCTCCTTCCGTCCTTAATTACTTTGTCCTTCTTCCACCCTTTAATAATCTGTCCAAAAACGAAATCTTTAGTTACATCCCTCGACCCGTGTAACCGCAGTAAAAAGGCCACCGCCGTCAACTGTTTTTTGGCCGCGTCCGCCGACGCCCCCTTTTTACGCATTGCCGCTAATGTGTCTAAAGTTACCGCCTTCGCTCTTTCTTCCGAAGGAAACTTTCCACCCGCTGCCGCTATCCACTCTTTCCATACGTTATTATACCGTCTCCATGTGGTACTTGAAACTGACATCTTTACGAGAGCTAATAGCTCTCTTCTATCATTTCCCACAAGAAAGCAGGGCAACATACCCCCTCGACCTCCGCCGTCGGGTGCAGCTCCCTGAATGTTGACATCTGAAAGCGAGAAAGAGCATCAGCAGTAGCATTCAAATAACCCGGTACATATCGTGCTTTAAATCTTACGTTGTGCTGTAAACACCGTAGAACCAAATGGCGTAATGCCGCCAGCACCAACGTTGATGACGACGATTGCCTGTTTACCACCTGTACCACCGACTGGTTATCGGACCAGAAACAGATATTCTTATTGGCCAACCTCAGGCCCCAAATCTCCATTGCCACCATTAACGGGAATATCTCCAAAAGTGCCACATTTTTTACCCATTGCTTCTGCTTCCAAGAACTTGGCCAAGCAGCGCAACACCACCGGTTACCAAATAGAACTCCAAAACCATGTGATCCAGCTGCATCCGACACCAAACCGATCTCCTCGTTTTGCCTCTCATCCTCCGGGCATATAACCTGGCCGTTGAAAGAACCGAGGAACACTCTCCATACATGCAAGTCCAACTTCATTCCTTTCGACACTCTGATAAAATGATGGGGCTCTCTTGCCCCTCTTGTTGCCAATGACAACCGCCGAGAGAAAGCTCGTCCCATCGGAATGACCTTGCACGCGAAATTAATTAAACCTAACAGAACTTGCAGCTGGTGAAGTGTAACTTTCCGCGAACTGCCCACCAAATCCACTGCTTGCCGCAAACGCGCCACCTTATCATCGGGCAAGCGGAAAATCATCTCCACCGTGTCAATTTTGATACCTAAAAAACTTAGCCTTGACACTGGGCCCACTGTTTTCTCAACCGACAATGGCACACCTGCCTTACGCATTAAAGAACGAAAAGACGAAAGTAAAAACTCGCAAACCGTCGAATTAGCTTGTCCAACAAAAAGAAAATCGTCTAGATAGTGCAAAACCGATGCGCTGCCCGTCTCAACCTTTAACATCCACTCCAAAAAGGAGCTGAAAACCTCGAAATAATAACAAGAGATCGAGCAGCCCATTGGCAGGCACATATCCACAAAAAACTGGTCCTCAATTTTGCACCCCAGCAGATGGAAGCACTGTGGGTGCACCGGCAAGAGGCGGAAAGCCGATTCTATATCGGCTTTCGCTAACCATGCACCTCTGCCCGCCTTTCTAACCAACTCAACTGCCCCATCAAATGATGCATATGACACCGCCGCTTGCTCCTTTGCTATCCCGTCGTTAACGGATTCCCCGGACGGGTATGATAAATGGTGTATGAGTCTAAACTTGCCAGTTTCTTTCTTTGGTACTAGGCCCAAAGGAGAAACCCGCAAGTTGCTGAAAGGCGGCTCCAGAAATGGCCCCGCCATTCGTCCCAACTCTACTTCCTTTAACAACTTTTCAAGCACTAACTCTTTGTTATCGCGAGCGGATTTTAAATTTTGGCAAAATGACGCAGCAGAAACGTTAGAATGCGGGATGAAGAAACCTTCAGCGAAACCCGCCCTAAGCAGGCTTGCTTCCGGTCTCCGTGGGTACCGGTCGAGCCACGGCTCCAGGTACTGAACGCTCACCGGCGTTCGCCCCTGTGCCGGGAAGTCCCGCCGCTCGTTGACGCCGAAAACATCGCATCGCTGTATGCGACCCGCCGCAAATAGAGCATTCGTGTCTAAATTTGCACGATGCCTGGAAACGGCAGTGGCCCTCGTTGAAGGCCCAGCATGATCCAGATGGCTTAGGGGCCACAGGAGTCTGCTGTCCGCCGGCGCCTGTGGCCGTTCCATGAAAGCTAGATCTCGTCGGTTTCTGAGCCAGTATCAGCTGGATCCACACGTCTGTAGCCTTCGTTGCCCAGCTGATACTGTCGGAGCCCGAGATCCTGCGACGAAGATCTTCGTCGTATATCCACCAAGCCGACCCCCCATGCAACTTATATGCACTGTGGATCGTGTTGATGTACACAAGCATCTCGGGCCCTTTCTGAGGATACTGACGGCACACGACGTGCGCCAGCATCAAAAAGGCCTGTAGCCAGTTCCCAAAAGTTTTAGCAACCTTGGGTTTTTTCTCGCCTCCACGTTCTGAAAAACGTTCCTTGTCGACTGACACATGTTCAGCCGACAACAGTGACCAAATGTCCACGTAACCACCGTTTATTATTTTACTCACCACTTCGTCCTCCAGCCCGGCATCCAGCGGGGCTACACCACAAAAAAGCGAATCCGCTAATTTAAAACCATCACTCACTCCTGCCCCCGTAGGCAGACTCTTCCGTCCTTGTAAAGGACCACCAACCTCGGGCAAGGCCGACCTCCCCGGTTGCTTATGGGACACTGGTAGTCCCTTCTCCTTCTCATAATTATCACACAGAGCTCTCAAAGCTGACATAAAATCATCCTTCCGGCCTGCGCCGGGCACATTATCCCAAACTCTATTTAATTGCACCGACTCACCCGCCTCGTTGTCCTCCGGCATCGCCAAGGGAAAGCTGGGTGCGGGCAGTGCTGATTGGCTGTAAGGTCGGTGCGCCGCGTGTCGTTCTCCGCTGGTAACACCCCGGCCACTCGGACTCCTTATTTTTGCAGCCCCGTAGGCCGAAACTCCATCTCCCGATCTGCTCAATCTCGCTCCTTCACCACTACCTGCGGAAAAAGCCGGTGAGCGTAAGCAAGGGTATTGTGCAGTTTGGGCGGCCACCCCTCGGCCGCCATGTCTGACTTTCTGCGACACCGCTTCTGAGCGACTGAACTGCGCCACCGCCTGCGTGACTCTGCTCCTCCTCCTCCTTGTTCCTGCTACCGGTGATGACGCGCTGCTAAACTCCTCCATCTCACTCGCCGATTGACTCTCTTCTGTTGCATCCCGCTGCCTGCTATGCTCCTGCCTCCTGCCAGGAGCGTAGCGCTCGCGCTGACTGGTGGCATGCGCTATGGGCCTGTGTCTGGCCGCCGGCTCATGACTACTGCCGGCGGCCTGCATGCGCCTATCGCGCCTATCATAGGGGGTTGCTTGGTGGCTTATGGCTGCTGGCGCTCCGGAGCGGCAATTTGTCGCCTCATAATGGCTGCCGCTGGGCCCCCCCCTCCCCCTCCCGCGCCCCGAACATGTGGCGCTGTGACTTCAGCCCCCTCCTGCTCCCCCACTGTGCGGCGCTCGCCCCCTCCCTCCCCCTGCTTTCCCCCCCGCTGCTGCTCGAACGCGATGAGGGAGACGCACTTACCAGCATCTCCCTCCTAACGGCTGCCGCCGCTCCGCGGCCGGGACTACTTCTCTCAGGCGTATCCCTACGCGCGCCTGCCGCGCCACGTGGGGAGCGCTCCATTATCGCCATCCTCGCTCTGCTGGCAGCCGCGGGAACACCTCCTCCCGCGCCGGACTTACCCGATCCTGGCCTCGCCGACACACCGAAGGTTAGTCCGTCTCTCCCTTCTACCTCACCGTCGCTGACCCGGCTACGTCCTATCGGCTCTGCTTCCTCCATGTCGCGCTGCGACCGCGCGGCACCGCTCCTCCTCGCTCCTTCTGTTCTGGGGCTCCTCACTGGCACTGCTCTCTTCACCACCGGGCTGGGGCTCAAACGGGCGGGTGGATTCCTCCTTCGGACGGGTCTTCCCCTGGGCTCATCGCTGCTGGGCAAAACGGGTTGGCTTCGGGCATGTCTTCCCCTGGGCTCCTCGCTGCTGGGCAAAACGGGTCGGCTTCGGGCATGTCTTCCCCTGGGCTCCTCGCTGCTGGGCAACACGGGTGGATTACTGCTTTCCCCGGCCTCCGCTGCAGGCGGTCTCGATAATTCTTCGGCCATCTTCACGAGCCAGCTAGTGCCCTGGCTGGCCACCACATCTTTGATCCGCTCCATCAACTCTTCCATGCTGCAGCTCGTCTGGGTCCACGTCTTCACTCTTCTTTCTCCTGGTCCCGACTGAAATCCTTCACTTCCTTCTTTTTTACTCCCAGTTAACCCCTCCCTTTCCTGTGGTCGCTTCCTCTCTCTCTCTCTCCTCCCCCTCTCCCCCCCCAGTCATCAGCATCTTCCCTATACGTTTGCTGCTATCTAAAATCTTTTGCATAGCATCGCCTTGTGAACCGCCCGCCCCTCATCCTCATTCCTCTTGCACCGGGCTCTCTCACGCATCTCATCCTAGGCTTGCAGTGCCTGCAGCACTCTTCCCCTCCCTCCTTTTGCAGGATGGTTCAGCAGGTGATTACTTTACAATCACTAGTTTCCCTCTGAAGGTGCGTCACTCCGAGGGATCGCTTTGGCTGGTCGTATTTCGAGTGGGGAAGAACGGAACTTTTTCCCTGGGTTGACATTAATAGCACTATTAAGAATAATGATAGATTATTATCATCATCATCATCATCATCACCCTCAACAAAGGCTGAAGGATTTAAACGTACAGCAGGCCTTTTTCCCACCATACATAACTATAGATATGGATTATATATAAAAATAAATCTTGCTATTTGTAAAGCACCAATTTATTCCGCAGCGCTTTCAAGAAATTTACTTATCACCCTACACTCTAGCATTATACCAACCTCGGAATGATGGAAGGCTGTGAATTATAGATATGGATTATATCTAGATTATAGATAGATTATAAATATATATAAATTAATTATAATATATAAATAAATATTTATTATATATTATATGTAGTTTCTATCCTCTATATTGATTAATAATAGTCTTTATGATTATATTATATAATATATCGATAGATAGATAAATAGATAGATAGACAGATACACAGACATGCATACACACTGTATGCTAATGAGCCCAGCTGTCTGGCAGTTGAGACTACATTGTGATGTCATGAGTGTATTGTGACACGGGCAGTATAGAACTATAAACGCCAGAGTTGGCGGCCATCTTAAGGCAGTCTCTGCTGCAGCTGGAAGTGGGCAGATGTGTCCTCCTGTATCTCCCCCGAGAAGTCACAGGAGCTGGATAATTTTTATTTTTAACAGAGCACCTATTTAATTAAGCCCACAAGGGGGAGACAGCGGCCTACAAAAATCTAATTGTCCGCGGCTGTAGCATTTAAAAAAAAGGTAGGTTCAATTCTTCCATGGACAGGAATAGGTAGGTAGGTAGGCAGGTAGGTTGGTTCAGTTCTTGTCATTTGGGGAATGCTTATGGGCAAGGCCTTATGCCTGGTAGTGCATGAAACGTCAGGAAGGCTCAGGCCAACCTTTAAAGATGGCGCAGCATTTGGGGTGCAAAAACGTCCAATGCACGTTTCCTTTAAAAGGACATATTTCTTCATTCAATGCATAGACATGACAACGTTTCAACATTGTGATGTCATCAGTCTATTGTGACACGGGCAATATAGAACTATAAATGCCAGAGCTTGGCGGCCATCTTAAGGCAGTCTCTGCTGCAGCTGGAAGTGGGCAGATGTGTCCTCCTGCATCTCCCCCGAAAAGCCACAGGAGCTGAAAAATGTTTATTTTTAAGGGAGCCCCTTTTTAATTTGGCCCACAAGAGGGAGACAGCAGCCTACAAAAATTCTACTATTGAATTAAAAAAAAAAACGTAGGTTCAATTCTTCCATGGAGAGGAATAGGTAGGTAGGTCAGTTCAGTTCTTCTCATTTAGGAATGCTTATACGCAAAGCCTTATGCCTGGTGGGGCATGAAACATCAGGAAGGCTTGGGCCAACCTTTAAAAATGGAGCAGCATTTTCAGCAAGCTCAGGCAGCCTTCTGCAAGAACACACAATGCAATGCGGTGGATTTAAAATCTTTTGCATAGCATCGCCTTGTGAACCGCCCGCCCCTTATCCTCATTCCTTGTATGCAGCAAAGTGAGTAACGATGCGGCGTGGGACTGGGGGCAGGAAGGTGGGGGGTTATTCAAGAGCGAGCAGAGTTAGTGAAGGGGGGAGGAGCTAAGACAGGAAGTAGAAGGAGTAAGAGCGGGAAAAATGCCACAAGCAGTCTAGGAAGAGAAGAAGAAGAACGTTAAGGATTAAGCAGACGAACAAAGGGAGATTTTCGGAGAAACAGCAAAGAAAGAACAAAGTGAAAACATCTGTGGTACAGAAGACAAGAGTTGGGGAAAGAAGAAGCGGCCGGAAGACAAGAGAAGTGCAGAAGAGTCGGGTGGAAGAAGCTAGCAGCGGGATAAAGAAGGGAGAAAATGGAGGACCTTCGTTCCAGGATCCAAGCAGCGGTGATGAAGGACGGCACCGGATGGCTGGAAGAGGTGCTGGCAAGCTGAAAGACGACCGCCGATGCCAAGAAGCCAGTCGGGCAGGAGGAGCAGCTGCGGAGGCCAGGAGAGGAGCCAGCAACTATCGGAGATGCGCCCCGTGGGAGACAGCGCCGACGAAAGCAGCCCCCTGCGAGGCTAAGTCCTAGCCCCGCGCCGAAGAGGGGAGAAGGAAGAAGCAGCCTGGGCAGCGCAGGCCCGAGGATGGACGTTAGAGCGAGAAGGAAGTCGGCGCCGGAACCGCGAGGTACGGCGGGAGAGCAATCAGCAGAGACTCAGGGGACACTTACCACCAGGAGTCCGGACCGAAGGGAACGGCGGGCAGCAGTCACAGCGGACTCCGATCAGCTACAGCATCGCACAGCCGGGCGCAGGAGACCGGAGATTCAGCGAGGTGAGCAAGGCGGGAGCAGTGCAGAGGAGCAGGGGAGCGCGCGGTCCGGCCGCACGTCCTCTCAAGATGGCGGCGCGGAGAGCGGAGTATAGGGGCCCACGCAACCCCCCCTCACACAAAGCCCGGGGAGCTCCAGCATCTCCGATGATAGCAGGGAGTGGGAAGGCAGCACATGTTATCATATAGGGGAAGCAGGGGAGACAGGGACAGCGCGCCTTAAAAAGGGAAAGAAGACAGGTAGGGGTATACACAGCCCTAAAGGGGGATTGGGCAGTCGACACTCAGACCCACGGCACAGCACTTCAGCCCCCCCTACCCAGCACTTAGTCGCATTACAGGGCCGGCAGCCCCCTTCTACTGGATACAAGCGCCCAACTGCCCATAACATCCAGCAGAGGCAGGTTACGTTAACCCACACTACATCCCCCCCCCTCCCGGTAGCAGAGCCCGTAGTTTACCCTCCCCCACATAGTCAGGCCACACGCAGGAGCTCTAAGAAACAGGGCCAGGGGGCCAGGCGGAGGCAGAAAGAGTGAGCCAGACAGTTGAGGTAGGATAGAGAGTTCCAAGCACAGCTAGAGAGGTCAACGGTAGGGCGTAGTGCTAGCAGCAGGGCGCGCGAGTCAAGCGAGGAAGTAGTGAGCAGCGGCCAGGACGAGTATTACATGCGCCAGGAGCAGCCACGAAGGTCGGACCCGCAGTCATCCCTTTATCAGAAGGTCCGGGAACGCCATAGGTGGCAGGAGCATATGCAGGATCGGGCAGGGCTGGACCAGCCTGGCACGTCTCAGTTGAATACTACAAGGAGGGCTCTGCAGCCGAGTGGTCGGCAGCCCGCGTTCGATATGGGCCGGAACCGAGGGAGCGGTACAGCGAGGGGATCACCCTTGGCAACGCCGGAGGTCCGTCCAATTGGTGAGTCTACATTATGCAATGTGTTAAAAAATGTTTTGGATCCCGCATCGGGTGCGGAGAAGGATGATTTAGTGTCGGTTCTGAGGTCGCTGCTGGGCAAGGTTGATCTAAAAAAAAAAAAAAAAAGGGCTTTCAGTGTCCTGTGTGGCTCCAGGGGGCGCAGGCCCGCCTGTGGGAAACGTTGGTGCTTGCTCAGCAGCGGGTGCAGAAAGTGATCCAAAATGGAAAAGTTTTTGTGTGGGTCTGCCCGAGAATGTGGTTGATAAAATACGAGAATGTGGTTGATAAAATGGAAAATGGTGTGTATATTGATATAAAAGTGACCCAACGGATGGTTTACAGTACACTGATTCATTGTTCTGTGGTGTTGCCCCTTTAGGGGTGGGTCTGCCCGATGATGTGGTTGATAAAATTAAAAATGGTGTGTATATTGATATATGGTCCTTGCTTTCGGCGGACCATGTGATGGGGGATAAAGAGCGGTCAGAGCGAGGTGTTAATAAAAAGCCGAAGATCGCTAAAACTTTTGGAAACTGGTTACAAGCCTTTTTGGCCTTGGTGCATGTGACATGTTAGCACCAGCCGCGGAAAGTCCAATTCGCTGTTTCCGGAAACAAAGGCCGATGCCCGCGGTGGGTAGCACCGGCGGAAATGCGAACACCAGTGAGAAGCCAGTACCTGGATCCGTGGTTAAGTTTGTACCACAGGAAACAGGAAGCAGAAATCCTTAGGTCAGGATGTCGGGAAGGTTTCAAAAGTCCGTATGCGCATCAGCCCCGGAAATGATGGTATACTTGAATATCATCTATAGCGCGTACCGATTGCACGGAGGTGCAGCGTGGTGGCGCTATGATGAAGATTTTAGGCGTCGGGCAGACAAGTTGGGCATCAGGCCCGTTCAGTGATCCTCCTGTCAAGAGCTTGCGAGTGTCTCCTTTGGGTCTGGTACCTAGGGGATAGACCGGGAAGTTCCGGTTGATACGTCATTTATCTTTCCCGACTGGGGGATCGGTCAATGATGGCATCTCAAGAGAGGAGGCAGCGGTAGCCTACACGTCGTTCGATTGCGCCGTTCGGTTAGTAAGCGGGTAGATATGCCCATTTGGCAAAGGCTGGTGTCGAGTCGGCGTTTTCGCTTGCTTCCAGTTCATCCGGAGTGTTTTTCATCTTTTGGGAGGCGGAATTGAGGATCAGTTTTTAATCGACATGTGCTTGCCCATGGGATGCGCGATCTCATGCTATTTTTCGAGTTATAAAGTTCTTTCATGGAATGGATGTTAAAAATATGAGACGGGCATCACATCGGTAATACATTATTTGGACGATTTTTTGTTCGTCGGTTTAAAGACATCGGGCGATTGCGGGTTCCTCATGACGAATTTTCAGAGGCTAATGAGATTTGCGGGGGTCCCATTGTCTGAAGAAAAGACGATGGGCCCGGTTACATGCCTAACGTTTTAGGGATAGAAATCGATTCGGTGGATATGGTTTTCAGGTTGCCGGAGGACAAAGTGCAAGACTGCGATTCAAGTTTGGTTGGGTCTTTTGAATGTTGCCTGCTCGGCCGTTTGCCAGGAGATAATCACTGGCGACTGTGGGGGTCCGCGAACCACACCATTTCATACGCGTGACGGCGGGCATAAAGGCGGATTTTGCGGGTATGGATGGTATTCCTGCATTCTTTCAACGGGCAGGTGGTATGCCCGAGGGAGGATGTGGAAGGAACCGACATCAGCTTATTCGCCGACGCGGCGGTTCGGGCGGTTTTTGGAGTAATTTTCAACAACCATTGGTGCAGGGAGCCCTGGACAAGTTCATGGATAGAAAAACGGTGGACTAAGAACATAACGCTGTTGGAGTTTTCCTGGTGGTGGTTGCGATCGAGTTATGGTGGTCAGAGTTACGAGATCGGAGAGTGTGTTTTTTGGTCAGATAACGCGGCGGTTGGGCAAACGATAAACAAACAATCGTCGGCCTCCCGGCCGGTTTTGGCCTTGTTGAGGCACGTGGTACTAAGATGCTGGCAAAGGAATATATATTTGCGTGCAAAGCATGTCCCAGGTTGTGACAACAGAGCGGCTGACGCACTCTCTCGTTCGCAGATGGAGCTGTTCAGGGAGCGGCACCCGCAGGCGGATGCCGATGGGGTACGCTGCCCGCCTTCCTTATGGTTTTTGGCAGAGGAGAGTTGTTGAAGCTGGTGGAGTCATCTGTGGCGGTTTCAACGTGGTGAAGTTACAATTCAGTTTGGTTATCATGGTTAAAGTTTGCCGGTGGAAAATTGGTAGGAGGTGAGAGGGCAAGGTCGGCAACATGGGATATGCTGGCAGAGATGCGAAAAGAAAAAAAAATAAATAAATAAATAAATAAATAAAAAGTGTCGGTAGGAGCGGCGAAGAAGTATCTATCAGGAGTGGCGTTTTTGTTAAAGCTCCACGGGAAAGTTAATGTGACTAAGGAATTCGTGTTCCAACAGATAATTCGCGGTTGGAAAAAGAAAGGGTCCAGACGGATACGCGTCGACCAATTACATTTGCAGCACTGATGGGTTTGTTGTCGGTTGTGGAGCCGGTATGTGCGGATGATTTCGAAACGCTATTGTTCAGAACGGCTTTTTCGTTGTCATTTTTGCGGCCCCCGGATCGGCGAGATGGTCCCGGCAAGTAGAGTTAAGTCGGGTGGCTTACGGGAAAACGACGTTATTACTACGGGATCGGCCATACGGATAGGTATAAGAAAGTTTAAGACGGAGGTGTATGGGAGAGGTGATTGGCTCACCATTAACCAAGTAGGGGCACAATGGTGCCCGATGGAGGTAACTGGAGAGTACATAAAACAGCGCCCCTAGAGCGGACAATTTTAGTGCATGCATCGGGGTCCCCGCCCACACGTTTCCAATTTTCGGCGGTTTTACGTTCGGCACTGAAGAGGTGGTTTGGAGCCGGCAGAATTCGGGACACATTCATTTAGGATTGGGGCTGCGACGACAGCGGCAGCACACGGTATGTCGGAAGACGGCTTGAAACGGCTGGGGCGATGGAAATCGCAAGCGTACAAGTCATACGTACGATCGGCCTGTACGGTAGAAGTCGCTTTTGCACAGGTTAAAGCCTAGTGTTACGAAGGGGTGATTATTACAGTTTGGGGGTATTTGCTATGGTATTTTGTTTCAGCATCTGAGCCATGGCATGTTTGGATCGTTGGCCACTCGTTTATCTATTGGGCGGAGAGAAGAGCAGCCACTCGACCTATGGGAAGGAATCTGGGTATGAGAGGAGCACTCGTAAACTGGATTGGAGTGCGGGGGCTTCAATGGCCTAGGATTTTACAATTTGTGCTAAAGATCAGCAGGTGGACCCCCCGGAGAGTGATACTGGTCGTTCACGCCGGGGGGAACGACTTAGGAAGAACTAAAATGAACGATTTACTAGTGCTAAGGAAACAAGACATGATAAGGTTTCGAGACTGTTTCCAGGATTGTGTGCTTGTATGGTCGGATATCATGGCCAGGAGACGCTGGAGGGGTGCCAGAGACGGGGATGCGATCGAACGAGTGAGAAGATTGATAAATCTGAGGCTGTCCAGATTCGTGCAATCATTGGGTGGAGTGGCAGTTCGCCACTGGGAACTCGAGAACCAGGAAGAAGGAGCACTTGGGGATGATGGAGTGCACCTTAATGATGTCGGTTTGGACACTTTTTTGTCAGGACTTCAAGACGGTGTGGAGATGGCGTTGGCTAGGGTTGGCGTGGTGGGGCGGGAAGCGCCATAGGAATACGGCGCATGCCGCGTGCCGGGAGCTTCCCATGCGGGATACGGCTTTGAGGAGGGTTTGCAAGCCCTAGGAAAAAAGGGGCTTACGAACGTCCTGTGGCCGTTACGGCGTTAAAAAAGTTCAACAGTTTACGGCATGGGAAAGCGTTAGGAATTTAGACTGAGGAATTTAGGTTAAATTAAAGGTTATAAAATATGTTTAAAAATGTTAATAAAGCTGTGGCCAACCCACGTTTTCAGCAAGAAGTTGTAAGTATGTGTTATTATAGGATATGTTTATTATATGGTAAGTGAGCGTACATTTAGGTTTAGGATGCCCCCAGTCTTGTATGCAGCAAAGTGAGTAACGATGCGGCGTGGGACTGGGGGCAGGAAGGTGGGGGGTTATTCAAGAGCGAGCAGAGTTAGTGAAGGGGGGAGGAGCTAAGACAGGAAGTAGAAGGAGTAAGAGCGGGAAAAATGCCACAAGCAGTCTAGGAAGAGAAGAAGAAGAACGTTAAGGATTAAGCAGACGCCCACCCACCCGCCCTGGTAAGGGGTAGGGTGCAAGGATGCAAGGTGGTATAAGGACTGTTACGGAAGTTGTCACAGCTGGCCGGGAGCTTCCCATGCGGGATACGGCTTTGAGGAGGGTTTGCAAGCCCTAGGAAAAAAGGGGCTTACGAACGTCCTGTGGCCGTTACGGCGTTAAAAAAGTTCAACAGTTTACGGCATGGGAAAGCGTTAGGAATTTAGACTGAGGAATTTAGGTTAAATTAAAGGTTATAAAATATGTTTAAAAATGTTAATAAAGCTGTGGCCAACCCACGTTTTCAGCAAGAAGTTGTAAGTATGTGTTATTATAGGATATGTTTATTATATGGTAAGTGAGCGTACATTTAGGTTTAGGATGCCCCCAGTCTCTTGCACCGGGCTCTCTCACGCATCTCATCCTAGGCTTGCAGTGCCTGCAGCACTCTTCCCCTCCCTCCTTTTGCAGGATGGTTCAGCAGGTGATTACTTTACAATCACTAGTTTCCCTCTGAAGGTGCGTCGCTCCGAGGGATCGCTTTGGCTGGTCGTATTTCGAGTGGGGAAGAACGGAACTTTTTCCCTGGGTTGACATTAATAGCACTATTAAGAATAATGTTAGATTATTATCATCGTCATCATCATCATCACCCTCAACAAAGGCTGAAGGATTTAAACGTACAGCAGGCCTTTTTCCCACCATACATAACTATAGATATGGATTATATATAAAAATAAATCTTGCTATTTGTAAAGCACCAATTTATTCCGCAGCGCTTTCAAGAAATTTACTTATCACCCTACACTCTAGCATTATACCAACCTCGGAATGATGGAAGGCTGTGAATTATAGATATGGATTATATCTAGATTATAGATAGATTATAAATATATATAAATTAATTATAATATATAAATAAATATTTATAATATATTATATGTAGTTTCTATCCTCTATATTGATTAATAATAGTCTTTATGATTATATTATATAATATATCGATAGATAGATAAATAGATAGATAGACAGATACACAGACATGCATACACACTGTATGCTAATGAGCCCAGCTGTCTGGCAGTTGAGACTACATTGTGATGTCATCAGTGTATTGTGACAGAGGCAGTATAGAACTATAAACGCCAGAGTTGGCGGCCATCTTAAGGCAGTCTCTGCTGCAGCTGGAAGTGGGCAGATGTGTCCTCCTGTATCTCCCCCGAGAAGTCACAGGAGCTGGATAATTTTTATTTTTAACAGAGCACCTATTTAATTAAGCCCACAAGGGGGAGACAGCGGCCTACAAAAATCTAATTGTCCGCGGCTGTAGCATTTAAAAAAAAAGGTAGGTTCAATTCTTCCATGGACAGGAATAGGTAGGTAGGTAGGCAGGTAGGTTGGTTCAGTTCTTGTCATTTGGGGAATGCTTATGGGCAAGGCCTTATGCCTGGTAGTGCATGAAACGTCAGGAAGGCTCAGGCCAACCTTTAAAGATGGCGCAGCATTTGGGGTGCAAAAACGTCCAATGCACGTTTCCTTTAAAAGGACATATTTCTTCATTCAATGCATAGACATGACAACGTTTCAACATTGTGATGTCATCAGTCTATTGTGACACGGGCAATATAGAACTATAAATGCCAGAGCTTGGCGGCCATCTTAAGGCAGTCTCTGCTGCAGCTGGAAGTGGGCAGATGTGTCCTCCTGCATCTTCCCCGAAAAGCCACAGGAGCTGAAAAATGTTTATTTTTAAGGGAGCCCTTTTTTAATTTGGCCCACAAGAGGGAGACAGCAGCCTACAAAAATTCTACTATTGAATAAAAAAAAAAACGTAGGTTGAATTCTTCCATGGAGAGGAATAGGTAGGTAGGTCAGTTCAGTTCTTCTCATTTGGGAATGCTTATACGCAAAGCCTTATGCCTCGTGGGGCATGAAACATCAGGAAGGCTTGGGCCAACCTTTAAAAATGGAGCAGCATTTTCAGCAAGCTCAGGCAGCCTTCTGCAAGAACACACAATGCAATGCGGTGGATTTAAAATCTTTGGCATAGCATCGCCTTGTGAACCGCCCGCCCCTCATCCTCATTCCTCTTGCACCGGGCTCTCTCACGCATCTCATCCTTGGCTTGCAGTGCCTGCAGCACTCTTCCCCTCCCTCCTTTTGCAGGATGGTTCAGCAGGTGATTACTTTACAATCACTAGTTTCCCTCTGAAGGTGCGTCGCTCCGAGGGATCGCTTTGGCTGGTCGTATTTCGAGTGGGGAAGAACGGAACTTTTTCCCTGGGTTGACATTAATAGCACTATTAAGAATAATGACAGATTATTATCATCGTCATCATCATCATCACCCTCAACAAAGGCTGAAGGATTTAACCCCTTAGTAACCAAGCCTGTTTGCGCCTTAATGACCAGGCCAAATTTTGCAAATCTGACATGTGTCACTTTAACATGGAAAAACACCAGAAAGGTTTTGCATATCCAAGCGATTCTGACATTGTTTTTTCGCCACATGTTGTGCTTCATTTAGGCGAAAAAAATAGACCGATAGAAATTGTGTTTATTTATTAAAAGCGCCAAAATTGGGAAAATTTTGAAAAAATCGTCATTTTTTCACATTTCCAACTGCAATATCTTAAATATGTGCAAACATAATATAGAAATTTTTGCTAAGATTTATATTTCCACCCGTTTACTTTATTTTGGGCGCACATTGGAAAAACTTTCGTTTTTTTTTTACTATTTAGGAGACGTACAAATTTAACATTACTTTTTAGCATTTTGAGGAACACTTTGTTTTCCTATACCAAGCCGAGATTGGAAAGGCTCATGAGTGTCAGAATAATAGATACCCCCCCAAATGACCTCATTTTAAAAACTACACCCCTTAATGTATTCACTGAGGGGTGTCATGAGTATTTTGACCCCACAGTTTTTTTTCAGGAATTAATTCAATTTAGAGGAGAAAAAGTAAAATTTCATATTTTTGCAAATCTGTCATTTTAAAGACATATTTTTTTCCTATAGTTTACATGAAAATCAGGATTTACACCCCAAAATGGATACCCCTATTTCTCCCGTGTTCAGAAATATACCCATTGTGGCCCTATTGTTATATCTGAGTCCACAACGGGGCCCAAAATGAAAGGAGTAGTCAGTGTCTTTCAAAACAAACATTTTGCTTGAAGTCCTTTTAGGCCCCATAGCACACATGTAGAGTTCTTGAGCGCCCAAAACCATAGAAAACCCCCACAAATGACCCCATTTTGAAAACTAGACCCCTTAAGGAATTTATCTAGGGGTGTACTGCATATTTTGACCCCACAGTTTTTGAATGAATTCAAACCAAGCAAAAGGAAAAAATTGTGATTTTCGTTTTTTCGGCAATTCTGTCATTTTAAAAACAGCTTTTTTTGTACAGCACACATATGAAGGAAGACTTGCACCCAAAAATGGATACCCCTGTTTGTCCCGTGTTCAGAGACATACCCATTGTGGCCCTAATCTTATGTCTGGATACACAACGGAGCCCAAAATGAAAGGAGCGACCGGTGGCTTTCGGAACACAAATTTTGCTTGAAGTCCTTTTAGGCCCCATTGCCCACTTGTAGAGTTCTTGAGCGCCCAAAACCATAGAGAACCCCCAAAAATGACCCCATTTTGAAAACTAGACTCCTTAACGAATTTATCTAGGGGTGTACTGCGCATTTTGACCCCACAGTTTTTGAATAAATTCAAGCAAAGCAAAAGGAAAAAATTTGGATTTTTGTTTTTTTGGCAATTCTGTCATTTTAAAAACAGCTTTTTTTGTACAGCACACATATGAAGGAAGACTTACACCCCAAAATGGATACCCCTGTTTGTGCTGTTTTCAGAAATATACCCATTGTGGCCCTAATCTTATGTCCGCATGCACAACGGGGCCCAAAATAAAAGGAGTAATCGGTGGCTTTCAGAACATAGATTTTGCTTGAAGTCCTTTTAGGCCCCATTGCCCACTTGTAGAGTTCTTGAGCGCCCAAAACCATATAGAACCCCCACAAATGACCCCATTTTGAAAACTAGACCCCTTAACGAATTTATCTAGGGATGTACTGCATATTTTGACCCCACAGTTTTTGAATAAATTCAAGCAAAGCAAAAGGAAAAAAATAGGATTTTCATTTTTTGGGCTATTGTGTCAATTTAAAAACAGTTTTTTTTGTACAGCACACATATAAATGAAGGCTTTCACCCCAAAATGGATACCCCTGTTTGTCCCGTGTTCAGAAACATACCCATTGTGGCCCTAATAGACTTACAGGACCCATGGCTAGGCCTACAATGAAAGGAATACCCGTTGGATTTCAGGGTACCACTGAATAAATTTCAGGCCCCATTGCCCACTTATAGAGCCATTGAGCGGCCAAAACTATAAAGAACCCCCTCAAATGACCCCATTTTGAAAACTAGACCCCTTAACGAATTCATCTAGGGGTGTACTGCGTATTTTGACCCCACAGTATTTGAATGAATCTAAGCAAAGCAGAAGGAAAAAGTTACGATTTTCAATTTTTTTGGCAATTTTTTCAATTTAAAAACGGTTTTTTTGTACAGTGCACATAGGAATGAAGACGTTCACCCCAAAATGGATACCCCCGTTTGTCCCGAGTTCAGAAACATACCCATTGTGGCCCTAATCTACTTACAGGACGCATGGCAAGGCCTATAAAGGACGGAACACCTGTTGGATTTTAGGGCACAACTGAATAAATTCCAGGCCCCATTGCTTATTTGTACAGAATAAAGATTGACTCCCTAAAAATTCCCCCCCTCCCCCTCCACGCCCTTTTCGGCGTTCGCAAATCTTAGATAAAAGTAAAAATGTGAACTGTGTAGTATTTCCGAAGACAGGGGTAATTACGGAGGCTGGTTGGAATGGGCCCATGGGGCAATAAAACCGGGTATCCCCCCCCCCCTCCTCTCATGCTTTTTGGGGGTATTTCATGACCTCAGTGGCGGGTATGGGGTGTAAAAAGTGGCGTTCCGTGAGTCTCCGTAAGCTTGATGAGGTGCGGCGGTCTCACACAGAAGGCGCTCAACAAGGTGCTCCTGGAACTGCAGGAAGGCGAGCGTTCCCGGGGCTTCTTGTAAAATACGTATCACAGGTAGCGGTCTGAATAACGCCGGGCTCACGCGGGTGCAGGCGGAATCCGCTTGCGGAGGCCCACAGCGGATCCCATCTGTGAGCCCGGCTGTGACCCTGCGTACGGCTGCGTAATGTACTGCGCATAACTGCCTACTCACACAGGCGGTCATGCACAGTACACCTTTGTTTGTATTTCCCGCACCATCGCTTAGCGATGACGCGGGTACCCGCAGCCCGTATACAATGTAGTTGCGTATGGACTGCGGGTATATCCGCGACCATGGAGCACAATGGGCTCTATGTTGCCGATATCCGCAGTAAAATAGAACCTGCTGCGTTCTCTTTTCTGCGAGTGGATTACGCAATTCTGACCCGCTAATGTGAGCGGAATTGTGTAATCCAATGCGATTGATCTGCGTAATACCGCGGATCAGACGCATGCGGAATCCGTAATTCCTATCCGGTCATGTGAGACCGGCCTAAGGTAGATCGCTACCTTTTTATCACGTGACCGGGGACCGCTCAACGAGGCCCCTGGTCACTGCTCCAGGCTCTCTGTGACCGTTGGTCGCTGGGAGCAAGGAGATTTTAAGTTTCCTGGGCTCCCTGACTCCTGCGCATGTGTCCGGCTTTTTGCCGGCAATCGCATGTGCAGAATCCTGGAAGGTCCACGGAGGAAGATCGCGTCGGGATTCAAATACGCAGGCCTCCGGTAAAAAGATTCATCTCCTCTCACCGATCGCATCAGTGAGGGGAGATGAAACTTCAAATTTTTTTTTTTACTTTTACGTGATCGCCATTATTGGATAATGGCGAACACGTGACCAGGAACCGCTCACCGCGGACCCCCATTAAATCTCCATGCTCTTGGCTACGTTTTGTAGCCAGGAGCAGGGAGAATTTAAATTATCCTGGCAATCCACAGCTTTTGCGCATGCGCCCGCCATTTTGGCGACGGGCGCGTGTGCAGAAGCTGTGGTAAGGTCCGCGGATAAATCTGGGGGCCTTACGTACGTACTTTCATCCTCCCTCACGGATATGATCCATGAGGGGAGATGAAACGTACGCTTTTTAAACTTTTAAAAACTTTTTTTTACTTTTTTTTTTTTTTACTTTTTTACACTTTTTTTTCACTTTACATGATCACTGTCATCCATTGGATGACAGTGATCATGTCCCCGGTATAATCTCTCTGCTCCTAGCTACACATGGCAGCCAGAAGCAGAGGGATTTTAAATTTCCCGGGGCTCGAGCCCGTCTGAGCACGCGCCCGATGTCAATCATCGGGCGCGCATGCGCAGACGGGGATTCGGGTCCCGGGACATCGGGACACCGCTGAGGACTGGGGGTGAGTATTTTCACCTCCCCTCATGGATCCGATCCATGAGGGGAGGTGAAACTGACTTTTTTAAAACTTTTTTTTAACTTTTTCGCGATCGCCGCTAACCATTGGATAACGGCGATCGCGGTACCGGGGACCGCTCACCGCAGTCCCCGCTGACATCTCCTGCCTCCCGGCTACCTACAGGAGCCGGGAGCCAGGAGATTTTAAATCTCCCGCGCCGCCGGGCCTTCTGCGCATGCGGCTGACGTAATGCCGCCTGGCGCGCATGCGCAGAAGACCGGCTTCGGGCCCCGGAGCGGCAGGAGAGCGGGGAGCAGCGTGCCAGACCTCGGTGAGTAATTTCAGCTGCTCCGATGGATCCGATCCATCGGAGCAGCTGAATCTTTAACTTTTATGTACTTTTATTTACTTTTTTTGCGATCGGCGCTATCCATTGCATAGCGCCGATCGCAATGCCGGGGGGGGGCTCCGAACAGCCCGGGATGACAGCTCCATGCTGTCAGCTACCTGCGGACACCGACAGCATGGAGCTGTCACGTCCACAGCCCGAGGGGCACTATTCTCTGCAGGAAGCATGTTTTTACGTCCTCAGAGAATAGAGCCCACTTCGGGAGGACGTAAAAACACTATGGGCTTGTCGTTAAGGGGTTAAACGTACAGCAGGCCTTTTTCCCACCATACATAACTATAGATATGGATTATATATAAAAATAAATCTTGCTATTTGTAAAGCACCAATTTATTCCGCAGCGCTTTCAAGAAATTTACTTATCACCCTACACTCTAGCATTATACCAACCTCGGAATGATGGAAGGCTGTGAATTATAGATATGGATTATATCTAGATTATAGATAGATTATAAATATATATAAATTAATTATAATATATAAATAAATATTTATAATATATTATATGTAGTTTCTATCCTCTATATTGATTAATAATAGTCTTTATGATTATATTATATAATATATCGATAGATAGATAAATAGATAGATAGACAGATACACAGACATGCATACACACTGTATGCTAATGAGCCCAGCTGTCTGGCAGTTGAGACTACATTGTGATGTCATCAGTGTATTGTGACACGGGCAGTATAGAACTATAAACGCCAGAGTTGGCGGCCATCTTAAGGCAGTCTCTGCTGCAGCTGGAAGTGGGCAGATGTGTCCTCCTGTATCTCCCCCGAGAAGTCACAGGAGCTGGATAATTTTTATTTTTAACAGATCACCTATTAATTAAGCCCACAAGGGGGAGACAGCGGCCTACAAAAATCTAATTGTCCGCGGCTGTAGCATTTTAAAAAAAGGTAGGTTCAATTCTTCCATGGACAGGAATAGGTAGGTAGGTAGGCAGGTAGGTTGGTTCAGTTCTTGTCATTTGGGGAATGCTTATGGGCAAGGCCTTATGCCTGGTAGTGCATGAAACGTCAGGAAGGCTCAGGCCAACCTTTAAAGATGGCGCAGCATTTGGGGTGCAAAAACGTCCAATGCACGTTTCCTTTAAAAGGACATATTTCTTCATTCAATGCATAGACATGACAACGTTTCAACATTGTGATGTCATCAGTCTATTGTGACACGGGCAATATAGAACTATAAATGCCAGAGCTTGGCGGCCATCTTAAGGCAGTCTCTGCTGCAGCTGGAAGTGGGCAGATGTGTCCTCCTGCATCTCCCCCGAAAAGCCACAGGAGCTGAAAAATGTTTATTTTTAAGGGAGCCCCATTTTAATTTGGCCCACAAGAGGGAGACAGCAGCCTACAAAAATTCTACTATTGAATAAAAAAAAAAACGTAGGTTGAATTCTTCCATGGAGAGGAATAGGTAGGTAGGTCAGTTCAGTTCTTCTCTTTTGGGAATGCTTATACGCAAAGCCTTATGCCTGGTGGGGCATGAAACATCAGGAAGGCTTGGGCCAACCTTTAAAAATGGAGCAGCATTTTCAGCAAGCTCAGGCAGCCTTCTGCAAGAACACACAATGCAATGCGGTGGATTTAAAATCTTTGGCATAGCATCGCCTTGTGAACCGCCCGCCCCTCATCCTCATTCCTCTTGCACCGGGCTCTCTCACGCATCTCATCCTAGGCTTGCAGTGCCTGCAGCACTCTTCCCCTCCCTCCTTTTGCAGGATGGTTCAGCAGGTGATTACTTTACAATCACTAGTTTCCCTCTGAAGGTGCGTCGCTCCGAGGGATCGCTTTGGCTGGTCGTATTTCGAGTGGGGAAGAACGGAACTTTTTCCCTGGGTTGACATTAATAGCACTATTAAGAATAATGACAGATTATTATCATCGTCATCATCATCATCACCCTCAACAAAGGCTGAAGGATTTAAACGTACAGCAGGCCTTTTTCCCACCATACATAACTATAGATATGGATTATATATAAAAATAAATCTTGCTATTTGTAAAGCACCAATTTATTCCGCAGCGCTTTCAAGAAATTTACTTATCACCCTACACTCTAGCATTATACCAACCTCGGAATGATGGAAGGCTGTGAATTATAGATATGGATTATATCTAGATTATAGATAGATTATAAATATATATAAATTAATTATAATATATAAATAAATATTTATAATATATTATATGTAGTTTCTATCCTCTATATTGATTAATAATAGTCTTTATGATTATATTATATAATATATCGATAGATAGATAAATAGATAGATAGACAGATACACAGACATGCATACACACTGTATGCTAATGAGCCCAGCTGTCTGGCAGTTGAGACTACATTGTGATGTCATCAGTGTATTGTGACACGGGCAGTATAGAACTATAAACGCCAGAGTTGGCGGCCATCTTAAGGCAGTCTCTGCTGCAGCTGGAAGTGGGCAGATGTGTCCTCCTGTATCTCCCCCGAGAAGTCACAGGAGCTGGATAATTTTTATTTTTAACAGATCACCTATTAATTAAGCCCACAAGGGGGAGACAGCGGCCTACAAAAATCTAATTGTCCGCGGCTGTAGCATTTTAAAAAAAGGTAGGTTCAATTCTTCCATGGACAGGAATAGGTAGGTAGGTAGGCAGGTAGGTTGGTTCAGTTCTTGTCATTTGGGGAATGCTTATGGGCAAGGCCTTATGCCTGGTAGTGCATGAAACGTCAGGAAGGCTCAGGCCAACCTTTAAAGATGGCGCAGCATTTGGGGTGCAAAAACGTCCAATGCACGTTTCCTTTAAAAGGACATATTTCTTCATTCAATGCATAGACATGACAACGTTTCAACATTGTGATGTCATCAGTCTATTGTGACACGGGCAATATAGAACTATAAATGCCAGAGCTTGGCGGCCATCTTAAGGCAGTCTCTGCTGCAGCTGGAAGTGGGCAGATGTGTCCTCCTGCATCTCCCCCGAAAAGCCACAGGAGCTGAAAAATGTTTAATTTTAAGGGAGCCCCTTTTTAATTTGGCCCACAAGAGGGAGACAGCAGCCTACAAAAATTCTACTATTGAATAAAAAAAAAAAACGTAGGTTCAATTCTTCCATGGGGAGGAATAGGTAGGTAGGTCAGTTCAGTTCTTCTCATTTGGGAATGCTTATACGCAAAGCCTTATGCCTGGTGGGGCATGAAACATCAGGAAGGCTTGGGCCAACCTTTAAAAATGGAGCAGCATTTTCAGCAAGCTCAGGCAGCCTTCTGCAAGAACACACAATGCAATGCGGTGGATTTAAAATCTTTTGCATAGCATCGCCTTGTGAACCGCCCGCCCCTCATCCTCATTCCTCTTGCACCGGGCTCTCTCACGCATCTCATCCTAGGCTTGCAGTGCCTGCAGCACTCTTCCCCTCCCTCCTTTTGCAGGATGGTTCAGCAGGTGATTACTTTACAATCACTAGTTTCCCTCTGAAGGTGCGTCGCTCCGAGGGATCGCTTTGGCTGGTCGTATTTCGAGTGGGGAAGAACGGAACTTTTTCCCTGGGTTGACATTAATAGCACTATTAAGAATAATGTTAGATTATTATCATCGTCATCATCATCATCACCCTCAACAAAGGCTGAAGGATTTAACCCCTTAGTGACCAAGCCTGTTTGCGCCTTAATGACCAGGCCAAATTTTGCAAATCTGACATGTGTCACTTTAACATGGAAAAACACCAGAAAGGTTTTGCATATCCAAGCGATTCTGACATTGTTTTTTCGCCACATGTTGTGCTTCATTTAGGCGAAAAAAATAGACCGATAGAAATTGTGTTTATTTATTAAAAGCGCCAAAATTGGGAAAATTTTGAAAAAATCGTCATTTTTTCACATTTCCAACTGCAATATCTTAAATATGTGCAAACATAATATAGAAATTTTTGCTAAGATTTATATTTCCACCCGTTTACTTTATTTTGGGTGCACATTGGAAAAACTTTCGTTTTTTTTTTACTATTTAGGAGACGTACAAATTTAACATTACTTTTTAGCATTTTGAGGAACACTTTGTTTTCCTATACCAAGCCGAGATTGGAAAGGCTCATGAGTGTCAGAATAATAGATACCCCCCCAAATGACCTCATTTTAAAAACTACACCCCTTAATGTATTCACTGAGGGGTGTCATGAGTATTTTGACCCCACAGTTTTTTTTCAGGAATTAATTCAATTTAGAGGAGAAAAAGTAAAATTTCATATTTTTGCAAATCTGTCATTTTAAAGACATATTTTTTTCCTATAGTTTACATGAAAATCAGGATTTACACCCCAAAATGGATACCCCTATTTCTCCCGTGTTCAGAAATATACCCATTGTGGCCCTATTGTTATATCTGAGTCCACAACGGGGCCCAAAATGAAAGGAGTAGTCAGTGTCTTTCAAAACAAAAATTTTGCTTGAAGTCCTTTTAGGCCCCATAGCACACATGTAGAGTTCTTGAGCGCCCAAAACCATAGAAAACCCCCACAAATGACCCCATTTTGAAAACTAGACCCCTTAAGGAATTTATCTAGGGGTGTACTGCATATTTTGACCCCACAGTTTTTGAATGAATTCAAACCAAGCAAAAGGAAAAAATTGTGATTTTCGTTTTTTCGGCAATTCTGTCATTTTAAAAACAGCTTTTTTTGTACAGCACACATATGAAGGAAGACTTGCACCCAAAAATGGATACCCCTGTTTGTCCCGTGTTCAGAGACATACCCATTGTGGCCCTAATCTTATGTCTGGATACACAACGGAGCCCAAAATGAAAGGAGCGACCGGTGGCTTTCGGAACACAAATTTTGCTTGAAGTCCTTTTAGGCCCCATTGCCCACTTGTAGAGTTCTTGAGCGCCCAAAACCATAGAGAACCCCCACAAATGACCCCATTTTGAAAACTAGACTCCTTAACGAATTTATCTAGGGGTGTACTGCGCATTTTGACCCCACAGTTTTTGAATAAATTCAAGCAAAGCAAAAGGAAAAAATTTGGATTTTTGTTTTTTTGGCAATTCTGTCATTTTAAAAACAGCTTTTTTTGTACAGCACACATATGAAGGAAGACTTACACCCCAAAATGGATACCCCTGTTTGTGCTGTTTTCAGAAATATACCCATTGTGGCCCTAATCTTATGTCCGCATGCACAACGGGGCCCAAAATAAAAGGAGTAATCGGTGGCTTTCAGAACATAGATTTTGCTTGAAGTCCTTTTAGGCCCCATTGCCCACTTGTAGAGTTCTTGAGCGCCCAAAACCATATAGAACCCCCACAAATGACCCCATTTTGAAAACTAGACCCCTTAACGAATTTATCTAGGGATGTACTGCATATTTTGACCCCACAGTTTTTGAATAAATTCAAGCAAAGCAAAAGGAAAAAAATAGGATTTTCATTTTTTGGGCTATTGTGTCAATTTAAAAACAGTTTTTTTTGTACAGCACACATATAAATGAAGGCTTTCACCCCAAAATGGATACCCCTGTTTGTCCCGTGTTCAGAAACATACCCATTGTGGCCCTAATAGACTTACAGGACCCATGGCTAGGCCTACAATGAAAGGAATACCCGTTGGATTTCAGGGTACCACTGAATAAATTTCAGGCCCCATTGCCCACTTATAGAGCCATTGAGCGGCCAAAACTATAAAGAACCCCCTCAAATGACCCCATTTTGAAAACTAGACCCCTTAACGAATTCATCTAGGGGTGTACTGCGTATTTTGACCCCACAGTATTTGAATGAATCTAAGCAAAGCAGAAGGAAAAAGTTACGATTTTCAATTTTTTTGGCAATTTTTTCAATTTAAAAACGTTTTTTTTGTACAGTGCACATAGGAATGAAGACGTTCACCCCAAAATGGATACCCCCGTTTGTCCCGAGTTCAGAAACATACCCATTGTGGCCCTAATCTACTTACAGGACGCATGGCAAGGCCTATAAAGGACGGAACACCTGTTGGATTTTAGGGCACAACTGAATAAATTCCAGGCCCCATTGCTTATTTGTACAGAATAAAGATTGACTCCCTAAAAATTCCCCCCCTCCCCCTCCACGCCCTTTTCGGCGTTCGCAAATCTTAGATAAAAGTAAAAATGTGAACTGTGTAGTATTTCCGAAGACAGGGGTAATTACGGAGGCTGGTTGGAATGGGCCCATGGGGCAATAAAACCGGGTATCCCCCCCCCCTCCTCTCATGCTTTTTGGGGGTATTTCATGACCTCAGTGGCGGGTATGGGGTGTAAAAAGTGGCGTTCCGTGAGTCTCCGTAAGCTTGATGAGGTGCGGCGGTCTCACACAGAAGGCGCTCAACAAGGTGCTCCTGGAACTGCAGGAAGGCGAGCGTTCCCGGGGCTTCTTGTAAAATACGTATCACAGGTAGCGGTCTGAATAACGCCGGGCTCACGCGGGTGCAGGCGGAATCCGCTTGCGGAGGCCCACAGCGGATCCCATCTGTGAGCCCGGCTGTGACCCTGCGTACGGCTGCGTAATGTACTGCGCATAACTGCCTACTCACACAGGCGGTCATGCACAGTACACCTTTGTTTGTATTTCCCGCACCATCGCTTAGCGATGACGCGGGTACCCGCAGCCCGTATACAATGTAGTTGCGTATGGACTGCGGGTATATCCGCGACCATGGAGCACAATGGGCTCTATGTTGCCGATATCCGCAGTAAAATAGAACCTGCTGCGTTCTCTTTTCTGCGAGTGGATTACGCAATTCTGACCCGCTAATGTGAGCGGAATTGTGTAATCCAATGCGATTGATCTGCGTAATACCGCGGATCAGACGCATGCGGAATCCGTAATTCCTATCCGGTCATGTGAGACCGGCCTAAGGTAGATCGCTACCTTTTTATCACGTGACCGGGGACCGCTCAACGAGGCCCCTGGTCACTGCTCCAGGCTCTCTGTGACCGTTGGTCGCTGGGAGCAAGGAGATTTTAAGTTTCCTGGGCTCCCTGACTCCTGCGCATGTGTCCGGCTTTTTGCCGGCAATCGCATGTGCAGAATCCTGGAAGGTCCACGGAGGAAGATCGCGTCGGGATTCAAATACGCAGGCCTCCGGTAAAAAGATTCATCTCCTCTCACCGATCGCATCAGTGAGGGGAGATGAAACTTCAAATTTTTTTTTTTACTTTTACGTGATCGCCATTATTGGATAATGGTGAACACGTGACCAGGAACCGCTCACCGCGGACCCCCATTAAATCTCCATGCTCTTGGCTACGTTTTGTAGCCAGGAGCAGGGAGAATTTAAATTATCCTGGCAATCCACAGCTTTTGCGCATGCGCCCGCCATTTTGGCGACGGGCGCGTGTGCAGAAGCTGTGGTAAGGTCCGCGGATAAATCTGGGGGCCTTACGTACGTACTTTCATCCTCCCTCACGGATATGATCCATGAGGGGAGATGAAACGTACGCTTTTTAAACTTTTAAAAACTTTTTTTTACTTTTTTTTTTTTTTACTTTTTTACACTTTTTTTTCACTTTACATGATCACTGTCATCCATTGGATGACAGTGATCATGTCCCCGGTATAATCTCTCTGCTCCTAGCTACACATGGCAGCCAGAAGCAGAGGGATTTTAAATTTCCCGGGGCTCGAGCCCGTCTGAGCACGCGCCCGATGTCAATCATCGGGCGCGCATGCGCAGACGGGGATTCGGGTCCCGGGACATCGGGACACCGCTGAGGACTGGGGGTGAGTATTTTCACCTCCCCTCATGGATCCGATCCATGAGGGGAGGTGAAACTGACTTTTTTTAAACTTTTTTTTAACTTTTTCGCGATCGCCGCTAACCATTGGATAACGGCGATCGCGGTACCGGGGACCGCTCACCGCAGTCCCCGCTGACATCTCCTGCCTCCCGGCTACCTACAGGAGCCGGGAGCCAGGAGATTTTAAATCTCCCGCGCCGCCGGGCCTTCTGCGCATGCGGCTGACGTAATGCCGCCTGGCGCGCATGCGCAGAAGACCGGCTTCGGGCCCCGGAGCGGCAGGAGAGCGGGGAGCAGCGTGCCAGACCTCGGTGAGTAATTTCAGCTGCTCCGATGGATCCGATCCATCGGAGCAGCTGAATCTTTAACTTTTATGTACTTTTATTTACTTTTTTTGCGATCGGCGCTATCCATTGCATAGCGCCGATCGCAATGCCGGGGGGGGCTCCGAACAGCCCGGGATGACAGCTCCATGCTGTCAGCTACCTGCGGACACCGACAGCATGGAGCTGTCACGTCCACAGCCCGAGGGGCACTATTCTCTGCAGGAAGCATGTTTTTACGTCCTCAGAGAATAGAGCCCACTTCGGGAGGACGTAAAAACACTATGGGCTTGTCGTTAAGGGGTTAAACGTACAGCAGGCCTTTTTCCCACCATACATAACTATAGATATGGATTATATATAAAAAGAAATCTTGCTATTTGTAAAGCACCAATTTATTCCGCAGCGCTTTCAAGAAATTTACTTATCACCCTACACTCTAGCATTATACCAACCTCGGAATGATGGAAGGCTGTGAATTATAGATATGGATTATATCTAGATTATAGATAGATTATAAATATATATAAATTAATTATAATATATAAATAAATATTTATAATATATTATATGTAGTTTCTATCCTCTATATTGATTAATAATAGTCTTTATGATTATATTATATAATATATCGATAGATAGATAAATAGATAGATAGACAGATACACAGACATGCATACACACTGTATGCTAATGAGCCCAGCTGTCTGGCAGTTGAGACTACATTGTGATGTCATCAGTGTATTGTGACACGGGCAGTATAGAACTATAAACGCCAGAGTTGGCGGCCATCTTAAGGCAGTCTCTGCTGCAGCTGGAAGTGGGCAGATGTGTCCTCCTGTATCTCCCCCGAGAAGTCACAGGAGCTGGATAATTTTTATTTTTAACAGAGCACCTATTTAATTAAGCCCACAAGGGGGAGACAGCGGCCTACAAAAATCTAATTGTCCGCGGCTGTAGCATTTTAAAAAAAGGTAGGTTCAATTCTTCCATGGACAGGAATAGGTAGGTAGGTAGGCAGGTAGGTTGGTTCAGTTCTTGTCATTTGGGGAATGCTTATGGGCAAGGCCTTATGCCTGGTAGTGCATGAAACGTCAGGAAGGCTCAGGCCAACCTTTAAAGATGGCGCAGCATTTGGGGTGCAAAAACGTCCAATGCACGTTTCCTTTAAAAGGACATATTTCTTCACTCAATGCATAGACATGACAACGTTTCAACATTGTGATGTCATCAGTCTATTGTGACACGGGCAATATAGAACTATAAATGCCAGAGCTTGGCGGCCATCTTAAGGCAGTCTCTGCTGCAGCTGGAAGTGGGCAGATGTGTCCTCCTGCATCTCCCCCGAAAAGCCACAGGAGCTGAAAAATGTTTATTTTTAAGAAAGCCCCTTTTTAATTTGGCCCACAAGAGGGAGACAGCAGCCTACAAAAATTCTACTATTGAATAAAAAAAAAAACGTAGGTTCAATTCTTCCATGGAGAGGAATAGGTAGGTAGGTCAGTTCAGTTCTTCTCATTTGGGAATGCTTATACGCAAAGCCTTATGCCTGGTGGGGCATGAAACATCAGGAAGGCTTGGGCCAACCTTTAAAAATGGAGCAGCATTTTCAGCAAGCTCAGGCAGCCTTCTGCAAGAACACACAATGCAATGCGGTGGATTTAAAATCTTTTGCATAGCATCGCCTTGTGAACCGCCCGCCCCTCATCCTCATTCCTCTTGCACCGGGCTCTCTCACGCATCTCATCCTAGGCTTGCAGTGCCTGCAGCACTCTTCCCCTCCCTCCTTTTGCAGGATGGTTCAGCAGGTGATTACTTTACAATCACTAGTTTTCCTCTGAAGGTGCGTCGCTCCGAGGGATCGCTTTGGCTGGTCGTATTTCGAGTGGGGAAGAGCGGAACTTTTTCCCTGGGTTGACATTAATAGCACTATTAAGAATAATGATAGATTATTATCATCATCATCATCATCATCATCACCCTCAACAAAGGCTGAAGGATTTAAACGTACAGCAGGCCTTTTTCCCACCATACATAACTATAGATATGGATTATATATAAAAATAAATCTTGCTATTTGTAAAGCACCAATTTATTCCGCAGCGCTTTCAAGAAATTTACTTATCACCCTACACTCTAGCATTATACCAACCTCGGAATGATGGAAGGCTGTGAATTATAGATATGGATTATATCTAGATTATAGATAGATTATAAATATATATAAATTAATTATAATATATAAATAAATATTTATAATATATTATATGTAGTTTCTATCCTCTATATTGATTATTAATAGTCTTTATGATTATATTATATAATATATCGATAGATAGATAAATAGATAGATAGACAGATACACAGACATGCATACACACTGTATGCTAATGAGCCCAGCTGTCTGGCAGTTGAGACTACATTGTGATGTCATCAGTGTATTGTGACACGGGCAGTATAGAACTATAAACGCCAGAGTTGGCGGCCATCTTAAGGCAGTCTCTGCTGCAGCTGGAAGTGGGCAGATGTGTCCTCCTGTATCTCCCCCGAGAAGTCACAGGAGCTGGATAATTTTTATTTTTAACAGAGCACCTATTTAATTAAGCCCACAAGGGGGAGACAGCGGTCTACAAAAATCTAATTGTCTGCGGCTGTAGCATTTAAAAAAAAGGTAGGTTCAATTCTTCCATGGACAGGAATAGGTAGGTAGGTAGGCAGGTAGGTTGGTTCAGTTCTTGTCATTTGGGGAATGCTTATGGGCAGGCCTTATGCCTGGTAGTGCATGAAACATCAGGAAGGCTCAGGCCAACCTTTAAAGATGGCGCAGCATTTGGGGTGCAAAAACGTCCAATGCACGTTTCCTTTAAAAGGATATATTTCTTCATTCAATGCATAGACATGACAACGTTTCAACATTGTGATGTCATCAGTCTATTGTGACACGGGCAATATAGAACTATAAATGCCAGAGCTTGGCGGCCATCTTAAGGCAGTCTCTGCTGCAGCTGGAAGTGGGCAGATGTGTCCTCCTGCATCTCCCCGAAAAGCCACAGGAGCTGAAAAATGTTTATTTTTAAGGGAGCCCCTTTTTAATTTGGCCCACAAGAGGGATACAGCAGCCTACAAAAATTCTACTATTGAATAAAAAAAAAACGTAGGTTCAATTCTTTCATGGAGAGGAATAGGTAGGTAGGTCAGTTCAGTTCTTCTCATTTGGGAATGCTTATACGCAAAGCCTTATGCCTGGTGGGGCATGAAACATCAGGAAGGCTTGGGCCAACCTTTAAAAATGGAGCAGCATTTTCAGCAAGCTCAGGCAGCCTTCTGCAAGAACACACAATGCAATGCGGTGGATTTAAAATCTTTTGCATAGCATCGCCTTGTGAACCGCCCGCCCCTCATCCTCATTCCTCTTGCACCGGGCTCTCTCACGCATCTCATCCTAGGCTTGCAGTGCCTGCAGCACTCTTCCCCTCCCTCCTTTTGCAGGATGGTTCAGCAGGTGATTACTTTACAATCACTAGTTTCCCTCTGAAGGTGCGTCGCTCCGAGGGATCGCTTTGGCTGGTCGTATTTCGAGTGGGGAAGAACGGAACTTTTTCCCTGGGTTGACATTAATAGCACTATTAAGAATAATGATAGATTATTATTAGAGATGAGCGAACACCAAAATGTTCGGGTGTTCGTTATTCGGAACGAACTTCCCGCGATGTTCGAGGGTTCGTTTCGAACAACGAACCCCATTGAAGTCAATGGGCGACCAGAGCATTTTTGTATTTCGCTGATGCTCGCTAAGGTTTTCATGTGTGAAAATCTGGGCAATTCAAGAAAGTGATGGGAATGACACAGAAACGGATAGGGCAGGCGAGGGGCTACATGTTGGGCTGCATCTCAAGTTCACAGGTCCCACTATTAAGCCACAATACTGGCAAGAGTGCCCCCCCCCCCCCTCCCAACAACTTTTACTTCTGAAAAGCCCTCATTAGCATGGCATACCTTTGCTAAGCACCACACTAGCTACAACAAAGCACAATCACTGCCTGCATGACACTCCGCTGCCACTTCTCCTGGGTTACATGCTGACCAACCGCCCCCCCTCCCCCCCACAGCGCACACCAAAGTGTCCCTGCGCAGCCTTCAGCTGCCCTCATGCCACGCCACACTCATGTCTATTTAGAAGTGCGTCTGCCATGAGGAGGAACCGCAGGCACACACTGCAGAGGGTTGGCACGGCTAGGCAGCGACCCTCTTTAAAAGGGGCGGGGCAATAGCCCACAATGCTGTACAGAAGCAATGAGAAATAGAATCCTGTGCCACCACCATCAGGAGCTGCACACGTAGGCATAGCAATGGGGAACCTATGTGCCACACACTATTCATTCTGTCAAGGTGTCTGCATGCCCCAGTCAGACCGCGTTTTTTAATTCATAGACACAGGCAGGTACAACTCCCTATTGTGAAGTCCCTGTGGACCGACAGCATGGGTGGCTCCCTGGAACCCACCGGCGGTACATAAAAATATCCCATTGCATTGCCCAACACAGCTGAGGTAGTAATGTCGTGCGTAATACAGGTGGGCTTCGGCCCACACTGCATGCCCCAGTCAGACTGGGGTTCTTTAGAAGTGTACAGATGTATTAAAAACTCCGTGTGCACCTACAGCATGGGTGGCTCCCTGGAACCCACCGGCGGTACATAGAAATATCCCATTGCATTGCCCAACACAGCTGAGGTAGTAATGTCGTGCGTAATAGAGGTGGGCTTCGGCCCACACTGCATGCCCCAGTCTGACTGGGGTTCTTTACAAGTGGACACATGTAGGTTACACTCCCTGTGGACCCACTGCCTGGGTGGGTGCCAGGAAGCCACCGGCGGTACATAGAAATATCCCATTGCATTGCCCAACACAGCTGAGGTAGTAATGTCGTGCGTAATACAGGTGGGCTTCGGCCCACACTGCATGCCCCAGTCTGACTGGGGTTCTTTACAAGTGGACACATGTAGGTTACACTCCGTGTGCACCTACAGCATGGGTGGCTCCCTGGAAGCCACCGGCGGTACATAGAAATATCCCATTGCATTGCCCAACACAGCTGAGGTAGTAATGTCGTGCGTAATAGAGGTGGGCTTCGGCCCACACTGCATGCCCCAGTCAGACTGGGGTTCTTTACAAGTGGACACATGTAGGTTACACTCCCTGTGGACCCACTGCCTGGGTGGGTGCCAGGAAGCCACCGGCGGTACATAGAAATATCCCATTGCATTGCCCAACACAGCTGAGGTAGTAATGTCGTGCGTAATAGAGGTGGGCTTCGGCCCACACTGCATGCCCCAGTCAGACTGGGGTTCTTTACAAGTGGACACATGTAGGTTACACTCCCTGTGGACCCACTGCCTGGGTGGGTGCCAGGAAGCCACCGGCGGTACATAGAAATATCCCATTGCATTGCCCAACACAGCTGAGGTAGTAATGTCGTGCGTAATACAGGTGGGCTTCGGCCCACACTGCATGCCCCAGTCAGACTGGGGTTCTTTACAAGTGGACACATGTATTAAAAACTCCGTGTGCACCTACAGCATGGGTGGCTCCCTGGAACCCACCGGCGGTACACAAAAATATCCCATTGCATTGCCCAACACAGCTGAGGTAACGTCAGCTGTAATGCAGGTGGGCTAAAAATTAATTTGATTACACTGTAGGCGAGGGCCCACAAAAATTGCTGTATCAACAGTACTAATGTACATCCCAAAAATTGGCCATGGCCAGCCAAGAGGGCAGGTGAAACCCATTAATCGCTTTGGTTAATGTGGCTTAAGTGGTAACTAACTAGGCCTGGAGGCAGCCCAGTGTAACGAAAAATTGGTTCAAGTTAAAGTTCCAACGCTTTTAAGCGCATTGAAACTTATAAAAATTGTTCAGAAAAATTATTTGAGTGAGCCTTGTGGCCCTAAGAAAAATTGCCCGTTCAGCGTGATTACGTGAGGTTTCAGGAGGAGGAGCAGGAGGAGGAGGAGGAATATTAGACACAGATTGATGAAGCAGAAATGTCCCCGTTTTGGATGGTGAGAGAGAACGTAGCTTCCATCCGCGGGTGCAGCCTACGTATTGCTTACGTATCGCTGCTGTCCGCTGGTGGAGAACAGAAGTCTGGGGAAATCCAGCCTTTGTTCATCTTGATGAGTGTTAGCCTGTCGGCACTGTCGGTTGACAAGCGGCTACGCTTATCTGTGATGATTCCCCCAGCCGCACTAAACACCCTTTCCGACAAGACGCTAGCCGCAGGACAAGCAAGCACCTCAAGGGCATACAGCGCTAGTTCAGGCCACGTGTCCAGCTTCGACACCCAGTAGTTGTAGGGGGCAGAGGCGTCACCAAGGATGGTCGTGCGATCCGCTACGTACTCCCTCACCATCCTTTTACAGTGCTCCCGCCGACTCAGCCGTGACTGGGGAGCGGTGACACAGTCTTGGTGGGGAGCCATAAAGCTGGCCAGGCCCTTAAAGACTGTTGCACTGCCTGGGATGTACATGCTGCTCGATCTACGCACATCCCCTGCTACCTTGCCCTCGGTACTGCGCCTTCTGGCACTAGCGCTGTCGGCTGGGAATTTTACCATCAGCTTGTCCGCAAGGGTCCTGTGGTATAGCAACACTCTCGAACCCCTTTCCTCTTCGGGAATCAGAGTGGGCAGGTTCTCCTTATACCGTGGATCGAGCAGTGTGTACACCCAGTAATCCGTCGTGGCCAGAATGCGTGCAACGCGAGGGTCACGAGAAAGGCATCCTAACATGAAGTCAGCCATGTGTGCCAGGGTACCAGTACGCAACACATGGCTGTCCTCACTAGGAAGATCACTTTCAGGATCCTCCTCCTCCTCCTCCT
Organism: Eleutherodactylus coqui; assembly: GCF_035609145.1. Taxonomy (NCBI): domain Eukaryota; kingdom Metazoa; phylum Chordata; class Amphibia; order Anura; family Eleutherodactylidae; genus Eleutherodactylus; species Eleutherodactylus coqui. Next base: position 39,994,253 of record NC_089838.1, on the reverse strand, counting down.
CCTCAGGCCATACACGCTGAAAGGATGACAGGCAATCAGCCGGTGTACCGTCAGCAGCGGCCCAAGCTGTCTCTTCCCCCTCCTCCTCATCCTCCTCATGCTCCTCCTCCTCCTCCTGTACGCGCTGAGAAATAGACAGGAGGGTGCCCTGACTATCCAGCGGCATACTGTCTTCCCCCGCCCCCGTTTCCGAGCGCAAAGCAGCTGCCTTTATGGTTTGCAGGGAATTTCTCAAGATGCATAGCAGAGGAATGGTGACGCTAATGATTGTAGCATCGCCGCTCACCACCTGGGTAGACTCCTCAAAATTACCAAGGACATGGCAGATGTCTGCCAACCAGGCCCACTCTTCTGAAAGGAATTGAGGAGGCTGACTCCCACTGCGCCGCCCATGTTGGAGTTGGTATTCGACTATAGCTCTCCGTTGTTCATAGAGCCTGGCCAACATGTGGAGCGTAGAGTTCCACCGTGTGGGCACGTCGCACAGCAGTCGGTGCACTGGCAGCTTAAAGTGATGTTGCAGGGTGCGCAGGGTGGCAGCGTCCGTGTGGGACTTGCGGAAATGTGCGCAGAGCCGGCGCGCCTTTACGAGCAGGTCTGACAAGCGTGGGTAGCTTTTCAGAAAGCGCTGAACCACCAAATTAAAGACGTGGGCCAGGCATGGCACGTGCGTGAGGCTGCCGAGCTGCAGAGCCGCCACCAGGTTACGGCCGTTGTCACACACGACCATGCCCGGTTGGAGGCTCAGCGGCGCAAGCCAGCGGTCGGTCTGCTGTGTCAGACCCTGCAGCAGTTCGTGGGCCGTGTGCCTCTTATCGCCTAAGCTGAGTAGTTTCAGCACGGCCTGCTGACGCTTGCCCACCGCTGTGCTGCCACACCGCGCGACACCGACTGCTGGCGACATGCTGCTGCTAACACATCTTGATTGCGAGACAGAGGAGGAGGAGGAGGAGGAGGAGGGTGCTTTAGTGGAGGAAGCATACCAGCACCGAGAGATACCAGCACCGAGCTGGGGCCCGCAATTCTGGGGGTGGGTAGGACGTGAGCAGTCCCAGGCTCTGACTCTGTCCCAGCCTCCACTAAATTCACCCAATGTGCCGTCAGGGAGATGTAGTGGCCCTGCCCGCCTGTGCTTGTCCACGTGTCCGTAGTTAAGTGGACCGTGGCAGTAACCGCGTTGGTGAGGGCGCGTACAATGTTGCGGGAGACGTGGTCGTGCAGGGCTGGGACGGCACATCGGGAAAAGTAGTGGCGACTGGGAACTGAGTAGCGCGGGGCCGCCGCCTCCATGATACTTTTGAAGGACTCCGTTTCCACAACCCTATACGGCAGCATCTCAAGGCTGATGAATTTTGCGATGCGGATGGTTAACGTTTGAGCGTGCGGGTGCGTGGTGGCGTACTTGCGCTTGCGCTCGAACACTTGCGCAAGCGACGGCTGGACGGTGCGCTGAACTACACTGCTGGATGGGGCCGAGGACAGCGGAGATGAGGGTGTGGGTGCAGGCCATGAGGCGGTAGTGCCTGTGTCCTGAGAGGGGGGTTGCATCTCAGTGGCAGGTTGGGGCACAGGGGGAGAGGCAGGGGTGCAAACCGGAGGCGCTGAACGGCCTTCGTCCCACCTTGTGGGGTGCTTGGCCATCATATGCCTGCGCATGGTGGTGGTGGTGAGGCTGTTGGTGTTGGCTCCCAACAAAGGTTGCACACCACTGTTCGTCGGTCGTCAGGCGTCTCTGTGAAAAACTGCCAGACCTTAGAGCACCTCGGCCTCTGCAGGGTGGCATGGCGCGAGGGGGCGCTTTGGGAAACACTTGGTGGATTATTCGGTCTGGCCCTGCCTCTACCCCTGGCCACCGCACTGCCTCTTGCAACCTGCCCTGCTGATGCCCTTGACTCCCCCTCTGAAGACCTGTCCTCCTGAGTAAGCGTTGCACACCAGGTGGGGTCAGTCACCTCATCGTCCTGCTGCTCTTCCTCCGAATCCTCTGTGCGCTGCTCCCTCGGACTTACTGCCCTTACTACTACCTCACTGCAAGACAACTGTGTCTGATCGTCATCGTCCTCCTCACCCACAGAAAGTTCTTGAGACAGTTGGCGGAAGTCCCCAGCCTCATCCCCCGGACCCCGGGAACTTTCGAATGGTTGGGCATCAGTGACTATAAACTCCTCTGGTGGGAGAGGAACCGCTGCTGCCCAATCTGAGCAGGGGCCCGAGAACAGTTCCTGGGAGTGTTCCCGCTCCTGAGCAGGTGTCATTGTAGTGGAGTGAGGAGGCTGGGAGGAAGGAGGAGCAGCAGACAGAGGATTCGGATTTGCAGCAGTGGACGGCGCAGAACTGCGTGTTGACGATAGGTTGCTCGAAGCACTTTCTGCCATCCAGGACAGGACCTGCTCACACTGCTCATTTTCTAATAACCGTCTCCCGCGTGGACCCATTAATTGGGTGATGAATGTGGGGACGCCAGAAACGTGCCTCTCTCCTAATCGCGCAGCAGTCGGCTGCGACACACCGGGATCAGGAGCTCGGCCTGTGCCCACACCCTGACTTGGCCCTCCGCGTCCTCGGCCGCGTCCACGTCCTCTAGGCCTACCCCTACCCCTCAGCATGCTGTATTACCAGTGATTTGATTTCACAGGCAGGAAATAAATTGGCGCAAGACTGCAGGCCAAATATAATTTTTTCCCTTTTTGGAAAACGAAAGGCCCCACTGCCTCTAGTGAATGAATAATCTAAGTTTAATAACTGTGCTGTGTCCCTGCTAATGTGTCACAGAACGTGAGGGTAGCAGAGTTATTATAACTCTGGCAGAGCAGGTATTTTTTTCCCAATTAAGGAAAGCAAATGGCGAAGCCAGCAGTAAAGCGTAGCTGGGTGCGTCTGATTTTTCAACGTTGTTCACGCAGCTCACACGTGTCCACAGCCCTTAGGACGGACAGAGGCTGGACAAATAGATTTGTTTTCTGTTTTTTTCCACCAAAAGGCAGCACTGCGTATATTCAATGAACATGAGAAGTTTAATAACTGTGCTGTGTCCCTGCTAATGTGTCACAGAACGTGAGGGTAGCAGAGTTATTATAACTCTGGCAGAGCAGGTATTTTTTTCCCAATTAAGGAAAGCAAATGGCGAAGCCAGCAGTAAAGCGTAGCTGGGTGCGTCTGATTTTTCAACGTTGTTCACGCAGCTCACACGTGTCCACAGCCCTTAGGACGGACAGAGGCTGGACAAATAGATTTGTTTTCAGTTTTTTTCCACCAAAAGGCAGCACTGCGTATATTCAAGAACATGAGAAGTTTAATAACTGTGCTGTGTCCCTGCTAATGTGTCACAGAACGTGAGGGTAGCAGAGTTATTATAACTTTGGCAGAGCAGGTATTTTTTTCCCAATTAAGGAAAGCAAATGGCGAAGCCAGCAGTAAAGCGTAGCTGGGTGCGTCTGATTTTTCAACGTTGTTCACGCAGCTCACACGTGTCCACAGCCCTTAGGACGGACAGAGGCTGGACAAATAGATTTGTTTTCTGTTTTTTTCCACCAAAAGGCAGCACTGCGTATATTCAATGAACATGAGAAGTTTAATAACTGTGCTGTGTCCCTGCTAATGTGTCACAGAACGTGAGGGTAGCAGAGTTATTATAACTCTAGCAGAGCAGGTATTTTTTTCCCAATTAAGGAAAGCAAATGGCGAAGCCAGCAGTAAAGCGTAGCTGGGTGCGTCTGATTTTTCAACGTTGTTCATGCAGCTCACACGTGTCCACAGCCCTTAGGACGGACAGAGGCTGGACAAATAGATTTGTTTTCTGTTTTTTTCCACCAAAAGGCAGCACTGCGTATATTCAATGAACATGAGAAGTTTAATAACTGTGCTGTGTCCCTGCTAATGTGTCACAGAACGTGAGGGTAGCAGAGTTATTATAACTCTGGCAGAGCAGGTATTTTTTTCCCAATTAAGGAAAGCAAATGGCGAAGCCAGCAGTAAAGCGTAGCTGGGTGCGTCTGATTTTTCAACGTTGTTCACGCAGCTCACACGTGTCCACAGCCCTTAGGACGGACAGAGGCAGGACAAATAGAATTATTTTCCGTTTTTTGGCACCAAAAGGCAGCACTGCGTATATTCTATGAACATGAGAAGTTTAATAACTGTGCTGTTTTCCTGCTAATGTGTCACAGAACGTGAGGGTAGCAGAGTTATTAACTGTGGCAGAGCAGGTATTTTTTTTCCCAATTAAGGAAAGCAAATGGCAAAGCCAGGAGTAAAACGTAGCTGGGTGCGTCTGATTTTTACAGGTTGCACACGCAGCCGACACGTGTCCAGCGGCGTTAGGACGGACAGAGGCAGGACAAATAGAATTATTTTCCGTTTTTTGGCACCAAAAGGCAGCACTGCGTATATTCAATGAATAATAACTGTGTTGTGGCCCTGCCTATACAATTCTTTCCCTGCAGTATCAATGGAGGGTGCAATGCTCTGCAGAGGCGATTTTGAGAAGCAAAAAAAAATGCAGCACAGCTAACAGCAGCCTGGACAGTACTGCACACGGTTAAATATGGCCCTAGAAAGGACCGTTGAGGTTCTTGAAGGCTACACTCACTCCTAACACTCTCCCTGCCTATGCAGCACTTCTGTCCCTAATGGCGGGTGCAACGCTCTGCAGAGCCGATTTTGAGAAAAAAAAAATTTGCCACTGCTAACAGCAGCCAACACACAGCTATCAGTGGCCCTAATAAGGACCTTTGGGGGGTCTTGAAGCCTACACTAACTACCAATTCTTTCCCTACAGCAGCTCCGGTACAAACAGCACTGTCCCTCATCTAACTCACCAGGCATCTGAGGCGAGCCGCGGGAGGGGCCGACTTTTATATTAGGCGAACACCTGATCTCGCCAGCCACTCACAGCAGGGGGGTGGTATAGGGCTTAAACGACGCAGGGGGAAGTTGTAATGCCTTCCCTGTCTTTCAATTGGCCAGAAAAGCGTGCTAACGTCTCAGGGAAGGAAGTGAAAGTAACCAGAACACCGCATGGTGTTCGTTACGAATAACGAACATCCCGAACACCCTAATATTCGCACGAATATCAAGCTCGGAAGAACACGTTCGCTCATCTCTAATTATCATCATCATCATCATCATCATCATCACCCTCAACAAAGGCTGAAGGATTTAAACGTACAGCAGGCCTTTTTCCCACCATACATAACTATAGATATGGATTATATATAAAAATAAATCTTGCTATTTGTAAAGCACCAATTTATTCCGCAGCGCTTTCAAGAAATTTACTTATCACCCTACACTCTAGCATTATACCAACCTCGGAATGATGGAAGGCTGTGAATTATAGATATGATTATAGCTAGATTATAGATAGATTATAAATATATATAAATTAATTATAATATATAAATAAATATTTATAATATATTATATGTAGTTTCTATCCTCTATATTGATTAATAATAGTCTTTATGATTATATTATATAATATATCGATAGATAGATAAATAGATAGACAGATACACAGACATGCATACACACTGTATGCTAATGAGCCCAGCTGTCTGGCAGTTGAGACTACATTGTGATGTCATCAGTGTATTGTGACACGGGCAGTATAGAACTATAAACGCCAGAGTTGGCGGCCATCTTAAGGCAGTCTCTGCTGCAGCTGGAAGTGGGCAGATGTGTCCTCCTGTATCTCCCCCGAGAAGTCACAGGAGCTGGATAATTTTTATTTTTAACAGAGCACCTATTTAATTAAGCCCACAAGGGGGAGACAGCGGCCTACAAAAATCTAATTGTCCGCGGCTGTAGCATTTAAAAAAAAGGTAGGTTCAATTCTTCCATGGACAGGAATAGGTAGGTAGGTAGGCAGGTAGGTTGGTTCAGTTCTTGTCATTTGGGGAATGCTTATGGGCAAGGCCTTATGCCTGGTAGTGCATGAAACGTCAGGAAGGCTCAGGCCAACCTTTAAAGATGGCGCAGCATTTGGGGTGCAAAAACGTCCAATGCACGTTTCCTTTAAAAGGACATATTTCTTCACTCAATGCATAGACATGACAACGTTTCAACATTGTGATGTCATCAGTCTATTGTGACACGGGCAATATAGAACTATAAATGCCAGAGCTTGGCGGCCATCTTAAGGCAGTCTCTGCTGCAGCTGGAAGTGGGCAGATGTGTCCTCCTGCATCTCCCCCGAAAAGCCACAGGAGCTGAAAAATGTTTATTTTTAAGGGAGCCCCTTTTTAATTTGGCCCACAAGAGGGAGACAGCAGCCTACAAAAATTCTACTATTGAATAAAAAAAAAAACGTAGGTTCAATTCTTCCATGGAGAGGAATAGGTAGGTAGGTCAGTTCAGTTCTTCTCATTTGGGAATGCTTATACGCAAAGCCTTATGCCTGGTGGGGCATGAAACATCAGGAAGGCTTGGGCCAACCTTTAAAAATGGAGCAGCATTTTCAGCAAGCTCAGGCAGCCTTCTGCAAGAACACACAATGCAATGCGGTGGATTTAAAATCTTTTGCATAGCATCGCCTTGTGAACCGCCCGCCCCTCATCCTCATTCCTCTTGCACCGGGCTCTCTCACGCATCTCATCCTAGGCTTGCAGTGCCTGCAGCACTCTTCCCCTCCCTCCTTTTGCAGGATGGTTCAGCAGGTGATTACTTTACAATCACTAGTTTCCCTCTGAAGGTGCGTCGCTCCGAGGGATCGCTTTGGCTGGTCGTATTTCGAGTGGGGAAGAACGGAACTTTTTCCCTGGGTTGACATTAATAGCACTATTAAGAATAATGATAGATTATTATCATCATCATCATCATCATCACCCTCAACAAAGGCTGAAGGATTTAAACGTACAGCAGGCCTTTTTCCCACCATACATAACTATAGATATGGATTATATATAAAAATAAATCTTGCTATTTGTAAAGCACCAATTTATTCCGCAGCGCTTTCAAGAAATTTACTTATCACCCTACACTCTAGCATTATACCAACCTCGGAATGATGGAAGGCTGTGAATTATAGATATGGATTATATCTAGATTATAGATAGATTATAAATATATATAAATTAATTATAATATATAAATAAATATTTATAATATATTATATGTAGTTTCTATCCTCTATATTGATTAATAATAGTCTTTATGATTATATTATATATCGATAGATAGATAAATAGATAGATAGACAGATACACAGACATGCATACACACTGTATGCTAATGAGCCCAGCTGTCTGGCAGTTGAGACTACATTGTGATGTCATCAGTGTATTGTGACACGGGCAGTATAGAACTATAAACGCCAGAGTTGGCGGCCATCTTAAGGCAGTCTCTGCTGCAGCTGGAAGTGGGCAGATGTGTCCTCCTGTATCTCCCCCGAGAAGTCACAGGAGCTGGATAATTTTTATTTTTAACAGAGCACCTATTTAAATAAGCCCACAAGGGGGAGACAGCGGCCTACAAAAATCTAATTGTCCGCGGCTGTAGCATTTAAAAAAAAGGTAGGTTCAATTCTTCCATGGACAGGAATAGGTAGGTAGGTAGGCAGGTAGGTTGGTTCAGTTCTTGTCATTTGGGGAATGCTTATGGGCAGGCCTTATGCCTGGTAGTGCATGAAACGTCAGGAAGGCTCAGGCCAACCTTTAAAGATGGCGCAGCATTTGGGGTGCAAAAACGTCCAATGCACGTTTCCTTTAAAAGGACATATTTCTTCATTCAATGCATAGACATGACAACGTTTCAACATTGTGATGTCATCAGTCTATTGTGACACGGGCAATATAGAACTATAAATGCCAGAGCTTGGCGGCCATCTTAAGGCAGTCTCTGCTGCAGCTGGAAGTGGGCAGATGTGTCCTCCTGCATCTCCCCCGAAAAGCCACAGGAGCTGAAAAATGTTTATTTTTAAGGGAGCCCCTTTTTAATTTGGCCCACAAGAGGGAGACAGCAGCCTACAAAAATTCTACTATTGAATAAAAAAAAAAAACGTAGGTTCAATTCTTCCATGGAGAGGAATAGGTAGGTAGGTCAGTTCAGTTCTTCTCATTTGGGAATGCTTATACGCAAAGCCTTATGCCTGGTGGGGCATGAAACATCAGGAAGGCTTGGGCCAACCTTTAAAAATGGAGCAGCATTTTCAGCAAGCTCAGGCAGCCTTCTGCAAGAACACACCATGCAATGCGGTGGATTTAAAATCTTTTGCATAGCATCGCCTTGTGAACCGCACGCCCCTCATCCTCATTCCTCTTGCACCGGGCTCTCTCACGCATCTCATCCTAGGCTTGCAGTGCCTGCAGCACTCTTCCCCTCCCTCCTTTTGCAGGATGGTTCAGCAGGTGATTACTTTACAATCACTAGTTTCCCTCTGAAGGTGCGTCGCTCCGAGGGATCGCTTTGGCTGGTCGTATTTCGAGTGGGGAAGAACGGAACTTTTTCCCTGGGTTGACATTAATAGCACTATTAAGAATAATGATAGATTATTATGATCATCATCATCATCATCACCCTCAACAAAGGCTGAAGGATTTAAACGTACAGCAGGCCTTTTTCCCACCATACATAACTATAGATATGGATTATATATAAAAAGAAATCTTGCTATTTGTAAAGCACCAATTTATTCCGCAGCGCTTTCAAGAAATTTACTTATCACCCTACACTCTAGCATTATACCAACCTCGGAATGATGGAAGGCTGTGAATTATAGATATGGATTATATCTAGATTATAGATAGATTATAAATATATATAAATTAATTATAATATATAAATAAATATTTATAATATATTATATGTAGTTTCTATCCTCTATATTGATTAATAATAGTCTTTATGATTATATTATATAATATATCGATAGATAGATAAATAGATAGATAGACAGATACACAGACATGCATACACACTGTATGCTAATGAGCCCAGCTGTCTGGCAGTTGAGACTACATTGTGATGTCATCAGTGTATTGTGACACGGGCAGTATAGAACTATAAACGCCAGAGTTGGCGGCCATCTTAAGGCAGTCTCTGCTGCAGCTGGAAGTGGGCAGATGTGTCCTCCTGTATCTCCCCCCGAGAAGTCACAGGAGCTGGATAATTTTTATTTTTAACAGAGCACCTATTTAATTAAGCCCACAAGGGGGAGACAGCGGCCTACAAAAATCTAATTGTCCGCGGCTGTAGCATTTAAAAAAAAGGTAGGTTCAATTCTTCCATGGACAGGAATAGGTAGGTAGGTAGGCAGGTAGGTTGGTTCAGTTCTTGTCATTTGGGGAATGCTTATGGGCAAGGCCTTATGCCTGGTAGTGCATGAAACGTCAGGAAGGCTCAGGCCAACCTTTAAAGATGGCGCAGCATTTGGGGTGCAAAAACGTCCAATGCACGTTTCCTTTAAAAGGACATATTTCTTCATTCAATGCATAGACATGACAACGTTTCAACATTGTGATGTCATCAGTCTATTGTGACACGGGCAATATAGAACTATAAATGCCCGAGCTTGGCGGCCATCTTAAGGCAGTCTCTGCTGCAGCTGGAAGTGGGCAGATGTGTCCTCCTGCATCTCCCCCGAAAAGCCACAGGAGCTGAAAAATGTTTATTTTTAAGGGAGCCCCTTTTTAATTTGGCCCACAAGAGGGAGACAGCAGCCTACAAAAATTCTACTATTGAATAAAAAAAAAAAACGTAGGTTCAATTCTTCCATGGAGAGGAATAGGTAGGTAGGTCAGTTCAGTTCTTCTCATTTGGGAATGCTTATACGCAAAGCCTTATGCCTGGTGGGGCATGAAACATCAGGAAGGCTTGGGCCAACCTTTAAAAATGGAGCAGCATTTTCAGCAAGCTCAGGCAGCCTTCTGCAAGAACACACAATGCAATGCGGTGGATTTAAAATCTTTTGCATAGCATCGCCTTGTGAACCGCCCGCCCCTCATCCTCATTCCTCTTGCACCGGGCTCTCTCACGCATCTCATCCTAGGCTTGCAGTGCCTGCAGCACTCTTCCCCTCCCTCCTTTTGCAGGATGGTTCAGCAGGTGATTACTTTACAATCACTAGTTTCCCTCTGAAGGTGCGTCGCTCCGAGGGATCGCTTTGGCTGGTCGTATTTCGAGTGGGGAAGAACGGAACTTTTTCCCTGGGTTGACATTAATAGCACTATTAAGAATAATGATAGATTATTATCATCATCATCATCATCACACTCAACAAAGGCTGAAGGATTTAAACGTACAGCAGGCCTTTTTCCCACCATACATAACTATAGATATGGATTATATATAAAAATAAATCTTGCTATTTGTAAAGCACCAATTTATTCCGCAGCGCTTTCAAGAAATTTACTTATCACCCTACACTCTAGCATTATACCAACCTCGGAATGATGGAAGGCTGTGAATTATAGATATGGATTATATCTAGATTATAGATAGATTATAAATATATATAAATTAATTATAATATATAAATAAATATTTATAATATATTATATGTAGTTTCTATCCTCTATATTGATTAATAATAGTCTTTATGATTATATTATATAATATATCGATAGATAGATAAATAGATAGATAGACAGATACACAGACATGCATACACACTGTTTGCTAATGAGCCCAGCTGTCTGGCAGTTGAGACTACATTGTGATGTCATCAGTGTATTGTGACACGGGCAGTATAGAACTATAAACGCCAGAGTTGGCGGCCATCTTAAGGCAGTCTCTGCTGCAGCTGGAAGTGGGCAGATGTGTCCTCCTGTATCTCCCCCGAGAAATCACAGGAGCTGGATAATTTTTATTTTTAACAGAGCACCTATTTAATTAAGCCCACAAGGGGGAGACAGCGGCCTACAAAAATCTAATTGTCCGCGGCTGTAGCATTTAAAAAAAAGGTAGGTTCAATTCATCCATGGACAGGAATAGGTAGGTAGGTAGGCAGGTAGGTTGGTTCAGTTCTTGTCATTTGGGGAATGCTTATGGGCAAGGCCTTATGCCTGGTAGTGCATGAAACGTCAGGAAGGCTCAGGCCAACCTTTAAAGATGGCGCAGCATTTGGGGTGCAAAAACGTCCAATGCACGTTTCCTTTAAAAGGACATATTTCTTCATTCAATGCATAGACATGACAACGTTTCAACATTGTGATGTCATCAGTCTATTGTGACACGGGCAATATAGAACTATAAATGCCAGAGCTTGGCGGCCATCTTAAGGCAGTCTCTGCTGCAGCTGGAAGTGGGCAGATGTGTCCTCCTGCATCTCCCCCGAAAAGCCACAGAAGCTGAAAAATGTCTATTTTTAAGGTAGCCCCTTTTTAATTTGGCCCACAAGAGGGAGACAGCAGCCTACAAAAATTCTACTATTGAATAAAAAAAAAAAACGTAGGTTCAATTCTTCCATGGAGAGGAATAGGTAGGTAGGTCAGTTCAGTTCTTCTCATTTGGGAATGCTTATACGCAAAGCCTTATGCCTGGTGGGGCATGAAACATCAGGAAGGCTTGGGCCAACCTTTAAAAATGGAGCAGCATTTTCAGCAAGCTCAGGCAGCCTTCTGCAAGAACACACAATGCAATGCGGTGGATTTAAAATCTTTTGCATAGCATCGCCTTGTGAACCGCCCGCCCCTCATCCTCATTCCTCTTGCACCGGGCTCTCTCACGCATCTCATCCTAGGCTTGCAGTGCCTGCAGCACTCTTCCCCTCCCTCCTTTTGCAGGATGGTTCAGCAGGTGATTACTTTACAATCACTAGTTTCCCTCTGAAGGTGCGTCGCTCCGAGGGATCGCTTTGGCTGGTCGTATTTCGAGTGGGGAAGAACGGAACTTTTTCCCTGGGTTGACATTAATAGCACTATTAAGAATAATGATAGATTATTATCATCGTCATCATCATCATCACCCTCAACAAAGGCTGAAGGATTTAAACGTACAGCAGGCCTTTTTCCCACCATACATAACTATAGATATGGATTATATATAAAAATAAATCTTGCTATTTGTAAAGCACCAATTTATTCCGCAGCGCTTTCAAGAAATTTACTTATCACCCTACACTCTAGCATTATACCAACCTCGGAATGATGGAAGGCTGTGAATTATAGATATGGATTATATCTAGATTATAGATAGATTATAAATATATATAAATTAATTATAATATATAAATAAATATTTATAATATATTATATGTAGTTTCTATCCTCTATATTGATTAATAATAGTCTTTATGATTATATTATATAATATATCGATAGATAGATAAATAGATAGATAGACAGATACACAGACATGCATACACACTGTATGCTAATGAGCCCAGCTGTCTGGCAGTTGAGACTACATTGTGATGTCATCAGTGTATTGTGACACGGGCAGTATAGAACTATAAACGCCAGAGTTGGCGGCCATCTTAAGGCAGTCTCTGCTGCAGCTGGAAGTGGGCAGATGTGTCCTCCTGTATCTCCCCCGAGAAGTCACAGGAGCTGGATAATTTTTATTTTTAACAGAGCACCTATTAATTAAGCCCACAAGGGGGAGACAGCGGCCTACAAAAATCTAATTGTCCGTGGCTGTAGAATTTAAAAAAAAGGTAGGTTCAATTCTTCCATGGACAGGAATAGGTAGGTAGGTAGGCAGGTAGGTTGGTTCAGTTCTTGTCATTTGGGGAATGCTTATGGGCAAGGCCTTATGCCTGGTAGTGCATGAAACGTCAGGAAGGCTCAGGCCAACCTTTAAAGATGGCGCAGCATTTGGGGGTGCAAAAACGTCCAATGCACGTTTCCTTTAAAAGGACATATTTCTTCATTCAATGCATAGACATGACAACGTTTCAACATTGTGATGTCATCAGTCTATTGTGACACGGGCAATATAGAACTATAAATGCCAGAGCTTGGCGGCCATCTTAAGGCAGTCTCTGCTGCAGCTGGAAGTGGGCAGATGTGTCCTCCTGCATCTCCCCCGAAAAGCCACAGGAGCTGAAAAGTGTTTATTTTTAAGGGAGACCCTTTTTAATTTGGCCCACAAGAGGGAGACAGCAGCCTACAAAAATTCTACTATTGAATAAAAAAAAAAAAACGTAGGTTCAATTCTTCCATGGAGAGGAATAGGTAGGTAGGTCAGTTCAGTTCTTCTCATTTGGGAATGCTTATACGCAAAGCCTTATGCCTGGTGGGGCATGAAACATCAGGAAGGCTTGGGCCAACCTTTAAAAATGGAGCAGCATTTTCAGCAAGCTCAGGCAGCCTTCTGCAAGAACACACAATGCAATGCGGTGGATTTAAAATCTTTTGCATAGCATCGCCTTGTGAACCGCCCGCCCCTCATCCTCATTCCTCTTGCACCGGGCTCTCTCACGCATCTCATCCTAGGCTTGCAGTGCCTGCAGCACTCTTCCCCTCCCTCCTTTTGCAGGATGGTTCAGCAGGTGATTACTTTACAATCACTAGTTTCCCTCTGAAGGTGCGTCGCTCCGAGGGATCGCTTTGGCTGGTCGTATTTCGAGTGGGGAAGAACGGAACTTTTTCCCTGGGTTGACATTAATAGCACTATTAAGAATAATGATAGATTATTATCATCGTCATCATCATCATCATCACCCTCAACAAAGGCTGAAGGATTTAAACGTACAGCAGGCCTTTTTCCCACCATACATAACTATAGATATGGATTATATATAAAAATAAATCTTGCTATTTGTAAAGCACCAATTTATTCCGCAGCGCTTTCAAGAAATTTACTTATCACCCTACACTCTAGCATTATACCAACCTCGGAATGATGGAAGGCTGTGAATTATAGATATGGATTATATCTAGATTATAGATAGATTATAAATAGAGATGAGCGAACATGTCCGTTACGGACACATCCGCACCCGGACACCGGCTTTGCCGAACACTGCAGTGTTCGCGCGTAAAGGTCCGGGTGCCGCCGGGGGGCGGGGAGATGCGCGGCGGCGCGGGCGGCAGTAGCGGGGAACAGGGGGGAGCCCTCTCTCTCTCCCTCTCCCCCCCACTCCCCGCCGCACCCCCCCGCGCTGCCACGGCGGCCCCCGAACTTTTTCGCCCGAACACTGAAGTGTTCGCAAAGTTCGGTGTTCGGGCGAAAAAGGGGCGGGGCCGAACGTGTTCGCTCATCTCTAATTATAAATATATATAAATTAATTATAATATATAAATAAATATTTATAATATATTATATGTAGTTTCTATCCTCTATATTGATTAATAATAGTCTTTATGATTATATTATATAATATATCGATAGATAGATAAATAGATAGATAGACAGATACACAGACATGCATACACACTGTATGCTAATGAGCCCAGCTGTCTGGCAGTTGAGACTACATTGTGATGTCATCAGTGTATTGTGACACGGGCAGTATAGAACTATAAACGCCAGAGTTGGCGGCCATCTTAAGGCAGTCTCTGCTGCAGCTGGAAGTGGGCAGATGTGTCCTCCTGTATCTCCCCCGAGAAGTCACAGGAGCTGGATAATTTTTATTTTTAACAGAGCACCTATTTAATTAAGCCCACAAGGGTGAGACAGCGGCCTACAAAAATCTAATTGTCCGCGGCTGTAGCATTTAAAAAAAAGGTAGGTTCAATTCTTCCATGGACAGGAATAGGTAGGTAGGTAGGCAGGTAGGTTGGTTCAGTTCTTGTCATTTGGGGAATGCTTATGGGCAAGGCCTTATGCCTGGTAGTGCATGAAACGTCAGGAAGGCTCAGGCCAACCTTTAAAGATGGCGCAGCATTTGGGGTGCAAAAACGTCCAATGCACGTTTCCTTTAAAAGGACATATTTCTTCATTCAATGCATAGACATGACAACGTTTCAACATTGTGATGTCATCAGTCTATTGTGACACGGGCAATATAGAACTATAAATGCCAGAGCTTGGCGGCCATCTTAAGGCAGTCTCTGCTGCAGCTGGAAGTGGGCAGATGTGTCCTCCTGCATCTCCCCCGAAAAGCCACAGAAGCTGAAAAATGTCTATTTTTAAGGTAGCCCCTTTTTAATTTGGCCCACAAGAGGGAGACAGCAGCCTACAAAAATTCTACTATTGAATAAAAAAAAAAAACGTAGGTTCAATTCTTCCATGGAGAGGAATAGGTAGGTAGGTCAGTTCAGTTCTTCTCATTTGGGAATGCTTATACGCAAAGCCTTATGCCTGGTGGGGCATGAAACATCAGGAAGGCTTGGGCCAACCTTTAAAAATGGAGCAGCATTTTCAGCAAGCTCAGGCAGCCTTCTGCAAGAACACACAATGCAATGCGGTGGATTTAAAATCTTTTGCATAGCATCGCCTTGTGAACCGCCCGCCCCTCATCCTCATTCCTCTTGCACCGGGCTCTCTCACGCATCTCATCCTAGGCTTGCAGTGCCTGCAGCACTCTTCCCCTCCCTCCTTTTGCAGGATGGTTCAGCAGGTGATTACTTTACAATCACTAGTTTCCCTCTGAAGGTGCGTCGCTCCGAGGGATCGCTTTGGCTGGTCGTATTTCGAGTGGGGAAGAACGGAACTTTTTCCCTGGGTTGACATTAATAGCACTATTAAGAATAATGATAGATTATTATCATCATCATCATCATCACCCTCAACAAAGGCTGAAGGATTTAAACGTACAGCAGGCCTTTTTCCCACCATACATAACTATAGATATGGATTATATATAAAAAGAAATCTTGCTATTTGTAAAGCACCAATTTATTCCGCAGCGCTTTCAAGAAATTTACTTATCACCCTACACTCTAGCATTATACCAACCTCGGAATGATGGAAGGCTGTGAATTATAGATATGGATTATATCTAGATTATAGATAGATTATAAATATATATAAATTAATTATAATATATAAATAAATATTTATAATATATTATATGTAGTTTCTATCCTCTATATTGATTAATAATAGTCTTTATGATTATATTATATAATATATCGATAGATAGATAAATAGATAGATAGACAGATACACAGACATGCATACACACTGTTTGCTAATGAGCCCAGCTGTCTGGCAGTTGAGACTACATTGTGATGTCATCAGTGTATTGTGACACGGGCAGTATAGAACTATAAACGCCAGAGTTGGCGGCCATCTTAAGGCAGTCTCTGCTGCAGCTGGAAGTGGGCAGATGTGTCCTCCTGTATCTCCCCCGAGAAATCACAGGAGCTGGATAATTTTTATTTTTAACAGAGCACCTATTTAATTAAGCCCACAAGGGGGAGACAGCGGCCTACAAAAATCTAATTGTCCGCGGCTGTAGCATTTAAAAAAAAGGTAGGCTCAATTCATCCATGGACAGGAATAGGTAGGTAGGTAGGCAGGTAGGTTGGTTCAGTTCTTGTCATTTGGGGAATGCTTATGGGCAAGGCCTTATGCCTGGTAGTGCATGAAACGTCAGGAAGGCTCAGGCCAACCTTTAAAGATGGCGCAGCATTTGGGGTGCAAAAACGTCCAATGCACGTTTCCTTTAAAAGGACATATTTCTTCATTCAATGCATAGACATGACAACGTTTCAACATTGTGATGTCATCAGTCTATTGTGACACGGGCAATATAGAACTATAAATGCCCGAGCTTGGCGGCCATCTTAAGGCAGTCTCTGCTGCAGCTGGAAGTGGGCAGATGTGTCCTCCTGCATCTCCCCCGAAAAGCCACAGGAGCTGAAAAATGTTTATTTTTAAGGGAGCCCCTTTTTAATTTGGCCCACAAGAGGGAGACAGCAGCCTACAAAAATTCTACTATTGAATAAAAAAAAAAAACGTAGGTTCAATTCTTCCATGGAGAGGAATAGGTAGGTAGGTCAGTTCAGTTCTTCTCATTTGGGAATGCTTATACGCAAAGCCTTATGCCTGGTGGGGCATGAAACATCAGGAAGGCTTGGGCCAACCTTTAAAAATGGAGCAGCATTTTCAGCAAGCTCAGGCAGCCTTCTGCAAGAACACACAATGCAATGCGGTGGATTTAAAATCTTTTGCATAGCATCGCCTTGTGAACCGCCCGCCCCTCATCCTCATTCCTCTTGCACCGGGCTCTCTCACGCATCTCATCCTAGGCTTGCAGTGCCTGCAGCACTCTTCCCCTCCCTCCTTTTGCAGGATGGTTCAGCAGGTGATTACTTTACAATCACTAGTTTCCCTCTGAAGGTGCGTCGCTCCGAGGGATCGCTTTGGCTGGTCGTATTTCGAGTGGGGAAGAACGGAACTTTTTCCCTGGGTTGACATTAATAGCACTATTAAGAATAATGATAGATTATTATCATCATCATCATCATCACACTCAACAAAGGCTGAAGGATTTAAACGTACAGCAGGCCTTTTTCCCACCATACATAACTATAGATATGGATTATATATAAAAATAAATCTTGCTATTTGTAAAGCACCAATTTATTCCGCAGCGCTTTCAAGAAATTTACTTATCACCCTACACTCTAGCATTATACCAACCTCGGAATGATGGAAGGCTGTGAATTATAGATATGGATTATATCTAGATTATAGATAGATTATAAATATATATAAATTAATTATAATATATAAATAAATATTTATAATATATTATATGTAGTTTCTATCCTCTATATTGATTAATAATAGTCTTTATGATTATATTATATAATATATCGATAGATAGATAAATAGATAGATAGACAGATACACAGACATGCATACACACTGTTTGCTAATGAGCCCAGCTGTCTGGCAGTTGAGACTACATTGTGATGTCATCAGTGTATTGTGACACGGGCAGTATAGAACTATAAACGCCAGAGTTGGCGGCCATCTTAAGGCAGTCTCTGCTGCAGCTGGAAGTGGGCAGATGTGTCCTCCTGTATCTCCCCCGAGAAATCACAGGAGCTGGATAATTTTTATTTTTAACAGAGCACCTATTTAATTAAGCCCACAAGGGGGAGACAGCGGCCTACAAAAATCTAATTGTCCGCGGCTGTAGCATTTAAAAAAAAGGTAGGTTCAATTCATCCATGGACAGGAATAGGTAGGTAGGTAGGCAGGTAGGTTGGTTCAGTTCTTGTCATTTGGGGAATGCTTATGGGCAAGGCCTTATGCCTGGTAGTGCATGAAACGTCAGGAAGGCTCAGGCCAACCTTTAAAGATGGCGCAGCATTTGGGGTGCAAAAACGTCCAATGCACGTTTCCTTTAAAAGGACATATTTCTTCATTCAATGCATAGACATGACAACGTTTCAACATTGTGATGTCATCAGTCTATTGTGACACGGGCAATATAGAACTATAAATGCCAGAGCTTGGCGGCCATCTTAAGGCAGTCTCTGCTGCAGCTGGAAGTGGGCAGATGTGTCCTCCTGCATCTCCCCCGAAAAGCCACAGAAGCTGAAAAATGTCTATTTTTAAGGTAGCCCCTTTTTAATTTGGCCCACAAGAGGGAGACAGCAGCCTACAAAAATTCTACTATTGAATAAAAAAAAAAAACGTAGGTTCAATTCTTCCATGGAGAGGAATAGGTAGGTAGGTCAGTTCAGTTCTTCTCATTTGGGAATGCTTATACGCAAAGCCTTATGCCTGGTGGGGCATGAAACATCAGGAAGGCTTGGGCCAACCTTTAAAAATGGAGCAGCATTTTCAGCAAGCTCAGGCAGCCTTCTGCAAGAACACACAATGCAATGCGGTGGATTTAAAATCTTTTGCATAGCATCGCCTTGTGAACCGCCCGCCCCTCATCCTCATTCCTCTTGCACCGGGCTCTCTCACGCATCTCATCCTAGGCTTGCAGTGCCTGCAGCACTCTTCCCCTCCCTCCTTTTGCAGGATGGTTCAGCAGGTGATTACTTTACAATCACTAGTTTCCCTCTGAAGGTGCGTCGCTCCGAGGGATCGCTTTGGCTGGTCGTATTTCGAGTGGGGAAGAACGGAACTTTTTCCCTGGGTTGACATTAATAGCACTATTAAGAATAATGATAGATTATTATCATCGTCATCATCATCATCACCCTCAACAAAGGCTGAAGGATTTAAACGTACAGCAGGCCTTTTTCCCACCATACATAACTATAGATATGGATTATATATAAAAATAAATCTTGCTATTTGTAAAGCACCAATTTATTCCGCAGCGCTTTCAAGAAATTTACTTATCACCCTACACTCTAGCATTATACCAACCTCGGAATGATGGAAGGCTGTGAATTATAGATATGGATTATATCTAGATTATAGATAGATTATAAATATATATAAATTAATTATAATATATAAATAAATATTTATAATATATTATATGTAGTTTCTATCCTCTATATTGATTAATAATAGTCTTTATGATTATATTATATAATATATCGATAGATAGATAAATAGATAGATAGACAGATACACAGACATGCATACACACTGTATGCTAATGAGCCCAGCTGTCTGGCAGTTGAGACTACATTGTGATGTCATCAGTGTATTGTGACACGGGCAGTATAGAACTATAAACGCCAGAGTTGGCGGCCATCTTAAGGCAGTCTCTGCTGCAGCTGGAAGTGGGCAGATGTGTCCTCCTGTATCTCCCCCGAGAAGTCACAGGAGCTGGATAATTTTTATTTTTAACAGAGCACCTATTAATTAAGCCCACAAGGGGGAGACAGCGGCCTACAAAAATCTAATTGTCCGTGGCTGTAGAATTTAAAAAAAAGGTAGGTTCAATTCTTCCATGGACAGGAATAGGTAGGTAGGTAGGCAGGTAGGTTGGTTCAGTTCTTGTCATTTGGGGAATGCTTATGGGCAAGGCCTTATGCCTGGTAGTGCATGAAACGTCAGGAAGGCTCAGGCCAACCTTTAAAGATGGCGCAGCATTTGGGGGTGCAAAAACGTCCAATGCACGTTTCCTTTAAAAGGACATATTTCTTCATTCAATGCATAGACATGACAACGTTTCAACATTGTGATGTCATCAGTCTATTGTGACACGGGCAATATAGAACTATAAATGCCAGAGCTTGGCGGCCATCTTAAGGCAGTCTCTGCTGCAGCTGGAAGTGGGCAGATGTGTCCTCCTGCATCTCCCCCGAAAAGCCACAGGAGCTGAAAAGTGTTTATTTTTAAGGGAGACCCTTTTTAATTTGGCCCACAAGAGGGAGACAGCAGCCTACAAAAATTCTACTATTGAATAAAAAAAAAAAAACGTAGGTTCAATTCTTCCATGGAGAGGAATAGGTAGGTAGGTCAGTTCAGTTCTTCTCATTTGGGAATGCTTATACGCAAAGCCTTATGCCTGGTGGGGCATGAAACATCAGGAAGGCTTGGGCCAACCTTTAAAAATGGAGCAGCATTTTCAGCAAGCTCAGGCAGCCTTCTGCAAGAACACACAATGCAATGCGGTGGATTTAAAATCTTTTGCATAGCATCGCCTTGTGAACCGCCCGCCCCTCATCCTCATTCCTCTTGCACCGGGCTCTCTCACGCATCTCATCCTAGGCTTGCAGTGCCTGCAGCACTCTTCCCCTCCCTCCTTTTGCAGGATGGTTCAGCAGGTGATTACTTTACAATCACTAGTTTCCCTCTGAAGGTGCGTCGCTCCGAGGGATCGCTTTGGCTGGTCGTATTTCGAGTGGGGAAGAACGGAACTTTTTCCCTGGGTTGACATTAATAGCACTATTAAGAATAATGATAGATTATTATCATCGTCATCATCATCATCATCACCCTCAACAAAGGCTGAAGGATTTAAACGTACAGCAGGCCTTTTTCCCACCATACATAACTATAGATATGGATTATATATAAAAATAAATCTTGCTATTTGTAAAGCACCAATTTATTCCGCAGCGCTTTCAAGAAATTTACTTATCACCCTACACTCTAGCATTATACCAACCTCGGAATGATGGAAGGCTGTGAATTATAGATATGGATTATATCTAGATTATAGATAGATTATAAATAGAGATGAGCGAACATGTCCGTTACGGACACATCCGCACCCGGACACCGGCTTTGCCGAACACTGCAGTGTTCGCGCGTAAAGGTCCGGGTGCCGCCGGGGGGCGGGGAGATGCGCGGCGGCGCGGGCGGCAGTAGCGGGGAACAGGGGGGAGCCCTCTCTCTCTCCCTCTCCCCCCCACTCCCCGCCGCACCCCCCCGCGCTGCCACGGCGGCCCCCGAACTTTTTCGCCCGAACACTGAAGTGTTCGCAAAGTTCGGTGTTCGGGCGAAAAAGGGGCGGGGCCGAACGTGTTCGCTCATCTCTAATTATAAATATATATAAATTAATTATAATATATAAATAAATATTTATAATATATTATATGTAGTTTCTATCCTCTATATTGATTAATAATAGTCTTTATGATTATATTATATAATATATCGATAGATAGATAAATAGATAGATAGACAGATACACAGACATGCATACACACTGTATGCTAATGAGCCCAGCTGTCTGGCAGTTGAGACTACATTGTGATGTCATCAGTGTATTGTGACACGGGCAGTATAGAACTATAAACGCCAGAGTTGGCGGCCATCTTAAGGCAGTCTCTGCTGCAGCTGGAAGTGGGCAGATGTGTCCTCCTGTATCTCCCCCGAGAAGTCACAGGAGCTGGATAATTTTTATTTTTAACAGAGCACCTATTTAATTAAGCCCACAAGGGTGAGACAGCGGCCTACAAAAATCTAATTGTCCGCGGCTGTAGCATTTAAAAAAAAGGTAGGTTCAATTCTTCCATGGACAGGAATAGGTAGGTAGGTAGGCAGGTAGGTTGGTTCAGTTCTTGTCATTTGGGGAATGCTTATGGGCAAGGCCTTATGCCTGGTAGTGCATGAAACGTCAGGAAGGCTCAGGCCAACCTTTAAAGATGGCGCAGCATTTGGGGTGCAAAAACGTCCAATGCACGTTTCCTTTAAAAGGACATATTTCTTCATTCAATGCATAGACATGACAACGTTTCAACATTGTGATGTCATCAGTCTATTGTGACACGGGCAATATAGAACTATAAATGCCAGAGCTTGGCGGCCATCTTAAGGCAGTCTCTGCTGCAGCTGGAAGTGGGCAGATGTGTCCTCCTGCATCTCCCCCGAAAAGCCACAGAAGCTGAAAAATGTCTATTTTTAAGGTAGCCCCTTTTTAATTTGGCCCACAAGAGGGAGACAGCAGCCTACAAAAATTCTACTATTGAATAAAAAAAAAAAACGTAGGTTCAATTCTTCCATGGAGAGGAATAGGTAGGTAGGTCAGTTCAGTTCTTCTCATTTGGGAATGCTTATACGCAAAGCCTTATGCCTGGTGGGGCATGAAACATCAGGAAGGCTTGGGCCAACCTTTAAAAATGGAGCAGCATTTTCAGCAAGCTCAGGCAGCCTTCTGCAAGAACACACAATGCAATGCGGTGGATTTAAAATCTTTTGCATAGCATCGCCTTGTGAACCGCCCGCCCCTCATCCTCATTCCTCTTGCACCGGGCTCTCTCACGCATCTCATCCTAGGCTTGCAGTGCCTGCAGCACTCTTCCCCTCCCTCCTTTTGCAGGATGGTTCAGCAGGTGATTACTTTACAATCACTAGTTTCCCTCTGAAGGTGCGTCGCTCCGAGGGATCGCTTTGGCTGGTCGTATTTCGAGTGGGGAAGAACGGAACTTTTTCCCTGGGTTGACATTAATAGCACTATTAAGAATAATGATAGATTATTATCATCATCATCATCATCACACTCAACAAAGGCTGAAGGATTTAAACGTACAGCAGGCCTTTTTCCCACCATACATAACTATAGATATGGATTATATATAAAAATAAATCTTGCTATTTGTAAAGCACCAATTTATTCCGCAGCGCTTTCAAGAAATTTACTTATCACCCTACACTCTAGCATTATACCAACCTCGGAATGATGGAAGGCTGTGAATTATAGATATGGATTATATCTAGATTATAGATAGATTATAAATATATATAAATTAATTATAATATATAAATAAATATTTATAATATATTATATGTAGTTTCTATCCTCTATATTGATTAATAATAGTCTTTATGATTATATTATATAATATATCGATAGATAGATAAATAGATAGATAGACAGATACACAGACATGCATACACACTGTTTGCTAATGAGCCCAGCTGTCTGGCAGTTGAGACTACATTGTGATGTCATCAGTGTATTGTGACACGGGCAGTATAGAACTATAAACGCCAGAGTTGGCGGCCATCTTAAGGCAGTCTCTGCTGCAGCTGGAAGTGGGCAGATGTGTCCTCCTGTATCTCCCCCGAGAAATCACAGGAGCTGGATAATTTTTATTTTTAACAGAGCACCTATTTAATTAAGCCCACAAGGGGGAGACAGCGGCCTACAAAAATCTAATTGTCCGCGGCTGTAGCATTTAAAAAAAAGGTAGGCTCAATTCATCCATGGACAGGAATAGGTAGGTAGGTAGGCAGGTAGGTTGGTTCAGTTCTTGTCATTTGGGGAATGCTTATGGGCAAGGCCTTATGCCTGGTAGTGCATGAAACGTCAGGAAGGCTCAGGCCAACCTTTAAAGATGGCGCAGCATTTGGGGTGCAAAAACGTCCAATGCACGTTTCCTTTAAAAGGACATATTTCTTCATTCAATGCATAGACATGACAACGTTTCAACATTGTGATGTCATCAGTCTATTGTGACACGGGCAATATAGAACTATAAATGCCAGAGCTTGGCGGCCATCTTAAGGCAGTCTCTGCTGCAGCTGGAAGTGGGCAGATGTGTCCTCCTGCATCTCCCCCGAAAAGCCACAGAAGCTGAAAAATGTCTATTTTTAAGGTAGCCCCTTTTTAATTTGGCCCACAAGAGGGAGACAGCAGCCTACAAAAATTCTACTATTGAATAAAAAAAAAAAACGTAGGTTCAATTCTTCCATGGAGAGGAATAGGTAGGTAGGTCAGTTCAGTTCTTCTCATTTGGGAATGCTTATACGCAAAGCCTTATGCCTGGTGGGGCATGAAACATCAGGAAGGCTTGGGCCAACCTTTAAAAATGGAGCAGCATTTTCAGCAAGCTCAGGCAGCCTTCTGCAAGAACACACAATGCAATGCGGTGGATTTAAAATCTTTTGCATAGCATCGCCTTGTGAACCGCCCGCCCCTCATCCTCATTCCTCTTGCACCGGGCTCTCTCACGCATCTCATCCTAGGCTTGCAGTGCCTGCAGCACTCTTCCCCTCCCTCCTTTTGCAGGATGGTTCAGCAGGTGATTACTTTACAATCACTAGTTTCCCTCTGAAGGTGCGTCGCTCCGAGGGATCGCTTTGGCTGGTCGTATTTCGAGTGGGGAAGAACGGAACTTTTTCCCTGGGTTGACATTAATAGCACTATTAAGAATAATGATAGATTATTATCATCGTCATCATCATCATCACCCTCAACAAAGGCTGAAGGATTTAAACGTACAGCAGGCCTTTTTCCCACCATACATAACTATAGATATGGATTATATATAAAAATAAATCTTGCTATTTGTAAAGCACCAATTTATTCCGCAGCGCTTTCAAGAAATTTACTTATCACCCTACACTCTAGCATTATACCAACCTCGGAATGATGGAAGGCTGTGAATTATAGATATGGATTATATCTAGATTATAGATAGATTATAAATATATATAAATTAATTATAATATATAAATAAATATTTATAATATATTATATGTAGTTTCTATCCTCTATATTGATTAATAATAGTCTTTATGATTATATTATATAATATATCGATAGATAGATAAATAGATAGATAGACAGATACACAGACATGCATACACACTGTATGCTAATGAGCCCAGCTGTCTGGCAGTTGAGACTACATTGTGATGTCATCAGTGTATTGTGACACGGGCAGTATAGAACTATAAACGCCAGAGTTGGCGGCCATCTTAAGGCAGTCTCTGCTGCAGCTGGAAGTGGGCAGATGTGTCCTCCTGTATCTCCCCCGAGAAGTCACAGGAGCTGGATAATTTTTATTTTTAACAGAGCACCTATTAATTAAGCCCACAAGGGGGAGACAGCGGCCTACAAAAATCTAATTGTCCGTGGCTGTAGAATTTAAAAAAAAGGTAGGTTCAATTCTTTCATGGACAGGAATAGGTAGGTAGGTAGGCAGGTAGGTTGGTTCAGTTCTTGTCATTTGGGGAATGCTTATGGGCAAGGCCTTATGCCTGGTAGTGCATGAAACGTCAGGAAGGCTCAGGCCAACCTTTAAAGATGGCGCAGCATTTGGGGGTGCAAAAACGTCCAATGCACGTTTCCTTTAAAAGGACATATTTCTTCATTCAATGCATAGACATGACAACGTTTCAACATTGTGATGTCATCAGTCTATTGTGACACGGGCAATATAGAACTATAAATGCCAGAGCTTGGCGGCCATCTTAAGGCAGTCTCTGCTGCAGCTGGAAGTGGGCAGATGTGTCCTCCTGCATCTCCCCCGAAAAGCCACAGGAGCTGAAAAGTGTTTATTTTTAAGGGAGACCCTTTTTAATTTGGCCCACAAGAGGGAGACAGCAGCCTACAAAAATTCTACTATTGAATAAAAAAAAAAAAACGTAGGTTCAATTCTTCCATGGAGAGGAATAGGTAGGTAGGTCAGTTCAGTTCTTCTCATTTGGGAATGCTTATACGCAAAGCCTTATGCCTGGTGGGGCATGAAACATCAGGAAGGCTTGGGCCAACCTTTAAAAATGGAGCAGCATTTTCAGCAAGCTCAGGCAGCCTTCTGCAAGAACACACAATGCAATGCGGTGGATTTAAAATCTTTTGCATAGCATCGCCTTGTGAACCGCCCGCCCCTCATCCTCATTCCTCTTGCACCGGGCTCTCTCACGCATCTCATCCTAGGCTTGCAGTGCCTGCAGCACTCTTCCCCTCCCTCCTTTTGCAGGATGGTTCAGCAGGTGATTACTTTACAATCACTAGTTTCCCTCTGAAGGTGCGTCGCTCCGAGGGATCGCTTTGGCTGGTCGTATTTCGAGTGGGGAAGAACGGAACTTTTTCCCTGGGTTGACATTAATAGCACTATTAAGAATAATGATAGATTATTATCATCGTCATCATCATCATCATCACCCTCAACAAAGGCTGAAGGATTTAAACGTACAGCAGGCCTTTTTCCCACCATACATAACTATAGATATGGATTATATATAAAAATAAATCTTGCTATTTGTAAAGCACCAATTTATTCCGCAGCGCTTTCAAGAAATTTACTTATCACCCTACACTCTAGCATTATACCAACCTCGGAATGATGGAAGGCTGTGAATTATAGATATGGATTATATCTAGATTATAGATAGATTATAAATAGAGATGAGCGAACATGTCCGTTACGGACACATCCGCACCCGGACACCGGCTTTGCCGAACACTGCAGTGTTCGCGCGTAAAGGTCCGGGTGCCGCCGGGGGGCGGGGAGATGCGCGGCGGCGCGGGCGGCAGTAGCGGGGAACAGGGGGGAGCCCTCTCTCTCTCCCTCTCCCCCCCACTCCCCGCCGCACCCCCCCGCGCTGCCACGGCGGCCCCCGAACTTTTTCGCCCGAACACTGAAGTGTTCGCAAAGTTCGGTGTTCGGGCGAAAAAGGGGCGGGGCCGAACGTGTTCGCTCATCTCTAATTATAAATATATATAAATTAATTATAATATATAAATAAATATTTATAATATATTATATGTAGTTTCTATCCTCTATATTGATTAATAATAGTCTTTATGATTATATTATATAATATATCGATAGATAGATAAATAGATAGATAGACAGATACACAGACATGCATACACACTGTATGCTAATGAGCCCAGCTGTCTGGCAGTTGAGACTACATTGTGATGTCATCAGTGTATTGTGACACGGGCAGTATAGAACTATAAACGCCAGAGTTGGCGGCCATCTTAAGGCAGTCTCTGCTGCAGCTGGAAGTGGGCAGATGTGTCCTCCTGTATCTCCCCCGAGAAGTCACAGGAGCTGGATAATTTTTATTTTTAACAGAGCACCTATTTAATTAAGCCCACAAGGGTGAGACAGCGGCCTACAAAAATCTAATTGTCCGCGGCTGTAGCATTTAAAAAAAAGGTAGGTTCAATTCTTCCATGGACAGGAATAGGTAGGTAGGTAGGCAGGTAGGTTGGTTCAGTTCTTGTCATTTGGGGAATGCTTATGGGCAAGGCCTTATGCCTGGTAGTGCATGAAACGTCAGGAAGGCTCAGGCCAACCTTTAAAGATGGCGCAGCATTTGGGGTGCAAAAACGTCCAATGCACGTTTCCTTTAAAAGGACATATTTCTTCATTCAATGCATAGACATGACAACGTTTCAACATTGTGATGTCATCAGTCTATTGTGACACGGGCAATATAGAACTATAAATGCCAGAGCTTGGCGGCCATCTTAAGGCAGTCTCTGCTGCAGCTGGAAGTGGGCAGATGTGTCCTCCTGCATCTCCCCCGAAAAGCCACAGGAGCTGAAAAATGTTTATTTTTAAGGGAGCCCCTTTTTAATTTGGCCCACAAGAGGGAGACAGCAGCCTACAAAAATTCTACTATTGAATGAAAAAAAAACGTAGGTTCAATTCTTCCATGGAGAGGAATAGGTAGGTAGGTCAGTTCAGTTCTTCTCATTTGGGAATGCTTATACGCAAAGCCTTATGCCTGGTGGGGCATGAAACATCAGGAAGGCTTGGGCCAACCTTTAAAAATGGAGCAGCATTTTCAGCAAGCTCAGGCAGCCTTCTGCAAGAACACACAATGCAATGCGGTGGATTTAGACTGGGGGGACTTAACACTTACTTTAGCTCCCCAATAAACAAATAATACGTACAACATCTGCTGGCTTTTTGTGGGTAGGCCACAGCCTTTATTTAACCATATAAACTTTATTTCAAACGTAAATCACTTTCTCTTTACCTTCCATGCCAAATTAAATGTCCATTTTTTCACTGAAACTTGTTCTTGTATACTGTGGCATAAGAAGGCCCTTAACGGCCTGTAAAGCCCTACCCTTCCTAGCTGGCATGGAAGTCCTAACTACCGCCACGAAGGATGCAGCATATTTCTATGCTGCACTCCGCCCCCCACATGCCAGCAATAATGCCGACTCCACCCCATCCTGCAATCTAGACAGGAAAATATCTAACCCTATCTCACTAAGATGAACCCCGTCACCCCGCATCATCCCGCGCTCTCTTCTCTCCAGCTCCCAATGACGGATGGCTATTCCGCCCAAGGCTTGCACGTGCTTCGATATCCTGAAGTTAACCGTTCTCCGTACTCGCTCAATCGCCTCGTTATCTCGCGCTTCCCTCCAGATTCTTCTGGCCACTATGTCTGACCAGACAATTATCATCCGCTTAAAGAACAGTTTAAAACGATAAATGTCCTCTTTCATCAGGGAAATGAGCTCCGCTACTTTTATTTTTCCGAGGTCATTTCCTCCTGCATGAATGACTAGTATTACTTTATCATTCTCCCAACTGCTGATTCTCAATACCTCCTGGAGCAGCCTGGGCCATTGCAAACCTCTAATCCCTCTCCAATGTACTGGAATATTGAGGCCTAAATTGCCTCCGATAGGCCTATCTCTGGCTCTCCTCTCGGCCCAGTATATATATGAGTGGCCTATCACCCATACCGACCAATCCGTAACTGTAAATAAATAAAGAAAACATACACCGAAAAGAAACATCACAACCAATGTATAACTTATATGAAAACTCTAAGGTCCGGTCGCACATAAGACCTGTACGCATCTGATCTCCAGCGACCCACTCTTTTAATGCCCTCGATACCCATGCCGCACGAAAAAGCGGACGTCGCAGCCCCTATCCTAAACGAGTGTGATCCGAAATCCTTTGGGTTGAGGCCCAATTTATTCAGACTACCGCGCATGACCGCCGTGAACTGGTATTTGGTTAACGGGAGGCCCGACGCATGCTTCAAAAACGGGCCCGTTCCGCAGTGTCGTTCCAAAAACCCCGTTATCAAAATTACCGGACACCATTTTGTTCCCAATTTGCCTATCCTGATCCATTCTCCAACCCCGTAAACATCTGTTTTTGATCTCCGAACGCCAATTTTAATGCAGTCTCCGTCAACTAACACGTCTCCGTACATCAGTCCCCCAGGTCTAATTTTACTCGCTGACACTAATTCCCCAATCCGCAATGCTGCGAAAAAGGCAATTACGAAGGCCACGCGGAAAAGCTCCACCTCGGAGCCCTCCTCGCAAACCTCTCCCAGTACTTCCAATATAGCATTTAGCAATTCAAACGTGATCGGTCTCCTTCCGTCCTTAATTACTTTGTCCTTCTTCCACCCTTTAATAATCTGTCCAAAAACGAAATCTTTAGTTACATCCCTCGACCCGTGTAACCGCAGTAAAAAGGCCACCGCCGTCAACTGTTTTTTGGCCGCGTCCGCCGCCCCCCCCTTTTTACGCATTGCCGCTAATGTGTCTAAAGTTACCGCCTTCGCTCTTTCTTCCGAAGGAAACTTTCCACCCGCTGCCGCTATCCACTCTTTCCATACGTTATTATACCGTCTCCATGTGGTACTTGAAACTGACATCTTTACGAGAGCTAATAGCTCTCTTCTATCATTTCCCACAAGAAAGCAGGGCAACATACCCCCTCGACCTCCGCCGTCGGGTGCAGCTCCCTGAATGTTGACATCTGAAAGCGAGAAAGAGCATCAGCAGTAGCATTCAAATAACCCGGTACATATCGTGCTTTAAATCTTACGTTGTGCTGTAAACACCGTAGAACCAAATGGCGTAATGCCGCCAGCACCAACGTTGATGACGACGATTGCCTGTTTACCACCTGTACCACCGACTGGTTATCGGACCAGAAACAGATATTCTTATTGGCCAACCTCAGGCCCCAAATCTCCATTGCCACCATTAACGGGAATATCTCCAAAAGTGCCACATTTTTTACCCATTGCTTCTGCTTCCAAGAACTTGGCCAAGCAGCGCAACACCACCGGTTACCAAATAGAACTCCAAAACCATGTGATCCAGCTGCATCCGACACCAAACCGATCTCCTCGTTTTGCCTCCCATCCTCCGGGCATATAACCTGGCCGTTGAAAGAACCGAGGAACACTCTCCATACATGCAAGTCCAACTTCATTCCTTTCGACACTCTGATAAAATGATGGGGCTCTCTTGCCCCTCTTGTTGCCAATGACAACCGCCGAGAGAAAGCTCGTCCCATCGGAATGACCTTGCACGCGAAATTAATTAAACCTAACAGAACTTGCAGCTGGTGAAGTGTAACTTTCCGCGAACTGCCCACCAAATCCACTGCTTGCCGCAAACGCGCCACCTTATCATCGGGCAAGCGGAAAATCATCTCCACCGTGTCAATTTTGATACCTAAAAAACTTAGCCTTGACACTGGGCCCACTGTTTTCTCAACCGACAATGGCACACCTGCCTTATGCATTAAAGAACGAAAAGACGAAAGTAAAAACTCGCAAACCGTCGAATTAGCTTGTCCAACAAAAAGAAAATCGTCTAGATAGTGCAAAACCGATGCGCTGCCCGTCTCAACCTTAAACATCCACTCCAAAAAGGAGCTGAAAACCTCGAAATAATAACAAGAGATCGAGCAGCCCATTGGCAGGCACATATCCACAAAAAACTGGTCCTCAATTTTGCACCCCAGCAGATGGAAGCACTGTGGGTGCACCGGCAAGAGGCGGAAAGCCGATTCTATATCGGCTTTCGCTAACCATGCACCTCTGCCCGCCTTTCTAACCAACTCAACTGCCCCATCAAATGATGCATATGACACCGCCGCTTGCTCCTTTGCTATCCCGTCGTTAACGGATTCCCCGGACGGGTATGATAAATGGTGTATGAGTCTAAACTTGCCAGTTTCTTTCTTTGGTACTAGGCCCAAAGGAGAAACCCGCAAGTTGCTGAAAGGCGGCTCCAGAAATGGCCCCGCCATTCGTCCCAACTCTACTTCCTTTAACAACTTTTCAAGCACTAACTCTTTGTTATCGCGAGCGGATTTTAAATTTTGGCAAAATGACGCAGCAGAAACGTTAGAATGCGGGATGAAGAAACCTTCAGCGAAACCCGCCCTAAGCAGGCTTGCTTCCGGTCTCCGTGGGTACCGGTCGAGCCACGGCTCCAGGTACTGAACGCTCACCGGCGTTCGCCCCTGTGCCGGGAAGTCCCGCCGCTCGTTGACGCCGAAAACATCGCATCGCTGTATGCGACCCGCCGCAAATAGAGCATTCGTGTCTAAATTTGCACGATGCCTGGAAACGGCAGTGGCCCTCGTTGAAGGCCCAGCATGATCCAGATGGCTTAGGGGCCACAGAAGTCTGCTGTCCGCCGGCGCCTGTGGCCGTTCCATGAAAGCTAGATCTCGTCGGTTTCTGAGCCAGTATCAGCTGGATCCACACGTCTGTAGCCTTCGTTGCCCAGCTGATACTGTCGGAGCCCGAGATCCTGCGACGAAGATCTTCGTCGTATATCCACCAAGCCGACCCCCCGTGCAACTTATATGCACTGTGGATCGTGTTGATGTACACAAGCATCTCGGGCCCTTTCTGAGGATACTGACGGCACACGACGTGCGCCAGCATCAAAAAGGCCTGTAGCCAGTTCCCAAAAGTTTTAGCAACCTTGGGTTTTTTCTCGCCTCCACGTTCTGAAAAACGTTCCTTGTCGACTGACACATGTTCAGCCGACAACAGTGACCAAATGTCCACGTAACCACCGTTTATTATTTTACTCACCACTTCGTCCTCCAGCCCGGCATCCAGCGGAGCTACACCACAAAAAAGCGAATCCGCTAATTTAAAACCATCACTCACTCCTGCCCCCGTAGGCAGACTCTTCCGTCCTTGTAAAGGACCACCAACCTCGGGCAAGGCCGACCTCCCCGGTTGCTTATGGGACACTGGTAGTCCCTTGTCCTTCTCATAATTATCACACAGAGCTCTCAAAGCTGACATAAAATCATCCTTCCGGCCTGCGCCGGGCACATTATCCCAAACTCTATTTAATTGCACCGACTCACCCGCCTCGTTGTCCTCCGGCATCGCCAAGGGAAAGCTGGGTGCGGGCAGTGCTGATTGGCTGTAAGGTCGGTGCGCCGCGTGTCATTCTCCGCTGGTAACACCCCGGCCACTCGGACTCCTTATTTTTGCAGCCCCGTAGGCCGAAACTCCATCTCCCGATCTGCTCAATCTCGCTCCTTCACCACTACCTGCGGAAAAAGCCGGTGAGCGTAAGCAAGGGTATTGTGCAGTTTGGGCGGCCACCCCTCGGCCGCCATGTCTGACTTTCTGCGACACCGCTTCTGAGCGACTGAACTGCGCCACCGCCTGCGTGACTCTGCTCCTCCTCCTCCTTGTTCCTGCTACCGGTGATGACGCGCTGCTAAACTCCTCCATCTCACTCGCCGATTGACTCTCTTCTGTTGCATCCCGCTGCCTGCTATGCTCCTGCCTCCTGCCAGGAGCGTAGCGCTCGCGCTGACTGGTGGCATGCGCTATGGGCCTGTGTCTGGCCGCCGGCTCATGACTACTGCCGGCGGCCTGCATGCGCCTATCGCGCCTATGATAGGGGGTTGCTTGGTGGCTTATGGCTGCTGGCGCTCCGGAGCGGCAATTTGTCGCCTCATAATGGCTGCCGCTGGGCCCCCCCTTCCCCCTCCCGCGCCCCGAACATGTGGCGCTGTGACTTCAGCCCCCTCCTGCTCCCCCACTGTGCGGCGCTCGCCCCCTCCCTCCCCCTGCTTTCCCCCCCGCTGCTGCTCGAACGCGATGAGGGAGACGCACTTACCAGCATCTCCCTCCTAACGGCTGCCGCCGCTCCGCGGCCGGGACTACTTCTCTCAGGCGTATCCCTACGCGCGCCTGCCGCGCCACGTGGGGAGCGCTCCATTATCGCCATCCTCGCTCTGCTGGCAGCCGCGGGAACACCTCCTCCCGCGCCGGACTTACCCGATCCTGGCCTCGCCGACACACCGAAGGTTAGTCCGTCTCTCCCTTCTACCTCACCGTCGCTGACCCGGCTACGTCCTATCGGCTCTGCTTCCTCCATGTCGCGCTGCGACCGCGCGGCACCGCTCCTCCTCGCTCCTTCTGTTCTGGGGCTCCTCACTGGCACTGCTCTCTTCACCACCGGGCTGGGGCTCAAACGGGCGGGTGGATTCCTCCTTCGGACGGGTCTTCCCCTGGGCTCATCGCTGCTGGGCAAAACGGGTTGGCTTCGGGCATGTCTTCCCCTGGGCTCCTCGCTGCTGGGCAAAACGGGTCGGCTTCGGGCATGTCTTCCCCTGGGCTCCTCGCTGCTGGGCAACACGGGTGGATTACTGCTTTCCCCGGCCTCCGCTGCAGGCGGTCTCGATAATTCTTCGGCCATCTTCACGAGCCAGCTAGTGCCCTGGCTGGCCACCACATCTTTGATCCGCTCCATCAACTCTTCCATGCTGCAGCTCGTCTGGGTCCACGTCTTCACTCTTCTTTCTCCTGGTCCCGACTGAAATCCTTCACTTCCTTCTTTTTTACTCCCAGTTAACCCCTCCCTTTCCTGTGGTCGCTTCCTCTCTCTCTCTCTCCTCCCCCTCTCCCCCCCCCCAGTCATCAGCATCTTCCCTATACGTTTGCTGCTATCTAAAATCTTTTGCATAGCATCGCCTTGTGAACCGCCCGCCCCTCATCCTCATTCCTCTTGCACCGGGCTCTCTCACGCATCTCATCCTAGGCTTGCAGTGCCTGCAGCACTCTTCCCCTCCCTCCTTTTGCAGGATGGTTCAGCAGGTGATTACTTTACAATCACTAGTTTCCCTCTGAAGGTGCGTCGCTCCGAGGGATCGCTTTGGCTGGTCGTATTTCGAGTGGGGAAGAACGGAACTTTTTCCCTGGGTTGACATTAATAGCACTATTAAGAATAATGATAGATTATTATCATCATCATCATCACCCTCAACAAAGGCTGAAGGATTTAAACGTACAGCAGGCCTTTTTCCCACCATACATAACTATAGATATGGATTATATATAAAAATAAATCTTGCTATTTGTAAAGCACCAATTTATTCCGCAGCGCTTTCAAGAAATTTACTTATCACCCTACACTCTAGCATTATACCAACCTCGGAATGATGGAAGGCTGTGAATTATAGATATGGATTATATCTAGATTATAGATAGATTATAAATATATATAAATTAATTATAATATATAAATAAATATTTATAATATATTATATGTAGTTTCTATCCTCTATATTGATTAATAATAGTCTTTATGATTATATTCTACAATATATCGATAGATAGATAAATAGATAGATAGACAGATACACAGACATGCATACACACTGTATGCTAATGAGCCCAGCTGTCTGGCAGTTGAGACTACATTGTGATGTCATCAGTGTATTGTGACACGGGTAGTATAGAACTATAAACGCCAGAGTTGGCGGCCATCTTAAGGCAGTCTCTGCTGCAGCTGGAAGTGGGCAGATGTGTCCTCCTGTATCTCCCCCGAGAAGTCACAGGAGCTGGATAATTTTTATTTTTAACAGAGCACCTATTTAATTAAGCCCACAAGGGGGAGACAGCGGCCTACAAAAATCTAATTGTCCGCGGCTGTAGCATTTAAAAAAAAGGTAGGTTCAATTCTTCCATGGACAGGAATAGGTAGGTAGGTAGGCAGGTAGGTTGGTTCAGTTCTTGTCATTTGGGGAATGCTTATGGGCAAGGCCTTATGCCTGGTAGTGCATGAAACGTCAGGAAGGCTCAGGCCAACCTTTAAAGATGGCGCAGCATTTGGGGTGCAAAAACGTCCAATGCACGTTTCCTTTAAAAGGACATATTTCTTCATTCAATGCATAGACATGACAACGTTTCAACATTGTGATGTCATCAGTCTATTGTGACACGGGCAATATAGAACTATAAATGCCAGAGCTTGGCGGCCATCTTAAGGCAGTCTCTGCTGCAGCTGGAAGTGGGCAGATGTGTCCTCCTGCATCTCCCCCGAAAAGCCACAGGAGCTGAAAAATGTTTATTTTTAAGGGAGCCCCTTTTTAATTTGGCCCACAAGAGGGAGACAGCAGCCTACAAAAATTCTACTATTGAATAAAAAAAAAACGTAGGTTCAATTCTTCCATGGAGAGGAATAGGTAGGTAGGTCAGTTCAGTTCTTCTCATTTGGGAATGCTTATACGCAAAGCCTTATGCCTGGTGGGGCATGAAACATCAGGAAGGCTTGGGCCAACCTTTAAAAATGGAGCAGCATTTTCAGCAAGCTCAGGCAGCCTTCTGCAAGAACACACAATGCAATGCGGTGGATTTAAAATCTTTTGCATAGCATCGCCTTGTGAACCGCCCGCCCCTCATCCTCATTCCTCTTGCACCGGGCTCTCTCACGCATCTCATCCTAGGCTTGCAGTGCCTGCAGCACTCTTCCCCTCCCTCCTTTTGCAGGATGGTTCAGCAGGTGATTACTTTACAATCACTAGTTTCCCTCTGAAGGTGCGTCGCTCCGAGGGATCGCTTTGGCTGGTCGTATTTCGAGTGGGGAAGAACGGAACTTTTTCCCTGGGTTGACATTAATAGCACTATTAAGAATAATGATAGATTATTACCATCGTCATCATCATCATCACCCTCAACAAAGGCTGAAGGATTTAAACGTACAGCAGGCCTTTTTCCCACCATACATAACTATAGATATGGATTATATATAAAAATAAATCTTGCTATTTGTAAAGCACCAATTTATTCCGCAGCGCTTTCAAGAAATTTACTTATCACCCTACACTCTAGCATTATACCAACCTCGGAATGATGGAAGGCTGTGAATTATAGATATGGATTATATCTAGATTATAGATAGATTATAAATATATATAAATTAATTATAATATATAAATAAATATTTATAATATATTATATGTAGTTTCTATCCTCTATATTGATTAATAATAGTCTTTATGATTATATTATATAATATATCGATAGATAGATAAATAGATAGACAGATACACAGACATGCATACACACTGTATGCTAATGAGCCCAGCTGTCTGGCAGTTGAGACTACATTGTGATGTCATCAGTGTATTGTGACACGGGCAGTATAGAACTATAAACGCCAGAGTTGGCGGCCATCTTAAGGCAGTCTCTGCTGCAGCTGGAAGTGGGCAGATGTGTCCTCCTATATCTCCCCCGAGAAGTCACAGGAGCTGGATAATTTTTATTTTTAACAGAGCACCTATTTAATTAAGCCCACAAGGGGGAGACAGCGGCCTACAAAAATCTAATTGTCCGCGGCTGTAGCATTTAAAAAAAAGGTAGGTTCAATTCTTCCATGGACAGGAATAGGTAGGTAGGTAGGCAGGTAGGTTGGTTCAGTTCTTGTCATTTGGGGAATGCTTATGGGCAAGGCCTTATGCCTGGTAGTGCATGAAACGTCAGGAAGGCTCAGGCCAACCTTTAAAGATGGCGCAGCATTTGGGGTGCAAAAACGTCCAATGCACGTTTCCTTTAAAAGGACATATTTCTTCATTCAATGCATAGACATGACAACGTTTCAACATTGTGATGTCATCAGTCTATTGTGACACGGGCAATATAGAACTATAAATGCCAGAGCTTGGCGGCCATCTTAAGGCAGTCTCTGCTGCAGCTGGAAGTGGGCAGATGTGTCCTCCTGCATCTCCCCCGAAAAGCCACAGGAGCTGAAAAATGTTTATTTTTAAGGGAGCCCCTTTTTAATTTGGCCCACAAGAGGGAGACAGCAGCCTACAAAAATTCTACTATTGAATAAAAAAAAAAACGTAGGTTCAATTCTTCCATGGAGAGGAATAGGTAGGTAGGTCAGTTCAGTTCTTCTCATTTGGGAATGCTTATACGCAAAGCCTTATGCCTGGTGGGGCATGAAACATCAGGAAGGCTTGGGCCAACCTTTAAAAATGGAGCAGCATTTTCAGCAAGCTCAGGCAGCCTTCTGCAAGAACACACAATGCAATGCGGTGGATTTAAAATCTTTTGCATAGCATCGCCTTGTGAACCGCCCGCCCCTCATCCTCATTCCTCTTGCACCGGGCTCTCTCACGCATCTCATCCTAGGCTTGCAGTGCCTGCAGCACTCTTCCCCTCCCTCCTTTTGCAGGATGGTTCAGCAGGTGATTACTTTACAATCACTAGTTTCCCTCTGAAGGTGCGTCGCTCCGAGGGATCGCTTTGACTGGTCGTATTTCGAGTGGGGAAGAACGGAACTTTTTCCCTGGGTTGACATTAATAGCACTATTAAGAATAATGATAGATTATTATCATCGTCATCATCATCATCACCCTCAACAAAGGCTGAAGGATTTAAACGTACAGCAGGCCTTTTTCCCACCATACATAACTATAGATATGGATTATATATAAAAATAAATCTTGCTATTTGTAAAGCACCAATTTATTCCGCAGCGCTTTCAAGAAATTTATTTATCACCCTACACTCTAGCATTATACCAACCTCGGAATGATGGAAGGCTGTGAATTATAGATATGGATTATATCTAGATTATAGATAGATTATAAATATATATAAATTAATTATAATATATAAATAAATATTTATAATATATTATATGTAGTTTCTATCCTCTATATTGATTAATAATAGTCTTTATGATTATATTATATAATATATCGATAGATAGATAAATAGATAGATAGACAGATACACAGACATGCATACACATTGTATGCTAATGAGCCCAGCTGTCTGGCAGTTGAGACTACATTGTGATGTCATCAGTGTATTGTGACACGGGCAGTATACAACTATAAACGCCAGAGTTGGCGGCCATCTTAAGGCAGTCTCTGCTGCAGCTGGAAGTGGGCAGATGTGTCCTCCTGTATCTCCCCCGAGAAGTCACAGGAGCTGGATAATTTTTATTTTTAACAGAGCACCTATTTAATTAAGCCCACAAGGGGGAGACAGCGGCCTACAAAAATCTAATTGTCCGCGGCTGTAGCATTTAAAAAAAAGGTAGGTTCAATTCTTCCATGGACAGGAATAGGTAGGTAGGTAGGCAGGTAGGTTGGTTCAGTTCTTCTCATTTGGGGAATGCTTATGGGCAAGGCCTTATGCCTGGTAGTGCATGAAACGTCAGGAAGGCTCAGGCCAACCTTTAAAGATGGCGCAGCATTTGGGGTGCAAAAACGTCCAATGCACGTTTCCTTTAAAAGGACATATTTCTTCATTCAATGCATAGACATGACAACGTTTCAACATTGTGATGTCATCAGTCTATTGTGACACGGGCAATATAGAACTATAAATGCCAGAGCTTGGCGGCCATCTTAAGGCAGTCTCTGCTGCAGCTGGAAGTGGGCAGATGTGTCCTCCTGCATCTCCCCCGAAAAGCCACAGGAGCTGAAAAATGTTTCTTTTTAAGGGAGCCCCTTTTTAATTTGGCCCACAAGAGGGAGACAGCAGCCTACAAAAATTCTACTATTGAATAAAAAAAAAACGTAGGTTCAATTCTTCCATGGAGAGGAATAGGTAGGTAGGTCAGTTCAGTTCTTCTCATTTGGGAATGCTTATACGCAAAGCCTTATGCCTGGTGGGGCATGAAACATCAGGAAGGCTTGGGCCAACCTTTAAAAATGGAGCAGCATTTTCAGCAAGCTCAGGCAGCCTTCTGCAAGAACACACAATGCAATGCGGTGGATTTAAAATCTTTTGCATAGCATCGCCTTGTGAACTGCCCGCCCCTCATCCTCATTCCTCTTGCACCGGGCTCTCTCACGCATCTCATCCTAGGCTTGCAGTGCCTGCAGCACTCTTCCCCTCCCTCCTTTTGCAGGATGGTTCAGCAGGTGATTACTTTACAATCACTAGTTTCCCTCTGAAGGTGCGTCGCTCCGAGGGATCGCTTTGGCTGGTCGTATTTCGAGTGGGGAAGAACGGAACTTTTTCCCTGGGTTGACATTAATAGCACTATTAAGAATAATGATAGATTATTATCATCATCATCATCATCATCACCCTCAACAAAGGCTGAAGGATTTAAACGTACAGCAGGCCTTTTTCCCACCATACATAACTATAGATATGGATTATATATAAAAATAAATCTTGCTATTTGTAAAGCACCAATTTATTCCGCAGCGCTTTCAAGAAATTTACTTATCACCCTACACTCTAGCATTATACCAACCTCGGAATGATGGAAGGCTGTGAATTATAGATATGGATTATATCTAGATTATAGATAGATTATAAATATATATAAATTAATTATAATATATAAATAAATATTTATAATATATTATATGTAGTTTCTATCCTCTATATTGATTAATAATAGTCTTTATGATTATATTATATAATATATCGATAGATAGATAAATAGATAGATAGACAGATACACAGACATGCATACACACTGTATGCTAATGAGCCCAGCTGTCTGGCAGTTGAGACTACATTGTGATGTCATCAGTGTATTGTGACACGGGCAGTATAGAACTATAAACGCCAGAGTTGGCGGCCATCTTAAGGCAGTCTCTGCTGCAGCTGGAAGTGGGCAGATGTGTCCTCCTGTATCTCCCCCGAGAAGTCACAGGAGCTGGATAATTTTTATTTTTAACAGAGCACCTATTTAATTAAGCCCACAAGGGGGAGACAGCGGCCTACAAAAATCTAATTGTCCGCGGCTGTAGCATTTAAAAAAAAGGTAGGTTCAATTCTTCCATGGACAGGAATAGGTAGGTAGGTAGGCAGGTAGGTTGGTTCAGTTCTTGTCATTTGGGGAATGCTTATGGGCAAGGCCTTATGCCTGGTAGTGCATGAAACGTCAGGAAGGCTCAGGCCAACCTTTAAAGATGGCGCAGCATTTGGGGTGCAAAAACGTCCAATGCACGTTTCCTTTAAAAGGACATATTTCTTCATTCAATGCATAGACATGACAACGTTTCAACATTGTGATGTCATCAGTCTATTGTGACACGGGCAATATAGAACTATAAATGCCAGAGCTTGGCGGCCATCTTAAGGCAGTCTCTGCTGCAGCTGGAAGTGGGCAGATGTGTCCTCCTGCATCTCCCCCGAAAAGCCACAGGAGCTGAAAAATGTTTCTTTTTAAGGGAGCCCCTTTTTAATTTGGCCCACAAGAGGGAGACAGCAGCCTACAAAAATTCTACTATTGAATAAAAAAAAAACGTAGGTTCAATTCTTCCATGGAGAGGAATAGGTAGGTAGGTCAGTTCAGTTCTTCTCATTTGGGAATGCTTATACGCAAAGCCTTATGCCTGGTGGGGCATGAAACATCAGGAAGGCTTGGGCCAACCTTTAAAAATGGAGCAGCATTTTCAGCAAGCTCAGGCAGCCTTCTGCAAGAACACACAATGCAATGCGGTGGATTTAAAATCTTTTGCATAGCATCGCCTTGTGAACCGCCCGCCCCTCATCCTCATTCCTCTTGCACCGGGCTCTCTCACGCATCTCATCCTAGGCTTGCAGTGCCTGCAGCACTCTTCCCCTCCCTCCTTTTGCAGGATGGTTCAGCAGGTGATTACTTTACAATCACTAGTTTCCCTCTGAAGGTGCGTCGCTCCGAGGGATCGCTTTGGCTGGTCGTATTTCGAGTGGGGAAGAACGGAACTTTTTCCCTGGGTTGACATTAATAGCACTATTAAGAATAATGATAGATTATTATCATCATCATCATCATCATCACCCTCAACAAAGGCTGAAGGATTTAAACGTACAGCAGGCCTTTTTCCCACCATACATAACTATAGATATGGATTATATATAAAAATAAATCTTGCTATTTGTAAAGCACCAATTTATTCCGCAGCGCTTTCAAGAAATTTACTTATCACCCTACACTCTAGCATTATACCAACCTCGGAATGATGGAAGGCTGTGAATTATAGATATGGATTATATCTAGATTATAGATAGATTATAAATATATATAAATTAATTATAATATATAAATAAATATTTATAATATATTATATGTAGTTTCTATCCTCTATATTGATTAATAATAGTCTTTATGATTATATTATATAATATATCGATAGATAGATAAATAGATAGATAGACAGATACACAGACATGCATACACACTGTATGCTAATGAGCCCAGCTGTCTGGCAGTTGAGACTACATTGTGATGTCATCAGTGTATTGTGACACGGGCAGTATAGAACTATAAACGCCAGAGTTGGCGGCCATCTTAAGGCAGTCTCTGCTGCAGCTGGAAGTGGGCAGATGTGTCCTCCTGTATCTCCCCCAAGAAGTCACAGGAGCTGGATAATTTTTATTTTTAACAGAGCACCTATTTAATTAAGCCCACAAGGGGGAGACAGCGGCCTACAAAAATCTAATTGTCCGCGGCTGTAGCATTTAAAAAAAAGGTAGGTTCAATTCTTCCATGGACAGGAATAGGTAGGTAGGTAGGCAGGTAGGTTGGTTCAGTTCTTGTCATTTGGGGAATGCTTATGGGCAAGGCCTTATGCCTGGTAGTGCATGAAACGTCAGGAAGGCTCAGGCCAACCTTTAAAGATGGCGCAGCATTTGGGGTGCAAAAACGTCCAATGCACGTTTCCTTTAAAAGGACATATTTCTTCATTCAATGCATAGACATGACAACGTTTCAACATTGTGATGTCATCAGTCTATTGTGACACGGGCAATATAGAACTATAAATGCCAGAGCTTGGCGGCCATCTTAAGGCAGTCTCTGCTGCAGCTGGAAGTGGGCAGATGTGTCCTCCTGCATCTCCCCCGAAAAGCCACAGGAGCTGAAAAATGTTTCTTTTTAAGGGAGCCCCTTTTTAATTTGGCCCACAAGAGGGAGACAGCAGCCTACAAAAATTCTACTATTGAATAAAAAAAAAACGTAGGTTCAATTCTTCCATGGAGAGGAATAGGTAGGTAGGTCAGTTCAGTTCTTCTCATTTGGGAATGCTTATACGCAAAGCCTTATGCCTGGTGGGGCATGAAACATCAGGAAGGCTTGGGCCAACCTTTAAAAATGGAGCAGCATTTTCAGCAAGCTCAGGCAGCCTTCTGCAAGAACACACAATGCAATGCGGTGGATTTAAAATCTTTTGCATAGCATCGCCTTGTGAACCGCCCGCCCCTCATCCTCATTCCTCTTGCACCGGGCTCTCTCACGCATCTCATCCTAGGCTTGCAGTGCCTGCAGCACTCTTCCCCTCCCTCCTTTTGCAGGATGGTTCAGCAGGTGATTACTTTACAATCACTAGTTTCCCTCTGAAGGTGCGTCGCTCCGAGGGATCGCTTTGGCTGGTCGTATTTCGAGTGGGGAAGAACGGAACTTTTTCCCTGGGTTGACATTAATAGCACTATTAAGAATAATGATAGATTATTATCATCATCATCATCATCATCACCCTCAACAAAGGCTGAAGGATTTAAACGTACAGCAGGCCTTTTTCCCACCATACATAACTATAGATATGGATTATATATAAAAATAAATCTTGCTATTTGTAAAGCACCAATTTATTCCGCAGCGCTTTCAAGAAATTTACTTATCACCCTACACTCTAGCATTATACCAACCTCGGAATGATGGAAGGCTGTGAATTATAGATATGGATTATATCTAGATTATAGATAGATTATAAATATATATAAATTAATTATAATATATAAATAAATATTTATAATATATTATATGTAGTTTCTATCCTCTATATTGATTAATAATAGTCTTTATGATTATATTATATAATATATCGATAGATAGATAAATAGATAGATAGACAGATACACAGACATGCATACACACTGTATGCTAATGAGCCCAGCTGTCTGGCAGTTGAGACTACATTGTGATGTCATCAGTGTATTGTGACACGGGCAGTATAGAACTATAAACGCCAGAGTTGGCGGCCATCTTAAGGCAGTCTCTGCTGCAGCTGGAAGTGGGCAGATGTGTCCTCCTGTATCTCCCCCGAGAAGTCACAGGAGCTGGATAATTTTTATTTTTAACAGAGCACCTATTTAATTAAGCCCACAAGGGGGAGACAGCGGCCTACAAAAATCTAATTGTCCGCGGCTGTAGCATTTAAAAAAAAGGTAGGTTCAATTCTTCCATGGACAGGAATAGGTAGGTAGGTAGGCAGGTAGGTTGGTTCAGTTCTTGTCATTTGGGGAATGCTTATGGGCAAGGCCTTATGCCTGGTAGTGCATGAAACGTCAGGAAGGCTCAGGCCAACCTTTAAAGATGGCGCAGCATTTGGGGTGCAAAAACGTCCAATGCACGTTTCCTTTAAAAGGACATATTTCTTCATTCAATGCATAGACATGACAACGTTTCAACATTGTGATGTCATCAGTCTATTGTGACACGGGCAATATAGAACTATAAATGCCAGAGCTTGGCGGCCATCTTAAGGCAGTCTCTGCTGCAGCTGGAAGTGGGCAGATGTGTCCTCCTGCATCTCCCCCGAAAAGCCACAGGAGCTGAAAAATGTTTCTTTTTAAGGGAGCCCCTTTTTAATTTGGCCCACAAGAGGGAGACAGCAGCCTACAAAAATTCTACTATTGAATAAAAAAAAAACGTAGGTTCAATTCTTCCATGGAGAGGAATAGGTAGGTAGGTCAGTTCAGTTCTTCTCATTTGGGAATGCTTATACGCAAAGCCTTATGCCTGGTGGGGCATGAAACATCAGGAAGGCTTGGGCCAACCTTTAAAAATGGAGCAGCATTTTCAGCAAGCTCAGGCAGCCTTCTGCAAGAACACACAATGCAATGCGGTGGATTTAAAATCTTTTGCATAGCATCGCCTTGTGAACCGCCCGCCCCTCATCCTCATTCCTCTTGCACCGGGCTCTCTCACGCATCTCATCCTAGGCTTGCAGTGCCTGCAGCACTCTTCCCCTCCCTCCTTTTGCAGGATGGTTCAGCAGGTGATTACTTTACAATCACTAGTTTCCCTCTGAAGGTGCGTCGCTCCGAGGGATCGCTTTGGCTGGTCGTATTTCGAGTGGGGAAGAACGGAACTTTTTCCCTGGGTTGACATTAATAGCACTATTAAGAATAATGATAGATTATTATCATCATCATCATCATCATCACCCTCAACAAAGGCTGAAGGATTTAAACGTACAGCAGGCCTTTTTCCCACCATACATAACTATAGATATGGATTATATATAAAAATAAATCTTGCTATTTGTAAAGCACCAATTTATTCCGCAGCGCTTTCAAGAAATTTACTTATCACCCTACACTCTAGCATTATACCAACCTCGGAATGATGGAAGGCTGTGAATTATAGATATGGATTATATCTAGATTATAGATAGATTATAAATATATATAAATTAATTATAATATATAAATAAATATTTATAATATATTATATGTAGTTTCTATCCTCTATATTGATTAATAATAGTCTTTATGATTATATTATATAATATATCGATAGATAGATAAATAGATAGATAGACAGATACACAGACATGCATACACACTGTATGCTAATGAGCCCAGCTGTCTGGCAGTTGAGACTACATTGTGATGTCATCAGTGTATTGTGACACGGGCAGTATAGAACTATAAACGCCAGAGTTGGCGGCCATCTTAAGGCAGTCTCTGCTGCAGCTGGAAGTGGGCAGATGTGTCCTCCTGTATCTCCCCCGAGAAGTCACAGGAGCTGGATAATTTTTATTTTTAACAGAGCACCTATTTAATTAAGCCCACAAGGGGGAGACAGCGGCCTACAAAAATCTAATTGTCCGCGGC
The DNA here is from genome assembly GCF_035609145.1 of Eleutherodactylus coqui. NCBI lineage: Eukaryota > Metazoa > Chordata > Amphibia > Anura > Eleutherodactylidae > Eleutherodactylus > Eleutherodactylus coqui. The sequence continues at coordinate 39,949,453 of NC_089838.1, read as the reverse complement.
TGTAGCATTTAAAAAAAAGGTAGGTTCAATTCTTCCATGGACAGGAATAGGTAGGTAGGTAGGCAGGTAGGTTGGTTCAGTTCTTGTCATTTGGGGAATGCTTATGGGCAAGGCCTTATGCCTGGTAGTGCATGAAACGTCAGGAAGGCTCAGGCCAACCTTTAAAGATGGCGCAGCATTTGGGGTGCAAAAACGTCCAATGCACATTTCCTTTAAAAGGACATATTTCTTCATTCAATGCATAGACATGACAACGTTTCAACATTGTGATGTCATCAGTCTATTGTGGCACGGGCAATATAGAACTATAAATGCCAGAGCTTGGCGGCCATCTTAAGGCTGTCTCTGCTGCAGCTGGAAGTGGGCAGATGTGTCCTCCTGCATCTCCCCCGAAAAGCCACAGGAGCTGAAAAAAGTTTATTTTTAAGGGAGCCCCTTTTTAATTTGGCCCACAAGAGGGAGACAGCAGCCTACAAAAATTCTACTATTGAAAAAAAAAAAAAACGTAGGTTCAATTCGTCCATGGAGAGGAATAGGTAGGTAGGTCAGTTCAGTTCTCATTTGGGAATGCTTATACGCAAAGCCTTATGCCTGGTGGGGCATGAAACATCAGGAAGGCTTGGGCCAACCTTTAAAAATGGAGCAGCATTTTCAGCAAGCTCAGGCAGCCTTCTGCAAGAACACACAATGCAATGCGGTGGATTTAAAATATTTTGCATAGCATCGCCTTGTGAACCGCCCGCCCCTCATCCTCATTTCTCTTGCACCGGGCTCTCTCACGCATCTCATCCTAGGCTTGCAGTGCCTGCAGCACTCTTCCCCTCCCTCCTTTTGCAGGATGGTTCAGCAGGTGATTACTTTACAATCACTAGTTTCCCTCTGAAGGTGCGTCGCTCCGAGGGATCGCTTTGGCTGGTCGTATTTCGAGTGGGGAAGAACGGAACTTTTTCCCTGGGTTGACATTAATAGCACTATTAAGAATAATGATAGATTATTATCATCGTCATCATCATCACCCTCAACAAAGGCTGAAGGATTTAAACGTACAGCAGGCCTTTTTCCCACCATACATAACTATAGATATGGATTATATATAAAAATAAATCTTGCTATTTGTAAAGCACCAATTTATTCCGCAGCGCTTTCAAGAAATTTACTTATCACCCTGCACTCTAGCATTATACCAACCTCGGAATGATGGAAGGCTGTGAATTATAGATATGGATTATATCTAGATTATAGATAGATTATAAATATATATAAATTAATTATAATATATAAATAAATATTTATAATATATTATATGTAGTTTCTATCCTCTATATTGATTAATAATAGTCTTTATGATTATATTATATAATATATCGATAGATAGATAAATAGATAGATAGACAGATACACAGACATGCATACACACTGTATGCTAATGAGCCCAGCTGTCTGGCAGTTGAGACTACATTGTGATGTCATCAGTGTATTGTGACACGGGCAGTATAGAACTATAAACGCCAGAGTTGGCGGCCATCTTAAGGCAGTCTCTGCTGCAGCTGGAAGTGGGCAGATGTGTCCTCCTGTATCTCCCCCGGGAAGTCACAGGAGCTGGATAATTTTTATTTTTAACAGAGCACCTATTTAATTAAGCCCACAAGGGGGAGACAGCGGCCTACAAAAATCTAATTGTCCGCGGCTGTAGCATTTAAAAAAAAGGTAGGTTCAATTCTTCCATGGACAGGAATAGGTAGGTAGGTAGGTAGGTAGGCAGGTAGGTTGGTTCAGTTCTTGTCATTTGGGGAATGCTTATGGGCAAGGCCTTATGCCTGGTAGTGCATGAAACGTCAGGAAGGCTCAGGCCAACCTTTAAAGATGGCGCAGCATTTGGGGTGCAAAAACGTCCAATGCACGTTTCCTTTAAAAGGACATATTTCTTCATTCAATGCATAGACATGACAACGTTTCAACATTGTGATGTCATCAGTCTATTGTGACACGGGCAATATAGAACTATAAATGCCAGAGCTTGGCGGCCATCTTAAGGCAGTCTCTGCTGCAGCTGGAAGTGGGCAGATGTGTCCTCCTGCATCTCCCCCGAAAAGCCACAGGAGCTGAAAAATGTTTATTTTTAAGGGAGCCCCTTTTTAATTTGGCCCACAAGAGGGAGACAGCAGCCTACAAAAATTCTACTATTGAATAAAAAAAAAAAACGTAGGTTCAATTCTTCCATGGAGAGGAATAGGTAGGTAGGTCAGTTCAGTTCTTCTCATTTGGGAATGCTTATACGCAAAGCCTTATGCCTGGTGGGGCATGAAACATCAGGAAGGCTTGGGCCAACCTTTAAAAATGGAGCAGCATTTTCAGCAAGCTCAGGCAGCCTTCTGCAAGAACACACAATGCAATGCGGTGGATTTAAAATCTTTTGCATAGCATCGCCTTGTGAACCGCCCGCCCCTCATCCTCATTCCTCTTGCACCGGGCTCTCTCACGCATCTCATCCTAGGCTTGCAGTGCCTGCAGCACTCTTCCCCTCCCTCCTTTTGCAGGATGGTTCAGCAGGTGATTACTTTACAATCACTAGTTTCCCTCTGAAGGTGCGTCGCTCCGAGGGATCGCTTTGGCTGGTCGTATTTCGAGTGGGGAAGAACGGAACTTTTTCCCTGGGTTGACATTAATAGCACTATTAAGAGTAATGATAGATTATTATCATCGTCATCATCATCATCACCCTCAACAAAGGCTGAAGGATTTAAACGTACAGCAGGCCTTTTTCCCACCATACATAACTATAGATATGGATTATATATAAAAATAAATCTTGCTATTTGTAAAGCACCAATTTATTCCGCAGCGCTTTCAAGAAATTTACTTATCACCCTACACTCTAGCATTATACCAACCTCGGAATGATGGAAGGCTGTGAATTATAGATATGGATTATATCTAGATTATAGATAGATTATAAATATATATAAATTAATTATAATATATAAATAAATATTTATAATATATTATATGTAGTTTCTATCCTCTATATTGATTAATAATAGTCTTTATGATTATATTATATAATATATCGATAGATAGATAAATAGATAGATAGACAGATACACAGACATGCATACACACTGTATGCTAATGAGCCCAGCTGTCTGGCAGTTGAGACGACATTGTGATGTCATCAGTGTATTGTGACACGGGCAGTATAGAACTATAAACGCCAGAGTTGGCGGCCATCTTAAGGCAGTCTCTGCTGCAGCTGGAAGTGGGCAGATGTGTCCTCCTGTATCTCCCCCGAGAAGTCACAGGAGCTGGATAATTTTTATTTTTAACAGAGCACCTATTTAATTAAGCTCACAAGGGGGAGACAGCGGCCTACAAAAATCTAATTGTCCGCGGCTGTAGCATTTAAAAAAAAGGTAGGTTCAATTCTTCCATGGACAGGAATAGGTAGGTAGGTAGGCAGGTAGGTTGGTTCAGTTCTTGTCATTTGGGGAATGCTTATGGGCAAGGCCTTATGCCTGGTAGTGCATGAAACGTCAGGAAGGCTCAGGCCAACCTTTAAAGATGGCGCAGCATTTGGGGTGCAAAAACGTCCAATGCACGTTTCCTTTAAAAGGACATATTTCTTCATTCAATGCATAGACATGACAACGTTTCAACATTGTGATGTCATCAGTCTATTGTGACACGGGCAATATAGAACTATAAATGCCAGAGCTTGGCGGCCATCTTAAGGCAGTCTCTGCTGCAGCTGGAAGTGGGCAGATGTGTCCTCCTACATCTCCCCCGAAAAGCCACAGGAGCTAAAAAATGTTTATTTTTAAGGGAGCCCCTTTTTAATTTGGCACACAAGAGGGAGACAGCAGCCTATAAAAATTCTACTATTGAATAAAAAAAAAAACGTAGGTTCAATTCTTCCATGGAGAGGAATAGGTAGGTAGGTCAGTTCAGTTCTTCTCATTTGGGAATGCTTATACGCAAAGCCTTATGCCTGGTGGGGCATGAAACATCAGGAAGGCTTGGGCCAACCTTTAAAAATGGAGCAGCATTTTCAGCAAGCTCAGGCAGCCTTCTGCAAGAACACACAATGCAATGCGGTGGATTTAAAATCTTTTGCATAGCATCGCCTTGTGAACCGCCCGCCCCTCATCCTCATTCCTCTTGCACCGGGCTCTCTCACGCATCTCATCCTAGGCTTGCAGTGCCTGCAGCACTCTTCCCCTCCCTCCTTTTGCAGGATGGTTCAGCAGGTGATTACTTTACAATCACTAGTTTCCCTCTGAAGGTGCGTCGCTCCGAGGGATCGCTTTGGCTGGTCGTATTTCGAGTGGGGAAGAACGGAACTTTTTCCCTGGGTTGACATTAATAGCACTATTAAGAATAATGATAGATTATTATCATCGTCATCATCATCATCACCCTCAACAAAGGCTGAAGGATTTAAACGTACAGCAGGCCTTTTTCCCACCATACATAACTATAGATATGGATTATATATAAAAATAAATCTTGCTATTTGTAAAGCACCAATTTATTCCGCAGCGCTTTCAAGAAATTTACTTATCACCCTACACTCTAGCATTATACCAACCTCGGAATGATGGAAGGCTGTGAATTATAGATATGGATTATATCTAGATTATAGATAGATTATAAATATATATAAATTAATTATAATATATAAATAAATATTTATAATATATTATATGTAGTTTCTATCCTCTATATTGATTAATAATAGTCTTTATGATTATATTATATAATATATCGATAGATAGATAAATAGATAGATAGACAGATACACAGACATGCATACACACTGTATGCTAATGAGCCCAGCTGTCTGGCAGTTGAGACGACATTGTGATGTCATCAGTGTATTGTGACACGGGCAGTATAGAACTATAAACGCCAGAGTTGGCGGCCATCTTAAGGCAGTCTCTGCTGCAGCTGGAAGTGGGCAGATGTGTCCTCCTGTATCTCCCCCGAGAAGTCACAGGAGCTGGATAATTTTTATTTTTAACAGAGCACCTATTTAATTAAGCTCACAAGGGGGAGACAGCGGCCTACAAAAATCTAATTGTCCGCGGCTGTAGCATTTAAAAAAAAGGTAGGTTCAATTCTTCCATGGACAGGAATAGGTAGGTAGGTAGGCAGGTAGGTTGGTTCAGTTCTTGTCATTTGGGGAATGCTTATGGGCAAGGCCTTATGCCTGGTAGTGCATGAAACATCAGGAAGGCTCAGGCCAACCTTTAAAGATGGCGCAGCATTTGGGGTGCAAAAACGTCCAATGCACGTTTCCTTTAAAAGGACATATTTCTTCATTCAATGCATAGACATGACAACGTTTCAACATTGTGATGTCATCAGTCTATTGTGACACGGGCAATATAGAACTATAAATGCCAGAGCTTGGCGGCCATCTTAAGGCAGTCTCTGCTGCAGCTGGAAGTGGGCAGATGTGTCCTCCTGCATCTCCCCCGAAAAGCCACAGGAGCTGAAAAATGTTTATTTTTAAGGGAGCCCCTTTTTAATTTGGCACACAAGAGGGAGACAGCAGCCTACAAAAATTCTACTATTGAATAAAAAAAAAAACGTAGGTTCAATTCTTCCATGGAGAGGAATAGGTAGGTAGGTCAGTTCAGTTCTTCTCATTTGGGAATGCTTATACGCAAAGCCTTATGCCTGGTGGGGCATGAAACATCAGGAAGGCTTGGGCTAACCTTTAAAAATGGAGCAGCATTTTCAGCAAGCTCAGGCAGCCTTCTGCAAGAACACACAATGCAATGCGGTGGATTTAAAATCTTTTGCATAGCATCGCCTTGTGAACCGCCCGCCCCTCATCCTCATTCCTCTTGCACCGGGCTCTCTCACGCATCTCATCCTAGGCTTGCAGTGCCTGCAGCACTCTTCCCCTCCCTCCTTTTGCAGGATGGTTCAGCAGGTGATTACTTTACAATCACTAGTTTCCCTCTGAAGGTGCGTCGCTCCGAGGGATCGCTTTGGCTGGTCGTATTTCGAGTGGGGAAGAACGGAACTTTTTCCCTGGGTTGACATTAATAGCACTATTAAGAGTAATGATAGATTATTATCATCGTCATCATCATCATCACCCTCAACAAAGGCTGAAGGATTTAAACGTACAGCAGGCCTTTTTCCCACCATACATAACTATAGATATGGATTATATATAAAAATAAATCTTGCTATTTGTAAAGCACCAATTTATTCCGCAGCGCTTTCAAGAAATTTACTTATCACCCTGCACTCTAGCATTATACCAACCTCGGAATGATGGAAGGCTGTGAATTATAGATATGGATTATATCTAGATTATAGATAGATTATAAATATATATAAATTAATTATAATATATAAATAAATATTTATAATATATTATATGTAGTTTCTATCCTCTATATTGATTAATAATGGTCTTTATGATTATATTATATAATATATCGATAGATAGATAAATAGATAGATAGACAGATACACAGACATGCATACACACTGTATGCTAATGAGCCCAGCTGTCTGGCAGTTGAGACTACATTGTGATGTCATCAGTGTATTGTGACACGGGCAGTATAGAACTATAAACGCCAGAGTTGGCGGCCATCTTAAGGCAGTCTCTGCTGCAGCTGGAAGTGGGCAGATGTGTCCTCCTGTATCTCCCCCGGGAAGTCACAGGAGCTGGATAATTTTTATTTTTAACAGAGCACCTATTTAATTAAGCCCACAAGGGGGAGACAGCGGCCTACAAAAATCTAATTGTCCGCGGCTGTAGCATTTAAAAAAAAGGTAGGTTCAATTCTTCCATGGACAGGAATAGGTAGGTAGGTAGGTAGGTAGGCAGGTAGGTTGGTTCAGTTCTTGTCATTTGGGGAATGCTTATGGGCAAGGCCTTATGCCTGGTAGTGCATGAAACGTCAGGAAGGCTCAGGCCAACCTTTAAAGATGGCGCAGCATTTGGGGTGCAAAAACGTCCAATGCACGTTTCCTTTAAAAGGACATATTTCTTCATTCAATGCATAGACATGACAACGTTTCAACATTGTGATGTCATCAGTCTATTGTGACACGGGCAATATAGAACTATAAATGCCAGAGCTTGGCGGCCATCTTAAGGCAGTCTCTGCTGCAGCTGGAAGTGGGCAGATGTGTCCTCCTGCATCTCCCCCGAAAAGCCACAGGAGCTGAAAAATGTTTATTTTTAAGGGAGCCCCTTTTTAATTTGGCCCACAAGAGGGAGACAGCAGCCTACAAAAATTCTACTATTGAATAAAAAAAAAAAACGTAGGTTCAATTCTTCCATGGAGAGGAATAGGTAGGTAGGTCAGTTCAGTTCTTCTCATTTGGGAATGCTTATACGCAAAGCCTTATGCCTGGTGGGGCATGAAACATCAGGAAGGCTTGGGCCAACCTTTAAAAATGGAGCAGCATTTTCAGCAAGCTCAGGCAGCCTTCTGCAAGAACACACAATGCAATGCGGTGGATTTAAAATCTTTTGCATAGCATCGCCTTGTGAACCGCCCGCCCCTCATCCTCATTCCTCTTGCACCGGGCTCTCTCACGCATCTCATCCTAGGCTTGCAGTGCCTGCAGCACTCTTCCCCTCCCTCCTTTTGCAGGATGGTTCAGCAGGTGATTACTTTACAATCACTAGTTTCCCTCTGAAGGTGCGTCGCTCCGAGGGATCGCTTTGGCTGGTCGTATTTCGAGTGGGGAAGAACGGAACTTTTTCCCTGGGTTGACATTAATAGCACTATTAAGAGTAATGATAGATTATTATCATCGTCATCATCATCATCACCCTCAACAAAGGCTGAAGGATTTAAACGTACAGCAGGCCTTTTTCCCACCATACATAACTATAGATATGGATTATATATAAAAATAAATCTTGCTATTTGTAAAGCACCAATTTATTCCGCAGCGCTTTCAAGAAATTTACTTATCACCCTACACTCTAGCATTATACCAACCTCGGAATGATGGAAGGCTGTGAATTATAGATATGGATTATATCTAGATTATAGATAGATTATAAATATATATAAATTAATTATAATATATAAATAAATATTTATAATATATTATATGTAGTTTCTATCCTCTATATTGATTAATAATAGTCTTTATGATTATATTATATAATATATCGATAGATAGATAAATAGATAGATAGACAGATACACAGACATGCATACACACTGTATGCTAATGAGCCCAGCTGTCTGGCAGTTGAGACGACATTGTGATGTCATCAGTGTATTGTGACACGGGCAGTATAGAACTATAAACGCCAGAGTTGGCGGCCATCTTAAGGCAGTCTCTGCTGCAGCTGGAAGTGGGCAGATGTGTCCTCCTGTATCTCCCCCGAGAAGTCACAGGAGCTGGATAATTTTTATTTTTAACAGAGCACCTATTTAATTAAGCTCACAAGGGGGAGACAGCGGCCTACAAAAATCTAATTGTCCGCGGCTGTAGCATTTAAAAAAAAGGTAGGTTCAATTCTTCCATGGACAGGAATAGGTAGGTAGGTAGGCAGGTAGGTTGGTTCAGTTCTTGTCATTTGGGGAATGCTTATGGGCAAGGCCTTATGCCTGGTAGTGCATAAAACGTCAGGAAGGCTCAGGCCAACCTTTAAAGATGGCGCAGCATTTGGGGTGCAAAAACGTCCAATGCACGTTTCCTTTAAAAGGACATATTTCTTCATTCAATGCATAGACATGACAACGTTTCAACATTGTGATGTCATCAGTCTATTGTGACACGGGCAATATAGAACTATAAATGCCAGAGCTTGGCGGCCATCTTAAGGCAGTCTCTGCTGCAGCTGGAAGTGGGCAGATGTGTCCTCCTGCATCTCCCCCGAAAAGCCACAGGAGCTGAAAAATGTTTATTTTTAAGGGAGCCCCTTTTTAATTTGGCCCACAAGAGGGAGACAGCAGCCTACAAAAATTCTACTATTGAATAAAAAAAAAACGTAGGTTCAATTCTTCCATGGAGAGGAATAGGTAGGTAGGTCAGTTCAGTTCTTCTCATTTGGGAATGCTTATACGCAAAGCCTTATGCCTGGTGGGGCATGAAACATCAGGAAGGCTTGGGCCAACCTTTAAAAATGGAGCAGCATTTTCAGCAAGCTCAGGCAGCCTTCTGCAAGAACACACAATGCAATGCGGTGGATTTAAAATCTTTTGCATAGCATCGCCTTGTGAACCGCCCGCCCCTCATCCTCATTCCTCTTGCACCGGGCTCTCTCACGCATCTCATCCTAGGCTTGCAGTGCCTGCAGCACTCTTCCCCTCCCTCCTTTTGCAGGATGGTTCAGCAGGTGATTACTTTACAATCACTAGTTTCCCTCTGAAGGTGCGTCGCTCCGAGGGATCGCTTTGGCTGGTCGTATTTCGAGTGGGGAAGAACGGAACTTTTTCCCTGGGTTGACATTAATAGCACTATTAAGAATAATGATAGATTATTATCATCATCATCATCATCATCACCCTCAACAAAGGCTGAAGGATTTAAACGTACAGCAGGCCTTTTTCCCACCATACATAACTATAGATATGGATTATATATAAAAATAAATCTTGCTATTTGTAAAGCACCAATTTATTCCGCAGCGCTTTCAAGAAATTTACTTATCACCCTACACTCTAGCATTATACCAACCTCGGAATGATGGAAGGCTGTGAATTATAGATATGGATTATATCTAGATTATAGATAGATTATAAATATATATAAATTAATTATAATATATAAATAAATATTTATAATATATTATATGTAGTTTCTATCCTCTATATTGATTAATAATAGTCTTTATGATTATATTATATAATATATCGATAGATAGATAAATAGATAGATAGACAGATACACAGACATGCATACACACTGTATGCTAATGAGCCCAGCTGTCTGGCAGTTGAGACTACATTGTGATGTCATCAGTGTATTGTGACACGGGCAGTATAGAACTATAAACGCCAGAGTTGGCGGCCATCTTAAGGCAGTCTCTGCTGCAGCTGGAAGTGGGCAGATGTGTCCTCCTGTATCTCCCCCGAGAAGTCACAGGAGCTGGATAATTTTTATTTTTAACAGAGCACCTATTTAATTAAGCCCACAAGGGGGAGACAGCGGCCTACAAAAATCTAATTGTCCGCGGCTGTAGCATTTAAAAAAAAGGTAGGTTCAATTCTTCCATGGACAGGAATAGGTAGGTAGGTAGGCAGGTAGGTTGGTTCAGTTCTTGTCATTTGGGGAATGCTTATGGGCAAGGCCTTATGCCTGGTAGTGCATGAAACGTCAGGAAGGCTCAGGCCAACCTTTAAAGATGGCGCAGCATTTGGGGTGCAAAAACGTCCAATGCACGTTTCCTTTAAAAGGACATATTTCTTCATTCAATGCATAGACATGACAACGTTTCAACATTGTGATGTCATCAGTCTATTGTGACACGGGCAATATAGAACTATAAATGCCAGAGCTTGGCGGCCATCTTAAGGCAGTCTCTGCTGCAGCTGGAAGTGGGCAGATGTGTCCTCCTGCATCTCCCCCGAAAAGCCACAGGAGCTGAAAAATGTTTATTTTTAAGGGAGCCCCTTTTTAATTTGGCCCACAAGAGGGAGACAGCAGCCTACAAAAATTCTACTATTGAATAAAAAAAAAACGTAGGTTCAATTCTTCCATGGAGAGGAATAGGTAGGTAGGTCAGTTCAGTTCTTCTCATTTGGGAATGCTTATACGCAAAGCCTTATGCCTGGTGGGGCATGAAACATCAGGAAGGTTTGGGCCAACCTTTAAAAATGGAGCAGCATTTTCAGCAAGCTCAGGCAGCCTTCTGCAAGAACACACAATGCAATGCGGTGGATTTAAAATCTTTTGCATAGCATCGCCTTGTGAACCGCCCGCCCCTCATCCTCATTCCTCTTGCACCGGGCTCTCTCACGCATCTCATCCTAGGCTTGCAGTGCCTGCAGCACTCTTCCCCTCCCTCCTTTTGCAGGATGGTTCAGCAGGTGATTACTTTACAATCACTAGTTTCCCTCTGAAGGTGCGTCGCTCCGAGGGATCGCTTTGGCTGGTCGTATTTCGAGTGGGGAAGAACGGAACTTTTTCCCTGGGTTGACATTAATAGCACTATTAAGAGTAATGATAGATTATTATCATCGTCATCATCATCATCATCCTCAACAAAGGCTGAAGGATTTAAACGTACAGCAGGCCTTTTTCCCACCATACATAACTATATATATGGATTATATATAAAAATAAATCTTGCTATTTGTAAAGCACCAATTTATTCCGCAGCGCTTTCAAGAAATTTACTTATCACCCTACACTCTAGCATTATACCAACCTCGGAATGATGGAAGGCTGTGAATTATAGATATGGATTATATCTAGATTATAGATAGATTATAAATATATATAAATTAATTATAATATATAAATAAATATTTATAATATATTATATGTAGTTTCTATCCTCTATATTGATTAATAATAGTCTTTATGATTATATTATATAATATATCGATAGATAGATAAATAGATAGACAGATACACAGACATGCATACACACTGTATGCTAATGAGCCCAGCTGTCTGGCAGTTGAGACTACATTGTGATGTCATCAGTGTATTGTGACACGGGCAGTATAGAACTATAAACGCCAGAGTTGGCGGCCATCTTAAGGCAGTCTCTGCTGCAGCTGGAAGTGGGCAGATGTGTCCTCCTGTATCTCCCCCGAGAAGTCACAGGAGCTGGATAATTTTTATTTTTAACAGAGCACCTATTTAATTAAGCCTACAAGGGGGAGACAGCGGCCTACAAAAATCTAATTGTCCGCGGCTGTAGCATTTAAAAAAAAGGTAGGTTCAATTCTTCCATGGACAGGAATAGGTAGGTAGGTAGGCAGGTAGGTTGGTTCAGTTCTTGTCATTTGGGGAATGCTTATGGGCAAGGCCTTATGCCTGGTAGTGCATGAAACGTCAGGAAGGCTCAGGCCAACCTTTAAAGATGGCGCAGCATTTGGGGTGCAAAAACGTCCAATGCACGTTTCCTTTAAAAGGACATATTTCTTCATTCAATGCATAGACATGACAACGTTTCAACATTGTGATGTCATCAGTCTATTGTGACACGGGCAATATAGAACTATAAATGCCAGAGCTTGGCGGCCATCTTAAGGCAGTCTCTGCTGCAGCTGGAAGTGGGCAGATGTGTCCTCCTACATCTCCCCCGAAAAGCCACAGGAGCTAAAAAATGTTTATTTTTAAGGGAGCCCCTTTTTAATTTGGCACACAAGAGGGAGACAGCAGCCTACAAAAATTCTACTATTGAATAAAAAAAAAAACGTAGGTTCAATTCTTCCATGGAGAGGAATAGGTAGGTAGGTCAGTTCAGTTCTTCCCATTTGGGAATGCTTATACGCAAAGCCTTATGCCTGGTGGGGCATGAAACATCAGGAAGGCTTGGGCCAACCTTTAAAAATGGAGCAGCATTTTCAGCAAGCTCAGGCAGCCTTCTGCAAGAACACACAATGCAATGCGGTGGATTTAAAATCTTTTGCATAGCATCGCCTTGTGAACCGCCCGCCCCTCATCCTCATTCCTCTTGCACCGGGCTCTCTCACGCATCTCATCCTAGGCTTGCAGTGCCTGCAGCACTCTTCCCCTCCCTCCTTTTGCAGGATGGTTCAGCAGGTGATTACTTTACAATCACTAGTTTCCCTCTGAAGGTGCGTCGCTCCGAGGGATCGCTTTGGCTGGTCGTATTTCGAGTGGGGAAGAACGGAACTTTTTCCCTGGGTTGACATTAATAGCACTATTAAGAATAATGATAGATTATTATCATCGTCATCATCATCATCACCCTCAACAAAGGCTGAAGGATTTAAACGTACAGCAGGCCTTTTTCCCACCATACATAACTATAGATATGGATTATATATAAAAATAAATCTTGCTATTTGTAAAGCACCAATTTATTCCGCAGCGCTTTCAAGAAATTTACTTATCACCCTACACTCTAGCATTATACCAACCTCGGAATGATGGAAGGCTGTGAATTATAGATATGGATTATATCTAGATTATAGATAGATTATAAATATATATAAATTAATTATAATATATAAATAAATATTTATAATATATTATATGTAGTTTCTATCCTCTATATTGATTAATAATAGTCTTTATGATTATATTATATAATATATCGATAGATAGATAAATAGATAGATAGACAGATACACAGACATGCATACACACTGTATGCTAATGAGCCCAGCTGTCTGGCAGTTGAGACTACATTGTGATGTCATCAGTGTATTGTGACACGGGCAGTATAGAACTATAAACGCCAGAGTTGGCGGCCATCTTAAGGCAGTCTCTGCTGCAGCTGGAAGTGGGCAGATGTGTCCTCCTGTATCTCCCCCGGGAAGTCACAGGAGCTGGATAATTTTTATTTTTAACAGAGCACCTATTTAATTAAGCCCACAAGGGGGAGACAGCGGCCTACAAAAATCTAATTGTCCGCGGCTGTAGCATTTAAAAAAAAGGTAGGTTCAATTCTTCCATGGACAGGAATAGGTAGGTAGGTAGGTAGGCAGGTAGGTTGGTTCAGTTCTTGTCATTTGGGGAATGCTTATGGGCAAGGCCTTATGCCTGGTAGTGCATGAAACGTCAGGAAGGCTCAGGCCAACCTTTAAAGATGGCGCAGCATTTGGGGTGCAAAAACGTCCAATGCACGTTTCCTTTAAAAGGACATATTTCTTCATTCAATGCATAGACATGACAACGTTTCAACATTGTGATGTCATCAGTCTATTGTGACACGGGCAATATAGAACTATAAATGCCAGAGCTTGGCGGCCATCTTAAGGCAGTCTCTGCTGCAGCTGGAAGTGGGCAGATGTGTCCTCCTGCATCTCCCCCGAAAAGCCACAGGAGCTGAAAAATGTTTATTTTTAAGGGAGCCCCTTTTTAATTTGGCCCACAAGAGGGAGACAGCAGCCTACAAAAATTCTACTATTGAATAAAAAAAAAAACGTAGGTTCAATTCTTCCATGGAGAGGAATAGGTAGGTAGGTCAGTTCAGTTCTTCTCATTTGGGAATGCTTATACGCAAAGCCTTATGCCTGGTGGGGCATGAAACATCAGGAAGGCTTGGGCCAACCTTTAAAAATGGAGCAGCATTTTCAGCAAGCTCAGGCAGCCTTCTGCAAGAACACACAATGCAATGCGGTGGATTTAAAATCTTTTGCATAGCATCGCCTTGTGAACCGCCCGCCCCTCATCCTCATTCCTCTTGCACCGGGCTCTCTCACGCATCTCATCCTAGGCTTGCAGTGCCTGCAGCACTCTTCCCCTCCCTCCTTTTGCAGGATGGTTCAGCAGGTGATTACTTTACAATCACTAGTTTCCCTCTGAAGGTGCGTCGCTCCGAGGGATCGCTTTGGCTGGTCGTATTTCGAGTGGGGAAGAACGGAACTTTTTCCCTGGGTTGACATTAATAGCACTATTAAGAGTAATGATAGATTATTATCATCGTCATCATCATCATCACCCTCAACAAAGGCTGAAGGATTTAAACGTACAGCAGGCCTTTTTCCCACCATACATAACTATAGATATGGATTATATATAAAAATAAATCTTGCTATTTGTAAAGCACCAATTTATTCCGCAGCGCTTTCAAGAAATTTACTTATCACCCTACACTCTAGCATTATACCAACCTCGGAATGATGGAAGGCTGTGAATTATAGATATGGATTATATCTAGATTATAGATAGATTATAAATATATATAAATTAATTATAATATATAAATAAATATTTATAATATATTATATGTAGTTTCTATCCTCTAGATTGATTAATAATAGTCTTTATGATTATATTATATAATATATCGATAGATAGATAAATAGATAGATAGACAGATACACAGACATGCATACACACTGTATGCTAATGAGCCCAGCTGTCTGGCAGTTGAGACGACATTGTGATGTCATCAGTGTATTGTGACACGGGCAGTATAGAACTATAAACGCCAGAGTTGGCAGCCATCTTAAGGCAGTCTCTGCTGCAGCTGGAAGTGGGCAGATGTGTCCTCCTGTATCTCCCCCGAGAAGTCACAGGAGCTGGATAATTTTTATTTTTAACAGAGCACCTATTTAATTAAGCTCACAAGGGGGAGACAGCGGCCTACAAAAATCTAATTGTCCGCGGCTGTAGCATTTAAAAAAAAGGTAGGTTCAATTCTTCCATGGACAGGAATAGGTAGGTAGGTAGGCAGGTAGGTTGGTTCAGTTCTTGTCATTTGGGGAATGCTTATGGGCAAGGCCTTATGCCTGGTAGTGCATGAAACGTCAGGAAGGCTCAGGCCAACCTTTAAAGATGGCGCAGCATTTGGGGTGCAAAAACGTCCAATGCACGTTTCCTTTAAAAGGACATATTTCTTCATTCAATGCATAGACATGACAACGTTTCAACATTGTGATGTCATCAGTCTATTGTGACACGGGCAATATAGAACTATAAATGCCAGAGCTTGGCGGCCATCTTAAGGCAGTCTCTGCTGCAGCTGGAAGTGGGCAGATGTGTCCTCCTGCATCTCCCCCGAAAAGCCACAGGAGCTGAAAAATGTTTATTTTTAAGGGAGCCCCTTTTTAATTTGGCCCACAAGAGGGAGACAGCAGCCTACAAAAATTCTACTATTGAATAAAAAAAAAAAACGTAGGTTCAATTCTTCCATGGAGAGGAATAGGTAGGTAGGTCAGTTCAGTTCTTCTCATTTGGGAATGCTTATACGCAAAGCCTTATGCCTGGTGGAGCATGAAACATCAGGAAGGCTTGGGCCAACCTTTAAAAATGGAGCAGCATTTTCAGCAAGCTCAGGCAGCCTTCTGCAAGAACACACAATGCAATGCGGTGGATTTAAAATCTTTTGCATAGCATCGCCTTGTGAACCGCCCGCCCCTCATCCTCATTCCTCTTGCACCGGGCTCTCTCACGCATCTCATCCTAGGCTTGCAGTGCCTGCAGCACTCTTCCCCTCCCTCCTTTTGCAGGATGGTTCAGCAGGTGATTACTTTACAATCACTAGTTTCCCTCTGAAGGTGCGTCGCTCCGAGGGATCGCTTTGGCTGGTCGTATTTCGAGTGGGGAAGAACGGAACTTTTTCCCTGGGTTGACATTAATAGCACTATTAAGAGTAATGATAGATTATTATCATCGTCATCATCATCATCATCCTCAACAAAGGCTGAAGGATTTAAACGTACAGCAGGCCTTTTTCCCACCATACATAACTATAGATATGGATTATATATAAAAAGAAATCTTGCTATTTGTAAAGCACCAATTTATTCCGCAGCGCTTTCAAGAAATTTACTTATCACCCTACACTCGAGCATTATACCAACCTCGGAATGATGGAAGGCTGTGAATTATAGATATGGATTATATCTAGATTATAGATAGATTATAAATATATATAAATTAATTATAATATATAAATGAATATTTATAATATATTATATGTAGTTTCTATCCTCTATATTGATTAATAATAGTCTTTATGATTATATTATATAATATATCGATAGATAGATAAATAGATAGATAGACAGATACACAGACATGCATACACACTGTATGCTAATGAGCCCAGCTGTCTGGCAGTTGAGACTACATTGTGATGTCATCAGTGTATTGTGACACGGGCAGTATAGAACTATAAACGCCAGAGTTGGCGGCCATCTTAAGGCAGTCTCTGCTGCAGCTGGAAGTGGGCAGATGTGTCCTCCTGTATCTCCCCCGAGAAGTCACAGGAGCTGGATAATTTTTATTTTTAACAGAGCACCTATTTAATTAAGCCTACAAGGGGGAGACAGCGGCCTACAAAAATCTAATTGTCCGCGGCTGTAGCATTTAAAAAAAAGGTAGGTTCAATTCTTCCATGGACAGGAATAGGTAGGTAGGTAGGCAGGTAGGTTGGTTCAGTTCTTGTCATTTGGGGAATGCTTATGGGCAAGGCCTTATGCCTGGTAGTGCATGAAACGTCAGGAAGGCTCAGGCCAACCTTTAAAGATGGCGCAGCATTTGGGGTGCAAAAACGTCCAATGCACGTTTCCTTTAAAAGGACATATTTCTTCATTCAATGCATAGACATGACAACGTTTCAACATTGTGATGTCATCAGTCTATTGTGACACGGGCAATATAGAACTATAAATGCCAGAGCTTGGCGGCCATCTTAAGGCAGTCTCTGCTGCAGCTGGAAGTGGGCAGATGTGTCCTCCTACATCTCCCCCGAAAAGCCACAGGAGCTAAAAAATGTTTATTTTTAAGGGAGCCCCTTTTTAATTTGGCACACAAGAGGGAGACAGCAGCCTATAAAAATTCTACTATTGAATTAAAAAAAAAACGTAGGTTCAATTCTTCCATGGAGAGGAATAGGTAGGTAGGTCAGTTCAGTTCTTCTCATTTGGGAATGCTTATACGCAAAGCCTTATGCCTGGTGGGGCATGAAACATCAGGAAGGCTTGGGCCAACCTTTAAAAATGGAGCAGCATTTTCAGCAAGCTCAGGCAGCCTTCTGCAAGAACACACAATGCAATGCGGTGGATTTAAAATCTTTTGCATAGCATCGCCTTGTGAACCGCCCGCCCCTCATCCTCATTCCTCTTGCACCGGGCTCTCTCACGCATCTCATCCTAGGCTTGCAGTGCCTGCAGCACTCTTCCCCTCCCTCCTTTTGCAGGATGGTTCAGCAGGTGATTACAATCACTAGTTTCCCTCTGAAGGTGCGTCGCTCCGAGGGATCGCTTTGGCTGGTCGTATTTCGAGTGGGGAAGAACGGAACTTTTTCCCTGGGTTGACATTAATAGCACTATTAAGAATAATGATAGATTATTATCATCGTCATCATCATCATCACCCTCAACAAAGGCTGAAGGATTTAAACGTACAGCAGGCCTTTTTCCCACCATACATAACTATAGATATGGATTATATATAAAAATAAATCTTGCTATTTGTAAAGCACCAATTTATTCCGCAGCGCTTTCAAGAAATTTACTTATCACCCTACACTCTAGCATTATACCAACCTCGGAATGATGGAAGGCTGTGAATTATAGATATGGATTATATCTAGATTATAGATAGATTATAAATATATATAAATTAATTATAATATATAAATAAATATTTATAATATATTATATGTAGTTTCTATCCTCTATATTGATTAATAATAGTCTTTATGATTATATTATATAATATATCGATAGATAGATAAATAGATAGATAGACAGATACACAGACATGCATACACACTGTATGCTAATGAGCCCAGCTGTCTGGCAGTTGAGACTACATTGTGATGTCATCAGTGTATTGTGACACGGGCAATATAGAACTATAAATGCCAGAGCTTGGCGGCCATCTTAAGGCAGTCTCTGCTGCAGCTGGAAGTGGGCAGATGTGTCCTCCTGCATCTCCCCCGAAAAGCCACAGGAGCTGAAAAATGTTTATTTTTAAGGGAGCCCCTTTTTAATTTGGCCCACAAGAGGGAGACAGCAGCCTACAAAAATTCTACTATTGAATAATAAAAAAAACATAGGTTCAATTCTTCCATGGAGAGGAATAGGTAGGTAGGTCAGTTCAGTTCTCATTTGGGAATGCTTATACGCAAAGCCTTATGCCTGGTGGGGCATGAAACATCAGGAAGGCTTGGGCCAACCTTTAAAAATGGAGCAGCATTTTCAGCAAGCTCAGGCAGCCTTCTGCAAGAACACACAATGCAATGCGGTGGATTTAAAATCTTTTGCATAGCATCGCCTTGTGAACCGCCCGCCCCTCATCCTCATTCCTCTTGCACCGGGCTCTCTCACGCATCTCATCCTAGGCTTGCAGTGCCTGCAGCACTCTTCCCCTCCCTCCTTTTGCAGGATGGTTCAGCAGGTGATTACTTTACAATCACTAGTTTCCCTCTGAAGGTGCGTCGCTCCGAGGGATCGCTTTGGCTGGTTGTATTTCGAGTGGGGAAGAACGGAACTTTTCCCTGGGTTGACATTAATAGCACTATTAAGAATAATGATAGATTATTATCATCATCATCATCATCATCACCCTCAACAAAGGCTGAAGGATTTAAACGTACAGCAGGCCTTTTTCCCACCATACATAACTATAGATATGGATTATATATAAAAATAAATCTTGCTATTTGTAAAGCACCAATTTATTCCGCAGCGCTTTCAAGAAATTTACTTATCACCCTACACTCTAGCATTATACCAACCTCGGAATGATGGAAGGCTGTGAATTATAGATATGGATTATATCTAGATTATAGATAGATTATAAATATATATAAATTAATTATAATATATAAATAAATATTTATAATATATTATATGTAGTTTCTATCCTCTATATTGATTAATAATAGTCTTTATGATTATATTATATAATATATCGATAGATAGATAAATAGATAGATAGACAGATACACAGACATGCATACACACTGTATGCTAATGAGCCCAGCTGTCTGGCAGTTGAGACTACATTGTGATGTCATCAGTGTATTGTGACACGGGCAGTATAGAACTATAAACGCCAGAGTTGGCGGCCATCTTAAGGCAGTCTCTGCTGCAGCTGGAAGTGGGCAGATGTGTCCTCCTGTATCTCCCCCGAGAAGTCACAGGAGCTGGATAATTTTTATTTTTAACAGAGCACCTATTTAATTAAGCCCACAAGGGGGAGACAGCGGCCTACAAAAATCTAATTGTCCGCGGCTGTAGCATTTAAAAAAAAGGTAGGTTCAATTCTTCCATGGACAGGAATAGGTAGGTAGGTAGGCAGGTAGGTTGGTTCAGTTCTTGTCATTTGGGGAATGCTTATGGGCAAGGCCTTATGCCTGGTAGTGCATGAAACGTCAGGAAGGCTCAGGCCAACCTTTAAAGATGGCGCAGCATTTGGGGTGCAAAAACGTCCAATGCACGTTTCCTTTAAAAGGACATATTTCTTCATTCAATGCATAGACATGACAACGTTTCAACATTGTGATGTCATCAGTCTATTGTGACACGGGCAATATAGAACTATAAATGCCAGAGCTTGGCGGCCATCTTAAGGCAGTCTCTGCTGCAGCTGGAAGTGGGCAGATGTGTCCTCCTGCATCTCCCCCGAAAAGCCACAGAAGCTGAAAAATGTCTATTTTTAAGGTAGCCCCTTTTTAATTTGGCCCACAAGAGGGAGACAGCAGCCTACAAAAATTCTACTATTGAATAAAAAAAAAAAACGTATGTTCAATTCTTCCATGGAGAGGAATAGGTAGGTAGGTCAGGTCAGTTCTTCTCATTTGGGAATGCTTATACGCAAAGCCTTATGCCTGGTGGGGCATGAAACATCAGGAAGGCTTGGGCCAACCTTTAAAAATGGAGCAGCATTTTCAGCAAGCTCAGGCAGCCTTCTGCAAGAACACACAATGCAATGCGGTGGATTTAAAATCTTTTGCATAGCATCGCCTTGTGAACCGCCCGCCCCTCATCCTCATTCCTCTTGCACCGGGCTCTCTCACGCATCTCATCCTAGGCTTGCAGTGCCTGCAGCACTCTTCCCCTCCCTCCTTTTGCAGGATGGTTCAGCAGGTGATTACTTTACAATCACTAGTTTCCCTCTGAAGGTGCGTCGCTCCGA
This sequence comes from Eleutherodactylus coqui, assembly GCF_035609145.1. NCBI lineage: Eukaryota > Metazoa > Chordata > Amphibia > Anura > Eleutherodactylidae > Eleutherodactylus > Eleutherodactylus coqui. The sequence continues at coordinate 39,928,714 of NC_089838.1, read as the reverse complement.
GGGATCGCTTTGGCTGGTCGTATTTCGAGTGGGGAAGAACGGAACTTTTTCCCTGGGTTGACATTAATAGCACTATTAAGAATAATGATAGATTATTATCATCGTCATCATCATCATCACCCTCAACAAAGGCTGAAGGATTTAAACGTACAGCAGGCCTTTTTCCCACCATACATAACTATAGATATGGATTATATATAAAAATAAATCTTGCTATTTGTAAAGCACCAATTTATTCCGCAGCGCTTTCAAGAAATTTACTTATCACCCTACACTCTAGCATTATACCAACCTCGGAATGATGGAAGGCTGTGAATTATAGATATGGATTATATCTAGATTATAGATAGATTATAAATATATATAAATTAATTATAATATATAAATAAATATTTATAATATATTATATGTAGTTTCTATCCTCTATATTGATTAATAATAGTCTTTATGATTATATTATATAATATATCGATAGATAGATAAATAGATAGATAGACAGATACACAGACATGCATACACACTGTATGCTATGAGCCAAGCTGTCTGGCAGTTGAGACTACATTGTGATGTCATCAGTGTATTGTGACACGGGCAGTATAGAACTATAAACGCCAGAGTTGGCGGCCATCTTAAGGCAGTCTCTGCTGCAGCTGGAAGTGGGCAGATGTGTCCTCCTGTATCTCCCCCGAGAAGTCACAGGAGCTGGATAATTTTTATTTTTAACAGAGCACCTATTAATTAAGCCCACAAGGGGGAGACAGCGGCCTACAAAAATCTAATTGTCCGTGGCTGTAGAATTTAAAAAAAAGGTAGGTTCAATTCTTCCATGGACAGGAATAGGTAGGTAGGTAGGCAGGTAGGTTGGTTCAGTTCTTGTCATTTGGGGAATGCTTATGGGCAAGGCCTTATGCCTGGTAGTGCATGAAACGTCAGGAAGGCTCAGGCCAACCTTTAAAGATGGCGCAGCATTTGGGGGTGCAAAAACGTCCAATGCACGTTTCCTTTAAAAGGACATATTTCTTCATTCAATGCATAGACATGACAACGTTTCAACATTGTGATGTCATCAGTCTATTGTGACACGGGCAATATAGAACTATAAATGCCAGAGCTTGGCGGCCATCTTAAGGCAGTCTCTGCTGCAGCTGGAAGTGGGCAGATGTGTCCTCCTGCATCTCCCCCGAAAAGCCACAGGAGCTGAAAAGTGTTTATTTTTAAGGGAGACCCTTTTTAATTTGGCCCACAAGAGGGAGACAGCAGCCTACAAAAATTCTACTATTGAATAAAAAAAAAAAAACGTAGGTTCAATTCTTCCATGGAGAGGAATAGGTAGGTAGGTCAGTTCAGTTCTTCTCATTTGGGAATGCTTATACGCAAAGCCTTATGCCTGGTGGGGCATGAAACATCAGGAAGGCTAGGGCCAACCTTTAAAAATGGAGCAGCATTTTCAGCAAGCTCAGGCAGCCTTCTGCAAGAACACACAATGCAATGCGGTGGATTTAAAATCTTTTGCATAGCATCGCCTTGTGAACCGCCCGCCCCTCATCCTCATTCCTCTTGCACCGGGCTCTCTCACGCATCTCATCCTAGGCTTGCAGTGCCTGCAGCACTCTTCCCCTCCCTCCTTTTGCAGGATGGTTCAGCAGGTGATTACTTTACAATCACTAGTTTCCCTCTGAAGGTGCGTCGCTCCGAGGGATCGCTTTGGCTGGTCGTATTTCGAGTGGGGAAGAACGGAACTTTTTCCCTGGGTTGACATTAATAGCACTATTAAGAATAATGATAGATTATTATCATCGTCATCATCATCATCATCACCCTCAACAAAGGCTGAAGGATTTAAACGTACAGCAGGCCTTTTTCCCACCATACATAACTATAGATATGGATTATATATAAAAATAAATCTTGCTATTTGTAAAGCACCAATTTATTCCGCAGCGCTTTCAAGAAATTTACTTATCACCCTACACTCTAGCATTATACCAACCTCGGAATGATGGAAGGCTGTGAATTATAGATATGGATTATATCTAGATTATAGATAGATTATAAATAGAGATGAGCGAACATGTCCGTTACGGACACATCCGCACCCGGACACCGGCTTTGCCGAACACTGCAGTGTTCGCGCGTAAAGGTACGGGTGCCGCCGGGGGGCGGGGAGATGCGCGGCGGCGCGGGCGGCAGTAGCGGGGAACAGGGGGGAGCCCTCTCTCTCTCCCTCTCCCCCCCACTCCCCGCCGCACCCCCCCGCGCTGCCACGGCGGCCCCCGAACTTTTTCGCCCGAACACTGAAGTGTTCGCAAAGTTCGGTGTTCGGGCGAAAAAGGGGCGGGGCCGAACGTGTTCGCTCATCTCTAATTATAAATATATATAAATTAATTATAATATATAAATAAATATTTATAATATGTTATATGTAGTTTCTATCCTCTATATTGATTAATAATAGTCTTTATGATTATATTATATAATATATCGATAGATAGATAAATAGATAGATAGACAGATACACAGACATGCATACACACTGTATGCTAATGAGCCCAGCTGTCTGGCAGTTGAGACTACATTGTGATGTCATCAGTGTATTGTGACACGGGCAGTATAGAACTATAAACGCCAGAGTTGGCGGCCATCTTAAGGCAGTCTCTGCTGCAGCTGGAAGTGGGCAGATGTGTCCTCCTGTATCTCCCCCGAGAAGTCACAGGAGCTGGATAATTTTTATTTTTAACAGAGCACCTATTTAATTAAGCCCACAAGGGGGAGACAGCGGCCTACAAAAATCTAATTGTCCGCGGCTGTAGCATTTAAAAAAAAGGTAGGTTCAATTCTTCCATGGACAGGAATAGGTAGGTAGGTAGGCAGGTAGGTTGGTTCAGTTCTTGTCATTTGGGGAATGCTTATGGGCAAGGCCTTATGCCTGGTAGTGCATGAAACGTCAGGAAGGCTCAGGCCAACCTTTAAAGATGGCGCAGCATTTGGGGTGCAAAAACGTCCAATGCACGTTTCCTTTAAAAGGACATATTTCTTCATTCAATGCATAGACATGACAACGTTTCAACATTGTGATGTCATCAGTCTATTGTGACACGGGCAATATAGAACTATAAATGCCAGAGCTTGGCGGCCATCTTAAGGCAGTCTCTGCTGCAGCTGGAAGTGGGCAGATGTGTCCTCCTGCATCTCCCCCGAAAAGCCACAGGAGCTGAAAAATGTTTCTTTTTAAGGGAGCCCCTTTTTAATTTGGCCCACAAGAGGGAGACAGCAGCCTACAAAAATTCTACTATTGAATAAAAAAAAAACGTAGGTTCAATTCTTCCATGGAGAGGAATAGGTAGGTAGGTCAGTTCAGTTCTTCTCATTTGGGAATGCTTATACGCAAAGCCTTATGCCTGGTGGGGCATGAAACATCAGGAAGGCTTGGGCCAACCTTTAAAAATGGAGCAGCATTTTCAGCAAGCTCAGGCAGCCTTCTGCAAGAACACACAATGCAATGCGGTGGATTTAGACTGGGGGGACTTAACACTTACTTTAGCTCCCCAATAAACAAATAATACGTACAACATCTGCTGGCTTGTTGTGGGTAGGCCACAGCCTTTATTTAACCATATAAACTTTATTTCAAACGTAAATCACTTTCTCTTTACCTTCCATGCCAAATTAAATGTCCATTTTTTCACTGAAACTTGTTCTTGTATACTGTGGCATAAGAAGGCCCTTAACGGCCTGTAAAGCCCTACCCTTCCTAGCTGGCATGGAAGTCCTAACTACCGCCACGAAGGATGCAGCATATTTCTATGCTGCACTCCGCCCCCCACATGCCAGCAATAATGCCGACTCCACCCCATCCTGCAATCTAGACAGGAAAATATCTAACCCTATCTCACTAAGATGAACCCCGTCACCCCGCATCATCCCGCGCTCTCTTCTCTCCAGCTCCCAATGACGGATGGCTATTCCGCCCAAGGCTTGCACGTGCTTCGATATCCTGAAGTTAACCGTTCTCCGTACTCGCTCAATCGCCTCGTTATCTCGCGCTTCCCTCCAGATTCTTCTGGCCACTATGTCTGACCAGACAATTATCATCCGCTTAAAGAACAGTTTAAAACGATAAATGTCCTCTTTCATCAGGGAAATGAGCTCCGCTACTTTTATTTTTCCGAGGTCATTTCCTCCTGCATGAATGACTAGTATTACTTTATCATTCTCCCAACTGCTGATTCTCAATACCTCCTGGAGCAGCCTGGGCCATTGCAAACCTCTAATCCCTCTCCAATGTACTGGAATATTGAGGCCTAAATTGCCTCCGATAGGCCTATCTCTGGCTCTCCTCTCGGCCCAGTATATATATGAGTGGCCTATCACCCATACCGACCAATCCGTAACTGTAAATAAATAAAGAAAACATACACCGAAAAGAAACATCACAACCAATGTATAACTTATATGAAAACTCTAAGGTCCGGTCGCACATAAGACCTGTACGCATCTGATCTCCAGCGACCCACTCTTTTAATGCCCTCGATACCCATGCCGCACGAAAAAGCGGACGTCGCAGCCCCTATCCTAAACGAGTGTGATCCGAAATCCTTTGGGTTGAGGCCCAATTTATTCAGACTACCGCGCATGACCGCCGTGAACTGGTATTTGGTTAACGGGAGGCCCGACGCATGCTTCAAAAACGGGCCCGTTCCGCAGTGTCGTTCCAAAAACCCCGTTATCAAAATTACCGGACACCATTTTGTTCCCAATTTGCCTATCCTGATCCATTCTCCAACCCCGTAAACATCTGTTTTTGATCTCCGAACGCCAATTTTAATGCAGTCTCCGTCAACTAACACGTCTCCGTACATCAGTCCCCCAGGTCTAATTTTACTCGCTGACACTAATTCCCCAATCCGCAATGCTGCGAAAAAGGCAATTACGAAGGCCACGCGGAAAAGCTCCACCTCGGAGCCCTCCTCGCAAACCTCTCCCAGTACTTCCAATATAGCATTTAGCAATTCAAACGTGATCGGTCTCCTTCCGTCCTTAATTACTTTGTCCTTCTTCCACCCTTTAATAATCTGTCCAAAAACGAAATCTTTAGTTACATCCCTCGACCCGTGTAACCGCAGTAAAAAGGCCACCGCCGTCAACTGTTTTTTGGCCGCGTCCGCCGACGCCCCCTTTTTACGCATTGCCGCTAATGTGTCTAAAGTTACCGCCTTCGCTCTTTCTTCCGAAGGAAACTTTCCACCCGCTGCCGCTATCCACTCTTTCCATACGTTATTATACCGTCTCCATGTGGTACTTGAAACTGACATCTTTACGAGAGCTAATAGCTCTCTTCTATCATTTCCCACAAGAAAGCAGGGCAACATACCCCCTCGACCTCCGCCGTCGGGTGCAGCTCCCTGAATGTTGACATCTGAAAGCGAGAAAGAGCATCAGCAGTAGCATTCAAATAACCCGGTACATATCGTGCTTTAAATCTTACGTTGTGCTGTAAACACCGTAGAACCAAATGGCGTAATGCCGCCAGCACCAACGTTGATGACGACGATTGCCTGTTTACCACCTGTACCACCGACTGGTTATCGGACCAGAAACAGATATTCTTATTGGCCAACCTCAGGCCCCAAATCTCCATTGCCACCATTAACGGGAATATCTCCAAAAGTGCCACATTTTTTACCCATTGCTTCTGCTTCCAAGAACTTGGCCAAGCAGCGCAACACCACCGGTTACCAAATAGAACTCCAAAACCATGTGATCCAGCTGCATCCGACACCAAACCGATCTCCTCGTTTTGCCTCTCATCCTCCGGGCATATAACCTGGCCGTTGAAAGAACCGAGGAACACTCTCCATACATGCAAGTCCAACTTCATTCCTTTCGACACTCTGATAAAATGATGGGGCTCTCTTGCCCCTCTTGTTGCCAATGACAACCGCCGAGAGAAAGCTCGTCCCATCGGAATGACCTTGCACGCGAAATTAATTAAACCTAACAGAACTTGCAGCTGGTGAAGTGTAACTTTCCGCGAACTGCCCACCAAATCCACTGCTTGCCGCAAACGCGCCACCTTATCATCGGGCAAGCGGAAAATCATCTCCACCGTGTCAATTTTGATACCTAAAAAACTTAGCCTTGACACTGGGCCCACTGTTTTCTCAACCGACAATGGCACACCTGCCTTACGCATTAAAGAACGAAAAGACGAAAGTAAAAACTCGCAAACCGTCGAATTAGCTTGTCCAACAAAAAGAAAATCGTCTAGATAGTGCAAAACCGATGCGCTGCCCGTCTCAACCTTTAACATCCACTCCAAAAAGGAGCTGAAAACCTCGAAATAATAACAAGAGATCGAGCAGCCCATTGGCAGGCACATATCCACAAAAAACTGGTCCTCAATTTTGCACCCCAGCAGATGGAAGCACTGTGGGTGCACCGGCAAGAGGCGGAAAGCCGATTCTATATCGGCTTTCGCTAACCATGCACCTCTGCCCGCCTTTCTAACCAACTCAACTGCCCCATCAAATGATGCATATGACACCGCCGCTTGCTCCTTTGCTATCCCGTCGTTAACGGATTCCCCGGACGGGTATGATAAATGGTGTATGAGTCTAAACTTGCCAGTTTCTTTCTTTGGTACTAGGCCCAAAGGAGAAACCCGCAAGTTGCTGAAAGGCGGCTCCAGAAATGGCCCCGCCATTCGTCCCAACTCTACTTCCTTTAACAACTTTTCAAGCACTAACTCTTTGTTATCGCGAGCGGATTTTAAATTTTGGCAAAATGACGCAGCAGAAACGTTAGAATGCGGGATGAAGAAACCTTCAGCGAAACCCGCCCTAAGCAGGCTTGCTTCCGGTCTCCGTGGGTACCGGTCGAGCCACGGCTCCAGGTACTGAACGCTCACCGGCGTTCGCCCCTGTGCCGGGAAGTCCCGCCGCTCGTTGACGCCGAAAACATCGCATCGCTGTATGCGACCCGCCGCAAATAGAGCATTCGTGTCTAAATTTGCACGATGCCTGGAAACGGCAGTGGCCCTCGTTGAAGGCCCAGCATGATCCAGATGGCTTAGGGGCCACAGAAGTCTGCTGTCCGCCGGCGCCTGTGGCCGTTCCATGAAAGCTAGATCTCGTCGGTTTCTGAGCCAGTATCAGCTGGATCCACACGTCTGTAGCCTTCGTTGCCCAGCTGATACTGTCGGAGCCCGAGATCCTGCGACGAAGATCTTCGTCGTATATCCACCAAGCCGACCCCCCGTGCAACTTATATGCACTGTGGATCGTGTTGATGTACACAAGCATCTCGGGCCCTTTCTGAGGATACTGACGGCACACGACGTGCGCCAGCATCAAAAAGGCCTGTAGCCAGTTCCCAAAAGTTTTAGCAACCTTGGGTTTTTTCTCGCCTCCACGTTCTGAAAAACGTTCCTTGTCGACTGACACATGTTCAGCCGACAACAGTGACCAAATGTCCACGTAACCACCGTTTATTATTTTACTCACCACTTCGTCCTCCAGCCCGGCATCCAGCGGAGCTACACCACAAAAAAGCGAATCCGCTAATTTAAAACCATCACTCACTCCTGCCCCCGTAGGCAGACTCTTCCGTCCTTGTAAAGGACCACCAACCTCGGGCAAGGCCGACCTCCCCGGTTGCTTATGGGACACTGGTAGTCCCTTGTCCTTCTCATAATTATCACACAGAGCTCTCAAAGCTGACATAAAATCATCCTTCCGGCCTGCGCCGGGCACATTATCCCAAACTCTATTTAATTGCACCGACTCACCCGCCTCGTTGTCCTCCGGCATCGCCAAGGGAAAGCTGGGTGCGGGCAGTGCTGATTGGCTGTAAGGTCGGTGCGCCGCGTGTCGTTCTCCGCTGGTAACACCCCGGCCACTCGGACTCCTTATTTTTGCAGCCCCGTAGGCCGAAACTCCATCTCCCGATCTGCTCAATCTCGCTCCTTCACCACTACCTGCGGAAAAAGCCGGTGAGCGTAAGCAAGGGTATTGTGCAGTTTGGGCGGCCACCCCTCGGCCGCCATGTCTGACTTTCTGCGACACCGCTTCTGAGCGACTGAACTGCGCCACCGCCTGCGTGACTCTGCTCCTCCTCCTCCTTGTTCCTGCTACCGGTGATGACGCGCTGCTAAACTCCTCCATCTCACTCGCCGATTGACTCTCTTCTGTTGCATCCCGCTGCCTGCTATGCTCCTGCCTCCTGCCAGGAGCGTAGCGCTCGCGCTGACTGGTGGCATGCGCTATGGGCCTGTGTCTGGCCGCCGGCTCATGACTACTGCCGGCGGCCTGCATGCGCCTATCGCGCCTATCATAGGGGGTTGCTTGGTGGCTTATGGCTGCTGGCGCTCCGGAGCGGCAATTTGTCGCCTCATAATGGCTGCCGCTGGGCCCCCCCCTCCCCCTCCCGCGCCCCGAACATGTGGCGCTGTGACTTCAGCCCCCTCCTGCTCCCCCACTGTGCGGCGCTCGCCCCCTCCCTCCCCCTGCTTTCCCCCCCGCTGCTGCTCGAACGCGATGAGGGAGACGCACTTACCAGCATCTCCCTCCTAACGGCTGCCGCCGCTCCGCGGCCGGGACTACTTCTCTCAGGCGTATCCCTACGCGCGCCTGCCGCGCCACGTGGGGAGCGCTCCATTATCGCCATCCTCGCTCTGCTGGCAGCCGCGGGAACACCTCCTCCCGCGCCGGACTTACCCGATCCTGGCCTCGCCGACACACCGAAGGTTAGTCCGTCTCTCCCTTCTACCTCACCGTCGCTGACCCGGCTACGTCCTATCGGCTCTGCTTCCTCCATGTCGCGCTGCGACCGCGCGGCACCGCTCCTCCTCGCTCCTTCTGTTCTGGGGCTCCTCACTGGCACTGCTCTCTTCACCACCGGGCTGGGGCTCAAACGGGCGGGTGGATTCCTCCTTCGGACGGGTCTTCCCCTGGGCTCATCGCTGCTGGGCAAAACGGGTTGGCTTCGGGCATGTCTTCCCCTGGGCTCCTCGCTGCTGGGCAAAACGGGTCGGCTTCGGGCATGTCTTCCCCTGGGCTCCTCGCTGCTGGGCAACACGGGTGGATTACTGCTTTCCCCGGCCTCCGCTGCAGGCAGTCTCGATAATTCTTCGGCCATCTTCACGAGCCAGCTAGTGCCCTGGCTGGCCACCACATCTTTGATCCGCTCCATCAACTCTTCCATGCTGCAGCTCGTCTGGGTCCACGTCTTCACTCTTCTTTCTCCTGGTCCCGACTGAAATCCTTCACTTCCTTCTTTTTTACTCCCAGTTAACCCCTCCCTTTCCTGTGGTCGCTTCCTCTCTCTCTCTCTCCTCCCCCAGTCATCAGCATCTTCCCTATACGTTTGCTGCTATCTAAAATCTTTTGCATAGCATCGCCTTGTGAACCGCCCGCCCCTCATCCTCATTCCTCTTGCACCGGGCTCTCTCACGCATCTCATCCTAGGCTTGCAGTGCCTGCAGCACTCTTCCCCTCCCTCCTTTTGCAGGATGGTTCAGCAGGTGATTACTTTACAATCACTAGTTTCCCTCTGAAGGTGCGTCGCTCCGAGGGATCGCTTTGGCTGGTCGTATTTCGAGTGGGGAAGAACGGAACTTTTTCCCTGGGTTGACATTAATAGCACTATTAAGAATAATGATAGATTATTGTCATCATCATCATCACCCTCAACAAAGGCTGAAGGATTTAAACGTACAGCAGGCCTTTTTCCCACCATACATAACTATAGATATGGATTATATATAAAAAGAAATCTTGCTATTTGTAAAGCACCAATTTATTCCGCAGCGCTTTCAAGAAATTTACTTATCACCCTACACTCTAGCATTATACCAACCTCGGAATGATGGAAGGCTGTGAATTATAGATATGGATTATATCTAGATTATAGATAGATTATAAATATATATAAATTAATTATAATATATAAATAAATATTTATAATATATTATATGTAGTTTCTATCCTCTATATTGATTAATAATAGTCTTTATGATTATATTCTATAATATATCGATAGATAGATAAATAGATAGATAGACAGATACACAGACATGCATACACACTGTATGCTAATGAGCCCAGCTGTCTGGCAGTTGAGACTACATTGTGATGTCATCAGTGTATTGTGACACGGGCAGTATAGAACTATAAACGCCAGAGTTGGCGGCCATCTTAAGGCAGTCTCTGCTGCAGCTGGAAGTGGGCAGATGTGTCCTCCTGTATCTCCCCCGAGAAGTCACAGGAGCTGGATAATTTTTATTTTTAACAGAGCACCTATTTAATTAAGCCCACAAGGGGGAGACAGCGGCCTACAAAAATCTAATTGTCCGCGGCTGTAGCATTTAAAAAAAAGGTAGGTTCAATTCTTCCATGGACAGGAATAGGTAGGTAGGTAGGCAGGTAGGTTGGTTCAGTTCTTGTCATTTGGGGAATGCTTATGGGCAAGGCCTTATGCCTGGTAGTGCATGAAACGTCAGGAAGGCTCAGGCCAACCTTTAAAGATGGCGCAGCATTTGGGGTGCAAAAACGTCCAATGCACGTTTCCTTTAAAAGGACATATTTCTTCATTCAATGCATAGACATGACAACGTTTCAACATTGTGATGTCATCAGTCTATTGTGACACGGGCAATATAGAACTATAAATGCCAGAGCTTGGCGGCCATCTTAAGGCAGTCTCTGCTGCAGCTGGAAGTGGGCAGATGTGTCCTCCTGCATCTCCCCCGAAAAGCCACAGGAGCTGAAAAATGTTTATTTTTAAGGGAGCCCCTTTTTAATTTGGCCCACAAGAGGGAGACAGCAGCCTACAAAAATTCTACTATTGAATTAAAAAAAAAACGTAGGTTCAATTCTTCCATGGAGAGGAATAGGTAGGTAGGTCAGTTCAGTTCTTCCCATTTGGGAATGCTTATACGCAAAGCCTTATGCCTGGTGGGGCATGAAACATCAGGAAGGCTTGGGCCAGCCTTTAAAAATGGAGCAGCATTTTCAGCAAGCTCAGGCAGCCTTCTGCAAGAACACACAATGCAATGCGGTGGATTTAAAATCTTTTGCATAGCATCGCCTTGTGAACCGCCCGCCCCTCATCCTCATTCCTCTTGCACCGGGCTCTCTCACGCATCTCATCCTAGGCTTGCAGTGCCTGCAGCACTCTTCCCCTCCCTCCTTTTGCAGGATGGTTCAGCAGGTGATTACTTTACAATCACTAGTTTCCCTCTGAAGGTGCGTCGCTCCGAGGGATCGCTTTGGCTGGTCGTATTTCGAGTGGGGAAGAACGGAACTTTTTCCCTGGGTTGACATTAATAGCACTATTAAGAATAATGATAGATTATTACCATCGTCATCATCATCATCACCCTCAACAAAGGCTGAAGGATTTAAACGTACAGCAGGCCTTTTTCCCACCATACATAACTATAGATATGGATTATATATAAAAATAAATCTTGCTATTTGTAAAGCACCAATTTATTCCGCAGCGCTTTCAAGAAATTTACTTATCACCCTACACTCTAGCATTATACCAACCTCGGAATGATGGAAGGCTGTGAATTATAGATATGGATTATATCTAGATTATAGATAGATTATAAATATATATAAATTAATTATAATATATAAATAAATATTTATAATATATTATATGTAGTTTCTATCCTCTATATTGATTAATAATAGTCTTTATGATTATATTATATAATATATCGATAGATAGATAAATAGATAGATAGACAGATACACAGACATGCATACACACTGTATGCTAATGAGCCCAGCTGTCTGGCAGTTGAGACTACATTGTGATGTCATCAGTGTATTGTGACACGGGCAGTATAGAACTATAAACGCCAGAGTTGGCGGCCATCTTAAGACAGTCTCTGCTGCAGCTGGAAGTGGGCAGATGTGTCCTCCTGTATCTCCCCCGAGAAGTCACAGGAGCTGGATAATTTTTATTTTTAACAGAGCACCTATTTAATTAAGCCCACAAGGGGGAGACAGCGGCCTACAAAAATCTAATTGTCCGCGGCTGTAGCATTTAAAAAAAAGGTAGGTTCAATTCTTCCATGGACAGGAATAGGTAGGTAGGTAGGCAGGTAGGTTGGTTCAGTTCTTGTCATTTGGGGAATGCTTATGGGCAAGGCCTTATGCCTGGTAGTGCATGAAACGTCAGGAAGGCTCAGGCCAACCTTTAAAGATGGCGCAGCATTTGGGGTGCAAAAACGTCCAATGCACGTTTCCTTTAAAAGGACATATTTCTTCATTCAATGCATAGACATGACAACGTTTCAACATTGTGATGTCATCAGTCTATTGTGACACGGGCAATAAAGAACTATAAATGCCAGAGCTTGGCAGCCATCTTAAGGCAGTCTCTGCTGCAGCTGGAAGTGGGCAGATGTGTCCTCCTGCATCTCCCCCGAAAAGCCACAGGAGCTGAAAAATGTTTATTTTTAAGGGAGCCCCTTTTTAATTTGGCCCACAAGAGGGAGACAGCAGCCTACAAAAATTCTACTATTGAATAAAAAAAAAAACGTAGGTTCAATTCTTCCATGGAGAGGAATAGGTAGGTAGGTCAGTTCAGTTCTTCCCATTTGGGAATGCTTATACGCAAAGCCTTATGCCTGGTGGGGCATGAAACATCAGGAAGGCTTGGGCCAGCCTTTAAAAATGGAGCAGCATTTTCAGCAAGCTCAGGCAGCCTTCTGCAAGAACACACAATGCAATGCGGTGGATTTAAAATTTTTTGCATAGCATCGCCTTGTGAACCGCCCGCCCCTCATCCTCATTCCTCTTGCACCGGGCTCTCTCACGCATCTCATCCTAGGCTTGCAGTGCCTGCAGCACTCTTCCCCTCCCTCCTTTTGCAGGATGGTTCAGCAGGTGATTACTTTACAATCACTAGTTTCCCTCTGAAGGTGCGTCGCTCCGAGGGATCGCTTTGGCTGGTCGTATTTCGAGTGGGGAAGAACGGAACTTTTTCCCTGGGTTGACATTAATAGCACTATTAAGAATAATGATAGATTATTATGATCATCATCATCATCACCCTCAACAAAGGCTGAAGGATTTAAACGTACAGCAGGCCTTTTTCCCACCATACATAACTATAGATATGGATTATATATAAAAATAAATCTTGCTATTTGTAAAGCACCAATTTATTCCGCAGCGCTTTCAAGAAATTTACTTATCACCCTGCACTCTAGCATTATACCAACCTCGGAATGATGGAAGGCTGTGAATTATAGATATGGATTATATCTAGATTATAGATAGATTATAAATATATATAAATTAATTATAATATATAAATAAATATTTATAATATATTATATGTAGTTTCTATCCTCTATATTGATTAATAATAGTCTTTATGATTATATTCTATAATATATCGATAGATAGATAAATAGATAGATAGACAGATACACAGACATGCATACACACTGTATGCTAATGAGCCCAGCTGTCTGGCAGTTGAGACTACATTGTGATGTCATCAGTGTATTGTGACACGGGCAGTATAGAACTATAAACGCCAGAGTTGGCGGCCATCTTAAGACAGTCTCTGCTGCAGCTGGAAGTGGGCAGATGTGTCCTCCTGTATCTCCCCCGAGAAGTCACAGGAGCTGGATAATTTTTATTTTTAACAGAGCACCTATTTAATTAAGCCCACAAGGGGGAGACAGCGGCCTACAAAAATCTAATTGTCCGCGGCTGTAGCATTTAAAAAAAAGGTAGGTTCAATTCTTCCATGGACAGGAATAGGTAGGTAGGTAGGCAGGTAGGTTGGTTCAGTTCTTGTCATTTGGGGAATGCTTATGGGCAAGGCCTTATGCCTGGTAGTGCATGAAACGTCAGGAAGGCTCAGGCCAACCTTTAAAGATGGCGCAGCATTTGGGGTGCAAAAACGTCCAATGCACGTTTCCTTTAAAAGGACATATTTCTTCATTCAATGCATAGACATGACAACGTTTCAACATTGTGATGTCATCAGTCTATTGTGACACGGGCAATATAGAACTATAAATGCCAGAGCTTGGCGGCCATCTTAAGGCAGTCTCTGCTGCAGCTGGAAGTGGGCAGATGTGTCCTCCTGCATCTCCCCCGAAAAGCCACAGGAGCTGAAAAATGTTTATTTTTAAGGGAGCCCCTTTTTAATTTGGCCCACAAGAGGGAGACAGCAGCCTACAAAAATTCTACTATTGAATTAAAAAAAAAACGTAGGTTCAATTCTTCCATGGAGAGGAATAGGTAGGTAGGTCAGTTCAGTTCTTCCCATTTGGGAATGCTTATACGCAAAGCCTTATGCCTGGTGGGGCATGAAACATCAGGAAGGCTTGGGCCAGCCTTTAAAAATGGAGCAGCATTTTCAGCAAGCTCAGGCAGCCTTCTGCAAGAACACACAATGCAATGCGGTGGATTTAAAATCTTTTGCATAGCATCGCCTTGTGAACCGCCCGCCCCTCATCCTCATTCCTCTTGCACCGGGCTCTCTCACGCATCTCATCCTAGGCTTGCAGTGCCTGCAGCACTCTTCCCCTCCCTCCTTTTGCAGGATGGTTCAGCAGGTGATTACTTTACAATCACTAGTTTCCCTCTGAAGGTGCGTCGCTCCGAGGGATCGCTTTGGCTGGTCGTATTTCGAGTGGGGAAGAACGGAACTTTTTCCCTGGGTTGACATTAATAGCACTATTAAGAATAATGATAGATTATTATCATCGTCATCATCATCATCACCCTCAACAAAGGCTGAAGGATTTAAACGTACAGCAGGCCTTTTTCCCACCATACATAACTATAGATATGGATTATATATAAAAATAAATCTTGCTATTTGTAAAGCACCAATTTATTCCGCAGCGCTTTCAAGAAATTTACTTATCACCCTACACTCTAGCATTATACCAACCTCGGAATGATGGAAGGCTGTGAATTATAGATATGGATTATATCTAGATTATAGATAGATTATAAATATATATAAATTAATTATAATATATAAATAAATATTTATAATATATTATATGTAGTTTCTATCCTCTATATTGATTAATAATAGTCTTTATGATTATATTATATAATATATCGATAGATAGATAAATAGATAGATAGACAGATACACAGACATGCATACACACTGTATGCTAATGAGCCCAGCTGTCTGGCAGTTGAGACTACATTGTGATGTCATCAGTGTATTGTGACACGGGCAGTATAGAACTATAAACGCCAGAGTTGGCGGCCATCTTAAGGCAGTCTCTGCTGCAGCTGGAAGTGGGCAGATGTGTCCTCCTGTATCTCCCCCGAGAAGTCACAGGAGCTGGATAATTTTTATTTTTAACAGAGCACCTATTTAATTAAGCCCACAAGGGGGAGACAGCGGCCTACAAAAATCTAATTGTCCGCGGCTGTAGCATTTAAAAAAAAGGTAGGTTCAATTCTTCCATGGACAGGAATAGGTAGGTAGGTAGGCAGGTAGGTTGGTTCAGTTCTTGTCATTTGGGGAATGCTTATGGGCAAGGCCTTATGCCTGGTAGTGCATGAAACGTCAGGAAGGCTCAGGCCAACCTTTAAAGATGGCGCAGCATTTGGGGTGCAAAAACGTCCAATGCACGTTTCCTTTAAAAGGACATATTTCTTCATTCAATGCATAGACATGACAACGTTTCAACATTGTGATGTCATCAGTCTATTGTGACACAGGCAATATAGAACTATAAATGCCAGAGCTTGGCGGCCATCTTAAGGCAGTCTCTGCTGCAGCTGGAAGTGGGCAGATGTGTCCTCCTGCATCTCCCCCGAAAAGCCACAGGAGCTGAAAAATGTTTCTTTTTAAGGGAGCCCCTTTTTAATTTGGCCCACAAGAGGGAGACAGCAGCCTACAAAAATTCTACTATTGAATAAAAAAAAAACGTAGGTTCAATTCTTCCATGGAGAGGAATAGGTAGGTAGGTCAGTTCAGTTCTTCTCATTTGGGAATGCTTATACGCAAAGCCTTATGCCTGGTGGGGCATGAAACATCAGGAAGGCTTGGGCCAACCTTTAAAAATGGAGCAGCATTTTCAGCAAGCTCAGGCAGCCTTCTGCAAGAACACACAATGCAATGCGGTGGATTTAAAATCTTTTGCATAGCATCGCCTTGTGAACCGCCCGCCCCTCATCCTCATTCCTCTTGCACCGGGCTCTCTCACGCATCTCATCCTAGGCTTGCAGTGCCTGCAGCACTCTTCCCCTCCCTCCTTTTGCAGGATGGTTCAGCAGGTGATTACTTTACAATCACTAGTTTCCCTCTGAAGGTGCGTCGCTCCGAGGGATCGCTTTGGCTGGTCGTATTTCGAGTGGGGAAGAACGGAACTTTTTCCCTGGGTTGACATTAATAGCACTATTAAGAATAATGATAGATTATTACCATCGTCATCATCATCATCACCCTCAACAAAGGCTGAAGGATTTAAACGTACAGCAGGCCTTTTTCCCACCATACATAACTATAGATATGGATTATATATAAAAATAAATCTTGCTATTTGTAAAGCACCAATTTATTCCGCAGCGCTTTCAAGAAATTTACTTATCACCCTACACTCTAGCATTATACCAACCTCGGAATGATGGAAGGCTGTGAATTATAGATATGGATTATATCTAGATTATAGATAGATTATAAATATATATAAATTAATTATAATATATAAATAAATATTTATAATATATTATATGTAGTTTCTATCCTCTATATTGATTAATAATAGTCTTTATGATTATATTATATAATATATCGATAGATAGATAAATAGATAGATAGACAGATACACAGACATGCATACACACTGTATGCTAATGAGCCCAGCTGTCTGGCAGTTGAGACTACATTGTGATGTCATCAGTGTATTGTGACACGGGCAGTATAGAACTATAAACGCCAGAGTTGGCGGCCATCTTAAGACAGTCTCTGCTGCAGCTGGAAGTGGGCAGATGTGTCCTCCTGTATCTCCCCCGAGAAGTCACAGGAGCTGGATAATTTTTATTTTTAACAGAGCACCTATTTAATTAAGCCCACAAGGGGGAGACAGCGGCCTACAAAAATCTAATTGTCCGCGGCTGTAGCATTTAAAAAAAATTTAGGTTCAATTCTTCCATGGACAGGAATAGGTAGGTAGGTAGGCAGGTAGGTTGGTTCAGTTCTTGTCATTTGGGGAATGCTTATGGGCAAGGCCTTATGCCTGGTAGTGCATGAAACGTCAGGAAGGCTCAGGCCAACCTTTAAAGATGGCGCAGCATTTGGGGTGCAAAAACGTCCAATGCACGTTTCCTTTAAAAGGACATATTTCTTCATTCAATGCATAGACATGACAACGTTTCAACATTGTGATGTCATCAGTCTATTGTGACACGGGCAATAAAGAACTATAAATGCCAGAGCTTGGCAGCCATCTTAAGGCAGTCTCTGCTGCAGCTGGAAGTGGGCAGATGTGTCCTCCTGCATCTCCCCCGAAAAGCCACAGGAGCTGAAAAATGTTTATTTTTAAGGGAGCCCCTTTTTAATTTGGCCCACAAGAGGGAGACAGCAGCCTACAAAAATTCTACTATTGAATAAAAAAAAAAACGTAGGTTCAATTCTTCCATGGAGAGGAATAGGTAGGTAGGTCAGTTCAGTTCTTCCCATTTGGGAATGCTTATACGCAAAGCCTTATGCCTGGTGGGGCATGAAACATCAGGAAGGCTTGGGCAAGCCTTTAAAAATGGAGCAGCATTTTCAGCAAGCTCAGGCAGCCTTCTGCAAGAACACACAATGCAATGCGGTGGATTTAAAATCTTTTGCATAGCATCGCCTTGTGAACCGCCCGCCCCTCATCCTCATTCCTCTTGCACCGGGCTCTCTCACGCATCTCATCCTAGGCTTGCAGTGCCTGCAGCACTCTTCCCCTCCCTCCTTTTGCAGGATGGTTCAGCAGGTGATTACTTTACAATCACTAGTTTCCCTCTGAAGGTGCGTCGCTCCGAGGGATCGCTTTGGCTGGTCGTATTTCGAGTGGGGAAGAACGGAACTTTTTCCCTGGGTTGACATTAATAGCACTATTAAGAATAATGATAGATTATTATCATCATCATCATCATCATCACCCTCAACAAAGGCTGAAGGATTTAAACGTACAGCAGGCCTTTTTCCCACCATACATAACTATAGATATGGATTATATATAAAAATAAATCTTGCTATTTGTAAAGCACCAATTTATTCCGCAGCGCTTTCAAGAAATTTACTTATCACCCTACACTCTAGCATTATACCAACCTCGGAATGATGGAAGGCTGTGAATTATAGATATGGATTATATCTAGATTATAGATAGATTATAAATATATATAAATTAATTATAATATATAAATAAATATTTATAATATATTATATGTAGTTTCTATCCTCTATATTGATTAATAATAGTCTTTATGATTATATTATATAATATATCGATAGATAGATAAATAGATAGATAGACAGATACACAGACATGCATACACACTGTATGCTAATGAGCCCAGCTGTCTGGCAGTTGAGACTACATTGTGATGTCATCAGTGTATTGTGACACGGGCAGTATAGAACTATAAACGCCAGAGTTGGCGGCCATCTTAAGGCAGTCTCTGCTGCAGCTGGAAGTGGGCAGATGTGTCCTCCTGTATCTCCCCCGAGAAGTCACAGGAGCTGGATAATTTTTATTTTTAACAGAGCACCTATTTAATTAAGCCCACAAGGGGGAGACAGCGGCCTACAAAAATCTAATTGTCCGCGGCTGTAGCATTTAAAAAAAAGGTAGGTTCAATTCTTCCATGGACAGGAATAGGTAGGTAGGTAGGCAGGTAGGTTGGTTCAGTTCTTGTCATTTGGGGAATGCTTATGGGCAAGGCCTTATGCCTGGTAGTGCATGAAACGTCAGGAAGGCTCAGGCCAACCTTTAAAGATGGCGCAGCATTTGGGGTGCAAAAACGTCCAATGCACGTTTCCTTTAAAAGGACATATTTCTTCATTCAATGCATAGACATGACAACGTTTCAACATTGTGATGTCATCAGTCTATTGTGACACGGGCAATATAGAACTATAAATGCCAGAGCTTGGCGGCCATCTTAAGGCAGTCTCTGCTGCAGCTGGAAGTGGGCAGATGTGTCCTCCTGCATCTCCCCCGAAAAGCCACAGGAGCTGAAAAATGTTTATTTTTAAGGGAGCCCCTTTTTAATTTGGCCCACAAGAGGGAGACAGCAGCCTACAAAAATTCTACTATTGAATAAAAAAAAAAACGTAGGTTCAATTCTTCCATGGAGAGGAATAGGTAGGTAGGTCAGTTCAGTTCTTCCCATTTGGGAATGCTTATACGCAAAGCCTTATGCCTGGTGGGGCATGAAACATCAGGAAGGCTTGGGCCAACCTTTAAAAATGGAGCAGCATTTTCAGCAAGCTCAGGCAGCCTTCTGCAAGAACACACAATGCAATGCGGTGGATTTAAAATCTTTTGCATAGCATCGCCTTGTGAACCGCCCGCCCCTCATCCTCATTCCTCTTGCACCGGGCTCTCTCACGCATCTCATCCTAGGCTTGCAGTGCCTGCAGCACTCTTCCCCTCCCTCCTTTTGCAGGATGGTTCAGCAGGTGATTACTTTACAATCACTAGTTTCCCTCTGAAGGTGCGTCGCTCCGAGGGATCGCTTTGGCTGGTCGTATTTCGAGTGGGGAAGAACGGAACTTTTTCCCTGGGTTGACATTAATAGCACTATTAAGAATAATGATAGATTATTATCATCGTCATCATCATCATCACCCTCAACAAAGGCTGAAGGATTTAAAAGTACAGCAGGCCTTTTTCCCACCTACATAACTATAGATATGGATTATATATAAAAATAAATCTTGCTATTTGTAAAGCACCAATTTATTCCGCAGCGCTTTCAAGAAATTTATTTATCACCCTACACTCTAGCATTATACCAACCTCGGAATGATGGAAGGCTGTGAATTATAGAT
Organism: Eleutherodactylus coqui; assembly: GCF_035609145.1. NCBI lineage: Eukaryota > Metazoa > Chordata > Amphibia > Anura > Eleutherodactylidae > Eleutherodactylus > Eleutherodactylus coqui. The sequence continues at coordinate 39,908,668 of NC_089838.1, read as the reverse complement.
ATGGATTATATCTAGATTATAGATAGATTATAAATATATATAAATTAATTATAATATATAAATAAATATTTATAATATATTATATGTAGTTTCTATCCTCTATATTGATTAATAATAGTCTTTATGATTATATTATATAATATATCGATAGATAGATAAATAGATAGATAGACAGATACACAGACATGCATACACATTGTATGCTAATGAGCCCAGCTGTCTGGCAGTTGAGACTACATTGTGATGTCATCAGTGTATTGTGACACGGGCAGTATAGAACTATAAACGCCAGAGTTGGCGGCCATCTTAAGGCAGTCTCTGCTGCAGCTGGAAGTGGGCAGATGTGTCCTCCTGTATCTCCCCCGAGAAGTCACAGGAGCTGGATAATTTTTATTTTTAACAGAGCACCTATTTAATTAAGCCCACAAGGGGGAGACAGCGGCCTACAAAAATCTAATTGTCCGCGGCTGTAGCATTTAAAAAAAAGGTAGGTTCAATTCTTCCATGGACAGGAATAGGTAGGTAGGTAGGCAGGTAGGTTGGTTCAGTTCTTGTCATTTGGGGAATGCTTATGGGCAAGGCCTTATGCCTGGTAGTGCATGAAACGTCAGGAAGGCTCAGGCCAACCTTTAAAGATGGCGCAGCATTTGGGGTGCAAAAACGTCCAATGCACGTTTCCTTTAAAAGGACATATTTCTTCATTCAATGCATAGACATGACAACGTTTCAACATTGTGATGTCATCAGTCTATTGTGACACGGGCAATATAGAACTATAAATGCCAGAGCTTGGCGGCCATCTTAAGGCAGTCTCTGCTGCAGCTGGAAGTGGGCAGATGTGTCCTCCTGCATCTCCCCCGAAAAGCCACAGGAGCTGAAAAATGTTTATTTTTAAGGGAGCCCCTTTTTAATTTGGCCCACAAGAGGGAGACAGCAGCCTACAAAAATTCTACTATTGAATAAAAAAAAAACGTAGGTTCAATTCTTCCATGGAGAGGAATAGGTAGGTAGGTCAGTTCAGTTCTTCTCATTTGGGAATGCTTATACGCAAAGCCTTATGCCTGGTGGGGCATGAAACATCAGGAAGGCTTGGGCCAACCTTTAAAAATGGAGCAGCATTTTCAGCAAGCTCAGGCAGCCTTCTGCAAGAACACACAATGCAATGCGGTGGATTTAAAATCTTTTGCATAGCATCGCCTTGTGAACCGCCCGCCCCTCATCCTCATTCCTCTTGCACCGGGCTCTCTCACGCATCTCATCCTAGGCTTGCAGTGCCTGCAGCACTCTTCCCCTCCCTCCTTTTGCAGGATGGTTCAGCAGGTGATTACTTTACAATCACTAGTTTCCCTCTGAAGGTGCGTCGCTCCGAGGGATCGCTTTGGCTGGTCGTATTTCGAGTGGGGAAGAACGGAACTTTTTCCCTGGGTTGACATTAATAGCACTATTAAGAATAATGATAGATTATTATCATCATCATCATCATCATCACCCTCAACAAAGGCTGAAGGATTTAAACGTACAGCAGGCCTTTTTCCCACCATAGATAACTATAGATATGGATTATATATAAAAATAAATCTTGCTATTTGTAAAGCACCAATTTATTCCGCAGCGCTTTCAAGAAATTTACTTATCACCCTACACTCTAGCATTATACCAACCTCGGAATGATGGAAGGCTGTGAATTATAGATATGGATTATATCTAGATTATAGATAGATTATAAATATATATAAATTAATTATAATATATAAATAAATATTTATAATATATTATATGTAGTTTCTATCCTCTATATTGATTAATAATAGTCTTTATGATTATATTATATAATATATCGATAGATAGATAAATAGATAGATAGACAGATACACAGACATGCATACACACTGTATGCTAATGAGCCCAGCTGTCTGGCAGTTGAGACTACATTGTGATGTCATCAGTGTATTGTGACACGGGCAGTATAGAACTATAAACGCCAGAGTTGGCGGCCATCTTAAGGCAGTCTCTGCTGCAGCTGGAAGTGGGCAGATGTGTCCTCCTGTATCTCCCCCGAGAAGTCACAGGAGCTGGATAATTTTTATTTTTAACAGAGCACCTATTTAATTAAGCCCACAAGGGGGAGACAGCGGCCTACAAAAATCTAATTGTCCGCGGCTGTAGCATTTAAAAAAAAGGTAGGTTCAATTCTTCCATGGACAGGAATAGGTAGGTAGGTAGGCAGGTAGGTTGGTTCAGTTCTTGTCATTTGGGGAATGCTTATGGGCAAGGCCTTATGCCTGGTAGTGCATGAAATGTCAGGAAGGCTCAGGCCAACCTTTAAAGATGGCGCAGCATTTGGGGTGCAAAAACGTCCAATGCACGTTTCCTTTAAAAGGACATATTTCTTCATTCAATGCATAGACATGACAACGTTTCAACATTGTGATGTCATCAGTCTATTGTGACACGGGCAATATAGAACTATAAATGCCAGAGCTTGGCGGCCATCTTAAGGCTGTCTCTGCTGCAGCTGGAAGTGGGCAGATGTGTCCTCCTGCATCTCCCCCGAAAAGCCACAGGAGCTGAAAAATGTTTATTTTTAAGGGAGCCCCTTTTTAATTTGGCCCACAAGAGGGAGACAGCAGCCTACAAAAATTCTACTATTGAATAAAAAAAAAAACGTAGGTTCAATTCTTCCATGGAGAGGAATAGGTAGGTAGGTCAGTTCAGTTCTTCCCATTTGGGAATGCTTATACGCAAAGCCTTATGCCTGGTGGGGCATGAAACATCAGGAAGGCTTGGGCCAACCTTTAAAAATGGAGCAGCATTTTCAGCAAGCTCAGGCAGCCTTCTGCAAGAACACACAATGCAATGCGGTGGATTTAAAATCTTTTGCATAGCATCGCCTTGTGAACCGCCCGCCCCTCATCCTCATTCCTCTTGCACCGGGCTCTCTCACGCATCTCATCCTAGGCTTGCAGTGCCTGCAGCACTCTTCCCCTCCCTCCTTTTGCAGGATGGTTCAGCAGGTGATTACTTTACAATCACTAGTTTCCCTCTGAAGGTGCGTCGCTCCGAGGGATCGCTTTGGCTGGTCGTATTTCGAGTGGGGAAGAACGGAACTTTTTCCCTGGGTTGACATTAATAGCACTATTAAGAATAATGATAGATTATTATCATCGTCATCATCATCATCACCCTCAACAAAGGCTGAAGGATTTAAACGTACAGCAGGCCTTTTTCCCACCTACATAACTATAGATATGGATTATATATAAAAATAAATCTTGCTATTTGTAAAGCACCAATTTATTCCGCAGCGCTTTCAAGAAATTTATTTATCACCCTACACTCTAGCATTATACCAACCTCGGAATGATGGAAGGCTGTGAATTATAGATATGGATTATATCTAGATTATAGATAGATTATAAATATATATAAATTAATTATAATATATAAATAAATATTTATAATATATTATATGTAGTTTCTATCCTCTATATTGATTAATAATAGTCTTTATGATTATATTATATAATATATCGATAGATAGATAAATAGATAGATAGACAGATACACAGACATGCATACACATTGTATGCTAATGAGCCCAGCTGTCTGGCAGTTGAGACTACATTGTGATGTCATCAGTGTATTGTGACACGGGCAGTATAGAACTATAAACGCCAGAGTTGGCGGCCATCTTAAGGCAGTCTCTGCTGCAGCTGGAAGTGGGCAGATGTGTCCTCCTGTATCTCCCCCGAGAAGTCACAGGAGCTGGATAATTTTTATTTTTAACAGAGCACCTATTTAATTAAGCCCACAAGGGGGAGACAGCGGCCTACAAAAATCTAATTGTCCGCGGCTGTAGCATTTAAAAAAAAGGTAGGTTCAATTCTTCCATGGACAGGAATAGGTAGGTAGGTAGGCAGGTAGGTTGGTTCAGTTCTTGTCATTTGGGGAATGCTTATGGGCAAGGCCTTATGCCTGGTAGTGCATGAAACGTCAGGAAGGCTCAGGCCAACCTTTAAAGATGGCGCAGCATTTGTGGTGCAAAAACGTCCAATGCACGTTTCCTTTAAAAGGACATATTTCTTCATTCAATGCATAGACATGACAACGTTTCAACATTGTGATGTCATCAGTCTATTGTGACACGGGCAATATAGAACTATAAATGCCAGAGCTTGGCGGCCATCTTAAGGCAGTCTCTGCTGCAGCTGGAAGTGGGCAGATGTGTCCTCCTGCATCTCCCCTGAAAAGCCACAGGAGCTGAAAAATGTTTCTTTTTAAGGGAGCCCCTTTTTAATTTGGCGCACAAGAGGGAGACAGCAGCCTACAAAAATTCTACTATTGAATAAAAAAAAAAAGGTAGGTTCAATTCTTCCATGGAGAGGAATAGGTAGGTAGGTCAGTTCAGTTCTTCTCATTAGGGAATGCTTATACGCAAAGCCTTATGCCTGGTGGGGCATGAAACATCAGGAAGGCTTGGGCCAACCTTTAAAAATGGAGCAGCATTTTCAGCAAGCTCAGGCAGCCTTCTGCAAGAACACACAATGCAATGCGGTGGATTTAAAATCTTTTGCATAGCATCGCCTTGTGAACCGCCCGCCCCTCATCCTCATTCCTCTTGCACCGGGCTCTCTCACGCATCTCATCCTAGGCTTGCAGTGCCTGCAGCACTCTTCCCCTCCCTCCTTTTGCAGGATGGTTCAGCAGGTGATTACTTTACAATCACTAGTTTCCCTCTGAAGGTGCGTCGCTCCGAGGGATCGCTTTGGCTGGTCGTATTTCGAGTGGGGAAGAACGGAACTTTTTCCCTGGGTTGACATTAATAGCACTATTAAGAATAATGATAGATTATTATCATCGTCATCATCATCATCACCCTCAACAAAGGCTGAAGGATTTAAACGTACAGCAGGCCTTTTTCCCACCATACATAACTATAGATATGGATTATATATAAAAATAAATCTTGCTATTTGTAAAGCACCAATTTATTCCGCAGCGCTTTCAAGAAATTTACTTATCACCCTACACTCTAGCATTATACCAACCTCAGAATGATGGAAGGCTGTGAATTATAGATATGGATTATATCTAGATTATAGATAGATTATAAATATATATAAATTAATTATAATATATAAATAAATATTTATAATATATTATATGTAGTTTCTATCCTCTATATTGATTAATAATAGTCTTTATGATTATATTATATAATATATCAATAGATAGATAAATAGATAGATAGACAGATACACAGACATGCATACACACTGTATGCTAATGAGCCCAGCTGTCTGGCAGTTGAGACTACATTGTGATGTCATCAGTGTATTGTGACACGGGCAGTATAGAACTATAAACGCCAGAGTTGGCGGCCATCTTAAGGCAGTCTCTGCTGCAGCTGGAAGTGGGCAGATGTGTCCTCCTGTATCTCCCCCGAGAAGTCACAGGAGCTGGATAATTTTTATTTTTAACAGAGCACCTATTTAATTAAGCCCACAAGGGGGAGACAGCGGCCTACAAAAATCTAATTGTCCGCGGCTGTAGCATTTAAAAAAAAGGTAGGTTCAATTCTTCCATGGACAGGAATAGGTAGGTAGGTAGGCAGGTAGGTTGGTTCAGTTCTTGTCATTTGGGGAATGCTTATGGGCAAGGCCTTATGCCTGGTAGTGCATGAAACGTCAGAAAGGCTCAGGCCAACCTTTAAAGATGGCGCAGCATTTGGGGTGCAAAAACGTCCAATGCACGTTTCCTTTAAAAGGACATATTTCTTCATTCAATGCATAGACATGACAACGTTTCAACATTGTGATGTCATCAGTCTATTGTGACACGGGCAATATAGAACTATAAATGCCAGAGCTTGGCGGCCATCTTAAGGCAGTCTCTGCTGCAGCTGGAAGTGGGCAGATGTGTCCTCCTGCATCTCCCCCGAAAAGCCACAGGAGCTGAAAAATGTTTATTTTTAAGGGAGCCCCTTTTTAATTTGGCCCACAAGAGGGAGACAGCAGCCTACACAAATTCTACTATTGAATAAAAAAAAAACGTAGGTTCAATTCTTCCATGGAGAGGAATAGGTAGGTAGGTCAGTTCAGTTCTTCTCATTTGGGAATGCTTATACGCAAAGCCTTATGCCTGGTGGGGCATGAAACATCAGGAAGGCTTGGGCCAACCTTTAAAAATGGAGCAGCATTTTCAGCAAGCTCAGGCAGCCTTCTGCAAGAACACACAATGCAATGCGGTGGATTTAAAATCTTTTGCATAGCATCGCCTTGTGAACCGCCCGCCCCTCATCCTCATTCCTCTTGCACCGGGCTCTCTCACGCATCTCATCCTAGGCTTGCAGTGCCTGCAGCACTCTTCCCCTCCCTCCTTTTGCAGGATGGTTCAGCAGGTGATTACTTTACAATCACTAGTTTCCCTCTGAAGGTGCGTCGCTCCGAGGGATCGCTTTGGCTGGTCGTATTTCGAGTGGGGAAGAACGGAACTTTTTCCCTGGGTTGACATTAATAGCACTATTAAGAATAATGATAGATTATTATCATCATCATCATCATCATCACCCTCAACAAAGGCTGAAGGATTTAAACGTACAGCAGGCCTTTTTCCCACCATACATAACTATAGATATGGATTATATATAAAAATAAATCTTGCTATTTGTAAAGCACCAATTTATTCCGCAGCGCTTTCAAGAAATTTACTTATCACCCTACACTCTAGCATTATACCAACCTCGGAATGATGGAAGGCTGTGAATTATAGATATGGATTATATCTAGATTATAGATAGATTATAAATATATATAAATTAATTATAATATATAAATGAATATTTATAATATATTATATGTAGTTTCTATCCTCTATATTGATTAATAATAGTCTTTATGATTATATTATATAATATATCGATAGATAGATAAATAGATAGATAGACAGATACACAGACATGCATACACACTGTATGCTAATGAGCCCAGCTGTCTGGCAGTTGAGACTACATTGTGATGTCATCAGTGTATTGTGACACGGGCAGTATAGAACTATAAACGCCAGAGTTGGCGGCCATCTTAAGGCAGTCTCTGCTGCAGCTGGAAGTGGGCAGATGTGTCCTCCTGTATCTCCCCCGAGAAGTCACAGGAGCTGGATAATTTTTATTTTTAACAGAGCACCTATTTAATTAAGCCCAAAAGGGGGAGACAGCGGCCTACAAAAATCTAATTGTCCGCGGCTGTAGCATTTAAAAAAAAGGTAGGTTCAATTCTTCCATGGACAGGAATAGGTAGGTAGGTAGGCAGGTAGGTTGGTTCAGTTCTTGTCATTTGGGGAATGCTTATGGGCAAGGCCTTATGCCTGGTAGTGCATGAAACGTCAGGAAGGCTCAGGCCAACCTTTAAAGATGGCGCAGCATTTGGGGTGCAAAAACGTCCAATGCACGTTTCCTTTAAAAGGACATATTTTTTCATTCAATGCATAGACATGACAACGTTTCAACATTGTGATGTCATCAGTCTATTGTGACACGGGCAATATAGAACTATAAATGCCAGAGCTTGGCAGCCATCTTAAGGCAGTCTCTGCTGCAGCTGGAAGTGGGCAGATGTGTCCTCCTGCATCTCCCCCGAAAAGCCACAGGAGCTGAAAAATGTTTATTTTTAAGGGAGCCCCTTTTTAATTTGGCCCACAAGAGGGAGACAGCAGCCTACAAAAATTCTACTATTGAATAAAAAAAAAAACGTAGGTTCAATTCTTCCATGGAGAGGAATAGGTAGGTAGGTCAGTTCAGTTCTTCCCATTTGGGAATGCTTATACGCAAAGCCTTATGCCTGGTGGGGCATGAAACATCAGGAAGGCTTGGGCCAGCCTTTAAAAATGGAGCAGCATTTTCAGCAAGCTCAGGCAGCCTTCTGCAAGAACACACAATGCAATGCGGTGGATTTAAAATCTTTTGCATAGCATCGCCTTGTGAACCGCCCGCCCCTCATCCTCATTCCTCTTGCACCGGGCTCTCTCACGCATCTCATCCTAGGCTTGCAGTGCCTGCAGCACTCTTCCCCTCCCTCCTTTTGCAGGATGGTTCAGCAGGTGATTACTTTACAATCACTAGTTTCCCTCTGAAGGTGCGTCGCTCCGAGGGATCGCTTTGGCTGGTCGTATTTCGAGTGGGGAAGAACGGAAGTTTTTCCCTGGGTTGACATTAATAGCACTATTAAGAATAATGATAGATTATTATCATCATCATCATCATCATCACCCTCAACAAAGGCTGAAGGATTTAAACGTACAGCAGGCCTTTTTCCCACCATACATAACTATAGATATGGATTATATATAAAAATAAATCTTGCTATTTGTAAAGCACCAATTTATTCCGCAGCGCTTTCAAGAAATTTACTTATCACCCTACACTCTAGCATTATACCAACCTCGGAATGATGGAAGGCTGTGAATTATAGATATGGATTATATCTAGATTATAGATAGATTATAAATATATATAAATTAATTATAATATATAAATAAATATTTATAATATATTATATGTAGTTTCTATCCTCTATATTGATTAATAATAGTCTTTATGATTATATTATATAATATATCGATAGATAGATAAATAGATAGATAGACAGATACACAGACATGCATACACACTGTATGCTAATGAGCCCAGCTGTCTGGCAGTTGAGACTACATTGTGATGTCATCAGTGTATTGTGACACGGGCAGTATAGAACTATAAACGCCAGAGTTGGCGGCCATCTTAAGGCAGTCTCTGCTGCAGCTGGAAGTGGGCAGATGTGTCCTCCTGTATCTCCCCCGAGAAGTCACAGGAGCTGGATAATTTTTATTTTTAACAGAGCACCTATTTAATTAAGCCCAAAAGGGGGAGACAGCGGCCTACAAAAATCTAATTGTCCGCGGCTGTAGCATTTAAAAAAAAGGTAGGTTCAATTCTTCCATGGACAGGAATAGGTAGGTAGGTAGGCAGGTAGGTTGGTTCAGTTCTTGTCATTTGGGGAATGCTTATGGGCAAGGCCTTATGCCTGGTAGTGCATGAAACGTCAGGAAGGCTCAGGCCAACCTTTAAAGATGGCGCAGCATTTGGGGTGCAAAAACGTCCAATGCACGTTTCCTTTAAAAGGACATATTTTTTCATTCAATGCATAGACATGACAACGTTTCAACATTGTGATGTCATCAGTCTATTGTGACACGGGCAATATAGAACTATAAATGCCAGAGCTTGGCAGCCATCTTAAGGCAGTCTCTGCTGCAGCTGGAAGTGGGCAGATGTGTCCTCCTGCATCTCCCCCGAAAAGCCACAGGAGCTGAAAAATGTTTATTTTTAAGGGAGCCCCTTTTTAATTTGGCCCACAAGAGGGAGACAGCAGCCTACAAAAATTCTACTATTGAATAAAAAAAAAACGTAGGTTCAATTCTTCCATGGAGAGGAATAGGTAGGTAGGTCAGTTCAGTTCTTCCCATTTGGGAATGCTTATACGCAAAGCCTTATGCCTGGTGGGGCATGAAACATCAGGAAGGCTTGGGCCAGCCTTTAAAAATGGAGCAGCATTTTCAGCAAGCTCAGGCAGCCTTCTGCAAGAACACACAATGCAATGCGGTGGATTTAAAATCTTTTGCATAGCATCGCCTTGTGAACCGCCCGCCCCTCATCCTCATTCCTCTTGCACCGGGCTCTCTCACGCATCTCATCCTAGGCTTGCAGTGCCTGCAGCACTCTTCCCCTCCCTCCTTTTGCAGGATGGTTCAGCAGGTGATTACTTTACAATCACTAGTTTCCCTCTGAAGGTGCGTCGCTCCGAGGGATCGCTTTGGCTGGTCGTATTTCGAGTGGGGAAGAACGGAACTTTTTCCCTGGGTTGACATTAATAGCACTATTAAGAATAATGATAGATTATTATCATCGTCATCATCATCATCACCCTCAACAAAGGCTGAAGGATTTAAACGTACAGCAGGCCTTTTTCCCACCATACATAACTATAGATATGGATTATATATAAAAATAAATCTTGCTATTTGTAAAGCACCAATTTATTCCGCAGCGCTTTCAAGAAATTTACTTATCACCCTACACTCTAGCATTATACCAACCTCGGAATGATGGAAGGCTGTGAATTATAGATATGGATTATATCTAGATTATAGATAGATTATAAATATATATAAATTAATTATAATATATAAATAAATATTTATAATATATTATATGTAGTTTCTATCCTCTATATTGATTAATAATAGTCTTTATGATTATATTATATAATATATCGATAGATAGATAAATAGATAGATAGACAGATACACAGACATGCATACACACTGTATGCTAATGAGCCCAGCTGTCTGGCAGTTGAGACTACATTGTGATGTCATCAGTGTATTGTGACACGGGCAGTATAGAACTATAAACGCCAGAGTTGGCGGCCATCTTAAGGCAGTCTCTGCTGCAGCTGGAAGTGGGCAGATGTGTCCTCCTGTATCTCCCCCGAGAAGTCACAGGAGCTGGATAATTTTTATTTTTAACAGAGCACCTATTTAATTAAGCCCACAAGGGGGAGACAGCGGCCTACAAAAATCTAATTGTCCGCGGCTGTAGCATTTAAAAAAAAGGTAGGTTCAATTCTTCCATGGACAGGAATAGGTAGGTAGGTAGGCAGGTAGGTTGGTTCAGTTCTTGTCATTTGGGGAATGCTTATGGGCAGGCCTTATGCCTGGTAGTGCATGAAACGTCAGGAAGGCTCAGGCCAACCTTTAAAGATGGCGCAGCATTTGGGGTGCAAAAACGTCCAATGCACGTTTCCTTTAAAAGGACATATTTCTTCATTCAATGCATAGACATGACAACGTTTCAACATTGTGATGTCATCAGTCTATTGTGACACGGGCAATATAGAACTATAAATGCCAGAGCTTGGCAGCCATCTTAAGGCAGTCTCTGCTGCAGCTGGAAGTGGGCAGATGTGTCCTCCTGCATCTCCCCCGAAAAGCCACAGGAGCTGAAAAATGTTTCTTTTTAAGGGAGCCCCTTTTTAATTTGGCCCACAAGAGGGAGACAGCAGCCTACAAAAATTCTACTATTGAATAAAAAAAAAAACGTAGGTTCAATTCTTCCATGGAGAGGAATAGGTAGGTAGGTCAGTTCAGTTCTTCCCATTTGGGAATGCTTATACGCAAAGCCTTATGCCTGGTGGGGCATGAAACATCAGGAAGGCTTGGGCCAGCCTTTAAAAATGGAGCAGCATTTTCAGCAAGCTCAGGCAGCCTTCTGCAAGAACACACAATGCAATGCGGTGGATTTAAAATCTTTTGCATAGCATCGCCTTGTGAACCGCCCGCCCCTCATCCTCATTCCTCTTGCACCGGGCTCTCTCACGCATCTCATCCTAGGCTTGCAGTGCCTGCAGCACTCTTCCCCTCCCTCCTTTTGCAGGATGGTTCAGCAGGTGATTACTTTACAATCACTAGTTTCCCTCTGAAGGTGCGTCGCTCCGAGGGATCGCTTTGGCTGGTCGTATTTCGAGTGGGGAAGAACGGAACTTTTTCCCTGGGTTGACATTAATAGCACTATTAAGAATAATGATAGATTATTATCATCGTCATCATCACCCTCAACAAAGGCTGAAGGATTTAAACGTACAGCAGGCCTTTTTCCCACCATACATAACTATAGATATGGATTATATATAAAAATAAATCTTGCTATTTGTAAAGCACCAATTTATTCCGCAGCGCTTTCAAGAAATTTACTTATCACCCTACACTCTAGCATTATACCAACCTCGGAATGATGGAAGGCTGTGAATTATAGATATGGATTATATCTAGATTATAGATAGATTATAAATATATATAAATTAATTATAATATATAAATAAATATTTATAATATATTATATGTAGTTTCTATCCTCTATATTGATTAATAATAGTCTTTATGATTATATTATATAATATATCGATAGATAGATAAATAGATAGACAGATACACAGACATGCATACACACTGTATGCTAATGAGCCCAGCTGTCTGGCAGTTGAGACTACATTGTGATGTCATCAGTGTATTGTGACACGGGCAGTATAGAACTATAAACGCCAGAGTTGGCGGCCATCTTAAGGCAGTCTCTGCTGCAGCTGGAAGTGGGCAGATGTGTCCTCCTGTATCTCCCCCGAGAAGTCACAGGAGCTGGATAATTTTTATTTTTAACAGAGCACCTATTTAATTAAGCCCACAAGGGGGAGACAGCGGCCTACAAAAATCTAATTGTCCGCGGCTGTAGCATTTAAAAAAAAGGTAGGTTCAATTCTTCCATGGACAGGAATAGGTAGGTAGGTAGGCAGGTAGGTTGGTTCAGTTCTTGTCATTTGGGGAATGCTTATGGGCAAGGCCTTATGCCTGGTAGTGCATGAAACGTCAGGAAGGCTCAGGCCAACCTTTAAAGATGGCGCAGCATTTGGGGTGCAAAAACGTCCAATGCACGTTTCCTTTAAAAGGACATATTTCTTCATTCAATGCATAGACATGACAACGTTTCAACATTGTGATGTCATCAGTCTATTGTGACACGGGCAATATAGAACTATAAATGCCAGAGCTTGGCGGCCATCTTAAGGCAGTCTCTGCTGCAGCTGGAAGTGGGCAGATGTGTCCTCCTGCATCTCCCCCGAAAAGCCACAGGAGCTGAAAAATGTTTATTTTTAAGGGAGCCCCTTTTTAATTTGGCCCACAAGAGGGAGACAGCAGCCTACAAAAATTCTACTATTGAATAAAAAAAAAAACGTAGGTTCAATTCTTCCATGGAGAGGAATAGGTAGGTAGGTCAGTTCAGTTCTTCTCATTTGGGAATGCTTATACGCAAAGCCTTATGCCTGGTGGGGCATGAAACATCAGGAAGGCTTGGGCCAACCTTTAAAAATGGAGCAGCATTTTCAGCAAGCTCAGGCAGCCTTCTGCAAGAACACACAATGCAATGCGGTGGATTTAAAATCTTTTGCATAGCATCGCCTTGTGAACCGCCCGCCCCTCATCCTCATTCCTCTTGCACCGGGCTCTCTCACGCATCTCATCCTAGGCTTGCAGTGCCTGCAGCACTCTTCCCCTCCCTCCTTTTGCAGGATGGTTCAGCAGGTGATTACTTTACAATCACTAGTTTCCCTCTGAAGGTGCGTCGCTCCGAGGGATCGCTTTGGCTGGTCGTATTTCGAGTGGGGAAGAACGGAACTTTTTCCCTGGGTTGACATTAATAGCACTATTAAGAATAATGATAGATTATTATCATCATCATCATCATCATCACCCTCAACAAAGGCTGAAGGATTTAAACGTACAGCAGGCCTTTTTCCCACCATACATAACTATAGATATGGATTATATATAAAAATAAATCTTGCTATTTGTAAAGCACCAATTTATTCCGCAGCGCTTTCAAGAAATTTACTTATCACCCTACACTCTAGCATTATACCAACCTCGGAATGATGGAAGGCTGTGAATTATAGATATGGATTATATCTAGATTATAGATAGATTATAAATATATATAAATTAATTATAATATATAAATAAATATTTATAATATATTATATGTAGTTTCTATCCTCTATATTGATTAATAATAGTCTTTATGATTATATTATATAATATATCGATAGATAGATAAATAGATAGATAGAAAGATACACAGACATGCATACACACTGTATGCTAATGAGCCCAGCTGTCTGGCAGTTGAGACTACATTGTGATGTCATCAGTGTATTGTGACACGGGCAGTATAGAACTATAAACGCCAGAGTTGGCGGCCATCTTAAGGCAGTCTCTGCTGCAGCTGGAAGTGGGCAGATGTGTCCTCCTGTATCTCCCCCGAGAAGTCACAGGAGCTGGATAATTTTTATTTTTAACAGAGCACCTATTTAATTAAGCCCACAAGGGGGAGACAGCGGCCTACAAAAATCTAATTGTCCGCGGCTGTAGCATTTAAAAAAAATTTAGGTTCAATTCTTCCATGGACAGGAATAGGTAGGTAGGTAGGCAGGTAGGTTGGTTCAGTTCTTGTCATTTGGGGAATGCTTATGGGCAAGGCCTTATGCCTGGTAGTGCATGAAACGTCAGGAAGGCTCAGGCCAACCTTTAAAGATGGCGCAGCATTTGGGGTGCAAAAACGTCCAATGCACGTTTCCTTTAAAAGGACATATTTCTTCATTCAATGCATAGACATGACAACGTTTCAACATTGTGATGTCATCAGTCTATTGTGACACGGGCAATATAGAACTATAAATGCCAGAGCTTGGCGGCCATCTTAAGGCAGTCTCTGCTGCAGCTGGAAGTGGGCAGATGTGTCCTCCTGCATCTCCCCCGAAAAGCCACAGGAGCTGAAAAATGTTTATTTTTAAGGGAGCCCCTTTTTAATTTGGCCCACAAGAGGGAGACAGCAGCCTACAAAAATTCTACTATTGAATAAAAAAAAAAACGTAGGTTCAATTCTTCCATGGAGAGGAATAGGTAGGTAGGTCAGTTCAGTTCTTCCCATTTGGGAATGCTTATACGCAAAGCCTTATGCCTGGTGGGGCATGAAACATCAGGAAGGCTTGGGCCAGCCTTTAAAAATGGAGCAGCATTTTCAGCAAGCTCAGGCAGCCTTCTGCAAGAACACACAATGCAATGCGGTGGATTTAAAATCTTTTGCATAGCATCGCCTTGTGAACCGCCCGCCCCTCATCCTCATTCCTCTTGCACCGGGCTCTCTCACGCATCTCATCCTAGGCTTGCAGTGCCTGCAGCACTCTTCCCCTCCCTCCTTTTGCAGGATGGTTCAGCAGGTGATTACTTTACAATCACTAGCTTCCCTCTGAAGGTGCGTCGCTCCGAGGGATCGCTTTGGCTGGTCGTATTTCGAGTGGGGAAGAACGGAACTTTTTCCCTGGGTTGACATTAATAGCACTATTAAGAATAATGATAGATTATTATCATCGTCATCATCATCATCACCCTCAACAAAGGCTGAAGGATTTAAACGTACAGCAGGCCTTTTTCCCACCATACATAACTATAGATATGGATTACATATAAAAATAAATCTTGCTATTTGTAAAGCACCAATTTATTCCGCAGCGCTTTCAAGAAATTTACTTATCACCCTACACTCTAGCATTATACCAACCTCGGAATGATGGAAGGCTGTGAATTATAGATATGGATTATATCTAGATTATAGATAGATTATAAATATATATAAATTAATTATAATATATAAATAAATATTTATAATATATTATATGTAGTTTCTATCCTCTATATTGATTAATAATAGTCTTTATGATTATATTATATAATATATCGATAGATAGATAAATAGATAGATAGACAGATACACAGACATGCATACACACTGTATGCTAATGAGCCCAGCTGTCTGGCAGTTGAGACTACATTGTGATGTCATCAGTGTATTGTGACACGGGCAGTATAGAACTATAAACGCCAGAGTTGGCGGCCATCTTAAGGCAGTCTCTGCTGCAGCTGGAAGTGGGCAGATGTGTCCTCCTGTATCTCCCCCGAGAAGTCACAGGAGCTGGATAATTTTTATTTTTAACAGAGCACCTATTTAATTAAGCCCACAAGGGGGAGACAGCGGCCTACAAAAATCTAATTGTCCGCGGCTGTAGCATTTAAAAAAAAGGTAGGTTCAATTCTTCCATGGACAGGAATAGGTAGGTAGGTAGGCAGGTAGGTTGGTTCAGTTCTTGTCATTTGGGGAATGCTTATGGGCAAGGCCTTATGCCTGGTAGTGCATGAAACGTCAGGAAGGCTCAGGCCAACCTTTAAAGATGGCGCAGCATTTGGGGTGCAAAAACGTCCAATGCACGTTTCCTTTAAAAGGACATATTTCTTCATTCAATGCATAGACATGACAACGTTTCAACATTGTGATGTCATCAGTCTATTGTGACACGGGCAATATAGAACTATAAATGCCAGAGCTTGGCGGCCATCTTAAGGCAGTCTCTGCTGCAGCTGGAAGTGGGCAGATGTGTCCTCCTGCATCTCCCCCGAAAAGCCACAGGAGCTGAAAAATGTTTCTTTTTAAGGGAGCCCCTTTTTAATTTGGCCCACAAGAGGGAGACAGCAGCCTACAAAAATTCTACTATTGAATAAAAAAAAAAACGTAGGTTCAATTCTTCCATGGAGAGGAATAGGTAGGTAGGTCAGTTCAGTTCTTCCCATTTGGGAATGCTTATACGCAAAGCCTTATGCCTGGTGGGGCATGAAACATCAGGAAGGCTTGGGCCAGCCTTTAAAAATGGAGCAGCATTTTCAGCAAGCTCAGGCAGCCTTCTGCAAGAACACACAATGCAATGCGGTGGATTTAAAATCTTTTGCATAGCATCGCCTTGTGAACCGCCCGCCCCTCATCCTCATTCCTCTTGCACCGGGCTCTCTCACGCATCTCATCCTAGGCTTGCAGTGCCTGCAGCACTCTTCCCCTCCCTCCTTTTGCAGGATGGTTCAGCAGGTGATTACTTTACAATCACTAGTTTCCCTCTGAAGGTGCGTCGCTCCGAGGGATCGCTTTGGCTGGTCGTATTTCGAGTGGGGAAGAACGGAACTTTTTCCCTGGGTTGACATTAATAGCACTATTAAGAATAATGATAGATTATTATCATCGTCATCATCATCATCACCCTCAACAAAGGCTGAAGGATTTAAACGTACAGCAGGCCTTTTTCCCACCATACATAACTATAGATATGGATTATATATAAAAATAAATCTTGCTATTTGTAAAGCACCAATTTATTCCGCAGCGCTTTCAAGAAATTTACTTATCACCCTACACTCTAGCATTATACCAACCTCGGAATGATGGAAGGCTGTGAATTATAGATATGGATTATATCTAGATTATAGATAGATTATAAATATATATAAATTAATTATAATATATAAATAAATATTTATAATATATTATATGTAGTTTCTATCCTCTATATTGATTAATAATAGTCTTTATGATTATATTATATAATATATCGATAGATAGATAAATAGATAGACAGATACACAGACATGCATACACACTGTATGCTAATGAGCCCAGCTGTCTGGCAGTTGAGACTACATTGTGATGTCATCAGTGTATTGTGACACGGGCAGTATAGAACTATAAACGCCAGAGTTGGCGGCCATCTTAAGGCAGTCTCTGCTGCAGCTGGAAGTGGGCAGATGTGTCCTCCTGTATCTCCCCCGAGAAGTCACAGGAGCTGGATAATTTTTATTTTTAACAGAGCACCTATTTAATTAAGCCCACAAGGGGGAGACAGCGGCCTACAAAAATCTAATTGTCCGCGGCTGTAGCATTTAAAAAAAAGGTAGGTTCAATTCTTCCATGGACAGGAATAGGTAGGTAGGTAGGCAGGTAGGTTGGTTCAGTTCTTGTCATTTGGGGAATGCTTATGGGCAAGGTCTTATGCCTGGTAGTGCATGAAACGTCAGGAAGGCTCAGGCCAACCTTTAAAGATGGCGCAGCATTTGGGGTGCAAAAACGTCCAATGCACGTTTCCTTTAAAAGGACATATTTCTTCATTCAATGCATAGACATGACAACGTTTCAACATTGTGATGTCATCAGTCTATTGTGACACGGGCAATATAGAACTATAAATGCCAGAGCTTGGCGGCCATCTTAAGGCAGTCTCTGCTGCAGCTGGAAGTGGGCAGATGTGTCCTCCTGCATCTCCCCCGAAAAGCCACAGGAGCTGAAAAATGTTTCTTTTTAAGGGAGCCCCTTTTTAATTTGGCCCACAAGAGGGAGACAGCAGCCTACAAAAATTCTACTATTGAATAAAAAAAAAAACGTAGGTTCAATTCTTCCATGGAGAGGAATAGGTAGGTAGGTCAGTTCAGTTCTTCCCATTTGGGAATGCTTATACGCAAAGCCTTATGCCTGGTGGGGCATGAAACATCAGGAAGGCTTGGGCCAGCCTTTAAAAATGGAGCAGCATTTTCAGCAAGCTCAGGCAGCCTTCTGCAAGAACACACAATGCAATGCGGTGGATTTAAAATCTTTTGCATAGCATCGCCTTGTGAACCGCCCGCCCCTCATCCTCATTCCTCTTGCACCGGGCTCTCTCACGCATCTCATCCTAGGCTTGCAGTGCCTGCAGCACTCTTCCCCTCCCTCCTTTTGCAGGATGGTTCAGCAGGTGATTACTTTACAATCACTAGTTTCCCTCTGAAGGTGCGTCGCTCCGAGGGATCGCTTTGGCTGGTCGTATTTCGAGTGGGGAAGAACGGAACTTTTTCCCTGGGTTGACATTAATAGCACTATTAAGAATAATGATAGATTATTATGATCGTCATCATCATCATCACCCTCAACAAAGGCTGAAGGATTTAAACGTACAGCAGGCCTTTTTCCCACCATACATAACTATAGATATGGATTATATATAAAAATAAATCTTGCTATTTGTAAAGCACCAATTTATTCCGCAGCGCTTTCAAGAAATTTACTTATCACCCTACACTCTAGCATTATACCAACCTCGGAATGATGGAAGGCTGTGAATTATAGATATGGATTATATCTAGATTATAGATAGATTATAAATATATATAAATTAATTATAATATATAAATAAATATTTATAATATATTATATGTAGTTTCTATCCTCTATATTGATTAATAATAGTCTTTATGATTATATTATATAATATATCGATAGATAGATAAATAGATAGACAGATACACAGACATGCATACACACTGTATGCTAATGAGCCCAGCTGTCTGGCAGTTGAGACTACATTGTGATGTCATCAGTGTATTGTGACACGGGCAGTATAGAACTATAAACGCCAGAGTTGGCGGCCATCTTAAGGCAGTCTCTGCTGCAGCTGGAAGTGGGCAGATGTGTCCTCCTGTATCTCCCCCGAGAAGTCACAGGAGCTGGATAATTTTTATTTTTAACAGAGCACCTATTTAATTAAGCCCACAAGGGGGAGACAGCGGCCTACAAAAATCTAATTGTCCGCGGCTGTAGCATTTAAAAAAAAGGTAGGTTCAATTCTTCCATGGACAGGAATAGGTAGGTAGGTAGGCAGGTAGGTTGGTTCAGTTCTTGTCATTTGGGGAATGCTTATGGGCAAGGCCTTATGCCTGGTAGTGCATGAAACGTCAGGAAGGCTCAGGCCAACCTTTAAAGATGGCGCAGCATTTGGGGTGCAAAAACGTCCAATGCACGTTTCCTTTAAAAGGACATATTTCTTCATTCAATGCATAGACATGACAACGTTTCAACATTGTGATGTCATCAGTCTATTGTGACACGGGCAATATAGAACTATAAATGCCAGAGCTTGGCGGCCATCTTAAGGCAGTCTCTGCTGCAGCTGGAAGTGGGCAGATGTGTCCTCCTGCATCTCCCCCGAAAAGCCACAGGAGCTGAAAAATGTTTATTTTTAAGGGAGCCCCTTTTTAATTTGGCCCACAAGAGGGAGACAGCAGCCTACAAAAATTCTACTATTGAATAAAAAAAAAAACGTAGGTTCAATTCTTCCATGGAGAGGAATAGGTAGGTAGGTCAGTTCAGTTCTTCCCATTTGGGAATGCTTATACGCAAAGCCTTATGCCTGGTGGGGCATGAAACATCAGGAAGGCTTGGGCCAGCCTTTAAAAATGGAGCAGCATTTTCAGCAAGCTCAGGCAGCCTTCTGCAAGAACACACAATGCAATGCGGTGGATTTAAAATCTTTTGCATAGCATCGCCTTGTGAACCGCCCGCCCCTCATCCTCATTCCTCTTGCACCGGGCTCTCTCACGCATCTCATCCTAGGCTTGCAGTGCCTGCAGCACTCTTCCCCTCCCTCCTTTTGCAGGATGGTTCAGCAGGTGATTACTTTACAATCACTAGTTTCCCTCTGAAGGTGCGTCGCTCCGAGGGATCGCTTTGGCTGGTCGTATTTCGAGTGGGGAAGAACGGAACTTTTTCCCTGGGTTGACATTAATAGCACTATTAAGAATAATGATAGATTATTATCATCATCATCATCATCACCCTCAACAAAGGCTGAAGGATTTAAACGTACAGCAGGCCTTTTTCCCACCATACATAACTATAGATATGGATTATATATAAAAATAAATCTTGCTATTTGTAAAGCACCAATTTATTCCGCAGCGCTTTCAAGAAATTTACTTATCACCCTACACTCTAGCATTATACCAACCTCGGAATGATGGAAGGCTGTGAATTATAGATATGGATTATATCTAGATTATAGATAGATTATAAATATATATAAATTAATTATAATATATAAATAAATATTTATAATATATTATATGTAGTTTCTATCCTCTATATTGATTAATAATAGTCTTTATGATTATATTATATAATATATCGATAGATAGATAAATAGATAGATAGACAGATACACAGACATGCATACACATTGTATGCTAATGAGCCCAGCTGTCTGGCAGTTGAGACTACATTGTGATGTCATCAGTGTATTGTGACACGGGCAGTATAGAACTATAAACGCCAGAGTTGGCGGCCATCTTAAGGCAGTCTCTGCTGCAGCTGGAAGTGGGCAGATGTGTCCTCCTGTATCTCCCCCGAGAAGTCACAGGAGCTGGATAATTTTTATTTTTAACAGAGCACCTATTTAATTAAGCCCACAAGGGGGAGACAGCGGCCTACAAAAATCTAATTGTCCGCGGCTGTAGCATTTAAAAAAAAGGTAGGTTCAATTCTTCCATGGACAGGAATAGGTAGGTAGGTAGGCAGGTAGGTTGGTTCAGTTCTTGTCATTTGGGGAATGCTTATGGGCAAGGCCTTATGCCTGGTAGTGCATGAAACGTCAGGAAGGCTCAGGCCAACGTTTAAAGATGGCGCAGCATTTGGGGTGCAAAAACGTCCAATGCACGTTTCCTTTAAAAGGACATATTTCTTCATTCAATGCATAGGCATGACAACGTTTCAACATTGTGATGTCATCAGTCTATTGTGACACGGGCAATATAGAACTATAAATGCCAGAGCTTGGCGGCCATCTTAAGGCAGTCTCTGCTGCAGCTGGAAGTGGGCAGATGTGTCCTCCTGCATCTCCCCCGAAAAGCCACAGGAGCTGAAAAATGTTTCTTTTTAAGGGAGCCCCTTTTTAATTTGGCCCACAAGAGGGAGACAGCAGCCTACAAAAATTCTACTATTGAATAAAAAAAAAAACGTAGGTTCAATTCTTCCATGGAGAGGAATAGGTAGGTAGGTCAGTTCAGTTCTTCCCATTTGGGAATGCTTATACGCAAAGCCTTATGCCTGGTGGGGCATGAAACATCAGGAAGGCTTGGGCCAGCCTTTAAAAATGGAGCAGCATTTTCAGCAAGCTCAGGCAGCCTTCTGCAAGAACACACAATGCAATGCGGTGGATTTAAAATCTTTTGCATAGCATCGCCTTGTGAACCGCCCGCCCCTCATCCTCATTCCTCTTGCACCGGGCTCTCTCACGCATCTCATCCTAGGCTTGCAGTGCCTGCAGCACTCTTCCCCTCCCTCCTTTTGCAGGATGGTTCAGCAGGTGATTACTTTACAATCACTAGTTTCCCTCTGAAGGTGCGTCGCTCCGAGGGATCGCTTTGGCTGGTCGTATTTCGAGTGGGGAAGAACGGAACTTTTTCCCTGGGTTGACATTAATAGCACTATTAAGAATAATGATAGATTATTATGATCGTCATCATCATCATCACCCTCAACAAAGGCTGAAGGATTTAAACGTACAGCAGGCCTTTTTCCCACCATACATAACTATAGATATGGATTATATATAAAAATAAATCTTGCTATTTGTAAAGCACCAATTTATTCCGCAGCGCTTTCAAGAAATTTACTTATCACCCTACACTCTAGCATTATACCAACCTCGGAATGATGGAAGGCTGTGAATTATAGATATGGATTATATCTAGATTATAGATAGATTATAAATATATATAAATTAATTATAATATATAAATAAATATTTATAATATATTATATGTAGTTTCTATCCTCTATATTGATTAATAATAGTCTTTATGATTATATTATATAATATATCGATAGATAGATAAATAGATAGACAGATACACAGACATGCATACACACTGTATGCTAATGAGCCCAGCTGTCTGGCAGTTGAGACTACATTGTGATGTCATCAGTGTATTGTGACACGGGCAGTATAGAACTATAAACGCCAGAGTTGGCGGCCATCTTAAGGCAGTCTCTGCTGCAGCTGGAAGTGGGCAGATGTGTCCTCCTGTATCTCCCCCGAGAAGTCACAGGAGCTGGATAATTTTTATTTTTAACAGAGCACCTATTTAATTAAGCCCACAAGGGGGAGACAGCGGCCTACAAAAATCTAATTGTCCGCGGCTGTAGCATTTAAAAAAAAGGTAGGTTCAATTCTTCCATGGACAGGAATAGGTAGGTAGGTAGGCAGGTAGGTTGGTTCAGTTCTTGTCATTTGGGGAATGCTTATGGGCAAGGCCTTATGCCTGGTAGTGCATGAAACGTCAGGAAGGCTCAGGCCAACCTTTAAAGATGGCGCAGCATTTGGGGTGCAAAAATGTCCAATGCACGTTTCCTTTAAAAGGACATATTTCTTCATTCAATGCATAGACATGACAACGTTTCAACATTGTGATGTCATCAGTCTATTGTGACACGGGCAATATAGAACTATAAATGCCAGAGCTTGGCGGCCATCTTAAGGCAGTCTCTGCTGCAGCTGGAAGTGGGCAGATGTGTCCTCCTGCATCTCCCCCGAAAAGCCACAGGAGCTGAAAAATGTTTCTTTTTAAGGGAGCCCCTTTTTAATTTGGCCCACAAGAGGGAGACAGCAGCCTACAAAAATTCTACTATTGAATAAAAAAAAAAACGTAGGTTCAATTCTTCCATGGAGAGGAATAGGTAGGTAGGTCAGTTCAGTTCTTCCCATTTGGGAATGCTTATACGCAAAGCCTTATGCCTGGTGGGGCATGAAACATCAGGAAGGCTTGGGCCAGCCTTTAAAAATGGAGCAGCATTTTCAGCAAGCTCAGGCAGCCTTCTGCAAGAACACACAATGCAATGCGGTGGATTTAAAATCTTTTGCATAGCATCGCCTTGTGAACCGCCTGCCCCTCATCCTCATTCCTCTTGCACCGGGCTCTCTCACGCATCTCATCCTAGGCTTGCAGTGCCTGCAGCACTCTTCCCCTCCCTCCTTTTGCAGGATGGTTCAGCAGGTGATTACTTTACAATCACTAGTTTCCCTCTGAAGGTGCGTCGCTCCGAGGGATCGCTTTGGCTGGTCGTATTTCGAGTGGGGAAGAACGGAACTTTTTCCCTGGGTTGACATTAATAGCACTATTAAGAATAATGATAGATTATTATGATCATCATCATCATCATCACCCTCAACAAAGGCTGAAGGATTTAAACGTACAGCAGGCCTTTTTCCCACCATACATAACTATAGATATGGATTATATATAAAAATAAATCTTGCTATTTGTAAAGCACCAATTTATTCCGCAGCGCTTTCAAGAAATTTATTTATCACCCTACACTCTAGCATTATACCAACCTCGGAATGATGGAAGGCTGTGAATTATAGATATGGATTATATCTAGATTATAGATAGATTATAAATATATATAAATTAATTATAATATATAAATAAATATTTATAATATATTATATGTAGTTTCTATCCTCTATATTGATTAATAATAGTCTTTATGATTATATTATATAATATATCGATAGATAGATAAATAGATAGATAGACAGATACACAGACATGCATACACATTGTATGCTAATGAGCCCAGCTGTCTGGCAGTTGAGACTACATTGTGATGTCATCAGTGTATTGTGACACGGGCAGTATAGAACTATAAACGCCAGAGTTGGCGGCCATCTTAAGGCAGTCTCTGCTGCAGCTGGAAGTGGGCAGATGTGTCCTCCTGTATCTCCCCCGAGAAGTCACAGGAGCTGGATAATTTTTATTTTTAACAGAGCACCTATTTAATTAAGCCCACAAGGGGGAGACAGCGGCCTACAAAAATCTAATTGTCCGCGGCTGTAGCATTTAAAAAAAAGGTAGGTTCAATTCTTCCATGGACAGGAATAGGTAGGTAGGTAGGCAGGTAGGTTGGTTCAGTTCTTGTCATTTGGGGAATGCTTATGGGCAAGGCCTTATGCCTGGTAGTGCATGAAACGTTAGGAAGGCTCAGGCCAACCTTTAAAGATGGCGCAGCATTTGGGGTGCAAAAACGTCCAATGCACGTTTCCTTTAAAAGGACATATTTCTTCATTCAATGCATAGACATGACAACGTTTCAACATTGTGATGTCATCAGTCTATTGTGACACGGGCAATATAGAACTATAAATGCCAGAGCTTGGCGGCCATCTTAAGGCAGTCTCTGCTGCAGCTGGAAGTGGGCAGATGTGTCCTCCTGCATCTCCCCCGAAAAGCCACAGGAGCTGAAAAATGTTTCTTTTTAAGGGAGCCCCTTTTTAATTTGGCCCACAAGAGGGAGACAGCAGCCTACAAAAATTCTACTATTGAATAAAAAAAAAAACGTAGGTTCAATTCTTCCATGGAGAGGAATAGGTAGGTAGGTCAGTTCAGTTCTTCCCATTTGGGAATGCTTATACGCAAAGCCTTATGCCTGGTGGGGCATGAAACATCAGGAAGGCTTGGGCCAGCCTTTAAAAATGGAGCAGCATTTTCAGCAAGCTCAGGCAGCCTTCTGCAAGAACACACAATGCAATGCGGTGGATTTAAAATCTTTTGCATAGCATCGCCTTGTGAACCGCCCGCCCCTCATCCTCATTCCTCTTGCACCGGGCTCTCTCACGCATCTCATCCTAGGCTTGCAGTGCCTGCAGCACTCTTCCCCTCCCTCCTTTTGCAGGATGGTTCAGCAGGTGATTACTTTACAATCACTAGTTTCCCTCTGAAGGTGCGTCGCTCCGAGGGATCGCTTTGGCTGGTCGTATTTCGAGTGGGGAAGAACGGAACTTTTTCCCTGGGTTGACATTAATAGCACTATTAAGAATAATGATAGATTATTATCATCATCATCATCACCCTCAACAAAGGCTGAAGGATTTAAACGTACAGCAGGCCTTTTTCCCACCATACATAACTATAGATATGGATTATATATAAAAATAAATCTTGCTATTTGTAAAGCACCAATTTATTCCTCAGCGCTTTCAAGAAATTTACTTATCACCCTACACTCTAGCATTATACCAACCTCGGAATGATGGAAGGCTGTGAATTATAGATATGGATTATATCTAGATTATAGATAGATTATAAATATATATAAATTAATTATAATATATAAATAAATATTTATAATATATTATATGTAGTTTCTATCCTCTATATTGATTAATAATAGTCTTTATGATTATATTATATAATATATCGATAGATAGATAAATAGATAGATAGACAGATACACAGACATGCATACACACTGTATGCTAATGAGCCCAGCTGTCTGGCAGTTGAGACTACATTGTGATGTCATCAGTGTATTGTGACACGGGCAGTATAGAACTATAAACGCCAGAGTTGGCGGCCATCTTAAGGCAGTCTCTGCTGCAGCTGGAAGTGGGCAGATGTGTCCTCCTGTATCTCCCCCGAGAAGTCACAGGAGCTGGATAATTTTTATTTTTAACAGAGCACCTATTTAATTAAGCCCACAAGGGGGAGACAGCGGCCTACAAAAATCTAATTGTCCGCGGCTGTAGCATTTAAAAAAAAGGTAGGTTCAATTCTTCCATGGACAGGAATAGGTAGGTAGGTAGGCAGGTAGGTTGGTTCAGTTCTTGTCATTTGGGGAATGCTTATGGGCAAGGCCTTATGCCTGGTAGTGCATGAAACGTCAGGAAGGCTCAGGCCAACCTTTAAAGATGGCGCAGCATTTGGGGTGCAAAAACGTCCAATGCACGTTTCCTTTAAAAGGACATATTTCTTCATTCAATGCATAGACATGACAACGTTTCAACATTGTGATGTCATCAGTCTATTGTGACACGGGCAATATAGAACTATAAATGCCAGAGCTTGGCGGCCATCTTAAGGCAGTCTCTGCTGCAGCTGGAAGTGGGCAGATGTGTCCTCCTGCATCTCCCCCGAAAAGCCACAGGAGCTGAAAAATGTTTCTTTTTAAGGGAGCCCCTTTTTAATTTGGCCCACAAGAGGGAGACAGCAGCCTACAAAAATTCTACTATTGAATAAAAAAAAAAACGTAGGTTCAATTCTTCCATGGAGAGGAATAGGTAGGTAGGTCAGTTCAGTTCTTCCCATTTGGGAATGCTTATACGCAAAGCCTTATGCCTGGTGGGGCATGAAACATCAGGAAGGCTTGGGCCAGCCTTTAAAAATGGAGCAGCATTTTCAGCAAGCTCAGGCAGCCTTCTGCAAGAACACACAATGCAATGCGGTGGATTTAAAATCTTTTGCATAGCATCGCCTTGTGAACCGCCCGCCCCTCATCCTCATTCCTCTTGCACCGGGCTCTCTCACGCATCTCATCCTAGGCTTGCAGTGCCTGCAGCACTCTTCCCCTCCCTCCTTTTGCAGGATGGTTCAGCAGGTGATTACTTTACAATCACTAGTTTCCCTCTGAAGGTGCGTCGCTCCGAGGGATCGCTTTGGCTGGTCGTATTTCGAGTGGGGAAGAACGGAACTTTTTCCCTGGGTTGACATTAATAGCACTATTAAGAATAATGATAGATTATTATCATCGTCATCATCATCATCACCCTCAACAAAGGCTGAAGGATTTAAACGTACAGCAGGCCTTTTTCCCACCATACATAACTATAGATATGGATTATATATAAAAATAAATCTTGCTATTTGTAAAGCACCAATTTATTCCGCAGCGCTTTCAAGAAATTTATTTATCACCCTACACTCTAGCATTATACCAACCTCGGAATGATGGAAGGCTGTGAATTATAGATATGGATTATATCTAGATTATAGATAGATTATAAATATATATAAATTAATTATAATATATAAATAAATATTTATAATATATTATATGTAGTTTCTATCCTCTATATTGATTAATAATAGTCTTTATGATTATATTATATAATATATCGATAGATAGATAAATAGATAGATAGACAGATACACAGACATGCATACACATTGTATGCTAATGAGCCCAGCTGTCTGGCAGTTGAGACTACATTGTGATGTCATCAGTGTATTGTGACACGGGCAGTATAGAACTATAAACGCCAGAGTTGGCGGCCATCTTAAGGCAGTCTCTGCTGCAGCTGGAAGTGGGCAGATGTGTCCTCCTGTATCTCCCCCGAGAAGTCACAGGAGCTGGATAATTTTTATTTTTAACAGAGCACCTATTTAATTAAGCCCACAAGGGGGAGACAGCGGCCTACAAAAATCTAATTGTCCGCGGCTGTAGCATTTAAAAAAAAGGTAGGTTCAATTCTTCCATGGACAGGAATAGGTAGGTAGGTAGGCAGGTAGGTTGGTTCAGTTCTTGTCATTTGGGGAATGCTTATGGGCAAGGCCTTATGCCTGGTAGTGCATGAAACGTCAGGAAGGCTCAGGCCAACCTTTAAAGATGGCGCAGCATTTGGGGTGCAAAAACGTCCAATGCACGTTTCCTTTAAAAGGACATATTTCTTCATTCAATGCATAGACATGACAACGTTTCAACATTGTGATGTCATCAGTCTATTGTGACACGGGCAATATAGAACTATAAATGCCAGAGCTTGGCGGCCATCTTAAGGCAGTCTCTGCTGCAGCTGGAAGTGGGCAGATGTGTCCTCCTGCATCTCCCCCGAAAAGCCACAGGAGCTGAAAAATGTTTCTTTTTAAGGGAGCCCCTTTTTAATTTGGCCCACAAGAGGGAGACAGCAGCCTACAAAAATTCTACTATTGAATAAAAAAAAAAACGTAGGTTCAATTCTTCCATGGAGAGGAATAGGTAGGTAGGTCAGTTCAGTTCTTCCCATTTGGGAATGCTTATACGCAAAGCCTTATGCCTGGTGGGGCATGAAACATCAGGAAGGCTTGGGCCAGCCTTTAAAAATGGAGCAGCATTTTCAGCAAGCTCAGGCAGCCTTCTGCAAGAACACACAATGCAATGCGGTGGATTTAAAATCTTTTGCATAGCATCGCCTTGTGAACCGCCCGCCCCTCATCCTCATTCCTCTTGCACCGGGCTCTCTCACGCATCTCATCCTAGGCTTGCAGTGCCTGCAGCACTCTTCCCCTCCCTCCTTTTGCAGGATGGTTCAGCAGGTGATTACTTTACAATCACTAGTTTCCCTCTGAAGGTGCGTCGCTCCGAGGGATCGCTTTGGCTGGTCGTATTTCGAGTGGGGAAGAACGGAACTTTTTCCCTGGGTTGACATTAATAGCACTATTAAGAATAATGATAGATTATTATGATCATCATCATCATCATCACCCTCAACAAAGGCTGAAGGATTTAAACGTACAGCAGGCCTTTTTCCCACCATACATAACTATAGATATGGATTATATATAAAAATAAATCTTGCTATTTGTAAAGCACCAATTTATTCCGCAGCGCTTTCAAGAAATTTACTTATCACCCTACACTCTAGCATTATACCAACCTCGGAATGATGGAAGGCTGTGAATTATAGATATGGATTATATCTAGATTATAGATAGATTATAAATATATATAAATTAATTATAATATATAAATAAATATTTATAATATATTATATGTAGTTTCTATCCTCTATATTGATTAATAATAGTCTTTATGATTATATTATATAATATATCGATAGATAGATAAATAGATAGATAGACAGATACACAGACATGCATACACACTGTATGCTAATGAGCCCAGCTGTCTGGCAGTTGAGACTACATTGTGATGTCATCAGTGTATTGTGACACGGGCAGTATAGAACTATAAACGCCAGAGTTGGCGGCCATCTTAAGGCAGTCTCTGCTGCAGCTGGAAGTGGGCAGATGTGTCCTCCTGTATCTCCCCCGAGAAGTCACAGGAGCTGGATAATTTTTATTTTTAACAGAGCACCTATTTAATTAAGCCCACAAGGGGGAGACAGCGGCCTACAAAAATCTAATTGTCCGCGGCTGTAGCATTTAAAAAAAAGGTAGGTTCAATTCTTCCATGGACAGGAATAGGTAGGTAGGTAGGCAGGTAGGTTGGTTCAGTTCTTGTCATTTGGGGAATGCTTATGGGCAAGGCCTTATGCCTGGTAGTGCATGAAACGTCAGGAAGGCTCAGGCCAACCTTTAAAGATGGCGCAGCATTTGGGGTGCAAAAACGTCCAATGCACGTTTCCTTTAAAAGGACATATTTCTTCATTCAATGCATAGACATGACAACGTTTCAACATTGTGATGTCATCAGTCTATTGTGACACGGGCAATATAGAACTATAAATGCCAGAGCTTGGCGGCCATCTTAAGGCAGTCTCTGCTGCAGCTGGAAGTGGGCAGATGTGTCCTCCTGCATCTCCCCCGAAAAGCCACAGGAGCTGAAAAATGTTTCTTTTTAAGGGAGCCCCTTTTTAATTTGGCCCACAAGAGGGAGACAGCAGCCTACAAAAATTCTACTATTGAATAAAAAAAAAAACGTAGGTTCAATTCTTCCATGGAGAGGAATAGGTAGGTAGGTCAGTTCAGTTCTTCCCATTTGGGAATGCTTATACGCAAAGCCTTATGCCTGGTGGGGCATGAAACATCAGGAAGGCTTGGGCCAGCCTTTAAAAATGGAGCAGCATTTTCAGCAAGCTCAGGCAGCCTTCTGCAAGAACACACAATGCAATGCGGTGGATTTAAAATCTTTTGCATAGCATCGCCTTGTGAACCGCCCGCCCCTCATCCTCATTCCTCTTGCACCGGGCTCTCTCACGCATCTCATCCTAGGCTTGCAGTGCCTGCAGCACTCTTCCCCTCCCTCCTTTTGCAGGATGGTTCAGCAGGTGATTACTTTACAATCACTAGTTTCCCTCTGAAGGTGCGTCGCTCCGAGGGATCGCTTTGGCTGGTCGTATTTCGAGTGGGGAAGAACGGAACTTTTTCCCTGGGTTGACATTAATAGCACTATTAAGAATAATGATAGATTATTATGATCATCATCATCATCATCACCCTCAACAAAGGCTGAAGGATTTAAACGTACAGCAGGCCTTTTTCCCACCATACATAACTATAGATATGGATTATATATAAAAATAAATCTTGCTATTTGTAAAGCACCAATTTATTCCGCAGCGCTTTCAAGAAATTTACTTATCACCCTACACTCTAGCATTATACCAACCTCGGAATGATGGAAGGCTGTGAATTATAGATATGGATTATATCTAGATTATAGATAGATTATAAATATATATAAATTAATTATAATATATAAATAAATATTTATAATATATTATATGTAGTTTCTATCCTCTATATTGATTAATAATAGTCTTTATGATTATATTATATAATATATCGATAGATAGATAAATAGATAGATAGACAGATACACAGACATGCATACACATTGTATGCTAATGAGCCCAGCTGTCTGGCAGTTGAGACTACATTGTGATGTCATCAGTGTATTGTGACACGGGCAGTATAGAACTATAAACGCCAGAGTTGGCGGCCATCTTAAGGCAGTCTCTGCTGCAGCTGGAAGTGGGCAGATGTGTCCTCCTGTATCTCCCCCGAGAAGTCACAGGAGCTGGATAATTTTTATTTTTAACAGAGCACCTATTTAATTAAGCCCACAAGGGGGAGACAGCGGCCTACAAAAATCTAATTGTCCGCGGCTGTAGCATTTAAAAAAAAGGTAGGTTCAATTCTTCCATGGACAGGAATAGGTAGGTAGGTAGGCAGGTAGGTTGGTTCAGTTCTTGTCATTTGGGGAATGCTTATGGGCAAGGCCTTATGCCTGGTAGTGCATGAAACGTCAGGAAGGCTCAGGCCAACCTTTAAAGATGGCGCAGCATTTGGGGTGCAAAAACGTCCAATGCACGTTTCCTTTAAAAGGACATATTTCTTCATTCAATGCATAGACATGACAACGTTTCAACATTGTGATGTCATCAGTCTATTGTGACACGGGCAATATAGAACTATAAATGCCAGAGCTTGGCGGCCATCTTAAGGCAGTCTCTGCTGCAGCTGGAAGTGGGCAGATGTGTCCTCCTGCATCTCCCCCGAAAAGCCACAGGAGCTGAAAAATGTTTCTTTTTAAGGGAGCCCCTTTTTAATTTGGCCCACAAGAGGGAGACAGCAGCCTACAAAAATTCTACTATTGAATAAAAAAAAAACGTAGGTACAATTCTTCCATGGAGAGGAATAGGTAGGTAGGTCAGTTCAGTTCTTCTCATTTGGGAATGCTTATACGCAAAGCCTTATGCCTGGTGGGGCATGAAACATCAGGAAGGCTTGGGCCAACCTTTAAAAATGGAGCAGCATTTTCAGCAAGCTCAGGCAGCCTTCTGCAAGAACACACAATGCAATGCGGTGGATTTAAAATCTTTGGCATAGCATCGCCTTGTGAACCGCCCGCCCCTCATCCTCATTCCTCTTGCACCGGGCTCTCTCACGCATCTCATCCTAGGCTTGCAGTGCCTGCAGCACTCTTCCCCTCCCTCCTTTTGCAGGATGGTTCAGCAGGTGATTACTTTACAATCACTAGTTTCCCTCTGAAGGTGCGTCGCTCCGAGGGATCGCTTTGGCTGGTCGTATTTCGAGTGGGGAAGAACGGAACTTTTTCCCTGGGTTGACATTAATAGCACTATTAAGAATAATGATAGATTATTATCATCATCATCATCATCATCATCACCCTCAACAAAGGCTGAAGGATTTAAACGTACAGCAGGCCTTTTTCCCACCATACATAACTATAGATATGGATTATATATAAAAATAAATCTTGCTATTTGTAAAGCACCAATTTATTCCGCAGCGCTTTCAAGAAATTTACTTATCACCCTACACTCTAGCATTATACCAACCTCGGAATGATGGAAGGCTGTGAATTATAGATATGGATTATATCTAGATTATAGATAGATTATAAATATATATAAATTAATTATAATATATAAATAAATATTTATAATATATTATATGTAGTTTCTATCCTCTATATTGATTAATAATAGTCTTTATGATTATATTATATAATATATCGATAGATAGATAAATAGATAGACAGATACACAGACATGCATACACACTGTATGCTAATGAGCCCAGCTGTCTGGCAGTTGAGACTACATTGTGATGTCATCAGTGTATTGTGACACGGGCAGTATAGAACTATAAACGCCAGAGTTGGCGGCCATCTTAAGGCAGTCTCTGCTGCAGCTGGAAGTGGGCAGATGTGTCCTCCTATATCTCCCCCGAGAAGTCACAGGAGCTGGATAATTTTTATTTTTAACAGAGCACCTATTTAATTAAGCCCACAAGGGGGAGACAGCGGCCTACAAAAATCTAATTGTCCGCGGCTGTAGCATTTAAAAAAAAGGTAGGTTCAATTCTTCCATGGACAGGAATAGGTAGGTAGGTAGGCAGGTAGGTTGGTTCAGTTCTTGTCATTTGGGGAATGCTTATGGGCAAGGCCTTATGCCTGGTAGTGCATGAAACGTCAGGAAGGCTCAGGCCAACCTTTAAAGATGGCGCAGCATTTGGGGTGCAAAAACGTCCAATGCACGTTTCCTTTAAAAGGACATATTTCTTCATTCAATGCATAGACATGACAACGTTTCAACATTGTGATGTCATCAGTCTATTGTGACACGGGCAATATAGAACTATAAATGCCAGAGCTTGGCGGCCATCTTAAGGCAGTCTCTGCTGCAGCTGGAAGTGGGCAGATGTGTCCTCCTGCATCTCCCCCGAAAAGCCACAGGAGCTGAAAAATGTTTCTTTTTAAGGGAGCCCCTTTTTAATTTGGCCCACAAGAGGGAGACAGCAGCCTACAAAAATTCTACTATTGAATAAAAAAAAAACGTAGGTACAATTCTTCCATGGAGAGGAATAGGTAGGTAGGTCAGTTCAGTTCTTCTCATTTGGGAATGCTTATACGCAAAGCCTTATGCCTGGTGGGGCATGAAACATCAGGAAGGCTTGGGCCAACCTTTAAAAATGGAGCAGCATTTTCAGCAAGCTCAGGCAGCCTTCTGCAAGAACACACAATGCAATGCGGTGGATTTAAAATCTTTGGCATAGCATCGCCTTGTGAACCGCCCGCCCCTCATCCTCATTCCTCTTGCACCGGGCTCTCTCACGCATCTCATCCTAGGCTTGCAGTGCCTGCAGCACTCTTCCCCTCCCTCCTTTTGCAGGATGGTTCAGCAGGTGATTACTTTACAATCACTAGTTTCCCTCTGAAGGTGCGTCGCTCCGAGGGATCGCTTTGGCTGGTCGTATTTCGAGTGGGGAAGAACGGAACTTTTTCCCTGGGTTGACATTAATAGCACTATTAAGAATAATGATAGATTATTATCATCATCATCATCATCATCATCACCCTCAACAAAGGCTGAAGGATTTAAACGTACAGCAGGCCTTTTTCCCACCATACATAACTATAGATATGGATTATATATAAAAATAAATCTTGCTATTTGTAAAGCACCAATTTATTCCGCAGCGCTTTCAAGAAATTTACTTATCACCCTACACTCTAGCATTATACCAACCTCGGAATGATGGAAGGCTGTGAATTATAGATATGGATTATATCTAGATTATAGATAGATTATAAATATATATAAATTAATTATAATATATAAATAAATATTTATAATATATTATATGTAGTTTCTATCCTCTATATTGATTAATAATAGTCTTTATGATTATATTATATAATATATCGATAGATAGATAAATAGATAGATAGACAGATACACAGACATGCATACACACTGTATGCTAATGAGCCCAGCTGTCTGGCAGTTGAGACTACATTGTGATGTCATCAGTGTATTGTGACACGGGCAGTATAGAACTATAAACGCCAGAGTTGGCGGCCATCTTAAGGCAGTCTCTGCTGCAGCTGGAAGTGGGCAGATGTGTCCTCCTATATCTCCCCCGAGAAGTCACAGGAGCTGGATAATTTTTATTTTTAACAGAGCACCTATTTAATTAAGCCCACAAGGGGGAGACAGCGGCCTACAAAAATCTAATTGTCCGCGGCTGTAGCATTTAAAAAAAAGGTAGGTTCAATTCTTCCATGGACAGGAATAGGTAGGTAGGTAGGCAGGTAGGTTGGTTCAGTTCTTGTCATTTGGGGAATGCTTATGGGCAAGGCCTTATGCCTGGTAGTGCATGAAACGTCAGGAAGGCTCAGGCCAACCTTTAAAGATGGCGCAGCATTTGGGGTGCAAAAACGTCCAATGCACGTTTCCTTTAAAAGGACATATTTCTTCATTCAATGCATAGACATGACAACGTTTCAACATTGTGATGTCATCAGTCTATTGTGACACGGCCAATATAGAACTATAAATGCCAGAGCTTGGCGGCCATCTTAAGGCAGTCTCTGCTGCAGCTGGAAGTGGGCAGATGTGTCCTCCTGCATCTCCCCCGAAAAGCCACAGGAGCTGAAAAATGTTTCTTTTTAAGGGAGCCCCTTTTTAATTTGGCCCACAAGAGGGAGACAGCAGCCTACAAAAATTCTACTATTGAATAAAAAAAAAACGTAGGTTCAATTCTTCCATGGAGAGGAATAGGTAGGTAGGTCAGTTCAGTTCTTCTCATTTGGGAATGCTTATACGCAAAGCCTTATGCCTGGTGGGGCATGAAACATCAGGAAGGCTTGGGCCAACCTTTAAAAATGGAGCAGCATTTTCAGCAAGCTCAGGCAGCCTTCTGCAAGAACACACAATGCAATGCGGTGGATTTAAAATCTTTTGCATAGCATCGCCTTGTGAACCGCCCGCCCCTCATCCTCATTCCTCTTGCACCGGGCTCTCTCACGCATCTCATCCTAGGCTTGCAGTGCCTGCAGCACTCTTCCCCTCCCTCCTTTTGCAGGATGGTTCAGCAGGTGATTACTTTACAATCACTAGTTTCCCTCTGAAGGTGCGTCGCTCCGAGGGATCGCTTTGGCTGGTCGTATTTCGAGTGGGGAAGAACGGAACTTTTTCCCTGGGTTGACATTAATAGCACTATTAAGAATAATGATAGATTATTATGATCATCATCATCATCATCACCCTCAACAAAGGCTGAAGGATTTAAACGTACAGCAGGCCTTTTTCCCACCATACATAACTATAGATATGGATTATATATAAAAATAAATCTTGCTATTTGTAAAGCACCAATTTATTCCGCAGCGCTTTCAAGAAATTTACTTATCACCCTACACTCTAGCATTATACCAACCTCGGAATGATGGAAGGCTGTGAATTATAGATATGGATTATATCTAGATTATAGATAGATTATAAATATATATAAATTAATTATAATATATAAATAAATATTTATAATATATTATATGTAGTTTCTATCCTCTATATTGATTAATAATAGTCTTTATGATTATATTATATAATATATCGATAGATAGATAAATAGATAGACAGATACACAGACATGCATACACACTGTATGCTAATGAGCCCAGCTGTCTGGCAGTTGAGACTACATTGTGATGTCATCAGTGTATTGTGACACGGGCAGTATAGAACTATAAACGCCAGAGTTGGCGGCCATCTTAAGGCAGTCTCTGCTGCAGCTGGAAGTGGGCAGATGTGTCCTCCTATATCTCCCCCGAGAAGTCACAGGAGCTGGATAATTTTTATTTTTAACAGAGCACCTATTTAATTAAGCCCACAAGGGGGAGACAGCGGCCTACAAAAATCTAATTGTCCGCGGCTGTAGCATTTAAAAAAAAGGTAGGTTCAATTCTTCCATGGACAGGAATAGGTAGGTAGGTAGGCAGGTAGATTGGTTCAGTTCTTGTCATTTGGGGAATGCTTATGGGCAAGGCCTTATGCCTGGTAGTGCATGAAACGTCAGGAAGGCTCAGGCCAACCTTTAAAGATGGCGCAGCATTTGGGGTGCAAAAACGTCCAATGCACGTTTCCTTTAAAAGGACATATTTCTTCATTCAATGCATAGACATGACAACGTTTCAACATTGTGATGTCATCAGTCTATTGTGACACGGGCAATATAGAACTATAAATGCCAGAGCTTGGCGGCCATCTTAAGGCAGTCTCTGCTGCAGCTGGAAGTGGGCAGATGTGTCCTCCTGCATCTCCCCCGAAAAGCCACAGGAGCTGAAAAATGTTTATTTTTAAGGGAGCCCCTTT
The DNA here is from genome assembly GCF_035609145.1 of Eleutherodactylus coqui. Lineage (NCBI taxonomy): Eukaryota > Metazoa > Chordata > Amphibia > Anura > Eleutherodactylidae > Eleutherodactylus > Eleutherodactylus coqui. The sequence goes on along the minus strand of NC_089838.1, from coordinate 39,872,228 downwards.
TTAATTTGGCCCACAAGAGGGAGACAGCAGCCTACAAAAATTCTACTATTGAATAAAAAAAAAAACGTAGGTTCAATTCTTCCATGGAGAGGAATAGGTAGGTAGGTCAGTTCAGTTCTTCTCATTTGGGAATGCTTATACGCAAAGCCTTATGCCTGGTGGGGCATGAAACATCAGGAAGGCTTGGGCCAACCTTTAAAAATGGAGCAGCATTTTCAGCAAGCTCAGGCAGCCTTCTGCAAGAACACACAATGCAATGCGGTGGATTTAAAATCTTTTGCATAGCATCGCCTTGTGAACCGCCCGCCCCTCATCCTCATTCCTCTTGCACCGGGCTCTCTCACGCATCTCATCCTAGGCTTGCAGTGCCTGCAGCACTCTTCCCCTCCCTCCTTTTGCAGGATGGTTCAGCAGGTGATTACTTTACAATCACTAGTTTCCCTCTGAAGGTGCGTCGCTCCGAGGGATCGCTTTGGCTGGTCGTATTTCGAGTGGGGAAGAACGGAACTTTTTCCCTGGGTTGACATTAATAGCACTATTAAGAATAATGATAGATTATTATCATCGTCATCATCATCATCACCCTCAACAAAGGCTGAAGGATTTAAACGTACAGCAGGCCTTTTTCCCACCATACATAACTATAGATATGGATTATATATAAAAATAAATCTTGCTATTTGTAAAGCACCAATTTATTCCGCAGCGCTTTCAAGAAATTTATTTATCACCCTACACTCTAGCATTATACCAACCTCGGAATGATGGAAGGCTGTGAATTATAGATATGGATTATATCTAGATTATAGATAGATTATAAATATATATAAATTAATTATAATATATAAATAAATATTTATAATATATTATATGTAGTTTCTATCCTCTATATTGATTAATAATAGTCTTTATGATTATATTATATAATATATCGATAGATAGATAAATAGATAGATAGACAGATACACAGACATGCATACACATTGTATGCTAATGAGCCCAGCTGTCTGGCAGTTGAGACTACATTGTGATGTCATCAGTGTATTGTGACACGGGCAGTATAGAACTATAAACGCCAGAGTTGGCGGCCATCTTAAGGCAGTCTCTGCTGCAGCTGGAAGTGGGCAGATGTGTCCTCCTGTATCTCCCCCGAGAAGTCACAGGAGCTGGATAATTTTTATTTTTAACAGAGCACCTATTTAATTAAGCCCACAAGGGGGAGACAGCGGCCTACAAAAATCTAATTGTCCGCGGCTGTAGCATTTAAAAAAAAGGTAGGTTCAATTCTTCCATGGACAGGAATAGGTAGGTAGGTAGGCAGGTAGGTTGGTTCAGTTCTTGTCATTTGGGGAATGCTTATGGGCAAGGCCTTATGCCTGGTAGTGCATGAAACGTCAGGAAGGCTCAGGCCAACCTTTAAAGATGGCGCAGCATTTGGGGTGCAAAAACGTCCAATGCACGTTTCCTTTAAAAGGACATATTTCTTCATTCAATGCATAGACATGACAACGTTTCAACATTGTGATGTCATCAGTCTATTGTGACACGGGCAATATAGAACTATAAATGCCAGAGCTTGGCGGCCATCTTAAGGCAGTCTCTGCTGCAGCTGGAAGTGGGCAGATGTGTCCTCCTGCATCTCCCCCGAAAAGCCACAGGAGCTGAAAAATGTTTCTTTTTAAGGGAGCCCCTTTTTAATTTGGCCCACAAGAGGGAGACAGCAGCCTACAAAAATTCTACTATTGAATAAAAAAAAAACGTAGGTACAATTCTTCCATGGAGAGGAATAGGTAGGTAGGTCAGTTCAGTTCTTCTCATTTGGGAATGCTTATACGCAAAGCCTTATGCCTGGTGGGGCATGAAACATCAGGAAGGCTTGGGCCAACCTTTAAAAATGGAGCAGCATTTTCAGCAAGCTCAGGCAGCCTTCTGCAAGAACACACAATGCAATGCGGTGGATTTAAAATCTTTGGCATAGCATCGCCTTGTGAACCGCCCGCCCCTCATCCTCATTCCTCTTGCACCGGGCTCTCTCACGCATCTCATCCTAGGCTTGCAGTGCCTGCAGCACTCTTCCCCTCCCTCCTTTTGCAGGATGGTTCAGCAGGTGATTACTTTACAATCACTAGTTTCCCTCTGAAGGTGCGTCGCTCCGAGGGATCGCTTTGGCTGGTCGTATTTCGAGTGGGGAAGAACGGAACTTTTTCCCTGGGTTGACATTAATAGCACTATTAAGAATAATGATAGATTATTATCATCATCATCATCATCATCATCACCCTCAACAAAGGCTGAAGGATTTAAACGTACAGCAGGCCTTTTTCCCACCATACATAACTATAGATATGGATTATATATAAAAATAAATCTTGCTATTTGTAAAGCACCAATTTATTCCGCAGCGCTTTCAAGAAATTTACTTATCACCCTACACTCTAGCATTATACCAACCTCGGAATGATGGAAGGCTGTGAATTATAGATATGGATTATATCTAGATTATAGATAGATTATAAATATATATAAATTAATTATAATATATAAATAAATATTTATAATATATTATATGTAGTTTCTATCCTCTATATTGATTAATAATAGTCTTTATGATTATATTATATAATATATCGATAGATAGATAAATAGATAGATAGACAGATACACAGACATGCATACACACTGTATGCTAATGAGCCCAGCTGTCTGGCAGTTGAGACTACATTGTGATGTCATCAGTGTATTGTGACACGGGCAGTATAGAACTATAAACGCCAGAGTTGGCGGCCATCTTAAGGCAGTCTCTGCTGCAGCTGGAAGTGGGCAGATGTGTCCTCCTATATCTCCCCCGAGAAGTCACAGGAGCTGGATAATTTTTATTTTTAACAGAGCACCTATTTAATTAAGCCCACAAGGGGGAGACAGCGGCCTACAAAAATCTAATTGTCCGCGGCTGTAGCATTTAAAAAAAAGGTAGGTTCAATTCTTCCATGGACAGGAATAGGTAGGTAGGTAGGCAGGTAGGTTGGTTCAGTTCTTGTCATTTGGGGAATGCTTATGGGCAAGGCCTTATGCCTGGTAGTGCATGAAACGTCAGGAAGGCTCAGGCCAACCTTTAAAGATGGCGCAGCATTTGGGGTGCAAAAACGTCCAATGCACGTTTCCTTTAAAAGGACATATTTCTTCATTCAATGCATAGACATGACAACGTTTCAACATTGTGATGTCATCAGTCTATTGTGACACGGGCAATATAGAACTATAAATGCCAGAGCTTGGCGGCCATCTTAAGGCAGTCTCTGCTGCAGCTGGAAGTGGGCAGATGTGTCCTCCTGCATCTCCCCCGAAAAGCCACAGGAGCTGAAAAATGTTTCTTTTTAAGGGAGCCCCTTTTTAATTTGGCCCACAAGAGGGAGACAGCAGCCTACAAAAATTCTACTATTGAATAAAAAAAAAACGTAGGTACAATTCTTCCATGGAGAGGAATAGGTAGGTAGGTCAGTTCAGTTCTTCTCATTTGGGAATGCTTATACGCAAAGCCTTATGCCTGGTGGGGCATGAAACATCAGGAAGGCTTGGGCCAACCTTTAAAAATGGAGCAGCATTTTCAGCAAGCTCAGGCAGCCTTCTGCAAGAACACACAATGCAATGCGGTGGATTTAAAATCTTTGGCATAGCATCGCCTTGTGAACCGCCCGCCCCTCATCCTCATTCCTCTTGCACCGGGCTCTCTCACGCATCTCATCCTAGGCTTGCAGTGCCTGCAGCACTCTTCCCCTCCCTCCTTTTGCAGGATGGTTCAGCAGGTGATTACTTTACAATCACTAGTTTCCCTCTGAAGGTGCGTCGCTCCGAGGGATCGCTTTGGCTGGTCGTATTTCGAGTGGGGAAGAACGGAACTTTTTCCCTGGGTTGACATTAATAGCACTATTAAGAATAATGATAGATTATTATCATCATCATCATCATCATCATCACCCTCAACAAAGGCTGAAGGATTTAAACGTACAGCAGGCCTTTTTCCCACCATACATAACTATAGATATGGATTATATATAAAAATAAATCTTGCTATTTGTAAAGCACCAATTTATTCCGCAGCGCTTTCAAGAAATTTACTTATCACCCTACACTCTAGCATTATACCAACCTCGGAATGATGGAAGGCTGTGAATTATAGATATGGATTATATCTAGATTATAGATAGATTATAAATATATATAAATTAATTATAATATATAAATAAATATTTATAATATATTATATGTAGTTTCTATCCTCTATATTGATTAATAATAGTCTTTATGATTATATTATATAATATATCGATAGATAGATAAATAGATAGATAGACAGATACACAGACATGCATACACACTGTATGCTAATGAGCCCAGCTGTCTGGCAGTTGAGACTACATTGTGATGTCATCAGTGTATTGTGACACGGGCAGTATAGAACTATAAACGCCAGAGTTGGCGGCCATCTTAAGGCAGTCTCTGCTGCAGCTGGAAGTGGGCAGATGTGTCCTCCTATATCTCCCCCGAGAAGTCACAGGAGCTGGATAATTTTTATTTTTAACAGAGCACCTATTTAATTAAGCCCACAAGGGGGAGACAGCGGCCTACAAAAATCTAATTGTCCGCGGCTGTAGCATTTAAAAAAAAGGTAGGTTCAATTCTTCCATGGACAGGAATAGGTAGGTAGGTAGGCAGGTAGGTTGGTTCAGTTCTTGTCATTTGGGGAATGCTTATGGGCAAGGCCTTATGCCTGGTAGTGCATGAAACGTCAGGAAGGCTCAGGCCAACCTTTAAAGATGGCGCAGCATTTGGGGTGCAAAAACGTCCAATGCACGTTTCCTTTAAAAGGACATATTTCTTCATTCAATGCATAGACATGACAACGTTTCAACATTGTGATGTCATCAGTCTATTGTGACACGGGCAATATAGAACTATAAATGCCAGAGCTTGGCGGCCATCTTAAGGCAGTCTCTGCTGCAGCTGGAAGTGGGCAGATGTGTCCTCCTGCATCTCCCCCGAAAAGCCACAGGAGCTGAAAAATGTTTCTTTTTAAGGGAGCCCCTTTTTAATTTGGCCCACAAGAGGGAGACAGCAGCCTACAAAAATTCTACTATCGAATAAAAAAAAAACGTAGGTTCAATTCTTCCATGGAGAGGAATAGGTAGGTAGGTCAGTTCAGTTCTTCTCATTTGGGAATGCTTATACGCAAAGCCTTATGCCTGGTGGGGCATGAAACATCAGGAAGGCTTGGGCCAACCTTTAAAAATGGAGCAGCATTTTCAGCAAGCTCAGGCAGCCTTCTGCAAGAACACACAATGCAATGCGGTGGATTTAAAATCTTTTGCATAGCATCGCCTTGTGAACCGCCCGCCCCTCATCCTCATTCCTCTTGCACCGGGCTCTCTCACGCATCTCATCCTAGGCTTGCAGTGCCTGCAGCACTCTTCCCCTCCCTCCTTTTGCAGGATGGTTCAGCAGGTGATTACTTTACAATCACTAGTTTCCCTCTGAAGGTGCGTCGCTCCGAGGGATCGCTTTGGCTGGTCGTATTTCGAGTGGGGAAGAACGGAACTTTTTCCCTGGGTTGACATTAATAGCACTATTAAGAATAATGATAGATTATTATGATCATCATCATCATCATCACCCTCAACAAAGGCTGAAGGATTTAAACGTACAGCAGGCCTTTTTCCCACCATACATAACTATAGATATGGATTATATATAAAAATAAATCTTGCTATTTGTAAAGCACCAATTTATTCCGCAGCGCTTTCAAGAAATTTACTTATCACCCTACACTCTAGCATTATACCAACCTCGGAATGATGGAAGGCTGTGAATTATAGATATGGATTATATCTAGATTATAGATAGATTATAAATATATATAAATTAATTATAATATATAAATAAATATTTATAATATATTATATGTAGTTTCTATCCTCTATATTGATTAATAATAGTCTTTATGATTATATTATATAATATATCGATAGATAGATAAATAGATAGACAGATACACAGACATGCATACACACTGTATGCTAATGAGCCCAGCTGTCTGGCAGTTGAGACTACATTGTGATGTCATCAGTGTATTGTGACACGGGCAGTATAGAACTATAAACGCCAGAGTTGGCGGCCATCTTAAGGCAGTCTCTGCTGCAGCTGGAAGTGGGCAGATGTGTCCTCCTATATCTCCCCCGAGAAGTCACAGGAGCTGGATAATTTTTATTTTTAACAGAGCACCTATTTAATTAAGCCCACAAGGGGGAGACAGCGGCCTACAAAAATCTAATTGTCCGCGGCTGTAGCATTTAAAAAAAAGGTAGGTTCAATTCTTCCATGGACAGGAATAGGTAGGTAGGTAGGCAGGTAGATTGGTTCAGTTCTTGTCATTTGGGGAATGCTTATGGGCAAGGCCTTATGCCTGGTAGTGCATGAAACGTCAGGAAGGCTCAGGCCAACCTTTAAAGATGGCGCAGCATTTGGGGTGCAAAAACGTCCAATGCACGTTTCCTTTAAAAGGACATATTTCTTCATTCAATGCATAGACATGACAACGTTTCAACATTGTGATGTCATCAGTCTATTGTGACACGGGCAATATAGAACTATAAATGCCAGAGCTTGGCGGCCATCTTAAGGCAGTCTCTGCTGCAGCTGGAAGTGGGCAGATGTGTCCTCCTGCATCTCCCCCGAAAAGCCACAGGAGCTGAAAAATGTTTATTTTTAAGGGAGCCCCTTTTTAATTTGGCCCACAAGAGGGAGACAGCAGCCTACAAAAATTCTACTATTGAATAAAAAAAAAAACGTAGGTTCAATTCTTCCATGGAGAGGAATAGGTAGGTAGGTCAGTTCAGTTCTTCTCATTTGGGAATGCTTATACGCAAAGCCTTATGCCTGGTGGGGCATGAAACATCAGGAAGGCTTGGGCCAACCTTTAAAAATGGAGCAGCATTTTCAGCAAGCTCAGGCAGCCTTCTGCAAGAACACACAATGCAATGCGGTGGATTTAAAATCTTTTGCATAGCATCGCCTTGTGAACCGCCCGCCCCTCATCCTCATTCCTCTTGCACCGGGCTCTCTCACGCATCTCATCCTAGGCTTGCAGTGCCTGCAGCACTCTTCCCCTCCCTCCTTTTGCAGGATGGTTCAGCAGGTGATTACTTTACAATCACTAGTTTCCCTCTGAAGGTGCGTCGCTCCGAGGGATCGCTTTGGCTGGTCGTATTTCGAGTGGGGAAGAACGGAACTTTTTCCCTGGGTTGACATTAATAGCACTATTAAGAATAATGATAGATTATTATCATCGTCATCATCATCATCACCCTCAACAAAGGCTGAAGGATTTAAACGTACAGCAGGCCTTTTTCCCACCATACATAACTATAGATATGGATTATATATAAAAATAAATCTTGCTATTTGTAAAGCACCAATTTATTCCGCAGCGCTTTCAAGAAATTTATTTATCACCCTACACTCTAGCATTATACCAACCTCGGAATGATGGAAGGCTGTGAATTATAGATATGGATTATATCTAGATTATAGATAGATTATAAATATATATAAATTAATTATAATATATAAATAAATATTTATAATATATTATATGTAGTTTCTATCCTCTATATTGATTAATAATAGTCTTTATGATTATATTATATAATATATCGATAGATAGATAAATAGATAGATAGACAGATACACAGACATGCATACACATTGTATGCTAATGAGCCCAGCTGTCTGGCAGTTGAGACTACATTGTGATGTCATCAGTGTATTGTGACACGGGCAGTATAGAACTATAAACGCCAGAGTTGGCGGCCATCTTAAGGCAGTCTCTGCTGCAGCTGGAAGTGGGCAGATGTGTCCTCCTGTATCTCCCCCGAGAAGTCACAGGAGCTGGATAATTTTTATTTTTAACAGAGCACCTATTTAATTAAGCCCACAAGGGGGAGACAGCGGCCTACAAAAATCTAATTGTCCGCGGCTGTAGCATTTAAAAAAAAGGTAGGTTCAATTCTTCCATGGACAGGAATAGGTAGGTAGGTAGGCAGGTAGGTTGGTTCAGTTCTTGTCATTTGGGGAATGCTTATGGGCAAGGCCTTATGCCTGGTAGTGCATGAAACGTCAGGAAGGCTCAGGCCAACCTTTAAAGATGGCGCAGCATTTGGGGTGCAAAAACGTCCAATGCACGTTTCCTTTAAAAGGACATATTTCTTCATTCAATGCATAGACATGACAACGTTTCAACATTGTGATGTCATCAGTCTATTGTGACACGGGCAATATAGAACTATAAATGCCAGAGCTTGGCGGCCATCTTAAGGCAGTCTCTGCTGCAGCTGGAAGTGGGCAGATGTGTCCTCCTGCATCTCCCCCGAAAAGCCACAGGAGCTGAAAAATGTTTCTTTTTAAGGGAGCCCCTTTTTAATTTGGCCCACAAGAGGGAGACAGCAGCCTACAAAAATTCTACTATTGAATAAAAAAAAAACGTAGGTACAATTCTTCCATGGAGAGGAATAGGTAGGTAGGTCAGTTCAGTTCTTCTCATTTGGGAATGCTTATACGCAAAGCCTTATGCCTGGTGGGGCATGAAACATCAGGAAGGCTTGGGCCAACCTTTAAAAATGGAGCAGCATTTTCAGCAAGCTCAGGCAGCCTTCTGCAAGAACACACAATGCAATGCGGTGGATTTAAAATCTTTGGCATAGCATCGCCTTGTGAACCGCCCGCCCCTCATCCTCATTCCTCTTGCACCGGGCTCTCTCACGCATCTCATCCTAGGCTTGCAGTGCCTGCAGCACTCTTCCCCTCCCTCCTTTTGCAGGATGGTTCAGCAGGTGATTACTTTACAATCACTAGTTTCCCTCTGAAGGTGCGTCGCTCCGAGGGATCGCTTTGGCTGGTCGTATTTCGAGTGGGGAAGAACGGAACTTTTTCCCTGGGTTGACATTAATAGCACTATTAAGAATAATGATAGATTATTATCATCATCATCATCATCATCATCACCCTCAACAAAGGCTGAAGGATTTAAACGTACAGCAGGCCTTTTTCCCACCATACATAACTATAGATATGGATTATATATAAAAATAAATCTTGCTATTTGTAAAGCACCAATTTATTCCGCAGCGCTTTCAAGAAATTTACTTATCACCCTACACTCTAGCATTATACCAACCTCGGAATGATGGAAGGCTGTGAATTATAGATATGGATTATATCTAGATTATAGATAGATTATAAATATATATAAATTAATTATAATATATAAATAAATATTTATAATATATTATATGTAGTTTCTATCCTCTATATTGATTAATAATAGTCTTTATGATTATATTATATAATATATCGATAGATAGATAAATAGATAGATAGACAGATACACAGACATGCATACACACTGTATGCTAATGAGCCCAGCTGTCTGGCAGTTGAGACTACATTGTGATGTCATCAGTGTATTGTGACACGGGCAGTATAGAACTATAAACGCCAGAGTTGGCGGCCATCTTAAGGCAGTCTCTGCTGCAGCTGGAAGTGGGCAGATGTGTCCTCCTATATCTCCCCCGAGAAGTCACAGGAGCTGGATAATTTTTATTTTTAACAGAGCACCTATTTAATTAAGCCCACAAGGGGGAGACAGCGGCCTACAAAAATCTAATTGTCCGCGGCTGTAGCATTTAAAAAAAAGGTAGGTTCAATTCTTCCATGGACAGGAATAGGTAGGTAGGTAGGCAGGTAGGTTGGTTCAGTTCTTGTCATTTGGGGAATGCTTATGGGCAAGGCCTTATGCCTGGTAGTGCATGAAACGTCAGGAAGGCTCAGGCCAACCTTTAAAGATGGCGCAGCATTTGGGGTGCAAAAATGTCCAATGCACGTTTCCTTTAAAAGGACATATTTCTTCATTCAATGCATAGACATGACAACGTTTCAACATTGTGATGTCATCAGTCTATTGTGACACGGGCAATATAGAACTATAAATGCCAGAGCTTGGCGGCCATCTTAAGGCAGTCTCTGCTGCAGCTGGAAGTGGGCAGATGTGTCCTCCTGCATCTCCCCCGAAAAGCCACAGGAGCTGAAAAATGTTTCTTTTTAAGGGAGCCCCTTTTTAATTTGGCCCACAAGAGGGAGACAGCAGCCTACAAAAATTCTACTATTGAATAAAAAAAAAACGTAGGTTCAATTCTTCCATGGAGAGGAATAGGTAGGTAGGTCAGTTCAGTTCTTCTCATTTGGGAATGCTTATACGCAAAGCCTTATGCCTGGTGGGGCATGAAACATCAGGAAGGCTTGGGCCAACCTTTAAAAATGGAGCAGCATTTTCAGCAAGCTCAGGCAGCCTTCTGCAAGAACACACAATGCAATGCGGTGGATTTAAAATCTTTTGCATAGCATCGCCTTGTGAACCGCCCGCCCCTCATCCTCATTCCTCTTGCACCGGGCTCTCTCACGCATCTCATCCTAGGCTTGCAGTGCCTGCAGCACTCTTCCCCTCCCTCCTTTTGCAGGATGGTTCAGCAGGTGATTACTTTACAATCACTAGTTTCCCTCTGAAGGTGCGTCGCTCCGAGGGATCGCTTTGGCTGGTCGTATTTCGAGTGGGGAAGAACGGAACTTTTTCCCTGGGTTGACATTAATAGCACTATTAAGAATAATGATAGATTATTATCATCATCATCATCACCCTCAACAAAGGCTGAAGGATTTAAACGTACAGCAGGCCTTTTTCCCACCATACATAACTATAGATATGGATTATATATAAAAATAAATCTTGCTATTTGTAAAGCACCAATTTATTCCGCAGCGCTTTCAAGAAATTTACTTATCACCCTACACTCTAGCATTATACCAACCTCGGAATGATGGAAGGCTGTGAATTATAGATATGGATTATATCTAGATTATAGATAGATTATAAATATATATAAATTAATTATAATATATAAATAAATATTTATAATATATTATATGTAGTTTCTATCCTCTATATTGATTAATAATAGTCTTTATGATTATATTATATAATATATCGATAGATAGATAAATAGATAGATAGACAGATACACAGACATGCATACACACTGTATGCTAATGAGCCCAGCTGTCTGGCAGTTGAGACTACATTGTGATGTCATCAGTGTATTGTGACACGGGCAGTATAGAACTATAAACGCCAGAGTTGGCGGCCATCTTAAGGCAGTCTCTGCTGCAGCTGGAAGTGGGCAGATGTGTCCTCCTGTATCACCCCCGAGAAGTCACAGGAGCTGGATAATTTTTATTTTTAACAGAGCACCTATTTAATTAAGCCCACAAGGGGGAGACAGCGGCCTACAAAAATCTAATTGTCCGCGGCTGTAGCATTTAAAAAAAAGGTAGGTTCAATTCTTCCATGGACAGGAATAGGTAGGTAGGTAGGCAGGTAGGTTGGTTCAGTTCTTGTCATTTGGGGAATGCTTATGGGCAAGGCCTTATGCCTGGTAGTGCATGAAACGTCAGGAAGGCTCAGGCCAACCTTTAAAGATGGCGCAGCATTTGGGGTGCAAAAACGTCCAATGCACGTTTCCTTTAAAAGGACATATTTCTTCATTCAATGCATAGACATGACAACGTTTCAACATTGTGATGTCATCAGTCTATTGTGGCACGGGCAATATAGAACTATAAATGCCAGAGCTTGGCGGCCATCTTAAGGCTGTCTCTGCTGCAGCTGGAAGTGGGCAGATGTGTCCTCCTGCATCTCCCCCGAAAAGCCACAGGAGCTGAAAAATGTTTATTTTTAAGGGAGCCCCTTTTTAATTTGGCCCACAAGAGGGAGACAGCAGCCTACAAAAATTCTACTATTGAATAAAAAAAAAAACGTAGGTTCAATTCTTCCATGGAGAGGAATAGGTAGGTAGGTCAGTTCAGTTCTTCCCATTTGGGAATGCTTATACGCAAAGCCTTATGCCTGGTGGGGCATGAAACATCAGGAAGGCTTGGGCCAACCTTTAAAAATGGAGCAGCATTTTCAGCAAGCTCAGGCAGCCTTCTGCAAGAACACACAATGCAATGCGGTGGATTTAAAATCTTTTGCATAGCATCGCCTTGTGAACCGCCCGCCCCTCATCCTCATTCCTCTTGCACCGGGCTCTCTCACGCATCTCATCCTAGGCTTGCAGTGCCTGCAGCACTCTTCCCCTCCCTCCTTTTGCAGGATGGTTCAGCAGGTGATTACTTTACAATCACTAGTTTCCCTCTGAAGGTGCGTCGCTCCGAGGGATCGCTTTGGCTGGTCGTATTTCGAGTGGGGAAGAACGGAACTTTTTCCCTGGGTTGACATTAATAGCACTATTAAGAATAATGATAGATTATTATCATCGTCATCATCATCATCACCCTCAACAAAGGCTGAAGGATTTAAACGTACAGCAGGCCTTTTTCCCACCATACATAACTATAGATATGGATTATATATAAAAATAAATCTTGCTATTTGTAAAGCACCAATTTATTCCGCAGCGCTTTCAAGAAATTTACTTATCACCCTACACTCTAGCATTATACCAACCTCGGAATGATGGAAGGCTGTGAATTATAGATATGGATTATATCTAGATTATAGATAGATTATAAATATATATAAATTAATTATAATATATAAATAAATATTTATAATATATTATATGTAGAGATGAGCGAACACGTTCGGCCCCGCCCCTTTTTCGCCCGAACACCGAACTTTGCGAACACTTCAGTGTTCGGGCGAAAAAGTTCGGGGGCCGCCGTGGCAGCGCGGGGGGGTGCGGCGGGGAGTGGGGGGGAGAGGGAGAGAGAGAGGGCTCCCCCCTGTTCCCCGCTACTGCCGCCCGCGCCGCCGCGCATCTCCCCGCCCCCCGGCGGCACCCGGACCTTTACGCGCGAACACTGCAGTGTTCGGCAAAGCCGGTGTCCGGGTGCGGATGTGTCCGTAACGGACATGTTCGCTCATCTCTAATTATATGTAGTTTCTATCCTCTATATTGATTAATAATAGTCTTTATGATTATATTATATAATATATCGATAGATAGATAAATAGATAGATAGACAGATACACAGACATGCATACACACTGTATGCTAATGAGCCCAGCTGTCTGGCAGTTGATACTACATTGTGATGTCATCAGTGTATTGTGACACGGGCAGTATAGAACTATAAACGCCAGAGTTGGCGGCCATCTTAAGGCAGTCTCTGCTGCAGCTGGAAGTGGGCAGATGTGTCCTCCTGCATCTCCCCCGAAAAGCCACAGGAGCTGAAAAATGTTTCTTTTTAAGGGAGCCCCTTTTTAATTTGGCCCACAAGAGGGAGACAGCAGCCTACAAAAATTCTACTATTGAATAAAAAAAAAACGTAGGTTCAATTCTTCCATGGAGAGGAATAGGTAGGTAGGTCAGTTCAGTTCTTCTCATTTGGGAATGCTTATACGCAAAGCCTTATGCCTGGTGGGGCATGAAACATCAGGAAGGCTTGGGCCAACCTTTAAAAATGGAGCAGCATTTTCAGCAAGCTCAGGCAGCCTTCTGCAAGAACACACAATGCAATGCGGTGGATTTAAAATCTTTTGCATAGCATCGCCTTGTGAACCGCCCGCCCCTCATCCTCATTCCTCTTGCACCGGGCTCTCTCACGCATCTCATCCTAGGCTTGCAGTGCCTGCAGCACTCTTCCCCTCCCTCCTTTTGCAGGATGGTTCAGCAGGTGATTACTTTACAATCACTAGTTTCCCTCTGAAGGTGCGTCGCTCCGAGGGATCGCTTTGGCTGGTCGTATTTCGAGTGGGGAAGAACGGAACTTTTTCCCTGGGTTGACATTAATAGCACTATTAAGAATAATGATAGATTATTATCATCATCATCATCACCCTCAACAAAGGCTGAAGGATTTAAACGTACAGCAGGCCTTTTTCCCACCATACATAACTATAGATATGGATTATATATAAAAATAAATCTTGCTATTTGTAAAGCACCAATTTATTCCGCAGCGCTTTCAAGAAATTTACTTATCACCCTACACTCTAGCATTATACCAACCTCGGAATGATGGAAGGCTGTGAATTATAGATATGGATTATATCTAGATTATAGATAGATTATAAATATATATAAATTAATTATAATATATAAATAAATATTTATAATATATTATATGTAGTTTCTATCCTCTATATTGATTAATAATAGTCTTTATGATTATATTATATAATATATCGATAGATAGATAAATAGATAGATAGACAGATACACAGACATGCATACACACTGTATGCTAATGAGCCCAGCTGTCTGGCAGTTGAGACTACATTGTGATGTCATCAGTGTATTGTGACACGGGCAGTATAGAACTATAAACGCCAGAGTTGGCGGCCATCTTAAGGCAGTCTCTGCTGCAGCTGGAAGTGGGCAGATGTGTCCTCCTGTATCACCCCCGAGAAGTCACAGGAGCTGGATAATTTTTATTTTTAACAGAGCACCTATTTAATTAAGCCCACAAGGGGGAGACAGCGGCCTACAAAAATCTAATTGTCCGCGGCTGTAGCATTTAAAAAAAAGGTAGGTTCAATTCTTCCATGGACAGGAATAGGTAGGTAGGTAGGCAGGTAGGTTGGTTCAGTTCTTGTCATTTGGGGAATGCTTATGGGCAAGGCCTTATGCCTGGTAGTGCATGAAACGTCAGGAAGGCTCAGGCCAACCTTTAAAGATGGCGCAGCATTTGGGGTGCAAAAACGTCCAATGCACGTTTCCTTTAAAAGGACATATTTCTTCATTCAATGCATAGACATGACAACGTTTCAACATTGTGATGTCATCAGTCTATTGTGGCACGGGCAATATAGAACTATAAATGCCAGAGCTTGGCGGCCATCTTAAGGCTGTCTCTGCTGCAGCTGGAAGTGGGCAGATGTGTCCTCCTGCATCTCCCCCGAAAAGCCACAGGAGCTGAAAAATGTTTATTTTTAAGGGAGCCCCTTTTTAATTTGGCCCACAAGAGGGAGACAGCAGCCTACAAAAATTCTACTATTGAATAAAAAAAAAAACGTAGGTTCAATTCTTCCATGGAGAGGAATAGGTAGGTAGGTCAGTTCAGTTCTTCCCATTTGGGAATGCTTATACGCAAAGCCTTATGCCTGGTGGGGCATGAAACATCAGGAAGGCTTGGGCCAACCTTTAAAAATGGAGCAGCATTTTCAGCAAGCTCAGGCAGCCTTCTGCAAGAACACACAATGCAATGCGGTGGATTTAAAATCTTTTGCATAGCATCGCCTTGTGAACCGCCCGCCCCTCATCCTCATTCCTCTTGCACCGGGCTCTCTCACGCATCTCATCCTAGGCTTGCAGTGCCTGCAGCACTCTTCCCCTCCCTCCTTTTGCAGGATGGTTCAGCAGGTGATTACTTTACAATCACTAGTTTCCCTCTGAAGGTGCGTCGCTCCGAGGGATCGCTTTGGCTGGTCGTATTTCGAGTGGGGAAGAACGGAACTTTTTCCCTGGGTTGACATTAATAGCACTATTAAGAATAATGATAGATTATTATCATCGTCATCATCATCATCACCCTCAACAAAGGCTGAAGGATTTAAACGTACAGCAGGCCTTTTTCCCACCATACATAACTATAGATATGGATTATATATAAAAATAAATCTTGCTATTTGTAAAGCACCAATTTATTCCGCAGCGCTTTCAAGAAATTTACTTATCACCCTACACTCTAGCATTATACCAACCTCGGAATGATGGAAGGCTGTGAATTATAGATATGGATTATATCTAGATTATAGATAGATTATAAATATATATAAATTAATTATAATATATAAATAAATATTTATAATATATTATATGTAGAGATGAGCGAACACGTTCGGCCCCGCCCCTTTTTCGCCCGAACACCGAACTTTGCGAACACTTCAGTGTTCGGGCGAAAAAGTTCGGGGGCCGCCGTGGCAGCGCGGGGGGGTGCGGCGGGGAGTGGGGGGGAGAGGGAGAGAGAGAGGGCTCCCCCCTGTTCCCCGCTACTGCCGCCCGCGCCGCCGCGCATCTCCCCGCCCCCCGGCGGCACCCGGACCTTTACGCGCGAACACTGCAGTGTTCGGCAAAGCCGGTGTCCGGGTGCGGATGTGTCCGTAACGGACATGTTCGCTCATCTCTAATTATATGTAGTTTCTATCCTCTATATTGATTAATAATAGTCTTTATGATTATATTATATAATATATCGATAGATAGATAAATAGATAGATAGACAGATACACAGACATGCATACACACTGTATGCTAATGAGCCCAGCTGTCTGGCAGTTGATACTACATTGTGATGTCATCAGTGTATTGTGACACGGGCAGTATAGAACTATAAACGCCAGAGTTGGCGGCCATCTTAAGGCAGTCTCTGCTGCAGCTGGAAGTGGGCAGATGTGTCCTCCTGTATCTCCCCCGAGAAGTCACAGGAGCTGGATAATTTTTATTTTTAACAGAGCACCTATTTAATTAAGCCCACAAGGGGGAGACAGCGGCCTACTAAAATCTAATTGTCCGCGGCTGTAGCATTTAAAAAAAAGGTAGGTTCAATTCTTCCATGGACAGGAATAGGTAGGTAGGTAGGCAGGTAGGTTGGTTCAGTTCTTGTCATTTGGGGAATGCTTATGGGCAAGGCCTTATGCCTGGTAGTGCATGAAACGTCAGGAAGGCTCAGGCCAACCTTTAAAGATGGCGCAGCATTTGGGGTGCAAAAACGTCCAATGCACATTTCCTTTAAAAGGACATATTTCTTCATTCAATGCATAGACATGACAACGTTTCAACATTGTGATATCATCAGTCTATTGTGGCACGGGCAATATAGAACTATAAATGCCAGAGCTTGGCGGCCATCTTAAGGCTGTCTCTGCTGCAGCTGGAAGTGGGCAGATGTGTCCTCCTGCATCTCCCCCGAAAAGCCACAGGAGCTGAAAAATGTTTATTTTTAAGGGAGCCCCTTTTTAATTTGGCCCACAAGAGGGAGACAGCAGCCTACAAAAATTCTACTATTGAAAAAAAACAAAAACGTAGGTTCAATTCTTCCATGGAGAGGAATAGGTAGGTAGGTCAGTTCAGTTCTTCTCATTTGGGAATGCTTATACGCAAAGCCTTATGCCTGGTGGGGCATGAAACATCAGGAAGGCTTGGGCCAATCTTTAAAAATGGAGCAGCATTTTCAGCAAGCTCAGGCAGCCTTCTGCAAGAACACACAATGCAATGCGGTGGATTTAAAATCTTTTGCATAGCATCGCCTTGTGAACCGCCCGCCCCTCATCCTCATTCCTCTTGCACCGGGCTCTCTCACGCATCTCATCCTAGGCTTGCAGTGCCTGCAGCACTCTTCCCCTCCCTCCTTTTGCAGGATGGTTCAGCAGGTGATTACTTTACAATCACTAGTTTCCCTCTGAAGGTGCGTCGCTCCGAGGGATCGCTTTGGCTGGTCGTATTTCGAGTGGGGAAGAACGGAACTTTTTCCCTGGGTTGACATTAATAGCACTATTAAGAATAATGATAGATTATTATCATCATCATCATCATCATCACCCTCAACAAAGGCTGAAGGATTTAAACGTACAGCAGGCCTTTTTCCCACCATACATAACTATAGATATGGATTATATATAAAAATAAATCTTGCTATTTGTAAAGCACCAATTTATTCCGCAGCGCTTTCAAGAAATTTATTTATCACCCTACACTCTAGCATTATACCAACCTCGGAATGATGGAAGGCTGTGAATTATAGATATGGATTATATCTAGATTATAGATAGATTATAAATATATATAAATTAATTATAATATATAAATAAATATTTATAATATATTATATGTAGTTTCTATCCTCTATATTGATTAATAATAGTCTTTATGATTATATTATATAATATATCGATAGATAGATAAATAGATAGATAGACAGATACACAGACATGCATACACATTGTATGCTAATGAGCCCAGCTGTCTGGCAGTTGAGACTACATTGTGATGTCATCAGTGTATTGTGACACGGGCAGTATAGAACTATAAACGCCAGAGTTGGCGGCCATCTTAAGGCAGTCTCTGCTGCAGCTGGAAGTGGGCAGATGTGTCCTCCTGTATCTCCCCCGAGAAGTCACAGGAGCTGGATAATTTTTATTTTTAACAGAGCACCTATTTAATTAAGCCCACAAGGGGGAGACAGCGGCCTACAAAAATCTAATTGTCCGCGGCTGTAGCATTTAAAAAAAAGGTAGGTTCAATTCTTCCATGGACAGGAATAGGTAGGTAGGTAGGCAGGTAGGTTGGTTCAGTTCTTGTCATTTGGGGAATGCTTATGGGCAAGGCCTTATGCCTGGTAGTGCATGAAACGTCAGGAAGGCTCAGGCCAACCTTTAAAGATGGCGCAGCATTTGGGGTGCAAAAACGTCCAATGCACGTTTCCTTTAAAAGGACATATTTCTTCATTCAATGCATAGACATGACAACGTTTCAACATTGTGATGTCATCAGTCTATTGTGACACGGGCAATATAGAACTATAAATGCCAGAGCTTGGCGGCCATCTTAAGGCAGTCTCTGCTGCAGCTGGAAGTGGGCAGATGTGTCCTCCTGCATCTCCCCCGAAAAGCCACAGGAGCTGAAAAATGTTTCTTTTTAAGGGAGCCCCTTTTTAATTTGGCCCACAAGAGGGAGACAGCAGCCTACAAAAATTCTACTATTGAAAAAAAAAAAAAACGTAGGTTCAATTCTTCCATGGAGAGGAATAGGTAGGTAGGTCAGTTCAGTTCTTCTCATTTGGGAATGCTTATACGCAAAGCCTTATGCCTGGTGGGGCATGAAACATCAGGAAGGCTTGGGCCAACCTTTAAAAATGGAGCAGCATTTTCAGCAAGCTCAGGCAGCCTTCTGCAAGAACACACAATGCAATGCGGTGGATTTAAAATCTTTTGCATAGCATCGCCTTGTGAACCGCCCGCCCCTCATCCTCATTCCTCTTGCACCGGGCTCTCTCACGCATCTCATCCTAGGCTTGCAGTGCCTGCAGCACTCTTCCCCTCCCTCCTTTTGCAGGATGGTTCAGCAGGTGATTACTTTACAATCACTAGTTTCCCTCTGAAGGTGCGTCGCTCCGAGGGATCGCTTTGGCTGGTCGTATTTCGAGTGGGGAAGAACGGAACTTTTTCCCTGGGTTGACATTAATAGCACTATTAAGAATAATGATAGATTATTATCATCGTCATCATCATCATCACCCTCAACAAAGGCTGAAGGATTTAAACGTACAGCAGGCCTTTTTCCCACCATACATAACTATAGATATGGATTATATATAAAAATAAATCTTGCTATTTGTAAAGCACCAATTTATTCCGCAGCGCTTTCAAGAAATTTATTTATCACCCTACACTCTAGCATTATACCAACCTCGGAATGATGGAAGGCTGTGAATTATAGATATGGATTATATCTAGATTATAGATAGATTATAAATATATATAAATTAATTATAATATATAAATAAATATTTATAATATATTATATGTAGTTTCTATCCTCTATATTGATTAATAATAGTCTTTATGATTATATTATATAATATATCGATAGATAGATAAATAGATAGATAGACAGATACACAGACATGCATACACATTGTATGCTAATGAGCCCAGCTGTCTGGCAGTTGAGACTACATTGTGATGTCATCAGTGTATTGTGACACGGGCAGTATAGAACTATAAACGCCAGAGTTGGCGGCCATCTTAAGGCAGTCTCTGCTGCAGCTGGAAGTGGGCAGATGTGTCCTCCTGTATCTCCCCCGAGAAGTCACAGGAGCTGGATAACTTTTATTTTTAACAGAGCACCTATTTAATTAAGCCCACAAGGGGGAGACAGCGGCCTACAAAAATCTAATTGTCCGCGGCTGTAGCATTTAAAAAAAAGGTAGGTTCAATTCTTCCATGGACAGGAATAGGTAGGTAGGTAGGCAGGTAGGTTGGTTCAGTTCTTGTCATTTGGGGAATGCTTATGGGCAAGGCCTTATGCCTGGTAGTGCATGAAACGTCAGGAAGGCTCAGGCCAACCTTTAAAGATGGCGCAGCATTTGGGGTGCAAAAACGTCCAATGCACGTTTCCTTTAAAAGGACATATTTCTTCATTCAATGCATAGACATGACAACGTTTCAACATTGTGATGTCATCAGTCTATTGTGACACGGGCAATATAGAACTATAAATGCCAGAGCTTGGCGGCCATCTTAAGGCAGTCTCTGCTGCAGCTGGAAGTGGGCAGATGTGTCCTCCTGCATCTCCCCCGAAAAGCCACAGGAGCTGAAAAATGTTTCTTTTTAAGGGAGCCCCTTTTTAATTTGGCCCACAAGAGGGAGACAGCAGCCTACAAAAATTCTACTATTGAAAAAAAAAAAAAACGTAGGTTCAATTCTTCCATGGAGAGGAATAGGTAGGTAGGTCAGTTCAGTTCTTCTCATTTGGGAATGCTTATACGCAAAGCCTTATGCCTGGTGGGGCATGAAACATCAGGAAGGCTTGGGCCAACCTTTAAAAATGGAGCAGCATTTTCAGCAAGCTCAGGCAGCCTTCTGCAAGAACACACAATGCAATGCGGTGGATTTAAAATCTTTTGCATAGCATCGCCTTGTGAACCGCCCGCCCCTCATCCTCATTCCTCTTGCACCGGGCTCTCTCACGCATCTCATCCTAGGCTTGCAGTGCCTGCAGCACTCTTCCCCTCCCTCCTTTTGCAGGATGGTTCAGCAGGTGATTACTTTACAATCACTAGTTTCCCTCTGAAGGTGCGTCGCTCCGAGGGATCGCTTTGGCTGGTCGTATTTCGAGTGGGGAAGAACGGAACTTTTTCCCTGGGTTGACATTAATAGCACTATTAAGAATAATGATAGATTATTATCATCGTCATCATCATCATCACCCTCAACAAAGGCTGAAGGATTTAAACGTACAGCAGGCCTTTTTCCCACCATACATAACTATAGATATGGATTATATATAAAAATAAATCTTGCTATTTGTAAAGCACCAATTTATTCCGCAGCGCTTTCAAGAAATTTACTTATCACCCTACACTCTAGCATTATACCAACCTCGGAATGATGGAAGGCTGTGAATTATAGATATGGATTATATCTAGATTATAGATAGATTATAAATATATATAAATTAATTATAATATATAAATAAATATTTATAATATATTATATGTAGAGATGAGCGAACACGTTCGGCCCCGCCCCTTTTTCGCCCGAACACCGAACTTTGCGAACACTTCAGTGTTCGGGCGAAAAAGTTCGGGGGCCGCCGTGGCAGCGCGGGGGGGTGCGGCGGGGAGTGGGGGGGAGAGGGAGAGAGAGAGGGCTCCCCCCTGTTCCCCGCTACTGCCGCCCGCGCCGCCGCGCATCTCCCCGCCCCCCGGCGGCACCCGGACCTTTACGCGCGAACACTGCAGTGTTCGGCAAAGCCGGTGTCCGGGTGCGGATGTGTCCGTAACGGACATGTTCGCTCATCTCTAATTATATGTAGTTTCTATCCTCTATATTGATTAATAATAGTCTTTATGATTATATTATATAATATATCGATAGATAGATAAATAGATAGATAGACAGATACACAGACATGCATACACACTGTATGCTAATGAGCCCAGCTGTCTGGCAGTTGATACTACATTGTGATGTCATCAGTGTATTGTGACACGGGCAGTATAGAACTATAAACGCCAGAGTTGGCGGCCATCTTAAGGCAGTCTCTGCTGCAGCTGGAAGTGGGCAGATGTGTCCTCCTGTATCTCCCCCGAGAAGTCACAGGAGCTGGATAATTTTTATTTTTAACAGAGCACCTATTTAATTAAGCCCACAAGGGGGAGACAGCGGCCTACTAAAATCTAATTGTCCGCGGCTGTAGCATTTAAAAAAAAGGTAGGTTCAATTCTTCCATGGACAGGAATAGGTAGGTAGGTAGGCAGGTAGGTTGGTTCAGTTCTTGTCATTTGGGGAATGCTTATGGGCAAGGCCTTATGCCTGGTAGTGCATGAAACGTCAGGAAGGCTCAGGCCAACCTTTAAAGATGGCGCAGCATTTGGGGTGCAAAAACGTCCAATGCACATTTCCTTTAAAAGGACATATTTCTTCATTCAATGCATAGACATGACAACGTTTCAACATTGTGATATCATCAGTCTATTGTGGCACGGGCAATATAGAACTATAAATGCCAGAGCTTGGCGGCCATCTTAAGGCTGTCTCTGCTGCAGCTGGAAGTGGGCAGATGTGTCCTCCTGCATCTCCCCCGAAAAGCCACAGGAGCTGAAAAATGTTTATTTTTAAGGGAGCCCCTTTTTAATTTGGCCCACAAGAGGGAGACAGCAGCCTACAAAAATTCTACTATTGAAAAAAAACAAAAACGTAGGTTCAATTCTTCCATGGAGAGGAATAGGTAGGTAGGTCAGTTCAGTTCTTCTCATTTGGGAATGCTTATACGCAAAGCCTTATGCCTGGTGGGGCATGAAACATCAGGAAGGCTTGGGCCAACCTTTAAAAATGGAGCAGCATTTTCAGCAAGCTCAGGCAGCCTTCTGCAAGAACACACAATGCAATGCGGTGGATTTAAAATCTTTTGCATAGCATCGCCTTGTGAACCGCCCGCCCCTCATCCTCATTCCTCTTGCACCGGGCTCTCTCACGCATCTCATCCTAGGCTTGCAGTGCCTGCAGCACTCTTCCCCTCCCTCCTTTTGCAGGATGGTTCAGCAGGTGATTACTTTACAATCACTAGTTTCCCTCTGAAGGTGCGTCGCTCCGAGGGATCGCTTTGGCTGGTCGTATTTCGAGTGGGGAAGAACGGAACTTTTTCCCTGGGTTGACATTAATAGCACTATTAAGAATAATGATAGATTATTATCATCATCATCATCATCATCACCCTCAACAAAGGCTGAAGGATTTAAACGTACAGCAGGCCTTTTTCCCACCATACATAACTATAGATATGGATTATATATAAAAATAAATCTTGCTATTTGTAAATCACCAATTTATTCCGCAGCGCTTTCAAGAAATTTACTTATCACCCTACACTCTAGCATTATACCAACCTCGGAATGATGGAAGGCTGTGAATTATAGATATGGATTATATCTAGATTATAGATAGATTATAAATATATATAAATTAATTATAATATATAAATAAATATTTATAATATATTATATGTAGTTTCTATCCTCTATATTGATTAATAATAGTCTTTATGATTATATTATATAATATATCGATACATAGATAAATAGATAGATAGACAGATACACAGACATGCATACACACTGTATGCTAATGAGCCCAGCTGTCTGGCAGTTGAGACTACATTGTGATGTCATCAGTGTATTGTGACACGGGCAGTATAGAACTATAAACGCCAGAGTTGGCGGCCATCTTAAGGCAGTCTCTGCTGCAGCTGGAAGTGGGCAGATGTGTCCTCCTGTATCTCCCCCGAGAAGTCACAGGAGCTGGATAATTTTTATTTTTAACAGAGCACCTATTTAATTAAGCCCACAAGGGGGAGACAGCGGCCTACAAAAATCTAATTGTCCGCGGCTGTAGCATTTAAAAAAAAGGTAGGTTCAATTCTTCCATGGACAGGAATAGGTAGGTAGGTAGGCAGGTAGGTTGGTTCAGTTCTTGTCATTTGGGGAATGCTTATGGGCAAGGCCTTATGCCTGGTAGTGCATGAAACGTCAGGAAGGCTCAGGCCAACCTTTAAAGATGGCGCAGCATTTGGGGTGCAAAAACGTCCAATGCACATTTCCTTTAAAAGGACATATTTCTTCATTCAATGCATAGACATGACAACGTTTCAACATTGTGATGTCATCAGTCTATTGTGACACGGGCAATATAGAACTATAAATGCCAGAGCTTGGCGGCCATCTTAAGGCTGTCTCTGCTGCAGCTGGAAGTGGGCAGATGTGTCCTCCTGCATCTCCCCCGAAAAGCCACAGGAGCTGAAAAATGTTTATTTTTAAGGGAGCCCCTTTTTAATTTGGCCCACAAGAGGGAGACAGCAGCCTACAAAAATTCTACTATTGAAAAAAAAAAAAAACGTAGGTTCAATTCTTCCATGGAGAGGAATAGGTAGGTAGGTCAGTTCAGTTCTTCTCATTTGGGAATGCTTATACGCAAAGCCTTATGCCTGGTGGGGCATGAAACATCAGGAAGGCTTGGGCCAACCTTTAAAAATGGAGCAGCATTTTCAGCAAGCTCAGGCAGCCTTCTGCAAGAACACACAATGCAATGCGGTGGATTTAAAATCTTTTGCATAGCATCGCCTTGTGAACCGCCCGCCCCTCATCCTCATTCCTCTTGCACCGGGCTCTCTCACGCATCTCATCCTAGGCTTGCAGTGCCTGCAGCACTCTTCCCCTCCCTCCTTTTGCAGGATGGTTCAGCAGGTGATTACTTTACAATCACTAGTTTCCCTCTGAAGGTGCGTCGCTCCGAGGGATCGCTTTGGCTGGTCGTATTTCGAGTGGGGAAGAACGGAACTTTTTCCCTGGGTTGACATTAATAGCACTATTAAGAATAATGATAGATTATTATCATCATCATCATCATCATCACCCTCAACAAAGGCTGAAGGATTTAAACGTACAGCAGGCCTTTTTCCCACCATACATAACTATAGATATGGATTATATATAAAAATAAATCTTGCTATTTGTAAAGCACCAATTTATTCCGCAGCGCTTTCAAGAAATTTACTTATCACCCTACACTCTAGCATTATACCAACCTCGGAATGATGGAAGGCTGTGAATTATAGATATGGATTATATCTAGATTATAGATAGATTATAAATATATATAAATTAATTATAATATATAAATAAATATTTATAATATATTATATGTAGAGATGAGCGAACACGTTCGGCCCCGCCCCTTTTTCGCCCGAACACCGAACTTTGCGAACACTTCAGTGTTCGGGCGAAAAAGTTCGGGGGCCGCCGTGGCAGCGCGGGGGGGTGCGGCGGGGAGTGGGGGGAGAGGGAGAGAGAGAGGGCTCCCCCCTGTTCCCCGCTACTGCCGCCCGCGCCGCCGCGCATCTCCCCGCCCCCCGGCGGCACCCGGACCTTTACGCGCGAACACTGCAGTGTTCGGCAAAGCCGGTGTCCGGGTGCGGATGTGTCCGTAACGGACATGTTCGCTCATCTCTAATTATATGTAGTTTCTATCCTCTATATTGATTAATAATAGTCTTTATGATTATATTATATAATATATCGATAGATAGATAAATAGATAGATAGACAGATACACAGACATGCATACACACTGTATGCTAATGAGCCCAGCTGTCTGGCAGTTGAGACTACATTGTGATGTCATCAGTGTATTGTGACACGGGCAGTATAGAACTATAAACGCCAGAGTTGGCGGCCATCTTAAGGCAGTCTCTGCTGCAGCTGGAAGTGGGCAGATGTGTCCTCCTGTATCTCCCCCGAGAAGTCACAGGAGCTGGATAATTTTTATTTTTAACAGAGCACCTATTTAATTAAGCCCACAAGGGTGAGACAGCGGCCTACAAAAATCTAATTGTCCGCGGCTGTAGCATTTAAAAAAAAGGTAGGTTCAATTCTTCCATGGACAGGAATAGGTAGGTAGGTAGGCAGGTAGGTTGGTTCAGTTCTTGTCATTTGGGGAATGCTTATGGGCAAGGCCTTATGCCTGGTAGTGCATGAAACGTCAGGAAGGCTCAGGCCAACCTTTAAAGATGGCGCAGCATTTGGGGTGCAAAAACGTCCAATGCACATTTCCTTTAAAAGGACATATTTCTTCATTCAATGCATAGACATGACAACGTTTCAACATTGTGATATCATCAGTCTATTGTGGCACGGGCAATATAGAACTATAAATGCCAGAGCTTGGCGGCCATCTTAAGGCTGTCTCTGCTGCAGCTGGAAGTGGGCAGATGTGTCCTCCTGCATCTCCCCCGAAAAGCCACAGGAGCTGAAAAATGTTTATTTTTAAGGGAGCCCCTTTTTAATTTGGCCCACAAGAGGGAGACAGCAGCCTACAAAAATTCTACTATTGAAAAAAAAAAAAACGTAGGTTCAATTCTTCCATGGAGAGGAATAGGTAGGTAGGTCAGTTCAGTTCTTCTCATTTGGGAATGCTTATACGCAAAGCCTTATGCCTGGTGGGGCATGAAACATCAGGAAGGCTTGGGCCAACCTTTAAAAATGGAGCAGCATTTTCAGCAAGCTCAGGCAGCCTTCTGCAAGAACACACAATGCAATGCGGTGGATTTAAAATCTTTTGCATAGCATCGCCTTGTGAACCGCCCGCCCCTCATCCTCATTCCTCTTGCACCGGGCTCTCTCACGCATCTCATCCTAGGCTTGCAGTGCCTGCAGCACTCTTCCCCTCCCTCCTTTTGCAGGATGGTTCAGCAGGTGATTACTTTACAATCACTAGTTTCCCTCTGAAGGTGCGTCGCTCCGAGGGATCGCTTTGGCTGGTCGTATTTCGAGTGGGGAAGAACGGAACTTTTTCCCTGGGTTGACATTAATAGCACTATTAAGAATAATGATAGATTATTATCATCGTCATCATCATCATCACCCTCAACAAAGGCTGAAGGATTTAAACGTACAGCAGGCCTTTTTCCCACCATACATAACTATAGATATGGATTATATATAAAAATAAATCTTGCTATTTGTAAAGCACCAATTTATTCCGCAGCGCTTTCAAGAAATTTATTTATCACCCTACACTCTAGCATTATACCAACCTCGGAATGATGGAAGGCTGTGAATTATAGATATGGATTATATCTAGATTATAGATAGATTATAAATATATATAAATTAATTATAATATATAAATAAATATTTATAATATATTATATGTAGTTTCTATCCTCTATATTGATTAATAATAGTCTTTATGATTGTATTATATAATATATCGATAGATAGATAAATAGATAGATAGACAGATACACAGACATGCATACACATTGTATGCTAATGAGCCCAGCTGTCTGGCAGTTGAGACTACATTGTGATGTCATCAGTGTATTGTGACACGGGCAGTATAGAACTATAAACGCCAGAGTTGGCGGCCATCTTAAGGCAGTCTCTGCTGCAGCTGGAAGTGGGCAGATGTGTCCTCCTGTATCTCCCCCGAGAAGTCACAGGAGCTGGATAATTTTTATTTTTAACAGAGCACCTATTTAATTAAGCCCACAAGGGGGAGACAGCGGCCTACAAAAATCTAATTGTCCGCGGCTGTAGCATTTAAAAAAAAGGTAGGTTCAATTCTTCCATGGACAGGAATAGGTAGGTAGGTAGGCAGGTAGGTTGGTTCAGTTCTTGTCATTTGGGGAATGCTTATGGGCAAGGCCTTATGCCTGGTAGTGCATGAAACGTCAGGAAGGCTCAGGCCAACCTTTAAAGATGGCGCAGCATTTGGGGTGCAAAAACGTCCAATGCACGTTTCCTTTAAAAGGACATATTTCTTCATTCAATGCATAGACATGACAACGTTTCAACATTGTGATGTCATCAGTCTATTGTGACACGGGCAATATAGAACTATAAATGCCAGAGCTTGGCGGCCATCTTAAGGCAGTCTCTGCTGCAGCTGGAAGTGGGCAGATGTGTCCTCCTGCATCTCCCCCGAAAAGCCACAGGAGCTGAAAAATGTTTCTTTTTAAGGGAGCCCCTTTTTAATTTGGCCCACAAGAGGGAGACAGCAGCCTACAAAAATTCTACTATTGAAAAAAAAAAAAAACGTAGGTTCAATTCTTCCATGGAGAGGAATAGGTAGGTAGGTCAGTTCAGTTCTTCTCATTTGGGAATGCTTATACGCAAAGCCTTATGCCTGGTGGGGCATGAAACATCAGGAAGGCTTGGGCCAACCTTTAAAAATGGAGCAGCATTTTCAGCAAGCTCAGGCAGCCTTCTGCAAGAACACACAATGCAATGCGGTGGATTTAAAATCTTTTGCATAGCATCGCCTTGTGAACCGCCCGCCCCTCATCCTCATTCCTCTTGCACCGGGCTCTCTCACGAATCTCATCCTAGGCTTGCAGTGCCTGCAGCACTCTTCCCCTCCCTCCTTTTGCAGGATGGTTCAGCAGGTGATTACTTTACAATCACTAGTTTCCCTCTGAAGGTGCGTCGCTCCGAGGGATCGCTTTGGCTGGTCGTATTTCGAGTGGGGAAGAACGGAACTTTTTCCCTGGGTTGACATTAATAGCACTATTAAGAATAATGATAGATTATTATCATCATCATCATCATCATCACCCTCAACAAAGGCTGAAGGATTTAAACGTACAGCAGGCCTTTTTCCCACCATACATAACTATAGATATGGATTATATATAAAAATAAATCTTGCTATTTGTAAAGCACCAATTTATTCCGCAGCGCTTTCAAGAAATTTACTTATCACCCTACACTCTAGCATTATACCAACCTCGGAATGATGGAAGGCTGTGAATTATAGATATGGATTATATCTAGATTATAGATAGATTATAAATATATATAAATTAATTATAATATATAAATAAATATTTATAATATATTATATGTAGAGATGAGCGAACACGTTCGGCCCCGCCCCTTTTTCGCCCGAACACCGAACTTTGCGAACACTTCAGTGTTCGGGCGAAAAAGTTCGGGGGCCGCCGTGGCAGCGCGGGGGGGTGCGGCGGGGAGTGGGGGGCAGAGGGAGAGAGAGAGGGCTCCCCCCTGTTCCCCGCTACTGCCGCCCGCGCCGCCGCGCATCTCCCCGCCCCCCGGCGGCACCCGGACCTTTACGCGCGAACACTGCAGTGTTCGGCAAAGCCGGTGTCCGGGTGCGGATGTGTCCGTAACGGACATGTTCGCTCATCTCTAATTATATGTAGTTTCTATCCTCTATATTGATTAATAATAGTCTTTATGATTATATTATATAATATATCGATAGATAGATAAATAGATAGATAGACAGATACACAGACATGCATACACACTGTATGCTAATGAGCCCAGCTGTCTGGCAGTTGAGACTACATTGTGATGTCATCAGTGTATTGTGACACGGGCAGTATAGAACTATAAACGCCAGAGTTGGCGGCCATCTTAAGGCAGTCTCTGCTGCAGCTGGAAGTGGGCAGATGTGTCCTCCTGTATCTCCCCCGAGAAGTCACAGGAGCTGGATAATTTTTATTTTTAACAGAGCACCTATTTAATTAAGCCCACAAGGGTGAGACAGCGGCCTACAAAAATCTAATTGTCCGCGGCTGTAGCATTTAAAAAAAAGGTAGGTTCAATTCTTCCATGGACAGGAATAGGTAGGTAGGTAGGCAGGTAGGTTGGTTCAGTTCTTGTCATTTGGGGAATGCTTATGGGCAAGGCCTTATGCCTGGTAGTGCATGAAACGTCAGGAAGGCTCAGGCCAACCTTTAAAGATGGCGCAGCATTTGGGGTGCAAAAACGTCCAATGCACATTTCCTTTAAAAGGACATATTTCTTCATTCAATGCATAGACATGACAACGTTTCAACATTGTGATATCATCAGTCTATTGTGGCACGGGCAATATAGAACTATAAATGCCAGAGCTTGGCGGCCATCTTAAGGCTGTCTCTGCTGCAGCTGGAAGTGGGCAGATGTGTCCTCCTGCATCTCCCCCGAAAAGCCACAGGAGCTGAAAAATGTTTATTTTTAAGGGAGCCCCTTTTTAATTTGGCCCACAAGAGGGAGACAGCAGCCTACAAAAATTCTACTATTGAAAAAAAAAAAAAACGTAGGTTCAATTCTTCCATGGAGAGGAATAGGTAGGTAGGTCAGTTCAGTTCTTCTCATTTGGGAATGCTTATACGCAAAGCCTTATGCCTGGTGGGGCATGAAACATCAGGAAGGCTTGGGCCAACCTTTAAAAATGGAGCAGCATTTTCAGCAAGCTCAGGCAGCCTTCTGCAAGAACACACAATGCAATGCGGTGGATTTAAAATCTTTTGCATAGCATCGCCTTGTGAACCGCCCGCCCCTCATCCTCATTCCTCTTGCACCGGGCTCTCTCACGCATCTCATCCTAGGCTTGCAGTGCCTGCAGCACTCTTCCCCTCCCTCCTTTTGCAGGATGGTTCAGCAGGTGATTACTTTACAATCACTAGTTTCCCTCTGAAGGTGCGTCGCTCCGAGGGATCGCTTTGGCTGGTCGTATTTCGAGTGGGGAAGAACGGAACTTTTTCCCTGGGTTGACATTAATAGCACTATTAAGAATAATGATAGATTATTATCATCGTCATCATCATCATCACCCTCAACAAAGGCTGAAGGATTTAAACGTACAGCAGGCCTTTTTCCCACCATACATAACTATAGATATGGATTATATATAAAAATAAATCTTGCTATTTGTAAAGCACCAATTTATTCCGCAGCGCTTTCAAGAAATTTACTTATCACCCTACACTATAGCATTATACCAACCTCGGAATGATGGAAGGCTGTGAATTATAGATATGGATTATATCTAGATTATAGATAGATTATAAATATATATAAATTAATTATAATATATAAATAAATATTTATAATATATTATATGTAGTTTCTATCCTCTATATTGATTAATAATAGTCTTTATGATTATATTATATAATATATCGATACATAGATAAATAGATAGATAGACAGATACACAGACATGCATACACACTGTATGCTAATGAGCCCAGCTGTCTGGCAGTTGAGACTACATTGTGATGTCATCAGTGTATTGTGACACGGGCAGTATAGAACTATAAACGCCAGAGTTGGCGGCCATCTTAAGGCAGTCTCTGCTGCAGCTGGAAGTGGGCAGATGTGTCCTCCTGTATCTCCCCCGAGAAGTCACAGGAGCTGGATAATTTTTATTTTTAACAGAGCACCTATTTAATTAAGCCCACAAGGGGGAGACAGCGGCCTACAAAAATCTAATTGTCCGCGGCTGTAGCATTTATAAAAAAGGTAGGTTCAATTCTTCCATGGACAGGAATAGGTAGGTAGGTAGGCAGGTAGGTTGGTTCAGTTCTTGTCATTTGGGGAATGCTTATGGGCAAGGCCTTATGCCTGGTAGTGCATGAAACGTCAGGAAGGCTCAGGCCAACCTTTAAAGATGGCGCAGCATTTGGGGTGCAAAAACGTCCAATGCACATTTCCTTTAAAAGGACATATTTCTTCATTCAATGCATAGACATGACAACGTTTCAACATTGTGATGTCATCAGTCTATTGTGGCACGGGCAATATAGAACTATAAATGCCAGAGCTTGGCGGCCATCTTAAGGCTGTCTCTGCTGCAGCTGGAAGTGGGCAGATGTGTCCTCCTGCATCTCCCCCGAAAAGCCACAGGAGCTGAAAAATGTTTCTTTTTAAGGGAGCCCCTTTTTAATTTGGCCCACAAGAGGGAGACAGCAGCCTACAAAAATTCTACTATTGAAAAAAAAAAAAAACGTAGGTTCAATTCTTCCATGGAGAGGAATAGGTAGGTAGGTCAGTTCAGTTCTTCTCATTTGGGAATGCTTATACGCAAAGCCTTATGCCTGGTGGGGCATGAAACATCAGGAAGGCTTGGGCCAACCTTTAAAAATGGAGCAGCATTTTCAGCAAGCTCAGGCAGCCTTCTGCAAGAACACACAATGCAATGCGGTGGATTTAAAATCTTTTGCATAGCATCGCCTTGTGAACCGCCCGCCCCTCATCCTCATTCCTCTTGCACCGGGCTCTCTCACGCATCTCATCCTAGGCTTGCAGTGCCTGCAGCACTCTTCCCCTCCCTCCTTTTGCAGGATGGTTCAGCAGGTGATTACTTTACAATCACTAGTTTCCCTCTGAAGGTGCGTCGCTCCGAGGGATCGCTTTGGCTGGTCGTATTTCGAGTGGGGAAGAACGGAACTTTTTCCCTGGGTTGACATTAATAGCACTATTAAGAATAATGATAGATTATTATCATCGTCATCATCATCATCACCCTCAACAAAGGCTGAAGGTTTTAAACGTACAGCAGGCCTTTTTCCCACCATACATAACTATAGATATGGATTATATATAAAAATAAATCTTGCTATTTGTAAAGCACCAATTTATTCCGCAGCGCTTTCAAGAAATTTACTTATCACCCTACACTCTAGCATTATACCAACCTCGGAATGATGGAAGGCTGTGAATTATAGATATGGATTATATCTAGATTATAGATAGATTATAAATATATATAAATTAATTATAATATATAAATAAATATTTATAATATATTATATGTAGTTTCTATCCTCTATATTGATTAATAATAGTCTTTATGATTATATTATATAATATATCGATAGATAGATAAATAGATAGATAGACAGATACACAGACATGCATACACACTGTATGCTAATGAGCCCAGCTGTCTGGCAGTTGAGACTACATTGTGATGTCATCAGTGTATTGTGACACGGGCAGTATAGAACTATAAACGCCAGAGTTGGCGGCCATCTTAAGGCAGTCTCTGCTGCAGCTGGAAGTGGGCAGATGTGTCCTCCTGTATCTCCCCCGAGAAGTCACAGGAGCTGGATAATTTTTATTTTTAACAGAGCACCTATTTAATTAAGCCCACAAGGGGGAGACAGCGGCCTACAAAAATCTAATTGTCCGCGGCTGTAGCATTTATAAAAAAGGTAGGTTCAATTCTTCCATGGACAGGAATAGGTAGGTAGGTAGGCAGGTAGGTTGGTTCAGTTCTTGTCATTTGGGGAATGCTTATGGGCAAGGCCTTATGCCTGGTAGTGCATGAAACGTCAGGAAGGCTCAGGCCAACCTTTAAAGATGGCGCAGCATTTGGGGTGCAAAAACGTCCAATGCACATTTCCTTTAAAAGGACATATTTCTTCATTCAATGCATAGACATGACAACGTTTCAACATTGTGATGTCATCAGTCTATTGTGGCACGGGCAATATAGAACTATAAATGCCAGAGCTTGGCGGCCATCTTAAGGCTGTCTCTGCTGCAGCTGGAAGTGGGCAGATGTGTCCTCCTGCATCTCCCCCGAAAAGCCACAGGAGCTGAAAAATGTTTCTTTTTAAGGGAGCCCCTTTTTAATTTGGCCCACAAGAGGGAGACAGCAGCCTACAAAAATTCTACTATTGAAAAAAAAAAAAAACGTAGGTTCAATTCTTCCATGGAGAGGAATAGGTAGGTAGGTCAGTTCAGTTCTTCTCATTTGGGAATGCTTATACGCAAAGCCTTATGCCTGGTGGGGCATGAAACATCAGGAAGGCTTGGGCCAACCTTTAAAAATGGAGCAGCATTTTCAGCAAGCTCAGGCAGCCTTCTGCAAGAACACACAATGCAATGCGGTGGATTTAAAATCTTTTGCATAGCATCGCCTTGTGAACCGCCCGCCCCTCATCCTCATTCCTCTTGCACCGGGCTCTCTCACGCATCTCATCCTAGGCTTGCAGTGCCTGCAGCACTCTTCCCCTCCCTCCTTTTGCAGGATGGTTCAGCAGGTGATTACTTTACAATCACTAGTTTCCCTCTGAAGGTGCGTCGCTCCGAGGGATCGCTTTGGCTGGTCGTATTTCGAGTGGGGAAGAACGGAACTTTTTCCCTGGGTTGACATTAATAGCACTATTAAGAATAATGATAGATTATTATCATCATCATCATCATCATCACCCTCAACAAAGGCTGAAGGATTTAAACGTACAGCAGGCCTTTTTCCCACCATACATAACTATAGATATGGATTATATATAAAAATAAATCTTGCTATTTGTAAAGCACCAATTTATTCCGCAGCGCTTTCAAGAAATTTACTTATCACCCTACACTCTAGCATTATACCAACCTCGGAATGATGGAAGGCTGTGAATTATAGATATGGATTATATCTAGATTATAGATAGATTATAAATATATATAAATTAATTATAATATATAAATAAATATTTATAATATATTATATGTAGTTTCTATCCTCTATATTGATTAATAATAGTCTTTATGATTATATTATATAATATATCGATAGATAGATAAATAGATAGATAGACAGATACACAGACATGCATACACACTGTATGCTAATGAGCCCAGCTGTCTGGCAGTTGAGACTACATTGTGATGTCATCAGTGTATTGTGACACGGGCAGTATAGAACTATAAACGCCAGAGTTGGCGGCCATCTTAAGGCAGTCTCTGCTGCAGCTGGAAGTGGGCAGATGTGTCCTCCTGTATCTCCCCCGAGAAGTCACAGGAGCTGGATAATTTTTATTTTTAACAGAGCACCTATTTAATTAAGCCCACAAGGGGGAGACAGCGGCCTACAAAAATCTAATTGTCCGCGGCTGTAGCATTTATAAAAAAGGTAGGTTCAATTCTTCCATGGACAGGAATAGGTAGGTAGGTAGGCAGGTAGGTTGGTTCAGTTCTTGTCATTTGGGGAATGCTTATGGGCAAGGCCTTATGCCTGGTAGTGCATGAAACGTCAGGAAGGCTCAGGCCAACCTTTAAAGATGGCGCAGCATTTGGGGTGCAAAAACGTCCAATGCACGTTTCCTTTAAAAGGACATATTTCTTCATTCAATGCATAGACATGACAACGTTTCAACATTGTGATGTCATCAGTCTATTGTGGCACGGGCAATATAGAACTATAAATGCCAGAGCTTGGCGGCCATCTTAAGGCTGTCTCTGCTGCAGCTGGAAGTGGGCAGATGTGTCCTCCTGCATCTCCCCCGAAAAGCCACAGGAGCTGAAAAATGTTTATTTTTAAGGGAGCCCCTTTTTAATTTGGCCCACAAGAGGGAGACAGCAGCCTACAAAAATTCTACTATTGAAAATAAAAAAAAAAACGTAGGTTCAATTCTTCCATGGAGAGGAATAGGTAGGTAGGTCAGTTCAGTTCTTCTCATTTGGGAATGCTTATACGCAAAGCCTTATGCCTGGTGGGGCATGAAACATCAGGAAGGCTTGGGCCAACCTTTAAAAATGGAGCAGCATTTTCAGCAAGCTCAGGCAGCCTTCTGCAAGAACACACAATGCAATGCGGTGGATTTAAAATCTTTTGCATAGCATCGCCTTGTGAACCGCCCGCCCCTCATCCTCATTCCTCTTGCACCGGGCTCTCTCACGCATCTCATCCTAGGCTTGCAGTGCCTGCAGCACTCTTCCCCTCCCTCCTTTTGCAGGATGGTTCAGCAGGTGATTACTTTACAATCACTAGTTTCCCTCTGAAGGTGCGTCGCTCCGAGGGATCGCTTTGGCTGGTCGTATTTCGAGTGGGGAAGAACGGAACTTTTTCCCTGGGTTGACATTAATAGCACTATTAAGAATAATGATAGATTATTATCATCGTCATCATCATCATCACCCTCAACAAAGGCTGAAGGATTTAAACGTACAGCAGGCCTTTTTCCCACCATACATAACTATAGATATGGATTATATATAAAAATAAATCTTGCTATTTGTAAAGCACCAATTTATTCCGCAGCGCTTTCAAGAAATTTACTTATCACCCTACACTCTAGCATTATACCAACCTCGGAATGATGGAAGGCTGTGAATTATAGATATGGATTATATCTAGATTATAGATAGATTATAAATATATATAAATTAATTATAATATATAAATAAATATTTATAATATATTATATGTAGTTTCTATCCTCTATATTGATTAATAATAGTCTTTATGATTATATTATATAATATATCGATAGATAGATAAATAGATAGATAGACAGATACACAGACATGCATACACACTGTATGCTAATGAGCCCAGCTGTCTGGCAGTTGAGACTACATTGTGATGTCATCAGTGTATTGTGACACGGGCAGTATAGAACTATAAACGCCAGAGTTGGCGGCCATCTTAAGGCAGTCTCTGCTGCAGCTGGAAGTGGGCAGATGTGTCCTCCTGTATCTCCCCCGAGAAGTCACAGGAGCTGGATAATTTTTATTTTTAACAGAGCACCTATTTAATTAAGCCCACAAGAGGGAGACAGCGGCCTACAAAAATCTAATTGTCCGCGGCTGTAGCATTTAAAAAAAAGGTAGGTTCAATTCTTCCATGGACAGGAATAGGTAGGTAGGTAGGCAGGTAGGTTGGTTCAGTTATTGTCATTTGGGGAATGCTTATGGGCAAGGCCTTATGCCTGGTAGTGCATGAAACGTCAGGAAGGCTCAGGCCAACCTTTAAAGATGGCGCAGCATTTGGGGTGCAAAAACGTCCAATGCACGTTTCCTTTAAAAGGACATATTTCTTCATTCAATGCATAGACATGACAACGTTTCAACATTGTGATGTCATCAGTCTATTGTGGCACGGGCAATATAGAACTATAAATGCCAGAGCTTGGCGGCCATCTTAAGGCTGTCTCTGCTGCAGCTGGAAGTGGGCAGATGTGTCCTCCTGCATCTCCCCCGAAAAGCCACAGGAGCTGAAAAATGTTTATTTTTAAGGGAGCCCCTTTTTAATTTGGCCCATAAGAGGGAGACAGCAGCCTACAAAAATTCTACTATTGAATAAAAAAAAAAACGTAGGTTCAATTCTTCCATGGAGAGGAATAGGTAGGTAGGTCAGTTCAGTTCTTCCCATTTGGGAATGCTTATACGCAAAGCCTTATGCCTGGTGGGGCATGAAACATCAGGAAGGCTTGGGCCAACCTTTAAAAATGGAGCAGCATTTTCAGCAAGCTCAGGCAGCCTTCTGCAAGAACACACAATGCAATGCGGTGGATTTAAAATCTTTTGCATAGCATCGCCTTGTGAACCGCCCGCCCCTCATCCTCATTCCTCTTGCACCGGGCTCTCTCACGCATCTCATCCTAGGCTTGCAGTGCCTGCAGCACTCTTCCCCTCCCTCCTTTTGCAGGATGGTTCAGCAGGTGATTACTTTACAATCACTAGTTTCCCTCTGAAGGTGCGTCGCTCCGAGGGATCGCTTTGGCTGGTCGTATTTCGAGTGGGGAAGAACGGAACTTTTTCCCTGGGTTGACATTAATAGCACTATTAAGAATAATGATAGATTATTATCATCGTCATCATCATCATCACCCTCAACAAAGGCTGAAGGATTTAAACGTACAGCAGGCCTTTTTCCCACCATACATAACTATAGATATGGATTATATATAAAAATAAATCTTGCTATTTGTAAAGCACCAATTTATTCCGCAGCGCTTTCAAGAAATTTATTTATCACCCTACACTCTAGCATTATACCAACCTCGGAATGACGGAAGGCTGTGAATTATAGATATGGATTATATCTAGATTATAGATAGATTATAAATATATATAAATTAATTATAATATATAAATAAATATTTATAATATATTATATGTAGTTTCTATCCTCTATATTGATTAATAATAGTCTTTATGATTATATTATATAATATATCGATAGATAGATAAATAGATAGATAGACAGATACACAGACATGCATACACACTGTATGCTAATGAGCCCAGCTGTCTGGCAGTTGAGACTACATTGTGATGTCATCAGTGTATTGTGACACGGGCAGTATAGAACTATAAACGCCAGAGTTGGCGGCCATCTTAAGGCAGTCTCTGCTGCAGCTGGAAGTGGGCAGATGTGTCCTCCTGTATCTCCCCCGAGAAGTCACAGGAGCTGGATAATTTTTATTTTTAACAGAGCACCTATTTAATTAAGCCCACAAGGGGGAGACAGCGGCCTACAAAAATCTAATTGTCCGCGGCTGTAGCATTTATAAAAAAGGTAGGTTCAATTCTTCCATGGACAGGAATAGGTAGGTAGGTAGGCAGGTAGGTTGGTTCAGTTCTTGTCATTTGGGGAATGCTTATGGGCAAGGCCTTATGCCTGGTAGTGCATGAAACGTCAGGAAGGCTCAGGCCAACCTTTAAAGATGGCGCAGCATTTGGGGTGCAAAAACGTCCAATGCACATTTCCTTTAAAAGGACATATTTCTTCATTCAATGCATAGACATGACAACGTTTCAACATTGTGATGTCATCAGTCTATTGTGGCACGGGCAATATAGAACTATAAATGCCAGAGCTTGGCGGCCATCTTAAGGCTGTCTCTGCTGCAGCTGGAAGTGGGCAGATGTGTCCTCCTGCATCTCCCCCGAAAAGCCACAGGAGCTGAAAAATGTTTCTTTTTAAGGGAGCCCCTTTTTAATTTGGCCCACAAGAGGGAGACAGCAGCCTACAAAAATTCTACTATTGAAAAAAAAAAAAAACGTAGGTTCAATTCTTCCATGGAGAGGAATAGGTAGGTAGGTCAGTTCAGTTCTTCTCATTTGGGAATGCTTATACGCAAAGCCTTATGCCTGGTGGGGCATGAAACATCAGGAAGGCTTGGGCCAACCTTTAAAAATGGAGCAGCATTTTCAGCAAGCTCAGGCAGCCTTCTGCAAGAACACACAATGCAATGCGGTGGATTTAAAATCTTTTGCATAGCATCGCCTTGTGAACCGCCCGCCCCTCATCCTCATTCCTCTTGCACCGGGCTCTCTCACGCATCTCATCCTAGGCTTGCAGTGCCTGCAGCACTCTTCCCCTCCCTCCTTTTGCAGGATGGTTCAGCAGGTGATTACTTTACAATCACTAGTTTCCCTCTGAAGGTGCGTCGCTCCGAGGGATCGCTTTGGCTGGTCGTATTTCGAGTGGGGAAGAACGGAACTTTTTCCCTGGGTTGACATTAATAGCACTATTAAGAATAATGATAGATTATTATCATCATCATCATCATCATCACCCTCAACAAAGGCTGAAGGATTTAAACGTACAGCAGGCCTTTTTCCCACCATACATAACTATAGATATGGATTATATATAAAAATAAATCTTGCTATTTGTAAAGCACCAATTTATTCCGCAGCGCTTTCAAGAAATTTACTTATCACCCTACACTCTAGCATTATACCAACCTCGGAATGATGGAAGGCTGTGAATTATAGATATGGATTATATCTAGATTATAGATAGATTATAAATATATATAAATTAATTATAATATATAAATAAATATTTATAATATATTATATGTAGAGATGAGCGAACACGTTCGGCCCCGCCCCTTTTTCGCCCGAACACCGAACTTTGCGAACACTTCAGTGTTCGGGCGAAAAAGTTCGGGGGCCGCCGTGGCAGCGCGGGGGGGTGCGGCGGGGAGTGGGGGGCAGAGGGAGAGAGAGAGGGCTCCCCCCTGTTCCCCGCTACTGCCGCCCGCGCCGCCGCGCATCTCCCCGCCCCCCGGCGGCACCCGGACCTTTACGCGCGAACACTGCAGTGTTCGGCAAAGCCGGTGTCCGGGTGCGGATGTGTCCGTAACGGACATGTTCGCTCATCTCTAATTATATGTAGTTTCTATCCTCTATATTGATTAATAATAGTCTTTATGATTATATTATATAATATATCGATAGATAGATAAATAGATAGATAGACAGATACACAGACATGCATACACACTGTATGCTAATGAGCCCAGCTGTCTGGCAGTTGAGACTACATTGTGATGTCATCAGTGTATTGTGACACGGGCAGTATAGAACTATAAACGCCAGAGTTGGCGGCCATCTTAAGGCAGTCTCTGCTGCAGCTGGAAGTGGGCAGATGTGTCCTCCTGTATCTCCCCCGAGAAGTCACAGGAGCTGGATAATTTTTATTTTTAACAGAGCACCTATTTAATTAAGCCCACAAGGGTGAGACAGCGGCCTACAAAAATCTAATTGTCCGCGGCTGTAGCATTTAAAAAAAAGGTAGGTTCAATTCTTCCATGGACAGGAATAGGTAGGTAGGTAGGCAGGTAGGTTGGTTCAGTTCTTGTCATTTGGGGAATGCTTATGGGCAAGGCCTTATGCCTGGTAGTGCATGAAACGTCAGGAAGGCTCAGGCCAACCTTTAAAGATGGCGCAGCATTTGGGGTGCAAAAACGTCCAATGCACATTTCCTTTAAAAGGACATATTTCTTCATTCAATGCATAGACATGACAACGTTTCAACATTGTGATATCATCAGTCTATTGTGGCACGGGCAATATAGAACTATAAATGCCAGAGCTTGGCGGCCATCTTAAGGCTGTCTCTGCTGCAGCTGGAAGTGGGCAGATGTGTCCTCCTGCATCTCCCCCGAAAAGCCACAGGAGCTGAAAAATGTTTATTTTTAAGGGAGCCCCTTTTTAATTTGGCCCACAAGAGGGAGACAGCAGCCTACAAAAATTCTACTATTGAAAAAAAAAAAAAACGTAGGTTCAATTCTTCCATGGAGAGGAATAGGTAGGTAGGTCAGTTCAGTTCTTCTCATTTGGGAATGCTTATACGCAAAGCCTTATGCCTGGTGGGGCATGAAACATCAGGAAGGCTTGGGCCAACCTTTAAAAATGGAGCAGCATTTTCAGCAAGCTCAGGCAGCCTTCTGCAAGAACACACAATGCAATGCGGTGGATTTAAAATCTTTTGCATAGCATCGCCTTGTGAACCGCCCGCCCCTCATCCTCATTCCTCTTGCACCGGGCTCTCTCACGCATCTCATCCTAGGCTTGCAGTGCCTGCAGCACTCTTCCCCTCCCTCCTTTTGCAGGATGGTTCAGCAGGTGATTACTTTACAATCACTAGTTTCCCTCTGAAGGTGCGTCGCTCCGAGGGATCGCTTTGGCTGGTCGTATTTCGAGTGGGGAAGAACGGAACTTTTTCCCTGGGTTGACATTAATAGCACTATTAAGAATAATGATAGATTATTATCATCGTCATCATCATCATCACCCTCAACAAAGGCTGAAGGATTTAAACGTACAGCAGGCCTTTTTCCCACCATACATAACTATAGATATGGATTATATATAAAAATAAATCTTGCTATTTGTAAAGCACCAATTTATTCCGCAGCGCTTTCAAGAAATTTACTTATCACCCTACACTATAGCATTATACCAACCTCGGAATGATGGAAGGCTGTGAATTATAGATATGGATTATATCTAGATTATAGATAGATTATAAATATATATAAATTAATTATAATATATAAATAAATATTTATAATATATTATATGTAGTTTCTATCCTCTATATTGATTAATAATAGTCTTTATGATTATATTATATAATATATCGATACATAGATAAATAGATAGATAGACAGATACACAGACATGCATACACACTGTATGCTAATGAGCCCAGCTGTCTGGCAGTTGAGACTACATTGTGATGTCATCAGTGTATTGTGACACGGGCAGTATAGAACTATAAACGCCAGAGTTGGCGGCCATCTTAAGGCAGTCTCTGCTGCAGCTGGAAGTGGGCAGATGTGTCCTCCTGTATCTCCCCCGAGAAGTCACAGGAGCTGGATAATTTTTATTTTTAACAGAGCACCTATTTAATTAAGCCCACAAGGGGGAGACAGCGGCCTACAAAAATCTAATTGTCCGCGGCTGTAGCATTTATAAAAAAGGTAGGTTCAATTCTTCCATGGACAGGAATAGGTAGGTAGGTAGGCAGGTAGGTTGGTTCAGTTCTTGTCATTTGGGGAATGCTTATGGGCAAGGCCTTATGCCTGGTAGTGCATGAAACGTCAGGAAGGCTCAGGCCAACCTTTAAAGATGGCGCAGCATTTGGGGTGCAAAAACGTCCAATGCACATTTCCTTTAAAAGGACATATTTCTTCATTCAATGCATAGACATGACAACGTTTCAACATTGTGATGTCATCAGTCTATTGTGGCACGGGCAATATAGAACTATAAATGCCAGAGCTTGGCGGCCATCTTAAGGCTGTCTCTGCTGCAGCTGGAAGTGGGCAGATGTGTCCTCCTGCATCTCCCCCGAAAAGCCACAGGAGCTGAAAAATGTTTCTTTTTAAGGGAGCCCCTTTTTAATTTGGCCCACAAGAGGGAGACAGCAGCCTACAAAAATTCTACTATTGAAAAAAAAAAAAAACGTAGGTTCAATTCTTCCATGGAGAGGAATAGGTAGGTAGGTCAGTTCAGTTCTTCTCATTTGGGAATGCTTATACGCAAAGCCTTATGCCTGGTGGGGCATGAAACATCAGGAAGGCTTGGGCCAACCTTTAAAAATGGAGCAGCATTTTCAGCAAGCTCAGGCAGCCTTCTGCAAGAACACACAATGCAATGCGGTGGATTTAAAATCTTTTGCATAGCATCGCCTTGTGAACCGCCCGCCCCTCATCCTCATTCCTCTTGCACCGGGCTCTCTCACGCATCTCATCCTAGGCTTGCAGTGCCTGCAGCACTCTTCCCCTCCCTCCTTTTGCAGGATGGTTCAGCAGGTGATTACTTTACAATCACTAGTTTCCCTCTGAAGGTGCGTCGCTCCGAGGGATCGCTTTGGCTGGTCGTATTTCGAGTGGGGAAGAACGGAACTTTTTCCCTGGGTTGACATTAATAGCACTATTAAGAATAATGATAGATTATTATCATCGTCATCATCATCATCACCCTCAACAAAGGCTGAAGGTTTTAAACGTACAGCAGGCCTTTTTCCCACCATACATAACTATAGATATGGATTATATATAAAAATAAATCTTGCTATTTGTAAAGCACCAATTTATTCCGCAGCGCTTTCAAGAAATTTACTTATCACCCTACACTCTAGCATTATACCAACCTCGGAATGATGGAAGGCTGTGAATTATAGATATGGATTATATCTAGATTATAGATAGATTATAAATATATAT
Organism: Eleutherodactylus coqui; assembly: GCF_035609145.1. Lineage (NCBI taxonomy): Eukaryota > Metazoa > Chordata > Amphibia > Anura > Eleutherodactylidae > Eleutherodactylus > Eleutherodactylus coqui. Next base: position 39,829,362 of record NC_089838.1, on the reverse strand, counting down.
AAATTAATTATAATATATAAATAAATATTTATAATATATTATATGTAGTTTCTATCCTCTATATTGATTAATAATAGTCTTTATGATTATATTATATAATATATCGATAGATAGATAAATAGATAGATAGACAGATACACAGACATGCATACACACTGTATGCTAATGAGCCCAGCTGTCTGGCAGTTGAGACTACATTGTGATGTCATCAGTGTATTGTGACACGGGCAGTATAGAACTATAAACGCCAGAGTTGGCGGCCATCTTAAGGCAGTCTCTGCTGCAGCTGGAAGTGGGCAGATGTGTCCTCCTGTATCTCCCCCGAGAAGTCACAGGAGCTGGATAATTTTTATTTTTAACAGAGCACCTATTTAATTAAGCCCACAAGGGGGAGACAGCGGCCTACAAAAATCTAATTGTCCGCGGCTGTAGCATTTATAAAAAAGGTAGGTTCAATTCTTCCATGGACAGGAATAGGTAGGTAGGTAGGCAGGTAGGTTGGTTCAGTTCTTGTCATTTGGGGAATGCTTATGGGCAAGGCCTTATGCCTGGTAGTGCATGAAACGTCAGGAAGGCTCAGGCCAACCTTTAAAGATGGCGCAGCATTTGGGGTGCAAAAACGTCCAATGCACATTTCCTTTAAAAGGACATATTTCTTCATTCAATGCATAGACATGACAACGTTTCAACATTGTGATGTCATCAGTCTATTGTGGCACGGGCAATATAGAACTATAAATGCCAGAGCTTGGCGGCCATCTTAAGGCTGTCTCTGCTGCAGCTGGAAGTGGGCAGATGTGTCCTCCTGCATCTCCCCCGAAAAGCCACAGGAGCTGAAAAATGTTTCTTTTTAAGGGAGCCCCTTTTTAATTTGGCCCACAAGAGGGAGACAGCAGCCTACAAAAATTCTACTATTGAAAAAAAAAAAAAACGTAGGTTCAATTCTTCCATGGAGAGGAATAGGTAGGTAGGTCAGTTCAGTTCTTCTCATTTGGGAATGCTTATACGCAAAGCCTTATGCCTGGTGGGGCATGAAACATCAGGAAGGCTTGGGCCAACCTTTAAAAATGGAGCAGCATTTTCAGCAAGCTCAGGCAGCCTTCTGCAAGAACACACAATGCAATGCGGTGGATTTAAAATCTTTTGCATAGCATCGCCTTGTGAACCGCCCGCCCCTCATCCTCATTCCTCTTGCACCGGGCTCTCTCACGCATCTCATCCTAGGCTTGCAGTGCCTGCAGCACTCTTCCCCTCCCTCCTTTTGCAGGATGGTTCAGCAGGTGATTACTTTACAATCACTAGTTTCCCTCTGAAGGTGCGTCGCTCCGAGGGATCGCTTTGGCTGGTCGTATTTCGAGTGGGGAAGAACGGAACTTTTTCCCTGGGTTGACATTAATAGCACTATTAAGAATAATGATAGATTATTATCATCATCATCATCATCATCACCCTCAACAAAGGCTGAAGGATTTAAACGTACAGCAGGCCTTTTTCCCACCATACATAACTATAGATATGGATTATATATAAAAATAAATCTTGCTATTTGTAAAGCACCAATTTATTCCGCAGCGCTTTCAAGAAATTTACTTATCACCCTACACTCTAGCATTATACCAACCTCGGAATGATGGAAGGCTGTGAATTATAGATATGGATTATATCTAGATTATAGATAGATTATAAATATATATAAATTAATTATAATATATAAATAAATATTTATAATATATTATATGTAGTTTCTATCCTCTATATTGATTAATAATAGTCTTTATGATTATATTATATAATATATCGATAGATAGATAAATAGATAGATAGACAGATACACAGACATGCATACACACTGTATGCTAATGAGCCCAGCTGTCTGGCAGTTGAGACTACATTGTGATGTCATCAGTGTATTGTGACACGGGCAGTATAGAACTATAAACGCCAGAGTTGGCGGCCATCTTAAGGCAGTCTCTGCTGCAGCTGGAAGTGGGCAGATGTGTCCTCCTGTATCTCCCCCGAGAAGTCACAGGAGCTGGATAATTTTTATTTTTAACAGAGCACCTATTTAATTAAGCCCACAAGGGGGAGACAGCGGCCTACAAAAATCTAATTGTCCGCGGCTGTAGCATTTATAAAAAAGGTAGGTTCAATTCTTCCATGGACAGGAATAGGTAGGTAGGTAGGCAGGTAGGTTGGTTCAGTTCTTGTCATTTGGGGAATGCTTATGGGCAAGGCCTTATGCCTGGTAGTGCATGAAACGTCAGGAAGGCTCAGGCCAACCTTTAAAGATGGCGCAGCATTTGGGGTGCAAAAACGTCCAATGCACATTTCCTTTAAAAGGACATATTTCTTCATTCAATGCATAGACATGACAACGTTTCAACATTGTGATGTCATCAGTCTATTGTGGCACGGGCAATATAGAACTATAAATGCCAGAGCTTGGCGGCCATCTTAAGGCTGTCTCTGCTGCAGCTGGAAGTGGGCAGATGTGTCCTCCTGCATCTCCCCCGAAAAGCCACAGGAGCTGAAAAATGTTTATTTTTAAGGGAGCCCCTTTTTAATTTGGCCCACAAGAGGGAGACAGCAGCCTACAAAAATTCTACTATTGAAAATAAAAAAAAAAACGTAGGTTCAATTCTTCCATGGAGAGGAATAGGTAGGTAGGTCAGTTCAGTTCTTCTCATTTGGGAATGCTTATACGCAAAGCCTTATGCCTGGTGGGGCATGAAACATCAGGAAGGCTTGGGCCAACCTTTAAAAATGGAGCAGCATTTTCAGCAAGCTCAGGCAGCCTTCTGCAAGAACACACAATGCAATGCGGTGGATTTAAAATCTTTTGCATAGCATCGCCTTGTGAACCGCCCGCCCCTCATCCTCATTCCTCTTGCACCGGGCTCTCTCACGCATCTCATCCTAGGCTTGCAGTGCCTGCAGCACTCTTCCCCTCCCTCCTTTTGCAGGATGGTTCAGCAGGTGATTACTTTACAATCACTAGTTTCCCTCTGAAGGTGCGTCGCTCCGAGGGATCGCTTTGGCTGGTCGTATTTCGAGTGGGGAAGAACGGAACTTTTTCCCTGGGTTGACATTAATAGCACTATTAAGAATAATGATAGATTATTATCATCGTCATCATCATCATCACCCTCAACAAAGGCTGAAGGATTTAAACGTACAGCAGGCCTTTTTCCCACCATACATAACTATAGATATGGATTATATATAAAAATAAATCTTGCTATTTGTAAAGCACCAATTTATTCCGCAGCGCTTTCAAGAAATTTACTTATCACCCTACACTCTAGCATTATACCAACCTCGGAATGATGGAAGGCTGTGAATTATAGATATGGATTATATCTAGATTATAGATAGATTATAAATATATATAAATTAATTATAATATATAAATAAATATTTATAATATATTATATGTAGTTTCTATCCTCTATATTGATTAATAATAGTCTTTATGATTATATTATATAATATATCGATAGATAGATAAATAGATAGATAGACAGATACACAGACATGCATACACACTGTATGCTAATGAGCCCAGCTGTCTGGCAGTTGAGACTACATTGTGATGTCATCAGTGTATTGTGACACGGGCAGTATAGAACTATAAACGCCAGAGTTGGCGGCCATCTTAAGGCAGTCTCTGCTGCAGCTGGAAGTGGGCAGATGTGTCCTCCTGTATCTCCCCCGAGAAGTCACAGGAGCTGGATAATTTTTATTTTTAACAGAGCACCTATTTAATTAAGCCCACAAGAGGGAGACAGCGGCCTACAAAAATCTAATTGTCCGCGGCTGTAGCATTTAAAAAAAAGGTAGGTTCAATTCTTCCATGGACAGGAATAGGTAGGTAGGTAGGCAGGTAGGTTGGTTCAGTTATTGTCATTTGGGGAATGCTTATGGGCAAGGCCTTATGCCTGGTAGTGCATGAAACGTCAGGAAGGCTCAGGCCAACCTTTAAAGATGGCGCAGCATTTGGGGTGCAAAAACGTCCAATGCACGTTTCCTTTAAAAGGACATATTTCTTCATTCAATGCATAGACATGACAACGTTTCAACATTGTGATGTCATCAGTCTATTGTGGCACGGGCAATATAGAACTATAAATGCCAGAGCTTGGCGGCCATCTTAAGGCTGTCTCTGCTGCAGCTGGAAGTGGGCAGATGTGTCCTCCTGCATCTCCCCCGAAAAGCCACAGGAGCTGAAAAATGTTTATTTTTAAGGGAGCCCCTTTTTAATTTGGCCCATAAGAGGGAGACAGCAGCCTACAAAAATTCTACTATTGAATAAAAAAAAAAACGTAGGTTCAATTCTTCCATGGAGAGGAATAGGTAGGTAGGTCAGTTCAGTTCTTCCCATTTGGGAATGCTTATACGCAAAGCCTTATGCCTGGTGGGGCATGAAACATCAGGAAGGCTTGGGCCAACCTTTAAAAATGGAGCAGCATTTTCAGCAAGCTCAGGCAGCCTTCTGCAAGAACACACAATGCAATGCGGTGGATTTAAAATCTTTTGCATAGCATCGCCTTGTGAACCGCCCGCCCCTCATCCTCATTCCTCTTGCACCGGGCTCTCTCACGCATCTCATCCTAGGCTTGCAGTGCCTGCAGCACTCTTCCCCTCCCTCCTTTTGCAGGATGGTTCAGCAGGTGATTACTTTACAATCACTAGTTTCCCTCTGAAGGTGCGTCGCTCCGAGGGATCGCTTTGGCTGGTCGTATTTCGAGTGGGGAAGAACGGAACTTTTTCCCTGGGTTGACATTAATAGCACTATTAAGAATAATGATAGATTATTATCATCGTCATCATCATCATCACCCTCAACAAAGGCTGAAGGATTTAAACGTACAGCAGGCCTTTTTCCCACCATACATAACTATAGATATGGATTATATATAAAAATAAATCTTGCTATTTGTAAAGCACCAATTTATTCCGCAGCGCTTTCAAGAAATTTATTTATCACCCTACACTCTAGCATTATACCAACCTCGGAATGACGGAAGGCTGTGAATTATAGATATGGATTATATCTAGATTATAGATAGATTATAAATATATATAAATTAATTATAATATATAAATAAATATTTATAATATATTATATGTAGTTTCTATCCTCTATATTGATTAATAATAGTCTTTATGATTATATTATATAATATATCGATAGATAGATAAATAGATAGATAGACAGATACACAGACATGCATACACACTGTATGCTAATGAGCCCAGCTGTCTGGCAGTTGAGACTACATTGTGATGTCATCAGTGTATTGTGACACGGGCAGTATAGAACTATAAACGCCAGAGTTGGCGGCCATCTTAAGGCAGTCTCTGCTGCAGCTGGAAGTGGGCAGATGTGTCCTCCTGTATCTCCCCCGAGAAGTCACAGGAGCTGGATAATTTTTATTTTTAACAGAGCACCTATTTAATTAAGCCCACAAGGGGGAGACAGCGGCCTACAAAAATCTAATTGTCCGCGGCTGTAGCATTTATAAAAAAGGTAGGTTCAATTCTTCCATGGACAGGAATAGGTAGGTAGGTAGGCAGGTAGGTTGGTTCAGTTCTTGTCATTTGGGGAATGCTTATGGGCAAGGCCTTATGCCTGGTAGTGCATGAAACGTCAGGAAGGCTCAGGCCAACCTTTAAAGATGGCGCAGCATTTGGGGTGCAAAAACGTCCAATGCACATTTCCTTTAAAAGGACATATTTCTTCATTCAATGCATAGACATGACAACGTTTCAACATTGTGATGTCATCAGTCTATTGTGGCACGGGCAATATAGAACTATAAATGCCAGAGCTTGGCGGCCATCTTAAGGCTGTCTCTGCTGCAGCTGGAAGTGGGCAGATGTGTCCTCCTGCATCTCCCCCGAAAAGCCACAGGAGCTGAAAAATGTTTCTTTTTAAGGGAGCCCCTTTTTAATTTGGCCCACAAGAGGGAGACAGCAGCCTACAAAAATTCTACTATTGAAAAAAAAAAAAAACGTAGGTTCAATTCTTCCATGGAGAGGAATAGGTAGGTAGGTCAGTTCAGTTCTTCTCATTTGGGAATGCTTATACGCAAAGCCTTATGCCTGGTGGGGCATGAAACATCAGGAAGGCTTGGGCCAACCTTTAAAAATGGAGCAGCATTTTCAGCAAGCTCAGGCAGCCTTCTGCAAGAACACACAATGCAATGCGGTGGATTTAAAATCTTTTGCATAGCATCGCCTTGTGAACCGCCCGCCCCTCATCCTCATTCCTCTTGCACCGGGCTCTCTCACGCATCTCATCCTAGGCTTGCAGTGCCTGCAGCACTCTTCCCCTCCCTCCTTTTGCAGGATGGTTCAGCAGGTGATTACTTTACAATCACTAGTTTCCCTCTGAAGGTGCGTCGCTCCGAGGGATCGCTTTGGCTGGTCGTATTTCGAGTGGGGAAGAACGGAACTTTTTCCCTGGGTTGACATTAATAGCACTATTAAGAATAATGATAGATTATTATCATCATCATCATCATCATCACCCTCAACAAAGGCTGAAGGATTTAAACGTACAGCAGGCCTTTTTCCCACCATACATAACTATAGATATGGATTATATATAAAAATAAATCTTGCTATTTGTAAAGCACCAATTTATTCCGCAGCGCTTTCAAGAAATTTACTTATCACCCTACACTCTAGCATTATACCAACCTCGGAATGATGGAAGGCTGTGAATTATAGATATGGATTATATCTAGATTATAGATAGATTATAAATATATATAAATTAATTATAATATATAAATAAATATTTATAATATATTATATGTAGTTTCTATCCTCTATATTGATTAATAATAGTCTTTATAATTATATTATATAATATATCGATAGATAGATAAATAGATAGATAGACAGATACACAGACATGCATACACACTGTATGCTAATGAGCCCAGCTGTCTGGCAGTTGAGACTACATTGTGATGTCATCAGTGTATTGTGACACGGGCAGTATAGAACTATAAACGCCAGAGTTGGCGGCCATTTTAAGGCAGTCTCTGCTGCAGCTGGAAGTGGGCAGATGTGTCCTCCTGTATCTCCCCCGAGAAGTCACAGGAGCTGGATAATTTTTATTTTTAACAGAGCACCTATTTAATTAAGCCCACAAGGGGGAGACAGCGGCCTACAAAAATCTAATTGTCCGCGGCTGTAGCATTTAAAAAAAAGGTAGGTTCAATTCTTCCATGGACAGGAATAGGTAGGTAGGTAGGCAGGTAGGTTGGTTCAGTTCTTGTCATTTGGGGAATGCTTATGGGCAAGGCCTTATGCCTGGTAGTGCATGAAACGTCAGGAAGGCTCAGGCCAACCTTTAAAGATGGCGCAGCATTTGGGGTGCAAAAACGTCCAATGCACGTTTCCTTTAAAAGGACATATTTCTTCATTCAATGCATAGACATGACAACGTTTCAACATTGTGATGTCATCAGTCTATTGTGGCACGGGCAATATAGAACTATAAATGCCAGAGCTTGGCGGCCATCTTAAGGCTGTCTCTGCTGCAGCTGGAAGTGGGCAGATGTGTCCTCCTGCATCTCCCCCGAAAAGCCACAGGAGCTGAAAAATGTTTATTTTTAAGGGAGCCCCTTTTTAATTTGGCCCACAAGAGGGAGACAGCAGCCTACAAAAATTCTACTATTGAATAAAAGAAAACGTAGGTTCAATTCTTCCATGGAGAGGAATAGGTAGGTAGGTCAGTTCAGTTCTTCTCATTTGGGAATGCTTATACGCAAAGCCTTATGCCTGGTGGGGCATGAAACATCAGGAAGGCTTGGGCCAACCTTTAAAAATGGAGCAGCATTTTCAGCAAGCTCAGGCAGCCTTCTGCAAGAACACACAATGCAATGCGGTGGATTTAAAATCTTTTGCATAGCATCGCCTTGTGAACCGCCCGCCCCTCATCCTCATTCCTCTTGCACCGGGCTCTCTCACGCATCTCATCCTAGGCTTGCAGTGCCTGCAGCACTCTTCCCCTCCCTCCTTTTGCAGGATGGTTCAGCAGGTGATTACTTTACAATCACTAGTTTCCCTCTGAAGGTGCGTCGCTCCGATCGCTTTGGCTGGTCGTATTTCGAGTGGGGAAGAACGGAACTTTTTCCCTGGGTTGACATTAATAGCACTATTAAGAATAATGATAGATTATTATCATCATCATCATCACCCTCAACAAAGGCTGAAGGATTTAAACGTACAGCAGGCCTTTTTCCCACCATACATAACTATAGATATGGATTATATATAAAAATAAATCTTGCTATTTGTAAAGCACCAATTTATTCCGCAGCGCTTTCAAGAAATTTACTTATCACCCTACACTCTAGCATTATACCAACCTCGGAATGATGGAAGGCTGTGAATTATAGATATGGATTATATCTAGATTATAGATAGATTATAAATATATATAAATTAATTATAATATATAAATAAATATTTATTATATATTATAAGTAGTTTCTATCCTCTATATTGATTAATAATAGTCTTTATGATTATATTATATAATATATCGATAGATAGATAAATAGATAGATAGACAGATACACAGACATGCATACACACTGTATGCTAATGAGCCCAGCTGTCTGGCAGTTGAGACTACATTGTGATGTCATCAGTGTATTGTGACACGGGCAGTATAGAACTATAAACGCCAGAGTTGGCGGCCATCTTAAGGCAGTCTCTGCTGCAGCTGGAAGTGGGCAGATGTGTCCTCCTGTATCTCCCCCGAGAAGTCACAGGAGCTGGATAATTTTTATTTTTAACAGAGCACCTATTTAATTAAGCCCACAAGGGGGAGACAGCGGCCTACAAAAATCTAATTGTCCGCGGCTGTAGCATTTAAAAAAAAGGTAGGTTCAATTCTTCCATGGACAGGAATAGGTAGGTAGGTAGGCAGGTAGGTTGGTTCAGTTCTTGTCATTTGGGGAATGCTTATGGGCAAGGCCTTATGCCTGGTAGTGCATGAAACGTCAGGAAGGCTCAGGCCAACCTTTAAAGATGGCGCAGCATTTGGGGTGCAAAAACGTCCAATGCACGTTTCCTTTAAAAGGACATATTTCTTCATTCAATGCATAGACATGACAACGTTTCAACATTGTGATGTCATCAGTCTATTGTGACACGGGCAATATAGAACTATAAATGCCAGAGCTTGGCGGCCATCTTAAGGCAGTCTCTGCTGCAGCTGGAAGTGGGCAGATGTGTCCTCCTGCATCTCCCCCGAAAAGCCACAGGAGCTGAAAAATGTTTATTTTTAAGGGAGCCCCTTTTTAATTTGGCCCACAAGAGGGAGACAGCAGCCTACAAAAATTCTACTATTGAATAAAAAAAAAAACGTAGGTTCAATTCTTCCATGGAGAGGAATAGGTAGGTAGGTCAGTTCAGTTCTTCTCATTTGGGAATGCTTATACGCAAAGCCTTATGCCTGGTGGGGCATGAAACATCAGGAAGGCTTGGGCCAACCTTTAAAAATGGAGCAGCATTTTCAGCAAGCTCAGGCAGCCTTCTGCAAGAACACACAATGCAATGCGGTGGATTTAAAATCTTTTGCATAGCATCGCCTTGTGAACCGCCCGCCCCTCATCCTCATTCCTCTTGCACCGGGCTCTCTCACGCATCTCATCCTAGGCTTGCAGTGCCTGCAGCACTCTTCCCCTCCCTCCTTTTGCAGGATGGTTCAGCAGGTGATTACTTTACAATCACTAGTTTCTTGTAAAGCACCAATTTATTCCGCAGCGCTTTCAAGAAATTTACTTATCACCCTACACTCTAGCATTATACCAACCTCGGAATGATGGAAGGCTGTGAATTATAGATATGGATTATATCTAGATTATAGATAGATTATAAATATATATAAATTAATTATAATATATAAATAAATATTTATAATATATTATATGTAGTTTCTATCCTCTATATTGATTAATAATAGTCTTTATGATTATATTATATAATATATCGATAGATAGATAAATAGATAGATAGACAGATACACAGACATGCATACACACTGTATGCTAATGAGCCCAGCTGTCTGGCAGTTGAGACTACATTGTGATGTCATCAGTGTATTGTGACACGGGCAGTATAGAACTATAAACGCCAGAGTTGGCGGCCATCTTAAGGCAGTCTCTGCTGCAGCTGAAAGTGGGCAGATGTGTCCTCCTGTATCTCCCCCGAGAAGTCACAGGAGCTGGATAATTTTTATTTTTAACAGAGCACCTATTTAATTAAGCCCACAAGGGGGAGACAGCGGCCTACAAAAATCTAATTGTCCGCGGCTGTAGCATTTAAAAAAAAGGTAGGTTCAATTCTTCCATGGACAGGAATAGGTAGGTAGGTAGGCAGGTAGGTTGGTTCAGTTCTTGTCATTTGGGGAATGCTTATGGGCAAGGCCTTATGCCTGGTAGTGCATGAAACATCAGGAAGGCTCAGGCCAACCTTTAAAGATGGCGCAGCATTTGGGGTGCAAAAACGTCCAATGCACGTTTCCTTTAAAAGGACATATTTCTTCATTCAATGCATAGACATGACAACGTTTCAACATTGTGATGTCATCAGTCTATTGTGACACGGGCAATATAGAACTATAAATGCCAGAGCTTGGCGGCCATCTTAAGGCAGTCTCTGCTGCAGCTGGAAGTGGGCAGATGTGTCCTCCTGCATCTCCCCCGAAAAGCCACAGGAGCTGAAAAATGTTTATTTTTAAGGGAGCCCCTTTTTAATTTGGCCCACAAGAGGGAGACAGCAGCCTACAAAAATTCTACTATTGAATAAAAAAAAAAACGTAGGTTCAATTCTTCCATGGAGAGGAATAGGTAGGTAGGTCAGTTCAGTTCTTCTCATTTGGGAATGCTTATACGCAAAGCCTTATGCCTGGTGGGGCATGAAACATCAGGAAGGCTTGGGCCAACCTTTAAAAATGGAGCAGCATTTTCAGCAAGCTCAGGCAGCCTTCTGCAAGAACACACAATGCAATGCGGTGGATTTAAAATCTTTTGCATAGCATCGCCTTGTGAACCGCCCGCCCCTCATCCTCATTCCTCTTGCACCGGGCTCTCTCACGCATCTCATCCTAGGCTTGCAGTGCCTGCAGCACTCTTCCCCTCCCTCCTTTTGCAGGATGGTTCAGCAGGTGATTACTTTACAATCACTAGTTTCCCTCTGAAGGTGCGTCGCTCCGAGGGATCGCTTTGGATGGTCGTATTTCGAGTGGGGAAGAACGGAACTTTTTTCCTGGGTTGACATTAATAGCACTATTAAGAATAATGATAGATTATTATCATCGTCATCATCACCCTCAACAAAGGCTGAAGGATTTAAACGTACAGCAGGCCTTTTTCCCACCATACATAACTATAGATATGGATTATATATAAAAATAAATCTTGCTATTTGTAAAGCACCAATTTATTCCGCAGCGCTTTCAAGAAATTTACTTATCACCCTACACTCTAGCATTATACCAACCTCGGAATGATGGAAGGCTGTGAATTATAGATATGGATTATATCTAGATTATAGATAGATTATAAATATATATAAATTAATTATAATATATAAATAAATATTTATAATATATTATATGTAGTTTCTATCCTCTATATTGATTAATAATAGTCTTTATGATTATATTATATAATATATCGATAGATAGATAAATAGATAGATAGACAGATACACAGACATGCATACACACTGTATGCTAATGAGCCCAGCTGTCTGGCAGTTGAGACTACATTGTGATGTCATCAGTGTATTGTGACACGGGCAGTATAGAACTATAAACGCCAGAGTTGGCGGCCATCTTAAGGCAGTCTCTGCTGCAGCTGGAAGTGGGCAGATGTGTCCTCCTGTATCTCCCCCGAGAAGTCACAGGAGCTGGATAATTTTTATTTTTAACAGAGCACCTATTTAATTAAGCCCACAAGGGGGAGACAACGGCCTACAAAAATCTAATTGTCCGCGGCTGTAGCATTTAAAAAAAAGGTAGGTTCAATTCTTCCATGGACAGGAATAGGTAGGTAGGTAGGCAGGTAGGTTGGTTGAGTTCTTGTCATTTGGGGAATGCTTATGGGCAAGGCCTTATGCCTGGTAGTGCATGAAACGTCAGGAAGGCTCAGGCCAACCTTTAAAGATGGCGCAGCATTTGGGGTGCAAAAACGTCCAATGCACGTTTCCTTTAAAAGGACATATTTCTTCATTCAATGCATAGACATGACAACGTTTCAACATTGTGATGTCATCAGTCTATTGTGACACGGGCAATATAGAACTATAAATGCCAGAGCTTGGCGGCCATCTTAAGGCAGTCTCTGCTGCAGCTGGAAGTGGGCAGATGTGTCCTCCTGCATCTCCCCCGAAAAGCCACAGGAGCTGAAAAATGTTTATTTTTAAGGGAGCCCCTTTTTAATTTGGCCCACAAGAGGGAGACAGCAGCCTACAAAAATTCTACTATTGAATAAAAAAAAAAACGTAGGTTCAATTCTTCCATGGAGAGGAATAGGTAGGTAGGTCAGTTCAGTTCTTCTCATTTGGGAATACTTATACGCAAAGCCTTATGCCTGGTGGGGCATGAAACATCAGGAAGGCTTGGGCCAACCTTTAAAAATGGAGCAGCATTTTCAGCAAGCTCAGGCAGCCTTCTGCAAGAACACACAATGCAATGCGGTGGATTTAAAATCTTTTGCATAGCATCGCCTTGTGAACCGCCCGCCCCTCATCCTCATTCCTCTTGCACCGGGCTCTCTCACGCATCTCATCCTAGGCTTGCAGTGCCTGCAGCACTCTTCCCCTCCCTCCTTTTGCAGGATGGTTCAGCAGGTGATTACTTTACAATCACTAGTTTCCCTCTGAAGGTGCGTCGCTCCGAGGGATCGCTTTGGCTGGTCGTATTTCGAGTGGGGAAGAACGGAACTTTTTCCCTGGGTTGACATTAATAGCACTATTAAGAATAATGATAGATTATTATCATCGTCATCATCACCCTCAACAAAGGCTGAAGGATTTAAACGTACAGCAGGCCTTTTTCCCACCATACATAACTATAGATATGGATTATATATAAAAATAAATCTTGCTATTTGTAAAGCACCAATTTATTCCGCAGCGCTTTCAAGAAATTTACTTATCACCCTACACTCTAGCATTATACCAACCTCGGAATGATGGAAGGCTGTGAATTATAGATATGGATTATATCTAGATTATAGATAGATTATAAATATATATAAATTAATTATAATATATAAATAAATATTTATTATATATTATATGTAGTTTCTATCCTCTATATTGATTAATAATAGTCTTTATGATTATATTATATAATATATCGATAGATAGATAAATAGATAGATAGACAGATACACAGACATGCATACACACTGTATGCTAATGAGCCCAGCTGTCTGGCAGTTGAGACTACATTGTGATGTCATCAGTGTATTGTGACACGGGCAGTATAGAACTATAAACGCCAGAGTTGGCGGCCATCTTAAGGCAGTCTCTGCTGCAGCTGGAAGTGGGCAGATGTGTCCTCCTGTATCTCCCCCGAGAAGTCACAGGAGCTGGATAATTTTTATTTTTAACAGAGCACCTATTTAATTAAGCCCACAAGGGGGAGACAACGGCCTACAAAAATCTAATTGTCCGCGGCTGTAGCATTTTAAAAAAAGGTAGGTTCAATTCTTCCATGGACAGGAATAGGTAGGTAGGTAGGCAGGTAGGTTGGTTCAGTTCTTGTCATTTGGGGAATGCTTATGGGCAAGGCCTTATGCCTGGTAGTGCATGAAACGTCAGGAAGGCTCAGGCCAACCTTTAAAGATGGCGCAGCATTTGGGGTGCAAAAACGTCCAATGCACGTTTCCTTTAAAAGGACATATTTCTTCATTCAATGCATAGACATGACAACGTTTCAACATTGTGATGTCATCAGTCTATTGTGACACGGGCAATATAGAACTATAAATGCCAGAGCTTGGCGGCCATCTTAAGGCAGTCTCTGCTGCAGCTGGAAGTGGGCAGATGTGTCCTCCTGCATCTCCCCCGAAAAGCCACAGGAGCTGAAAAATGTTTATTTTTAAGGGAGCCCCTTTTTAATTTGGCCCACAAGAGGGAGACAGCAGCCTACAAAAATTCTACTATTGAATAAAAAAAAAAACGTAGGTTCAATTCTTCCATGGAGAGGAATAGGTAGGTAGGTCAGTTCAGTTCTTCTCATTTGGGAATGCTTATACGCAAAGCCTTATGCCTGGTGGGGCATGAAACATCAGGAAGGCTTGGGCCAACCTTTAAAAATGGAGCAGCATTTTCAGCAAGCTCAGGCAGCCTTCTGCAAGAACACACAATGCAATGCGGTGGATTTAAAATCTTTTGCATAGCATCGCCTTGTGAACCGCCCGCCCCTCATCCTCATTCCTCTTGCACCGGGCTCTCTCACGCATCTCATCCTAGGCTTGCAGTGCCTGCAGCACTCTTCCCCTCCCTCTTTTTGCAGGATGGTTCAGCAGGTGATTACTTTACAATCACTAGTTTCCCTCTGAAGGTGCGTCGCTCCGAGGGATCGCTTTGGCTGGTCGTATTTCGAGTGGGGAAGAACGAAACTTTTTCCCTGGGTTGACATTAATAGCACTATTAAGAATAATGATAGATTATTATCATCATCATCATCACCCTCAACAAAGGCTGAAGGATTTAAACGTACAGCAGGCCTTTTTCCCACCATACATAACTATAGATATGGATTATATATAAAAATAAATCTTGCTATTTGTAAAGCACCAATTTATTCCGCAGCGCTTTCAAGAAATTTACTTATCACCCTACACTCTAGCATTATACCAACCTCGGAATGATGGAAGGCTGTGAATTATAGATATGGATTATATCTAGATTATAGATAGATTATAAATATATATAAATTAATTATAATATATAAATAAATATTTATAATATATTATATGTAGTTTCTATCCTCTATATTGATTAATAATAGTCTTTATGATTATATTATATAATATATCGATAGATAGATAAATAGATAGATAGACAGATACACAGACATGCATACACACTGTATGCTAATGAGCCCAGCTGTCTGGCAGTTGAGACTACATTGTGATGTCATCAGTGTATTGTGACACGGGCAGTATAGAACTATAAACGCCAGAGTTGGCGGCCATCTTAAGGCAGTCTCTGCTGCAGCTGGAAGTGGGCAGATGTGTCCTCCTGTATCTCCCCCGAGAAGTCACAGGAGCTGGATAATTTTTATTTTTAACAGAGCACCTATTTAATTAAGCCCACAAGGGGGAGACAACGGCCTACAAAAATCTAATTGTCCGCGGCTGTAGCATTTAAAAAAAAGGTAGGTTCAATTCTTCCATGGACAGGAATAGGTAGGTAGGTAGGCAGGTAGGTTGGTTCAGTTCTTGTCATTTGGGGAATGCTTATGGGCAAGGCCTTATGCCTGGTAGTGCACGAAACGTCAGGAAGGCTCAGGCCAACCTTTAAAGATGGCGCAGCATTTGGGGTGCAAAAATGTCCAATGCACGTTTCCTTTAAAAGGACATATTTCTTCATTCAATGCATAGACATGACAACGTTTCAACATTGTGATGTCATCAGTCTATTGTGACACGGGCAATATAGAACTATAAATGCCAGAGCTTGGCGGCCATCTTAAGGCAGTCTCTGCTGCAGCTGGAAGTGGGCAGATGTGTCCTCCTGCATCTCCCCCGAAAAGCCACAGGAGCTGAAAAATGTTTATTTTTAAGGGAGCCCCTTTTTAATTTGGCCCACAAGAGGGAGACAGCAGCCTACAAAAATTCTACTATTGAATAAAAAAAAAAACGTAGGTTCAATTCTTCCATGGAGAGGAATAGGTAGGTAGGTCAGTTCAGTTCTTCTCATTTGGGAATGCTTATACGCAAAGCCTTATGCCTGGTGGGGCATGAAACATCAGGAAGGCTTGGGCCAACCTTTAAAAATGGAGCAGCATTTTCAGGAAGCTCAGGCAGCCTTCTGCAAGAACACACAATGCAATGCGGTGGATTTAAAATCTTTTGCATAGCATCGCCTTGTGAACCGCCCGCCCCTCATCCTCATTCCTCTTGCACCGGGCTCTCTCACGCATCTCATCCTAGGCTTGCAGTGCCTGCAGCACTCTTCCCCTCCCTCCTTTTGCAGGATGGTTCAGCAGGTGATTACTTTACAATCACTAGTTTCCCTCTGAAGGTGCGTCGCTCCGAGGGATCGCTTTGGCTGGTCGTATTTCGAGTGGGGAAGAACGGAACTTTTTCCCTGGGTTGACATTAATAGCACTATTAAGAATAATGATAGATTATTATCATCATCATCATCACCCTCAACAAAGGCTGAAGGATTTAAACGTACAGCAGGCCTTTTTCCCACCATACATAACTATAGATATGGATTATATATAAAAATAAATCTTGCTATTTGTAAAGCACCAATTTATTCCGCAGCGCTTTCAAGAAATTTACTTATCACCCTACACTCTAGCATTATACCAACCTCGGAATGATGGAAGGCTGTGAATTATAGATATGGATTATATCTAGATTATAGATAGATTATAAATATATATAAATTAATTATAATATATAAATAAATATTTATAATATATTATATGTAGTTTCTATCCTCTATATTGATTAATAATAGTCTTTATGATTATATTATATAATATATCGATAGATAGATAAATAGATAGATAGACAGATACACAGACATGCATACACACTGTATGCTAATGAGCCCAGCTGTCTGGCAGTTGAGACTACATTGTGATGTCATCAGTGTATTGTGACACGGGCAGTATAGAACTATAAACGCCAGAGTTGGCGGCCATCTTAAGGCAGTCTCTGCTGCAGCTGGAAGTGGGCAGATGTGTCCTCCTGTATCTCCCCCGAGAAGTCACAGGAGCTGGATAATTTTTATTTTTAACAGAGCACCTATTTAATTAAGCCCACAAGGGGGAGACAGCGGCCTACAAAAATCTAATTGTCCACGGCTGTAGCATTTAAAAAAAAGGTAGGTTCAATTCTTCCATGGACAGGAATAGGTAGGTAGGTAGGCAGGTAGGTTGGTTCAGTTCTTGTCATTTGGGGAATGCTTATGGGCAAGGCCTTATGCCTGGTAGTGCATGAAACGTCAGGAAGGCTCAGGCCAACCTTTAAAGATGGCGCAGCATTTGGGGTGCAAAAACGTCCAATGCACGTTTCCTTTAAAAGGACATATTTCTTCATTCAATGCATAGACATGACAACGTTTCAAC
Source organism: Eleutherodactylus coqui (assembly GCF_035609145.1). NCBI lineage: Eukaryota > Metazoa > Chordata > Amphibia > Anura > Eleutherodactylidae > Eleutherodactylus > Eleutherodactylus coqui. The sequence goes on along the minus strand of NC_089838.1, from coordinate 39,812,006 downwards.
ATTGTGATGTCATCAGTCTATTGTGACACGGGCAATATAGAACTATAAATGCCAGAGCTTGGCGGCCATCTTAAGGCAGTCTCTGCTGCAGCTGGAAGTGGGCAGATGTGTCCTCCTGCATCTCCCCCGAAAAGCCACAGGAGCTGAAAAATGTTTATTTTTAAGGGAGCCCCTTTTTAATTTGGCCCACAAGAGGGAGACAGCAGCCTACAAAAATTCTACTATTGAATAAAAAAAAAACCGTAGGTTCAATTCTTCCATGGAGAGGAATAGGTAGGTAGGTCAGTTCAGTTCTTCTCATTTGGGAATGCTTATACGCAAAGCCTTATGCCTGGTGGGGCATGAAACATCAGGAAGGCTTGGGCCAACCTTTAAAAATGGAGCAGCATTTTCAGCAAGCTCAGGCAGCCTTCTGCAAGAACACACAATGCAATGCGGTGGATTTAAAATCTTTTGCATAGCATCGCCTTGTGAACCGCCCGCCCCTCATCCTCATTCCTCTTGCACCGGGCTCTCTCACGCATCTCATCCTAGGCTTGCAGTGCCTGCAGCACTCTTCCCCTCCCTCCTTTTGCAGGATGGTTCAGCAGGTGATTACTTTACAATCACTAGTTTCCCTCTGAAGGTGCGTCGCTCCGAGGGATCGCTTTGGCTGGTCGTATTTCGAGTGGCGAAGAACGGAACTTTTTCCCTGGGTTGACATTAATAGCACTATTAAGAATAATGATAGATTATTATCATCATCATCATCACCCTCAACAAAGGCTGAAGGATTTAAACGTACAGCAGGCCTTTTTCCCACCATACATAACTATAGATATGGATTATATATAAAAATAAATCTTGCTATTTGTAAAGCACCAATTTATTCCGCAGCGCTTTCAAGAAATTTACTTATCACCGTACACTCTAGCATTATACCAACCTCGGAATGATGGAAGGCTGTGAATTATAGATATGGATTATATCTAGATTATAGATAGATTATAAATATATATAAATTAATTATAATATATAAATAAATATTTATTATATATTATAAGTAGTTTCTATCCTCTATATTGATTAATAATAGTCTTTATGATTATATTATATAATATATCGATAGATAGATAAATAGATAGATAGACAGATACACAGACATGCATACACACTGTATGCTAATGAGCCCAGCTGTCTGGCAGTTGAGACTACATTGTGATGTCATCAGTGTATTGTGACACGGGCAGTATAGAACTATAAACGCCAGAGTTGGCGGCCATCTTAAGGCAGTCTCTGCTGCAGCTGGAAGTGGGCAGATGTGTCCTCCTGTATCTCCCCCGAGAAGTCACAGGAGCTGGATAATTTTTATTTTTAACAGAGCACCTATTTAATTAAGCCCACAAGGGGGAGACAGCGGCCTACAAAAATCTAATTGTCCGCGGCTGTAGCATTTAAAAAAAAGGTAGGTTCAATTCTTCCATGGACAGGAATAGGTAGGTAGGTAGGCAGGTAGGTTGGTTCAGTTCTTGTCATTTGGGGAATGCTTATGGGCAAGGCCTTATGCCTGGTAGTGCATGAAACGTCAGGAAGGCTCAGGCCAACCTTTAAAGATGGCGCAGCATTTGGGGTGCAAAAACGTCCAATGCACGTTTCCTTTAAAAGGACATATTTCTTCATTCAATGCATAGACATGACAACGTTTCAACATTGTGATGTCATCAGTCTATTGTGACACGGGCAATATAGAACTATAAATGCCAGAGCTTGGCGGCCATCTTAAGGCAGTCTCTGCTGCAGCTGGAAGTGGGCAGATGTGTCCTCCTGCATCTCCCCCGAAAAGCCACAGGAGCTGAAAAATGTTTCTTTTTAAGGGAGCCCCTTTTTAATTTGGCCCACAAGAGGGAGACAGCAGCCTACAAAAATTCTACTATTGAAAAAAAAAAAAAACGTAGGTTCAATTCTTCCATGGAGAGGAATAGGTAGGTAGGTCAGTTCAGTTCTTCTCATTTGGGAATGCTTATACGCAAAGCCTTATGCCTGGTGGGGCATGAAACATCAGGAAGGCTTGGGCCAACCTTTAAAAATGGAGCAGCATTTTCAGCAAGCTCAGGCAGCCTTCTGCAAGAACACACAATGCAATGCGGTGGATTTAAAATCTTTTGCATAGCATCGCCTTGTGAACCGCCCGCCCCTCATCCTCATTCCTCTTGCACCGGGCTCTCTCACGCATCTCATCCTAGGCTTGCAGTGCCTGCAGCACTCTTCCCCTCCCTCCTTTTGCAGGATGGTTCAGCAGGTGATTACTTTACAATCACTAGTTTCCCTCTGAAGGTGCGTCGCTCCGAGGGATCGCTTTGGATGGTCGTATTTCGAGTGGGGAAGAACGGAACTTTTTCCCTGGGTTGACATTAATAGCACTATTAAGAATAATGATAGATTATTATCATCGTCATCATCACCCTCAACAAAGGCTGAAGGATTTAAACGTACAGCAGGCCTTTTTCCCACCATACATAACTATAGATATGGATTATATATAAAAATAAATCTTGCTATTTGTAAAGCACCAATTTATTCCGCAGCGCTTTCAAGAAATTTACTTATCACCCTACACTCTAGCATTATACCAACCTCGGAATGATGGAAGGCTGTGAATTATAGATATGGATTATATCTAGATTATAGATAGATTATAAATATATATAAATTAATTATAATATATAAATAAATATTTATAATATATTATATGTAGTTTCTATCCTCTATATTGATTAATAATAGTCTTTATGATTATATTATATAATATATCGATAGATAGATAAATAGATAGATAGACAAATACACAGACATGCATACACACTGTATGCTAATGAGCCCAGCTGTCTGGCAGTTGAGACTACATTGTGATGTCATCAGTGTATTGTGACACGGGCAGTATAGAACTATAAACGCCAGAGTTGGCGGCCATCTTAAGGCAGTCTCTGCTGCAGCTGGAAGTGGGCAGATGTGTCCTCCTGTATCTCCCCCGAGAAGTCACAGGAGCTGGATAATTTTTATTTTTAACAGAGCACCTATTTAATTAAGCCCACAAGGGGGAGACAACGGCCTACAAAAATCTAATTGTCCGCGGCTGTAGCATTTAAAAAAAAGGTAGGTTCAATTCTTCCATGGACAGGAATAGGTAGGTAGGTAGGCAGGTAGGTTGGTTGAGTTCTTGTCATTTGGGGAATGCTTATGGGCAAGGCCTTATGCCTGGTAGTGCATGAAACGTCAGGAAGGCTCAGGCCAACCTTTAAAGATGGCGCAGCATTTGGGGTGCAAAAACGTCCAATGCACGTTTCCTTTAAAAGGACATATTTCTTCATTCAATGCATAGACATGACAACGTTTCAACATTGTGATGTCATCAGTCTATTGTGACACGGGCAATATAGAACTATAAATGCCAGAGCTTGGCGGCCATCTTAAGGCAGTCTCTGCTGCAGCTGGAAGTGGGCAGATGTGTCCTCCTGCATCTCCCCCGAAAAGCCACAGGAGCTGAAAAATGTTTATTTTTAAGGGAGCCCCTTTTTAATTTGGCCCACAAGAGGGAGACAGCAGCCTACAAAAATTCTACTATTGAATAAAAAAAAAACCGTAGGTTCAATTCTTCCATGGAGAGGAATAGGTAGGTAGGTCAGTTCAGTTCTTCTCATTTGGGAATGCTTATACGCAAAGCCTTATGCCTGGTGGGGCATGAAACATCAGGAAGGCTTGGGCCAACCTTTAAAAATAGAGCAGCATTTTCAGCAAGCTCAGGCAGCCTTCTGCAAGAACACACAATGCAATGCGGTGGATTTAAAATCTTTTGCATAGCATCGCCTTGTGAACCGCCCGCCCCTCATCCTCATTCCTCTTGCACCGGGCTCTCTCACGCATCTCATCCTAGGCTTGCAGTGCCTGCAGCACTCTTCCCCTCCCTCCTTTTGCAGGATGGTTCAGCAGGTGATTACTTTACAATCACTAGTTTCCCTCTGAAGGTGCGTCGCTCCGAGGGATCGCTTTGGCTGGTCGTATTTCGAGTGGGGAAGAACGGAACTTTTTCCCTGGGTTGACATTAATAGCACTATTAAGAATAATGATAGATTATTATCATCGTCATCATCACCCTCAACAAAGGCTGAAGGATTTAAACGTACAGCAGGCCTTTTTCCCACCATACATAACTATAGATATGGATTATATATAAAAATAAATCTTGCTATTTGTAAAGCACCAATTTATTCCGCAGCGCTTTCAAGAAATTTACTTATCACCCTACACTCTAGCATTATACCAACCTCGGAATGATGGAAGGCTGTGAATTATAGATATGGATTATATCTAGATTATAGATAGATTATAAATATATATAAATTAATTATAATATATAAATAAATATTTATTATATATTATATGTAGTTTCTATCCTCTATATTGATTAATAATAGTCTTTATGATTATATTATATAATATATCGATAGATAGATAAATAGATAGATAGACAGATACACAGACATGCATACACACTGTATGCTAATGAGCCCAGCTGTCTGGCAGTTGAGACTACATTGTGATGTCATCAGTGTATTGTGACACGGGCAGTATAGAACTATAAACGCCAGAGTTGGCGGCCATCTTAAGGCAGTCTCTGCTGCAGCTGGAAGTGGGCAGATGTGTCCTCCTGTATCTCCCCCGAGAAGTCACAGGAGCTGGATAATTTTTATTTTTAACAGAGCACCTATTTAATTAAGCCCACAAGGGGGAGACAACGGCCTACAAAAATCTAATTGTCCGCGGCTGTAGCATTTAAAAAAAAGGTAGGTTCAATTCTTCCATGGACAGGAATAGGTAGGTAGGTAGGCAGGTAGGTTGGTTCAGTTCTTGTCATTTGGGGAATGCTTATGGGCAAGGCCTTATGCCTGGTAGTGCATGAAACGTCAGGAAGCCTCAGGCCAACCTTTAAAGATGGCGCAGCATTTGGGGTGCAAAAACGACCAATGCACGTTTCCTTTAAAAGGACATATTTCTTCATTCAATGCATAGACATGACAACGTTTCAACATTGTGATGTCATCAGTCTATTGTGACACGGGCAATATAGAACTATAAATGCCAGAGCTTGGCGGCCATCTTAAGGCAGTCTCTGCTGCAGCTGGAAGTGGGCAGATGTGTCCTCCTGCATCTCCCCCGAAAAGCCACAGGAGCTGAAAAATGTTTATTTTTAAGGGAGCCCCTTTTTAATTTGGCCCACAAGAGGGAGACAGCAGCCTACAAAAATTCTACTATTGAATAAAAAAAAAAACGTAGGTTCAATTCTTCCATGGAGAGGAATAGGTAGGTAGGTCAGTTCAGTTCTTCTCATTTGGGAATGCTTATACGCAAAGCCTTATGCCTGGTGGGGCATGAAACATCAGGAAGGCTTGGGCCAACCTTTAAAAATAGAGCAGCATTTTCAGCAAGCTCAGGCAGCCTTCTGCAAGAACACACAATGCAATGCGGTGGATTTAAAATCTTTTGCATAGCATCGCCTTGTGAACCGCCCGCCCCTCATCCTCATTCCTCTTGCACCGGGCTCTCTCACGCATCTCATCCTAGGCTTGCAGTGCCTGCAGCACTCTTCCCCTCCCTCCTTTTGCAGGATGGTTCAGCAGGTGATTACTTTACAATCACTAGTTTCCCTCTGAAGGTGCGTCGCTCCGAGGGATCGCTTTGGCTGGTCGTATTTCGAGTGGGGAAGAACGGAACTTTTTCCCTGGGTTGACATTAATAGCACTATTAAGAATAATGATAGATTATTATCATCATCATCATCACCCTCAACAAAGGCTGAAGGATTTAAACGTACAGCAGGCCTTTTTCCCACCATACATAACTATAGATATGGATTATATATAAAAATAAATCTTGCTATTTGTAAAGCACCAATTTATTCCGCAGCGCTTTCAAGAAATTTACTTATCACCCTACACTCTAGCATTATACCAACCTCGGAATGATGGAAGGCTGTGAATTATAGATATGGATTATATCTAGATTATAGATAGATTATAAATATATATAAATTAATTATAATATATAAATAAATATTTATAATATATTATATGTAGTTTCTATCCTCTATATTGATTAATAATAGTCTTTATGATTATATTATATAATATATCGATAGATAGATAAATAGATAGATAGACAAATACACAGACATGCATACACACTGTATGCTAATGAGCCCAGCTGTCTGGCAGTTGAGACTACATTGTGATGTCATCAGTGTATTGTGACACGGGCAGTATAGAACTATAAACGCCAGAGTTGGCGGCCATCTTAAGGCAGTCTCTGCTGCAGCTGGAAGTGGGCAGATGTGTCCTCCTGTATCTCCCCCGAGAAGTCACAGGAGCTGGATAATTTTTATTTTTAACAGAGCACCTATTTAATTAAGCCCACAAGGGGGAGACAACGGCCTACAAAAATCTAATTGTCCGCGGCTGTAGCATTTAAAAAAAAGGTAGGTTCAATTCTTCCATGGACAGGAATAGGTAGGTAGGTAGGCAGGTAGGTTGGTTCAGTTCTTGTCATTTGGGGAATGCTTATGGGCAAGGCCTTATGCCTGGTAGTGCATGAAACGTCAGGAAGGCTCAGGCCAACCTTTAAAGATGGCGCAGCATTTGGGGTGCAAAAACGTCCAATGCACGTTTCCTTTAAAAGGACATATTTCTTCATTCAATGCATAGACATGACAACGTTTCAACATTGTGATGTCATCAGTCTATTGTGACACGGGCAATATAGAACTATAAATGCCAGAGCTTGGCGGCCATCTTAAGGCAGTCTCTGCTGCAGCTGGAAGTGGGCAGATGCGTCCTCCTGCATCTCCCCCGAAAAGCCACAGGAGCTGAAAAATGTTTATTTTTAAGGGAGCCCCTTTTTAATTTGGCCCACAAGAGGGAGACAGCAGCCTACAAAAATTCTACTATTGAATAAAAAAAAAAACGTAGGTTCAATTCTTCCATGGAGAGGAATAGGTAGGTAGGTCAGTTCAGTTCTTCTCATTTGGGAATGCTTATACGCAAAGCCTTATGCCTGGTGGGGCATGAAACATCAGGAAGGCTTGGGCCAACCTTTAAAAATAGAGCAGCATTTTCAGCAAGCTCAGGCAGCCTTCTGCAAGAACACACAATGCAATGCGGTGGATTTAAAATCTTTTGCATAGCATCGCCTTGTGAACCGCCCGCCCCTCATCCTCATTCCTCTTGCACCGGGCTCTCTCACGCATCTCATCCTAGGCTTGCAGTGCCTGCAGCACTCTTCCCCTCCCTCCTTTTGCAGGATGGTTCAGCAGGTGATTACTTTACAATCACTAGTTTCCCTCTGAAGGTGCGTCGCTCCGAGGGATCGCTTTGGCTGGTCGTATTTCGAGTGGGGAAGAACGAAACTTTTTCCCTGGGTTGACATTAATAGCACTATTAAGAATAATGATAGATTATTATCATCGTCATCATCATCATCACCCTCAACAAAGGCTGAAGGATTTAAACGTACAGCAGGCCTTTTTCCCACCATACATAACTATAGATATGGATTATATATAAAAATAAATCTTGCTATTTGTAAAGCACCAATTTATTCCGCAGCGCTTTCAAGAAATTTACTTATCACCCTACACTCTAGCATTAATTATACCAACCTCGGAATGATGGAAGGCTGTGAATTATAGATATGGATTATATCTAGATTATAGATAGATTATAAATATATATAAATTAATTATAATATATAAATAAATATTTATTATATATTATATGTAGTTTCTATCCTCTATATTGATTAATAATAGTCTTTATGATTATATTAGATAGATAAATAGATAGATAGACAGATACACAGACATGCATACACACTGTATGCTAATGAGCCCAGCTGTCTGGCAGTTGAGACTACATTGTGATGTCATCAGTGTATTGTGACACGGGCAGTATAGAACTATAAACGCCAGAGTTGGCGGCCATCTTAAGGCAGTCTCTGCTGCAGCTGGAAGTGGGCAGATGTGTCCTCCTGTATCTCCCCCGAGAAGTCACAGGAGCTGGATAATTTTTATTTTTAACAGAGCACCTATTTAATTAAGCCCACAAGGGGGAGACAACGGCCTACAAAAATCTAATTGTCCGCGGCTGTAGCATTTAAAAAAAAGGTAGGTTCAATTCTTCCATGGACAGGAATAGGTAGGTAGGTAGGCAGGTAGGTTGGTTCAGTTCTTGTTATTTGGGGAATGCTTATGGGCAAGGCCTTATGCCTGGTAGTGCATGAAACGTCAGGAAGGCTCAGGCCAACCTTTAAAGATGGCGCAGCATTTGGGGTGCAAAAACGTCCAATGCACGTTTCCTTTAAAAGGACATATTTCTTCATTCAATGCATAGACATGACAACGTTTCAACATTGTGATGTCATCAGTCTATTGTGACACGGGCAATATAGAACTATAAATGCCAGAGCTTGGCGGCCATCTTAAGGCAGTCTCTGCTGCAGCTGGAAGTGGGCAGATGTGTCCTCCTGCATCTCCCCCGAAAAGCCACAGGAGCTGAAAAATGTTTATTTTTAAGGGAGCCCCTTTTTAATTTGGCCCACAAGAGGGAGACAGCAGCCTACAAAAATTCTACTATTGAATAAAAAAAAAAACGTAGGTTCAATTCTTCCATGGAGAGGAATAGGTAGGTAGGTCAGTTCAGTTCTTCTCATTTGGGAATGCTTATACGCAAAGCCTTATGCCTGGTGGGGCATGAAACATCAGGAAGGCTTGGGCCAACCTTTAAAAATGGAGCAGCATTTTCAGCAAGCTCAGGCAGCCTTCTGCAAGAACACACAATGCAATGCGGTGGATTTAAAATCTTTTGCATAGCATCGCCTTGTGAACCGCCCGCCCCTCATCCTCATTCCTCTTGCACCGGGCTCTCTCACGCATCTCATCCTAGGCTTGCAGTGCCTGCAGCACTCTTCCCCTCCCTCTTTTTGCAGGATGGTTCAGCAGGTGATTACTTTACAATCACTAGTTTCCCTCTGAAGGTGCGTCGCTCCGAGGGATCGCTTTGGCTGGTCGTATTTCGAGTGGGGAAGAACGGAACTTTTTCCCTGGGTTGACATTAATAGCACTATTAAGAATAATGATAGATTATTATCATCATCATCATCACCCTCAACAAAGGCTGAAGGATTTAAACGTACAGCAGGCCTTTTTCCCACCATACATAACTATAGATATGGATTATATATAAAAATAAATCTTGCTATTTGTAAAGCACCAATTTATTCCGCAGCGCTTTCAAGAAATTTACTTATCACCCTACACTCTAGCATTATACCAACCTCGGAATGATGGAAGGCTGTGAATTATAGATATGGATTATATCTAGATTATAGATAGATTATAAATATATATAAATTAATTATAATATATAAATAAATATTTATAATATATTATATGTAGTTTCTATCCTCTATATTGATTAATAATAGTCTTTATGATTATATTATATAATATATCGATAGATAGATAAATAGATAGATAGACAGATACACAGACATGCATACACACTGTATGCTAATGAGCCCAGCTGTCTGGCAGTTGAGACTACATTGTGATGTCATCAGTGTATTGTGACACGGGCAGTATAGAACTATAAACGCCAGAGTTGGCGGCCATCTTAAGGCAGTCTCTGCTGCAGCTGGAAGTGGGCAGATGTGTCCTCCTGTATCTCCCCCGAGAAGTCACAGGAGCTGGATAATTTTTATTTTTAACAGAGCACCTATTTAATTAAGCCCACAAGGGGGAGACAACGGCCTACAAAAATCTAATTGTCCGCGGCTGTAGCATTTAAAAAAAAGGTAGGTTCAATTCTTCCATGGACAGGAATAGGTAGGTAGGTAGGCAGGTAGGTTGGTTCAGTTCTTGTCATTTGGGGAATGCTTATGGGCAAGGCCTTATGCCTGGTAGTGCATGAAACGTCAGGAAGGCTCAGGCCAACCTTTAAAGATGGCGCAGCATTTGGGGTGCAAAAACGTCCAATGCACGTTTCCTTTAAAAGGACATATTTCTTCATTCAATGCATAGACATGACAACGTTTCAACATTGTGATGTCATCAGTCTATTGTGACACGGGCAATATAGAACTATAAATGCCAGAGCTTGGCGGCCATCTTAAGGCAGTCTCTGCTGCAGCTGGAAGTGGGCAGATGTGTCCTCCTGCATCTCCCCCGAAAAGCCACAGGAGCTGAAAAATGTTTATTTTTAAGGGAGCCCCTTTTTAATTTGGCCCACAAGAGGGAGACAGCAGCCTACAAAAATTCTACTATTGAATAAAAAAAAAAACGTAGGTTCAATTCTTCCATGGAGAGGAATAGGTAGGTAGGTCAGTTCAGTTCTTCTCATTTGGGAATGCTAATACGCAAAGCCTTATGCCTGGTGGGGCATGAAACATCAGGAAGGCTTGGGCCAACCTTTAAAAATAGAGCAGCATTTTCAGCAAGCTTAGGCAGCCTTCTGCAAGAACACACAATGCAATGCGGTGGATTTAAAATCTTTTGCATAGCATCGCCTTGTGAACCGCCCGCCCCTCATCCTCATTCCTCTTGCACCGGGCTCTCTCACGCATCTCATCCTAGGCTTGCAGTGCCTGCAGCACTCTTCCCCTCCCTCCTTTTGCAGGATGGTTCAGCAGGTGATTACTTTACAATCACTAGTTTCCCTCTGAAGGTGCGTCGCTCCGAGGGATCGCTTTGGCTGGTCGTATTTCGAGTGGGGAAGAACGGAACTTTTTCCCTGGGTTGACATTAATAGCACTTTTAAGAATAATGATAGATTATTATCATCGTCATCATCACCCTCAACAAAGGCTGAAGGATTTAAACGTACAGCAGGCCTTTTTCCCACCATACATAACTATAGATATGGATTATATATAAAAATAAATCTTGCTATTTGTAAAGCACCAATTTATTCCGCAGCGCTTTCAAGAAATTTACTTATCGCCCTACACTCTAGCATTATACCAACCTCGGAATGATGGAAGGCTGTGAATTATAGATATGGATTATATCTAGATTATAGATAGATTATAAATATATATAAATTAATTACAATATATAAATAAATATTTATTATATATTATATGTAGTTTCTATCCTCTATATTGATTAATAATAGTCTTTATGATTATATTATATAATATATCGATAGATAGATAAATAGATAGATAGACAGATACACAGACATGCATACACACTGTATGCTAATGAGCCCAGCTGTCTGGCAGTTGAGACTACATTGTGATGTCATCAGTGTATTGTGACACGGGCAGTATAGAACTATAAACGCCAGAGTTGGCGGCCATCTTAAGGCAGTCTCTGCTGCAGCTGGAAGTGGGCAGATGTGTCCTCCTGTATCTCCCCCGAGAAGTCACAGGAGCTGGATAATTTTTATTTTTAACAGAGCACCTATTTAATTAAGCCCACAAGGGGGAGACAACGGCCTACAAAAATCTAATTGTCCGCGGCTGTAGCATTTAAAAAAAAGGTAGGTTCAATTCTTCCATGGACAGGAATAGGTAGGTAGGTAGGCAGGTAGGTTGGTTCAGTTCTTGTCATTTGGGGAATGCTTATGGGCAAGGCCTTATGCCTGGTAGTGCATGAAACGTCAGGAAGGCTCAGGCCAACCTTTAAAGATGGCGCAGCATTTGGGGTGCAAAAATGTCCAATGCACGTTTCCTTTAAAAGGACATATTTCTTCATTCAATGCATAGACATGACAACGTTTCAACATTGTGATGTCATCAGTCTATTGTGACACGGGCAATATAGAACTATAAATGCCAGAGCTTGGCGGCCATCTTAAGGCAGTCTCTGCTGCAGCTGGAAGTGGGCAGATGTGTCCTCCTGCATCTCCCCCGAAAAGCCACAGGAGCTGAAAAATGTTTATTTTTAAGGGAGCCCCTTTTTAATTTGGCCCACAAGAGGGAGACAGCAGCCTACAAAAATTCTACTATTGAATAAAAAAAAAAAACGTAGGTTCAATTCTTCCATGGAGAGGAATAGGTAGGTAGGTCAGTTCAGTTCTTCTCATTTGGGAATGCTTATACGCAAAGCCTTATGCCTGGTGGGGCATGAAACATCAGGAAGGCTTGGGCCAACCTTTAAAAATGGAGCAGCATTTTCAGCAAGCTCAGGCAGCCTTCTGCAAGAACACACAATGCAATGCGGTGGATTTAAAATCTTTTGCATAGCATCGCCTTGTGAACCGCCCGCCCCTCATCCTCATTCCTCTTGCACCGGGCTCTCTCACGCATCTCATCCTAGGCTTGCAGTGCCTGCAGCACTCTTCCCCTCCCTCCTTTTGCAGGATGGTTCAGCAGGTGATTACTTTACAATCACTAGTTTCCCTCTGAAGGTGCGTCGCTCCGAGGGATCGCTTTGGCTGGTCGTATTTCGAGTGGGGAAGAACGGAACTTTTTCCCTGGGTTGACATTAATAGCACTATTAAGAATAATGATAGATTATTATCATCATCATCATCACCCTCAACAAAGGCTGAAGGATTTAAACGTACAGCAGGCCTTTTTCCCACCATACATAACTATAGATATGGATTATATATAAAAATAAATCTTGCTATTTGTAAAGCACCAATTTATTCCGCAGCGCTTTCAAGAAATTTACTTATCACCCTACACTCTAGCATTATACCAACCTCGGAATGATGGAAGGCTGTGAATTATAGATATGGATTATATCTAGATTATAGATAGATTATAAATATATATAAATTAATTATAATATATAAATAAATATTTATACTATATTATATGTAGTTTCTATCCTCTATATTGATTAATAATAGTCTTTATGATTATATTATATAATATATCGATAGATAGATAAATAGATAGATAGACAGATACACAGACATGCATACACACTGTATGCTAATGAGCCCAGCTGTCTGGCAGTTGAGACTACATTGTGATGTCATCAGTGTATTGTGACACGGGCAGTATAGAACTATAAACGCCAGAGTTGGCGGCCATCTTAAGGCAGTCTCTGCTGCAGCTGGAAGTGGGCAGATGTGTCCTCCTGTATCTCCCCCGAGAAGTCACAGGAGCTGGATAATTTTTATTTTTAACAGAGCACCTATTTAATTAAGCCCACAAGGGGGAGACAGCGGCCTACAAAAATCTAATTGTCCGCGGCTGTAGCATTTAAAAAAAAGGTAGGTTCAATTCTTCCATGGACAGGAATAGGTAGGTAGGTAGGCAGGTAGGTTGGTTCAGTTCTTGTCATTTGGGGAATGCTTATGGGCAAGGCCTTATGCCTGGTAGTGCATGAAACGTCAGGAAGGCTCAGGCCAACCTTTAAAGATGGCGCAGCATTTGGGGTGCAAAAACGTCCAATGCACGTTTCCTTTAAAAGGACATATTTCTTCATTCAATGCATAGACATGACAACGTTTCAACATTGTGATGTCATCAGTCTATTGTGACACGGGCAATATAGAACTATAAATGCCAGAGCTTGGCGGCCATCTTAAGGCAGTCTCTGCTGCAGCTGGAAGTGGGCAGATGTGTCCTCCTGCATCTCCCCCGAAAAGCCACAGGAGCTGAAAAATGTTTATTTTTAAGGGAGCCCCTTTTTAATTTGGCCCACAAGAGGGAGACAGCAGCCTACAAAAATTCTACTATTGAATAAAAAAAAAAAACGTAGGTTCAATTCTTCCATGGAGAGGAATAGGTAGGTAGGTCAGTTCAGTTCTTCTCATTTGGGAATGCTTATACGCAAAGCCTTATGCCTGGTGGGGCATGAAACATCAGGAAGGCTTGGGCCAACCTTTAAAAATGGAGCAGCATTTTCAGCAAGCTCAGGCAGCCTTCTGCAAGAACACACAATGCAATGCGGTGGATTTAAAATCTTTTGCATAGCATCGCCTTGTGAACCGCCCGCCCCTCATCCTCATTCCTCTTGCACCGGGCTCTCTCACGCATCTCATCCTAGGCTTGCAGTGCCTGCAGCACTCTTCCCCTCCCTCCTTTTGCAGGATGGTTCAGCAGGTGATTACTTTACAATCACTAGTTTCCCTCTGAAGGTGCGTCGCTCCGAGGGATCGCTTTGGCTGGTCGTATTTCGAGTGGGGAAGAACGGAACTTTTTCCCTGGGTTGACATTAATAGCACTATTAAGAATAATGATAGATTATTATCATCGTCATCATCATCATCACCCTCAACAAAGGCTGAAGGATTTAAACGTACAGCAGGCCTTTTTCCCACCATACATAACTATAGATATGGATTATATATAAAAATAAATCTTGCTATTTGTAAAGCACCAATTTATTCCGCAGCGCTTTCAAGAAATTTACTTATCACCCTACACTCTAGCATTATACCAACCTCGGAATGATGGAAGGCTGTGAATTATAGATATGGATTATATCTAGATTATAGATAGATTATAAATATATATAAATTATATAATATATAAATAAATATTTATAATATATTATATGTAATTTCTATCCTCTATATTGATTAATAATAGTCTTTATGATTATATTATATAATATATTGATAGATAGATAAATAGATAGATAGACAGATACACAGACATGCATACACACTGTATGCTAATGAGCCCAGCTGTCTGGCAGTTGAGACTACATTGTGATGTCATCAGTGTATTGTGACACGGGCAGTATAGAACTATAAACGCCAGAGTTGGCGGCCATCTTAAGGCAGTCTCTGCTGCAGCTGGAAGTGGGCAGATGTGTCCTCCTGTATCTCCCCCGAGAAGTCACAGGAGCTGGATAATTTTTATTTTTAACAGAGCACCTATTTAATTAAGCCCACAAGGGGGAGACAACGACCTACAAAAATCTAATCGTCCGCGGCTGTAGCATTTAAAAAAAAGGTAGGTTCAATTCTTCCATGGATAGGAATAGGTAGGTAGGTAGGCAGGTAGGTTGGTTCAGTTCTTGCCATTTGGGGAATGCTTATGGGCAAGGCCTTATGCCTGGTAGTGCATGAAACGTCAGGAAGGCTCAGGCCAACCTTTAAAGATGGCGCAGCATTTGGGGTGCAAAAACGTCCAATGCACGTTTCCTTTAAAAGGACATATTTCTTCATTCAATGCATAGACATGACAACGTTTCAACATTGTGATGTCATCAGTCTATTGTGACACGGGCAATATAGAACTATAAATGCCAGAGCTTGGCGGCCATCTTAAGGCAGTCTCTGCTGCAGCTGGAAGTGGGCAGATGTGTCCTCCTGCATCTCCCCCGAAAAGCCACAGGAGCTGAAAAATGTTTATTTTTAAGGGAGCCCCTTTTTAATTTGGCCCACAAGAGGGAGACAGCAGCCTACAAAAATTCTACTATTGAATAAAAAAAAAAAACGTAGGTTCAATTCTTCCATGGAGAGGAATAGGTAGGTAGGTCAGTTCAGTTCTTCTCATTTGGGAATGCTTATACGCAAAGCCTTATGCCTGGTGGGGCATGAAACATCAGGAAGGCTTGGGCCAACCTTTAAAAATGGAGCAGCATTTTCAGCAAGCTCAGGCAGCCTTCTGCAAGAACACACAATGCAATGCGGTGGATTTAAAATCTTTTGCATAGCATCGCCTTGTGAACCGCCCGCCCCTCATCCTCATTCCTCTTGCACCGGGCTCTCTCACGCATCTCATCCTAGGCTTGCAGTGCCTGCAGCACTCTTCCCCTCCCTCCTTTTGCAGGATGGTTCAGCAGGTGATTACTTTACAATCACTAGTTTCCCTCTGAAGGTGCGTCGCTCCGAGGGATCGCTTTGGCTGGTCGTATTTCGAGTGGGGAAGAACGGAACTTTTTCCCTGGGTTGACATTAATAGCACTATTAAGAATAATGATAGATTATTATCATCATCATCATCACCCTCAACAAAGGCTGAAGGATTTAAACGTACAGCAGGCCTTTTTCCCACCATACATAACTATAGATATGGATTATATATAAAAATAAATCTTGCTATTTGTAAAGCACCAATTTATTCCGCAGCGCTTTCAAGAAATTTACTTATCACCCTACACTCTAGCATTATACCAACCTCGGAATGATGGAAGGCTGTGAATTATAGATATGGATTATATCTAGATTATAGATAGATTATAAATATATATAAATTAATTATAATATATAAATAAATATTTATAATATATTATATGTAGTTTCTATCCTCTATATTGATTAATAATAGTCTTTATGATTATATTATATAATATATCGATAGATAGATAAATAGATAGATAGACAGATACACAGACATGCATACACACTGTATGCTAATGAGCCCAGCTGTCTGGCAGTTGAGACTACATTGTGATGTCATCAGTGTATTGTGACACGGGCAGTATAGAACTAAAAAACGCCAGAGTTGGCGGCCATCTTAAGGCAGTCTCTGCTGCAGCTGGAAGTGGGCAGATGTGTCCTCCTGTATCTCCCCCGAGAAGTCACAGGAGCTGGATAATTTTTATTTTTAACAGAGCACCTATTTAATTAAGCCCACAAGGGGGAGACAGCGGCCTACAAAAATCTAATTGTCCGCGGCTGTAGCATTTAAAAAAAAGGTAGGTTCAATTCTTCCATGGACAGGAATAGGTAGGTAGGTAGGCAGGTAGGTTGGTTCAGTTCTTGTCATTTGGGGAATGCTTATGGGCAAGGCCTTATGCCTGGTAGTGCATGAAACGTCAGGAAGGCTCAGGCCAACCTTTAAAGATGGCGCAGCATTTGGGGTGCAAAAACGTCCAATGCACGTTTCCTTTAAAAGGACATATTTCTTCATTCAATGCATAGACATGACAACGTTTCAACATTGTGATGTCATCAGTCTATTGTGACACGGGCAATATAGAACTATAAATGCCAGAGCTTGGCGGCCATCTTAAGGCAGTCTCTGCTGCAGCTGGAAGTGGGCAGATGTGTCCTCCTGCATCTCCCCCGAAAAGCCACAGGAGCTGAAAAATGTTTATTTTTAAGGGAGCCCCTTTTTAATTTGGCCCACAAGAGGGAGACAGCAGCCTACAAAAATTCTACTATTGAATAAAAAAAAAAACGTAGGTTCAATTCTTCCATGGAGAGGAATAGGTAGGTAGGTCAGTTCAGTTCTTCTCATTTGGGAATGCTTATACGCAAAGCCTTATGCCTGGTGGGGCATGAAACATCAGGAAGGCTTGGGCCAACCTTTAAAAATGGAGCAGCATTTTCAGCAAGCTCAGGCAGCCTTCTGCAAGAACACACAATGCAATGCGGTGGATTTAAAATCTTTTGCATAGCATCGCCTTGTGAACCGCCCGCCCCTCATCCTCATTCCTCTTGCACCGGGCTCTCTCACGCATCTCATCCTAGGCTTGCAGTGCCTGCAGCACTCTTCCCCTCCCTCCTTTTGCAGGGTGGTTCAGCAGGTGATTACTTTACAATCACTAGTTTCCCTCTGAAGGTGCGTCGCTCCGAGGGATCGCTTTGGCTGGTCGTATTTCGAGTGGGGAAGAACGGAACTTTTTCCCTGGGTTGACATTAATAGCACTATTAAGAATAATGATAGATTATTATCATCGTATTCATCATCACCCTCAACAAAGGCTGAAGGATTTAAACGTACAGCAGGCCTTTTTCCCACCATACATAACTATAGATATGGATTATATATAAAAATAAATCTTGCTATTTGTAAAGCACCAATTTATTCCGCAGCGCTTTCAAGAAATTTACTTATCACCCTACACTCTAGCATTATACCAACCTCGGAATGATGGAAGGCTGTGAATTATAGATATGGATTATATCTAGATTATAGATAGATTATAAATATATATAAATTAATTATAATATATAAATAAATATTTATAATATATTATATGTAGTTTCTATCCTCTATATTGATTAATAATAGTCTTTATGATTATATTATATAATATATCGATAGATAGATAAATAGATAGATAGACAGATACACAGACATGCATACATACTGTATGCTAATGAGCCCAGCTGTCTGGCAGTTGAGACTACATTGTGATGTCATCAGTGTATTGTGACACGGGCAGTATAGAACTATAAACGCCAGAGTTGGCGGCCATCTTAAGGCAGTCTCTGCTGCAGCTGGAAGTGGGCAGATGTGTCCTCCTGTATCTCCCCCGAGAAGTCACAGGAGCTGGATAATTTTTATTTTTAACAGAGCACCTATTTAATTAAGCCCACAAGGGGGGAGACAGCGGCCTACAAAAATCTAATTGTCCGCGGCTGTAGCATTTAAAAAAAAGGTAGGTTCAATTCTTCCATGGACAGGAATAGGTAGGTAGGTAGGCAGGTAGGTTGGTTCAGTTCTTGTCATTTGGGGAATGCTTATGGGCAAGGCCTTATGCCTGGTAGTGCATGAAACGTCAGGAAGGCTCAGGCCAACCTTTAAAGATGGCGCAGCATTTGGGGTGCAAAAACGTCCAATGCACGTTTCCTTTAAAAGGACATATTTCTTCATTCAATGCATAGACATGACAACGTTTCAACATTGTGATGTCATCAGTCTATTGTGACACGGGCAATATAGAACTATAAATGCCAGAGCTTGGCGGCCATCTTAAGGCAGTCTCTGCTGCAGCTGGAAGTGGGCAGATGTGTCCTCCTGCATCTCCCCCGAAAAGCCACAGGAGCTGAAAAATGTTTATTTTTAAGGGAGCCCCTTTTTAATTTGGCCCACAAGAGGGAGACAGCAGCCTACAAAAATTCTACTATTGAATAAAAAAAAAAACGTAGGTTCAATTCTTCCATGGAGAGGAATAGGTAGGTAGGTCAGTTCAGTTCTTCTCATTTGGGAATGCTTATACGCAAAGCCTTATGCCTGGTGGGGCATGAAACATCAGGAAGGCTTGGGCCAACCTTTAAAAATGGAGCAGCATTTTCAGCAAGCTCAGGCAGCCTTCTGCAAGAACACACAATGCAATGCGGTGGATTTAAAATCTTTTGCATAGCATCGCCTTGTGAACCGCCCGCCCCTCATCCTCATTCCTCTTGCACCGGGCTCTCTCACGCATCTCATCCTAGGCTTGCAGTGCCTGCAGCACTCTTCCCCTCCCTCCTTTTGCAGGATGGTTCAGCAGGTGATTACTTTACAATCACTAGTTTCCCTCTGAAGGTGCGTCGCTCCGAGGGATCGCTTTGGCTGGTCGTATTTCGAGTGGGGAAGAACGGAACTTTTTCCCTGGGTTGACATTAATAGCACTATTAAGAATAATGATAGATTATTATCATCGTCATCATCATCATCATCACCCTCAACAAAGGCTGAAGGATTTAAACGTACAGCAGGCCTTTTTCCCACCATACATAACTATAGATATGGATTATATATAAAAATAAATCTTGCTATTTGTAAAGCACCAATTTATTCCGCAGCGCTTTCAAGAAATTTACTTATCACCCTACACTCTAGCATTATACCAACCTCGGAATGATGGAAGGCTGTGAATTATAGATATGGATTATATCTAGATTATAGATAGATTATAAATATATATAAATTAATTATAATATATAAATAAATATTTATAATATATTATATGTAGTTTCTATCCTCTATATTGATTAATAATAGTCTTTATGATTATATTATATAATATATCGATAGATAGATAAATAGATAGATAGACAGATACACAGACATGCATACACACTGTATGCTAATGAGCCCAGCTGTCTGGCAGTTGAGACTACATTGTGATGTCATCAGTGTATTGTGACACGGGCAGTATAGAACTATAAACGCCAGAGTTGGCGGCCATCTTAAGGCAGTCTCTGCTGCAGCTGGAAGTGGGCAGATGTGTCCTCCTGTATCTCCCCCAAGAAGTCACAGGAGCTGGATAATTTTTATTTTTAACAGAGCACCTATTTAATTAAGCCCACAAGGGGGAGACAGCGGCCTACAAAAATCTAATTGTCCGCGGCTGTAGCATTTAAAAAAAAGGTAGGTTCAATTCTTCCATGGACAGGAATAGGTAGGTAGGTAGGCAGGTAGGTTGGTTCAGTTCTTGTCATTTGGGGAATGCTTATGGGCAAGGCCTTATGCCTGGTAGTGCATGAAACGTCAGGAAGGCTCAGGCCAACCTTTAAAGATGGCGCAGCATTTGGGGTGCAAAAACGTCCAATGCACGTTTCCTTTAAAAGGACATATTTCTTCATTCAATGCATAGACATGACAACGTTTCAACATTGTGATGTCATCAGTCTATTGTGACACGGGCAATATAGTACTATAAATGCCAGAGCTTGGCGGCCATCTTAAGGCAGTCTCTGCTGCAGCTGGAAGTGGGCAGATGTGTCCTCCTGCATCTCCCCCGAAAAGCCACAGGAGCTGAAAAATGTTTATTTTTAAGGGAGCCCCTTTTTAATTTGGCCCACAAGAGGGAGACATCAGCCTACAAAAATTCTACTATTGAATAAAAAAAAAAACGTAGGTTCAATTCTTCCATGGAGAGGAATAGGTAGGTAGGTCAGTTCAGTTCTTCTCATTTGGGAATGCTTATACGCAAAGCCTTATGCCTGGTGGGGCATGAAACATCAGGAAGGCTTGGGCCAACCTTTAAAAATGGAGCAGCATTTTCAGCAAGCTCAGGCAGCCTTCTGCAAGAACACACAATGCAATGCGGTGGATTTAAAATCTTTTGCATAGCATCGCCTTGTGAACCGCCAGCCCCTCATCCTCATTCCTCTTGCACCGGGCTCTCTCACGCATCTCGTCCTAGGCTTGCAGTGCCTGCAGCACTCTTCCCCTCCCTCCTTTTGCAGGATGGTTCAGCAGGTGATTACTTTACAATCACTAGTTTCCCTCTGAAGGTGCGTCGTTCCGAGGGATCGCTTTGGCTGGTCGTATTTCGAGTGGGGAAGAACGGAACTTTTTCCCTGGGTTGACATTAATAGCACTATTAAGAATAATGATAGATTATTATCATCGTCATCATCATCATCACCCTCAACAAAGGCTGAAGGATTTAAACGTACAGCAGGCCTTTTTCCCACCATACATAACTATAGATATGGATTATATATAAAAATAAATCTTGCTATTTGTAAAGCACCAATTTATTCCGCAGCGCTTTCAAGAAATTTACTTATCACCCTACACTCTAGCATTATACCAACCTCGGAATGATGGAAGGCTGTGAATTATAGATATGGATTATATCTAGATTATAGATAGATTATAAATATATATAAATTAATTATAATATATAAATAAATATTTATAATATATTATATGTAGTTTCTATCCTCTATATTGATTAATAATAGTCTTTATGATTATATTATATAATATATCGATAGATAGATAAATAGATAGATAGACAGATACACAGACATGCATACACACTGTATCCTAATGAGCCCAGCTGTCTGGCAGTTGAGACTACATTGTGATGTCATCAGTGTATTGTGACACGGGCAGTATAGAACTATAAACGCCAGAGTTGGCGGCCATCTTAACCCCTTAGTGACCAAGCCTGTTTACGCCTTAATGACCAGGCCAAATTTTGCAAATCTGACACGTGTCACTTTAGCATGGAAAAAGACCAGAAAGGTTTTGCATATCCAAGCGATTCTGACATTGTTTTATCGCCACATGTTGTACTTCATTTAGGTGGAAAAAAAAGACCGATAGAATTTGTGTTTATTTATTAAAAGCGCCAAAATTGGGAAAATTTTGAAAAAATCGTCATTTTTTCACATTTCCAACTGCAATATCTCAAATATGTGCAAACATAATATAGAAATTTTTGCTAAGATTTATATTTCCATCCGTTTACTTTATTTTGGGCGCACATTGGAAAAACTTTCGGTTTTTTTTAACCATTTAGGAGACGTACAAATGTAACATTACTTTTCAGCATTTTGAGGAACACTTTGTTTTCCTACACCAATCCAAGATTGGAAAGGCTCATAGGAGTCAAAATGATAGATACCCCCACAAGTGACCCCATTTTAAAAACTACACCCTTTAACGTATTCACTGAGGGGTGTCATGAGTATTTTAACACCACAGTTTTTTTTCAGGAGTCAATGCAATTTAGAAGAGAAAAACAAAAATTTCATATTTTTGCAAATATGTCATTTTAAAGACAGGACTTTTTTCTATAGTACACATGAAAATTAGGATTTGCACCCCAGAATGGATACCCCTGTTTGTCCCGTGCTCAGAAACATACCCATTGTGGCCCTAATCTTACGTTTGGATGCACAATGGGGCCCAAAATGAAAGGAGCAATCGGTGGCTTTCGGAACAGAAATTTTGCTTGAAGGAGATTTAGGCCCCATTGCCCACTTGTAGAGCCATTGAGTGACCAAAACTATGGAGAACCCCCACAAGTGACCCCATTTTGAAAAGTAGACCCCTTAACGAATTTATCTAGGGGTATAATGACTTTTTTGACTTCACAGTTTTTGAATGAATCTAAGCCAAGCCGAAGGAAAAAAATTACAATTTTCATTTTTTTGGTAATTCTGTCATTTTAAAAGCAGTTTTTTTGTACAGCACATATATGAATGAAGACTTGCACCCCAAAATGGATATCCCTGTTTCTCCCGTGCTCAGAAACATACCCATTGTGGCCCTAATCATATGTCTGGATGCACAATGGGGCCCAAAATGAAAGGAGCAACCGGTGGCTTTCGGAACAGAAATTTTGCTTGAAGGAGATTTAGTCCCCATTGCCCACTTGTAGAGCCCTTGAGTGACCAAAACGATGGAGAACGCCCACAAGTGACCCCATTTTGAAAAGTAGACCCCTTAACGAATTTATCTAGGGGTAGGATGACTTTTTTGACTTCACAGTTTTTGAATGAATCTAAGCCAAGCCGAAGGGAAAAAAATACGATTTTCATTTTTTGGTAATTCTGTCATTTCAAAAGCAGTTTTTTTTGTACCATACATATATGAATGAAGACTTGCACCCCAAAATGGATACCCCTGTTTGTCCTGTGCACAGAAACATACCCATTGTGGCCCTAGTATTACGTCTATATGCACAATGGGGCCCAAAATGAAAGGAGCAACCGGTGGCTTTCGGAACAGAAATTTTGCTTGAAGGAGATTTAGGCCCTATTGCCCACTTGTAGAGCCATTGAGTGACCAAAACGATGGAGAACCCCCACAAGTGACCCCATTTTGAAAAGTAGACCCCCTAACAAATTTATCTAGGGGTATAATGACTTTTTTGACTTCACAGTTTTTGAATGAATCTAAGCCAAGCAGAAGGAAAAAATTACGATTTTCATTTTTTTGGCAATTGTGTCAATTTAAAAACTGTTTTTTTTGGAAAGTGTACATAGGAATGAAGACTTTCGCCCCAAAATGGATACCCCCATTTGTCCCGTGTTCAGAAACATACCCATTGTGGCCCTAATCTACTTAAAGGAAACATAGCTAGGCCTATAATGGAAGGAGCACCCATTGGATTTCAGGGTACAACGGAATAAATTCCAGGCCCCATTGCCCACTTGTAGAGCCATTGAGCGTCCAAAACGATAGAGAACCCCCACAAATGACCCATTTTAAAAACTAGACCCCTTAACAAATTCATCTAGGGGTGTACTGCATATTTTGACCCCAAAGTATTTGAATGAATCTAAGCAAAGCAAAAGGAAAAAATTACGATTTTCATTTGTTTGGCAATTTTGTCAATTTAAAAACTGTTTTTTTTGTACAGTGTACATAGGAATGAAGACTTTCACCCCAAAATGGATACCCCTGTTTGTCCCGAGTTCAGAAACATACCCATTGTGGCCCTAATCTACTTACAGGACACATGGCTAGGCCCATAATGGAGGGAATGCCCGCTGGATTTCAGGGCAGAACTGAATAAATTCAAGGCCCCATTGCCCACTTATACGGAAAAAAAATTGACTTCCTAAAAATAATTCCCCCCCCCCCCCACCATCCCCATTTTTTGGCATTCCCTAAATATTAGATAAAGGTAATAATATAAATGCGTTTTATGTCCGAAGACAGGGATAATTACGGAGGCTGGTTGGGCTGGGCACATGGGGCAAGAAAACCGGGTATCCCCCCCCTCCTCATGTATTTTGGGGGGTATTTCGTAACCTCAGCAGCGGGGATGGGGTGTAGAAAGTGGCGCTGTGAGGCTTTGTAATCTTGCTGCGGTGCAGCGGTCTCACAGAGAAGGCGCTCAACAAGCTGCTCCTGGAACTGCAGGAAGGCGAGCGTTCCCGGGGCTTCTTGTAAATTACGGATTACAGGTAGCGGTCTGAATAACGCCGGGCTCACGTAGCCGTAGGCGGAATCTGCTTGCGGAGGCCCGCAGCGGATCCCAGCTGTGAGCCCGGCTGTGACCCTGCGTACGGTTGCGTAATGTTCTGCGCATAACTGCCTACTCACACAGGCGGTTTTTTGTTTGCATTTCCCGCGCCGTCGCTTAGAGATGACTCGGGTACCCGCAGCCCGTACACAATGGGTTTGCATATGGGCTGCGAGTATATCCGCGGTCATAGAGCACAATGGGCTCTAGGTCGCAGATATTCGTGGTAAAATATAGCATGCTGTGTTCTGTTTCTGCGAGTGGATTACGTAATTCCGACCCGCTAATTGGGGGGAATTGTGTAATCCAATGCATGCGATTGATCCGTGGATTACCGCTGATCAAGCGCATGCAGAACCTGTAATTCCTCTCCGGTCACGCGTGACCGGCCTAATGTTAGTTCGCTACTTTATCACGTGACCGGGGACCGCTCAGCGAGGCCGCCGGTCACTGCTCCAAGCACTCAGCAACCATTGGTCACTGGGAGCAAGGAGATTTAAAATTTCCTGGGCTCCCCGCCTCCTGCGAATGTGTCCGGCATTTTGCCGGCGGGCGCATGCGCAGCAGCCGGAAGGGTCCATGGAGGATAATCGCATCTGGATTTAAATGCGGAAGCCTCCGAGAAGATGTTTCATCTTCCCCAACCGATCACATCGGTGAGGGGAAATGAAACTGTCACTTTTTAAAGAACTTTTACGTGATCGCCATTATGCATTGGATAACGGCGATCACGTGACCAGTAACCGCATACCGCGGCTCCCCGTGACATCTCCAGGCTCTTGGCTACCTTTTGTAGCCAGCAGCAGGGAGATTTTATAGTTCTTGGGCAATCTTTCACTTTTGCGCATGCGTCCGCCATCATGCTGACGGGCGCATGCGCCGAAGCTGGGGTAACATCCGCGGATCAACATCCCACCAGGGAACAAATCCGGGACCTTGGGTACGTAATTTCATCCCCCCTTACGGATACGATCCATAAGGGGAGATGAAACTTTAACTTTTTAAACTTTTTTTTACTTTTAACTTTTTTTTTTTTTTTATACTTTTTAACTTTATATGATCACCGTTATCTGATGGATAACGGTGATCATATGACTGGAAACCGCATACAGCGGTCCCCAGTCATATCTCCCTGCACTCGGCTATCTGTGACAGCCGGGTGCAGAGAGATTTTGAATTTGCCGGGCTCGCCGGCTTCTGCGCATGCGCGCCGCATCGGCACATCGCAGAAGCCAGCGGGGGGTCCAGACACCGGCCGGAGGACATCGGCGGACCTGAGGTGAGTATTTTCACCTCCCCTCATGGATCCGATCCATGAGGGGAGGTGAAACTTTTCTTTTTTTACACTTTTTTAAACTTTTTTGCGATCGCCGCTATCCATTGGATAACGGCGATCGCGGTACCGGGGACCGCTCACCGCAGTCCCCGCTGACATCTCCTGCCTCCCGGCTACCTACAGGAGCCGGGAGCCAGGAGATTTTAAGTCTCCCGCGCCGCCGGGCCTTCTGCGCATGCGGCTGACGTAATGCCGCCAGGCGCGCATGCGCAGAAGGACGGCTACGGCGCCCGGAGCATCAGGACAGCTGGGACTCGTGCGACGGACATCGGTGAGTAATTTCAGCTGCTCCGATGGATCCGATCCATCAGAGCAGCTGAATCTTTAACTTTTATTGCACTTTTATTTACTTTTTTTGCGATCGGCGCTATCCATTGCATAGCGCCGATCGCAATGCCGGGGGGGGCTCCGAACAGCCCGGGATGACAGCTCCATGCTGTCAGCTACCTGCGGACACCGACAGCATGGAGCTGTCACGTCCACAGCCCGAGGGGCATTATTCTCTGCAGGAAGCATGTTTTTACGTCCTCAGAGAATAAGGCCCACTTCGGGAGGACGTAAAAACACTATGGGCTGGTCGTTAAGGGGTTAAGGCAGTCTCTGCTGCAGCTGGAAGTGGGCAGATGTGTCCTCCTGTATCTCCCCCGAGAAGTCACAGGAGCTGGATAATTTTTATTTTTAACAGAGCACCTATTTAATTAAGCCCACAAGGGGGAGACAGCGGCCTACAAAAATCTAATTGTCCGCGGCTGTAGCATTTAAAAAAAAGGTAGGTTCAATTCTTCCATGGACAGGAATAGGTAGGTAGGTAGGCAGGTAGGTTGGTTCAGTTCTTGTCATTTGGGGAATGCTTATGGGCAAGGCCTTATGCCTGGTAGTGCATGAAACGTCAGGAAGGCTCAGGCCAACCTTTAAAGATGGCGCAGCATTTGGGGTGCAAAAACGTCCAATGCACGTTTCCTTTAAAAGGACATATTTCTTCATTCAATGCATAGACATGACAACGTTTCAACATTGTGATGTCATCAGTCTATTGTGACACGGGCAATATAGAACTATAAATGCCAGAGCTTGGCGGCCATCTTAAGGCAGTCTCTGCTGCAGCTGGAAGTGGGCAGATGTGTCCTCCTGCATCTCCCCCAAAAAGCCACAGGAGCTGAAAAATGTTTATTTTTAAGGGAGCCCCTTTTTAATTTGGCCCACAAGAGGGAGACAGCAGCCTACAAAAATTCTACTATTGAATAAAAAAAAAAACGTAGGTTCAATTCTTCCATGGAGAGGAATAGGTAGGTAGGTCAGTTCAGTTCTTCTCATTTGGGAATGCTTATACGCAAAGCCTTATGCCTGGTGGGGCATGAAACATCAGGAAGGCTTGGGCCAACCTTTAAAAATGGAGCAGCATTTTCAGCAAGCTCAGGCAGCCTTCTGCAAGAACACACAATGCAATGCGGTGGATTTAAAATCTTTTGCATAGCATCGCCTTGTGAACCGCCCGCCCCTCATCCTCATTCCTCTTGCACCGGGCTCTCTCACGCATCTCGTCCTAGGCTTGCAGTGCCTGCAGCACTCTTCCCCTCCCTCCTTTTGCAGGATGGTTCAGCAGGTGATTACTTTACAATCACTAGTTTCCCTCTGAAGGTGCGTCGCTCCGAGGGATCGCTTTGGCTGGTCGTATTTCGAGTGGGGAAGAACGGAACTTTTTCCCTGGGTTGACATTAATAGCACTATTAAGAATAATGATAGATTATTATCATCGTCATCATCATCATCACCCTCAACAAAGGCTGAAGGATTTAAACGTACAGCAGGCCTTTTTCCCACCATACATAACTATAGATATGGATTATATATAAAAATAAATCTTGCTATTTGTAAAGCACCAATTTATTCCGCAGCGCTTTCAAGAAATTTACTTATCACCCTACACTCTAGCATTATACCAACCTCGGAATGATGGAAGGCTGTGAATTATAGATATGGATTATATCTAGATTATAGATAGATTATAAATATATATAAATTAATTATAATATATAAATAAATATTTATAATATATTATATGTAGTTTCTATCCTCTATATTGATTAATAATAGTCTTTATGATTATATTATATAATATATATCGATAGATAGATAAATAGATTGATAGACAGATACACAGACATGCATACACACTGTATGCTAATGAGCCCAGCTGTCTGGCAGTTGAGACTACATTGTGATGTCATCAGTGTATTGTGACACGGGCAGTATAGAACTATAAACGCCAGAGTTGGCGGCCATCTTAAGGCAGTCTCTGCTGCAGCTGGAAGTGGGCAGATGTGTCCTCCTGTATCTCCCCCGAGAAATCACAGGAGCTGGATAATTTTTATTTTTAACAGAGCACCTATTTAATTAAGCCCACAAGGGGGAGACAGCGGCCTACAAAAATCTAATTGTCCGCGGCTGTAGCATTTAAAAAAAAGGTAGGTTCAATTCTTCCATGGACAGGAATAGGTAGGTAGGTAGGCAGGTAGGTTGGTTCAGTTCTTGTCATTTGGGGAATGCTTATGGGCAAGGCCTTATGCCTGGTAGTGCATGAAACGTCAGGAAGGCTCAGGCCAACCTTTAAAGATGGCGCAGCATTTGGGGTGCAAAAACGTCCAATGCACGTTTCCTTTAAAAGGACATATTTCTTCATTCAATGCATAGACATGACAACGTTTCAAAATTGTGATGTCATCAGTCTATTGTGACACGGGCAATATAGAACTATAAATGCCAGAGCTTGGCGGCCATCTTAAGGCAGTCTCTGCTGCAGCTGGAAGTGGGCAGATGTGTCCTCCTGCATCTCCCCCGAAAAGCCACAGGAGCTGAAAAATGTTTATTTTTAAGGGAGCCCCTTTTTAATTTGGCCCACAAGAGGGAGACAGCAGCCTACAAAAATTCTACTATTGAATAAAAAAAAAAACGTAGGTTCAATTCTTCCATGGAGAGGAATAGGTAGGTAGGTCAGTTCAGTTCTTCTCATTTGGGAATGCTTATACGCAAAGCCTTATGCCTGGTGGGGCATGAAACATCAGGAAGGCTTGGGCCAACCTTTAAAAATGGAGCAGCATTTTCAGCAAGCTCAGGCAGCCTTCTGCAAGAACACACAATGCAATGCGGTGGATTTAAAATCTTTTGCATAGCATCGCCTTGTGAACCGCCCGCCCCTCATCCTCATTCCTCTTGCACCGGGCTCTCTCACGCATCTCATCCTAGGCTTGCAGTGCCTGCAGCACTCTTCCCCTCCCTCCTTTTGCAGGATGGTTCAGCAGGTGATTACTTTACAATCACTAGTTTCCCTCTGAAGGTGCGTCGCTCCGAGGGATCGCTTTGGCTAGTCGTATTTCGAGTGGGGAAGAACGGAACTTTTTCCCTGGGTTGACATTAATAGCACTATTAAGAATAATGATAGATTATTATCATCATCATCATCATCATCACCCTCAACAAAGGCTGAAGGATTTAAACGTACAGCAGGCCTTTTTCCCACCATACATAACTATAGATATGGATTATATATAAAAATAAATCTTGCTATTTGTAAAGCACCAATTTATTCCGCAGCGCTTTCAAGAAATTTATTTATCACCCTACACTCTAGCATTATACCAACCTCGGAATGATAGAAGGCTGTGAATTATAGATATGATTATATCTAGATTATAGATAGATTATAAATATATATAAATTAATTATAATATATAAATAAATATTTATAATATATTATATGTAGTTTCTATCCTCTATATTGATTAATAATAGTCTTTATGATTATATTATATAATATATCGATAGATAGATAAATAGATAGATAGACAGATACACAGACATGCATACACACTGTATGCTAATGAGCCCAGCTGTCTGGCAGTTGAGACTACATTGTGATGTCATCAGTGTATTGTGACACGGGCAGTATAGAACTATAAACGCCAGAGTTGGCGGCCATCTTAAGGCAGTCTCTGCTGCAGCTGGAAGTGGGCAGATGTGTCCTCCTGTATCTCCCCCGAGAAGTCACAGGAGCTGGATAATTTTTATTTTTAACAGAGCACCTATTTAATTAAGCCCACAAGGGGGAGACAGCGGCCTACAAAAATCTAATTGTCCGCGGCTGTAGCATTTAAAAAAAAGGTAGGTTCAATTCTTCCATGGACAGGAATAGGTAGGTAGGTAGGCAGGTAGGTTGGTTCAGTTCTTGTCATTTGGGGAATGCTTATGGGCAAGGCCTTATGCCTGGTAGTGCATGAAACGTCAGGAAGGCTCAGGCCAACCTTTAAAGATGGCGCAGCATTTGGGGTGCAAAAACGTCCAATGCACGGTTCCTTTAAAAGGACATATTTCTTCATTCAATGCATAGACATGACAACGTTTCAACATTGTGATGTCATCAGTCTATTGTGACACGGGCAATATAGAACTATAAATGCCAGAGCTTGGCGGCCATCTTAAGGCAGTCTCTGCTGCAGCTGGAAGTGGGCAGATGTGTCCTCCTGCATCTCCCCCAAAAAGCCACAGGAGCTGAAAAATGTTTATTTTTAAGGGAGCCCCTTTTTAATTTGGCCCACAAGAGGGAGACAGCAGCCTACAAAAATTCTACTATTGAATTAAAAAAAAAACGTAGGTTCAATTCTTCCATGGAGAGGAATAGGTAGGTAGGTCAGTTCAGTTCTTCTCATTTGGGAATGCTTATACGCAAAGCCTTATGCCTGGTGGGGCATGAAACATCAGGAAGGCTTGGGCCAACCTTTAAAAATGGAGCAGCATTTTCAGCAAGCTCAGGCAGCCTTCTGCAAGAACACACAATGCAATGCGGTGGATTTAAAATCTTTTGCATAGCATCGCCTTGTGAACCGCCCGCCCCTCATCCTCATTCCTCTTGCACCGGGCTCTCTCACGCATCTCGTCCTAGGCTTGCAGTGCCTGCAGCACTCTTCCCCTCCCTCCTTTTGCAGGATGGTTCAGCAGGTGATTACTTTACAATCACTAGTTTCCCTCTGAAGGTGCGTCGCTCCGAGGGATCGCTTTGGCTGGTCGTATTTCGAGTGGGGAAGAACGGAACTTTTTCCCTGGGTTGACATTAATAGCACTATTAAGAATAATGATAGATTATTATCATCGTCATCATCATCATCACCCTCAACAAAGGCTGAAGGATTTAAACGTACAGCAGGCCTTTTTCCCACCATACATAACTATAGATATGGATTATATATAAAAATAAATCTTGCTATTTGTAAAGCACCAATTTATTCCGCAGCGCTTTCAAGAAATTTACTTATCACCCTACACTCTAGCATTATACCAACCTCGGAATGATGGAAGGCTGTGAATTATAGATATGGATTATATCTAGATTATAGATAGATTATAAATATATATAAATTAATTATAATATATAAATAAATATTTATAATATATTATATGTAGTTTCTATCCTCTATATTGATTAATAATAGTCTTTATGATTATATTATATAATATATCGATAGATAGATAAATAGATAGATAGACAGATACACAGACATGCATACACACTGTATGCTAATGAGCCCAGCTGTCTGGCAGTTGAGACTACATTGTGATGTCATCAGTGTATTGTGACACGGGCAGTATAGAACTATAAACGCCAGAGTTGGCGGCCATCTTAAGGCAGTCTCTGCTGCAGCTGGAAGTGGGCAGATGTGTCCTCCTGTATCTCCCCCGAGAAGTCACAGGAGCTGGATAATTTTTATTTTTAACAGAGCACCTATTTAATTAAGCCCACAAGGGGGAGACAGCGGCCTACAAAAATCTAATTGTCCGCGGCTGTAGCATTTAAAAAAAAGGTAGGTTCAATTCTTCCATGGACAGGAATAGGTAGGTAGGTAGGCAGGTAGGTTGGTTCAGTTCTTGTCATTTGGGGAATGCTTATGGGCAAGGCCTTATGCCTGGTAGTGCATGAAACGTCAGGAAGGCTCAGGCCAACCTTTAAAGATGGCGCAGCATTTGGGGTGCAAAAACGTCCAATGCACGTTTCCTTTAAAAGGACATATTTCTTCATTCAATGCATAGACATGACAACGTTTCAACATTGTGATGTCATCAGTCTATTGTGACACGGGCAATATAGAACTATAAATGCCAGAGCTTGGCGGCCATCTTAAGGCAGTCTCTGCTGCAGCTGGAAGTGGGCAGATGTGTCCTCCTGCATCTCCCCCGAAAAGCCACAGGAGCTGAAAAATGTTTATTTTTAAGGGAGCCCCTTTTTAATTTGGCCCACAAGAGGGAGACAGCAGCCTACAAAAATTCTACTATTGAATAAAAAAAAAAAACGTAGGTTCAATTCTTCCATGGAGAGGAATAGGTAGGTAGGTCAGTTCAGTTCTTCTCATTTGGGAATGCTTATACGCAAAGCCTTATGCCTGGTGGGGCATGAAACATCAGGAAGGCTTGGGCCAACCTTTAAAAATGGAGCAGCATTTTCAGCAAGCTCAGGCAGCCTTCTGCAAGAACACACAATGCAATGCGGTGGATTTAAAATCTTTTGCATAGCATCGCCTTGTGAACCGCCAGCCCCTCATCCTCATTCCTCTTGCACCGGGCTCTCTCACGCATCTCGTCCTAGGCTTGCAGTGCCTGCAGCACTCTTCCCCTCCCTCCTTTTGCAGGATGGTTCAGCAGGTGATTACTTTACAATCACTAGTTTCCCTCTGAAGGTGCGTCGCTCCGAGGGATCGCTTTGGCTGGTCGTATTTCGAGTGGGGAAGAACGGAACTTTTTCCCTGGGTTGACATTAATAGCACTATTAAGAATAATGATAGATTATTATCATCGTCATCATCATCATCACCCTCAACAAAGGCTGAAGGATTTAAACGTACAGCAGGCCTTTTTCCCACCATACATAACTATAGATATGGATTATATATAAAAATAAATCTTGCTATTTGTAAAGCACCAATTTATTCCGCAGCGCTTTCAAGAAATTTACTTATCACCCTACACTCTAGCATTATACCAACCTCGGAATGATGGAAGGCTGTGAATTATAGATATGGATTATATCTAGATTATAGATAGATTATAAATATATATAAATTAATTATAATATATAAATAAATATTTATAATATATTATATGTAGTTTCTATCCTCTATATTGATTAATAATAGTCTTTATGATTATATTATATAATATATCGATAGATAGATAAATAGATAGATAGACAGATACACAGACATGCATACACACTGTATCCTAATGAGCCCAGCTGTCTGGCAGTTGAGACTACATTGTGATGTCATCAGTGTATTGTGACACGGGCAGTATAGAACTATAAACGCCAGAGTTGGCGGCCATCTTAACCCCTTAGTGACCAAGCCTGTTTACGCCTTAATGACCAGGCCAAATTTTGCAAATCTGACACGTGTCACTTTAGCATGGAAAAAGACCAGAAAGGTTTTGCATATCCAAGCGATTCTGACATTGTTTTATCGCCACATGTTGTACTTCATTTAGGTGGAAAAAAAAGACCGATAGAATTTGTGTTTATTTATTAAAAGCGCCAAAATTGGGAAAATTTTGAAAAAATCGTCATTTTTTCACATTTCCAACTGCAATATCTCAAATATGTGCAAACATAATATAGAAATTTTTGCTAAGATTTATATTTCCATCCGTTTACTTTATTTTGGGCGCACATTGGAAAAACTTTCGTTTTTTTTTAACCATTTATGAGACGTACAAATGTAACATTACTTTTCAGCATTTTGAGGAACACTTTGTTTTCCTACACCAATCCAAGATTGGAAAGGCTCATAGGAGTCAAAATGATAGATACCCCCACAAGTGACCCCATTTTAAAAACTACACCCTTTAACGTATTCACTGAGGGGTGTCATGAGTATTTTAACCCCACAGTTTTTTTTCAGGAGTCAATGCAATTTAGAAGAGAAAAACAAAAATTTCATATTTTTGCAAATATGTCATTTTAAAGACAGGACTTTTTTCTATAGTACACATGAAAATTAGGATTTGCACCCCAGAATGGATACCCCTGTTTGTCCCGTGCTCAGAAACATACCCATTGTGGCCCTAATCTTACGTTT
Source organism: Eleutherodactylus coqui (assembly GCF_035609145.1). Classification (NCBI taxonomy): domain Eukaryota; kingdom Metazoa; phylum Chordata; class Amphibia; order Anura; family Eleutherodactylidae; genus Eleutherodactylus; species Eleutherodactylus coqui. The sequence continues at coordinate 39,778,183 of NC_089838.1, read as the reverse complement.
GGATGCACAATGGGGCCCAAAATGAAAGGAGCAATCGGTGGCTTTCGGAACAGAAATTTTGCTTGAAGGAGATTTAGGCCCCATTGCCCACTTGTAGAGCCATTGAGTGACCAAAACTATGGAGAACCCCCACAAGTGACCCCATTTTGAAAAGTAGACCCCTTAACGAATTTATCTAGGGGTATAATGACTTTTTTGACTTCACAGTTTTTGAATGAATCTAAGCCAAGCCGAAGGAAAAAAATTACAATTTTCATTTTTTTGGTAATTCTGTCATTTTAAAAGCAGTTTTTTTGTACAGCACATATATGAATGAAGACTTGCACCCCAAAATGGATATCCCTGTTTCTCCCGTGCTCAGAAACATACCCATTGTGGCCCTAATCATATGTCTGGATGCACAATGGGGCCCAAAATGAAAGGAGCAACCGGTGGCTTTCGGAACAGAAATTTTGCTTGAAGGAGATTTAGTCCCCATTGCCCACTTGTAGAGCCCTTGAGTGACCAAAACGATGGAGAACGCCCACAAGTGACCCCATTTTGAAAAGCAGACCCCTTAACGAATTTATCTAGGGGTAGGATAACTTTTTTGACTTCACAGTTTTTGAATGAATCTAAGCCAAGCCGAAGGGAAAAAAATACGATTTTCATTTTTTGGTAATTCTGTCATTTCAAAAGCAGTTTTTTTTGTACCATACATATATGAATGAAGACTTGCACCCCAAAATGGATACCCCTGTTTGTCCTGTGCACAGAAACATACCCATTGTGGCCCTAGTATTACGTCTATATGCACAATGGGGCCCAAAATGAAAGGAGCAACCGGTGGCTTTCGGAACAGAAATTTTGCTTGAAGGAGATTTAGGCCCTATTGCCCACTTGTAGAGCCATTGAGTGACCAAAACGATGGAGAACCCCCACAAGTGACCCCATTTTGAAAAGTAGACCCCCTAACAAATTTATCTAGGGGTATAATGACTTTTTTGACTTCACAGTTTTTGAATGAATCTAAGCCAAGCAGAAGGAAAAAATTACGATTTTCATTTTTTTGGCAATTGTGTCAATTTAAAAACTGTTTTTTTTGGAAAGTGTACATAGGAATGAAGACTTTCGCCCCAAAATGGATACCCCCATTTGTCCCGTGTTCAGAAACATACCCATTGTGGCCCTAATCTACTTAAAGGAAACATAGCTAGGCCTATAATGGAAGGAGCACCCGTTGGATTTCAGGGTACAACGGAATAAATTCCAGGCCCCATTGCCCACTTGTAGAGCCATTGAGCGTCCAAAACGATAGAGAACCCCCACAAATGACCCATTTTAAAAACTAGACCCCTTAACAAATTCATCTAGGGGTGTACTGCATATTTTGACCCCAAAGTATTTGAATGAATCTAAGCAAAGCAAAAGGAAAAAATTACGATTTTCATTTGTTTGGCAATTTTGTCAATTTAAAAACTGTTTTTTTTGTACAGTGTACATAGGAATGAAGACTTTCACCCCAAAATGGATACCCCTGTTTGTCCCGAGTTCAGAGACATACCCATTGTGGCCCTAATCTACTTACAGGACACATGGCTAGGCCCATAATGGAGGGAATGCCCGCTGGATTTCAGGGCAGAACTGAATAAATTCAAGGCCCCATTGCCCACTTATACGGAAAAAAAATTGACTTCCTAAAAATAATTCCCCCCCCCCCCCACCATCCCCATTTTTTGGCATTCCCTAAATATTAGATAAAGGTAATAATATAAATGCGTTTTATGTCCGAAGACAGGGATAATTACGGAGGCTGGTTGGGCTGGGCACATGGGGCAAGAAAACCGGGTATCCCCCCCCTCCTCATGTATTTTGGGGGGTATTTCGTAACCTCAGCAGCGGGGATGGGGTGTAGAAAGTGGCGCTGTGAGGCTTTGTAATCTTGCTGCGGTGCAGCGGTCTCACAGAGAAGGCGCTCAACAAGCTGCTCCTGGAACTGCAGGAAGGCGAGCGTTCCCGGGGCTTCTTGTAAATTACGGATTACAGGTAGCGGTCTGAATAACGCCGGGCTCACGTAGCCGTAGGCGGAATCTGCTTGCGGAGGCCCGCAGCGGATCCCAGCTGTGAGCCCGGCTGTGACCCTGCGTACGGTTGCGTAATGTTCTGCGCATAACTGCCTACTCACACAGGCGGTTTTTTGTTTGCATTTCCCGCGCCGTCGCTTAGAGATGACTCGGGTACCCGCAGCCCGTACACAATGTGTTTGCATATGGGCTGCGAGTATATCCGCGGTCATAGAGCACAATGGGCTCTAGGTCGCAGATATTCGTGGTAAAATATAGCATGCTGTGTTCTGTTTCTGCGAGTGGATTACGTAATTCCGACCCGCTAATTGGGGGGAATTGTGTAATCCAATGCATGCGATTGATCCGTGGATTACCGCTGATCAAGCGCATGCAGAACCTGTAATTCCTCTCCGGCCTAATGTTAGTTCGCTACTTTATCACGTGACCGGGGACCGCTCAGCGAGGCCGCCGGTCACTGCTCCAAGCACTCAGCAACCATTGGTCACTGGGAGCAAGGAGATTTAAAATTTCCTGGGCTCCCCGCCTCCTGCGAATGTGTCCGGCATTTTGCCGGCGGGCGCATGCGCAGCAGCCGGAAGGGTCCATGGAGGATAATCGCATCTGGATTTAAATGCGGAAGCCTCCGAGAAGATGTTTCATCTTCCCCAACCGATCACATCGGTGAGGGGAAATGAAACTGTCACTTTTTAAAGAACTTTTACGTGATCGCCATTATGCATTGGATAACGGCGATCACGTGACCAGTAACCGCATACCGCGGCTCCCCGTGACATCTCCAGGCTCTTGGCTACCTTTTGTAGCCAGCAGCAGGGAGATTTTATAGTTCTTGGGCAATCTTTCACTTTTGCGCATGCGTCCGCCATCATGCTGACGGGCGCATGCGCCGAAGCTGGGGTAACATCCGCGGATCAACATCCCACCAGGGAACAAATCCGGGACCTTGGGTACGTAATTTCATCCCCCCTTACGGATACGATCCATAAGGGGAGATGAAACTTTAACTTTTTAAACTTTTTTTTACTTTTAACTTTTTTTTTTTTTTTATACTTTTTAACTTTATATGATCACCGTTATCTGATGGATAACGGTGATCATATGACTGGAAACCGCATACAGCGGTCCCCAGTCATATCTCCCTGCACTCGGCTATCTGTGACAGCCGGGTGCAGAGAGATTTTGAATTTGCCGGGCTCGCCGGCTTCTGCGCATGCGCGCCGCATCGGCACATCGCAGAAGCCAGCGGGGGGTCCAGACACCGGCCGGAGGACATCGGCGGACCTGAGGTGAGTATTTTCACCTCCCCTCATGGATCCGATCCATGAGGGGAGGTGAAACTTTTCTTTTTTTACACTTTTTTAAACTTTTTTGCGATCGCCGCTATCCATTGGATAACGGCGATCGCGGTACCGGGGACCGCTCACCGCAGTCCCCGCTGACATCTCCTGCCTCCCGGCTACCTACAGGAGCCGGGAGCCAGGAGATTTTAAGTCTCCCGCGCCGCCGGGCCTTCTGCGCATGCGGCTGACGTAATGCCGCCAGGCGCGCATGCGCAGAAGGACGGCTACGGCGCCCGGAGCATCGGGACAGCTGGGACTCGTGCGACGGACATCGGTGAGTAATTTCAGCTGCTCCGATGGATCCGATCCATCAGAGCAGCTGAATCTTTAACTTTTATTGCACTTTTATTTACTTTTTTTGCGATCGGCGCTATCCATTGCATAGCGCCGATCGCAATGCCGGGGGGGGCTCCGAACAGCCCGGGATGACAGCTCCATGCTGTCAGCTACCTGCGGACACCGACAGCATGGAGCTGTCACGTCCACAGCCCGAGGGGCATTATTCTCTGCAGGAAGCATGTTTTTACGTCCTCAGAGAATAAGGCCCACTTCGGGAGGACGTAAAAACACTATGGGCTGGTCGTTAAGGGGTTAAGGCAGTCTCTGCTGCAGCTGGAAGTGGGCAGATGTGTCCTCCTGTATCTCCCCCGAGAAGTCACAGGAGCTGGATAATTTTTATTTTTAACAGAGCACCTATTTAATTAAGCCCACAAGGGGGAGACAGCGGCCTACAAAAATCTAATTGTCCGCGGCTGTAGCATTTAAAAAAAAGGTAGGTTCAATTCTTCCATGGACAGGAATAGGTAGGTAGGTAGGCAGGTAGGTTGGTTCAGTTCTTGTCATTTGGGGAATGCTTATGGGCAAGGCCTTATGCCTGGTAGTGCATGAAACGTCAGGAAGGCTCAGGCCAACCTTTAAAGATGGCGCAGCATTTGGGGTGCAAAAACGTCCAATGCACGTTTCCTTTAAAAGGACATATTTCTTCATTCAATGCATAGACATGACAACGTTTCAACATTGTGATGTCATCAGTCTATTGTGACACGGGCAATATAGAACTATAAATGCCAGAGCTTGGCGGCCATCTTAAGGCAGTCTCTGCTGCAGCTGGAAGTGGGCAGATGTGTCCTCCTGCATCTCCCCCGAAAAGCCACAGGAGCTGAAAAATGTTTATTTTTAAGGGAGCCCCTTTTTAATTTGGCCCACAAGAGGGAGACAGCAGCCTACAAAAATTCTACTATTGAATAAAAAAAAAAACGTAGGTTCAATTCTTCCATGGAGAGGAATAGGTAGGTAGGTCAGTTCAGTTCTTCTCATTTGGGAATGCTTATACGCAAAGCCTTATGCCTGGTGGGGCATGAAACATCAGGAAGGCTTGGGCCAACCTTTAAAAATGGAGCAGCATTTTCAGCAAGCTCAGGCAGCCTTCTGCAAGAACACACAATGCAATGCGGTGGATTTAAAATCTTTTGCATAGCATCGCCTTGTGAACCGCCCGCCCCTCATCCTCATTCCTCTTGCACCGGGCTCTCTCACGCATCTCGTCCTAGGCTTGCAGTGCCTGCAGCACTCTTCCCCTCCCTCCTTTTGCAGGATGGTTCAGCAGGTGATTACTTTACAATCACTAGTTTCCCTCTGAAGGTGCGTCGCTCCGAGGGATCGCTTTGGCTGGTCGTATTTCGAGTGGGGAAGAACGGAACTTTTTCCCTGGGTTGACATTAATAGCACTATTAAGAATAATGATAGATTATTATCATCGTCATCATCATCATCACCCTCAACAAAGGCTGAAGGATTTAAACGTACAGCAGGCCTTTTTCCCACCATACATAACTATAGATATGGATTATATATAAAAATAAATCTTGCTATTTGTAAAGCACCAATTTATTCCGCAGCGCTTTCAAGAAATTTACTTATCACCCTACACTCTAGCATTATGCCAACCTCGGAATGATGGAAGGCTGTGAATTATAGATATGGATTATATCTAGATTATAGATAGATTATAAATATATATAAATTAATTATAATATATAAATAAATATTTATAATATATTATATGTAGTTTCTATCCTCTATATTGATTAATAATAGTCTTTATGATTATATTATATAATATATCGATAGATAGATAAATAGATAGATAGACAGATACACAGACATGCATACACACTGTATGCTAATGAGCCCAGCTGTCTGGCAGTTGAGACTACATTGTGATGTCATCAGTGTATTGTGACAGGGGCAGTATAGAACTATAAACGCCAGAGTTGGCGGCCATCTTAAGGCAGTCTCTGCTGCAGCTGGAAGTGGGCAGATGTGTCCTCCTGTATCTCCCCCGAGAAGTCACAGGAGCTGGATAATTTTTATTTTTAACAGAGCACCTATTTAATTAAGCCCACAAGGGGGAGACAGCGGCCTACAAAAATCTAATTGTCCGCGGCTGTAGCATTTAAAAAAAAGGTAGGTTCAATTCTTCCATGGACAGGAATAGGTAGGTAGGTAGGCAGGTAGGTTGGTTCAGTTCTTGTCATTTGGGGAATGCTTATGGGCAAGGCCTTATGCCTGGTAGTGCATGAAACGTCAGGAAGGCTCAGGCCAACCTTTAAAGATGGCGCAGCATTTGGGGTGCAAAAACGTCCAATGCACGTTTCCTTTAAAAGGACATATTTCTTCATTCAATGCATAGACATGACAACGTTTCAACATTGTGATGTCATCAGTCTATTGTGACACGGGCAATATAGAACTATAAATGCCAGAGCTTGGCGGCCATCTTAAGGCAGTCTCTGCTGCAGCTGGAAGTGGGCAGATGTGTCCTCCTGCATCTCCCCCGAAAAGCCACAGGAGCTGAAAAATGTTTATTTTTAAGGGAGCCCCTTTTTAATTTGGCCCACAAGAGGGAGACAGCAGCCTACAAAAATTCTACTATTGAATAAAAAAAAAAAACGTAGGTTCAATTCTTCCATGGAGAGGAATAGGTAGGTAGGTCAGTTCAGTTCTTCTCATTTGGGAATGCTTATACGCAAAGCCTTATGCCTGGTGGGGCATGAAACATCAGGAAGGCTTGGGCCAACCTTTAAAAATGGAGCAGCATTTTCAGCAAGCTCAGGCAGCCTTCTGCAAGAACACACAATGCAATGCGGTGGATTTAGACTGGGGGGACTTAACACTTACTTTAGCTCCCCAATAAACAAATAATACGTACAACATCTGCTGGCTTGTTGTGGGTAGGCCACAGCCTTTATTTAACCATATAAACTTTATTTCAAACGTAAATCACTTTCTCTTTACCTTCCATGCCAAATTAAATGTCCATTTTTTCACTGAAACTTGTTCTTGTATACTGTGGCATAAGAAGGCCCTTAACGGCCTGTAAAGCCCTACCCTTCCTAGCTGGCATGGAAGTCCTAACTACCGCCACGAAGGATGCAGCATATTTCTATGCTGCACTCCGCCCCCCACATGCCAGCAATAATGCCGACTCCACCCCATCCTGCAATCTAGACAGGAAAATATCTAACCCTATCTCACTAAGATGAACCCCGTCACCCCGCATCATCCCGCGCTCTCTTCTCTCCAGCTCCCAATGACGGATGGCTATTCCGCCCAAGGCTTGCACGTGCTTCGATATCCTGAAGTTAACCGTTCTCCGTACTCGCTCAATCGCCTCGTTATCTCGCGCTTCCCTCCAGATTCTTCTGGCCACTATGTCTGACCAGACAATTATCATCCGCTTAAAGAACAGTTTAAAACGATAAATGTCCTCTTTCATCAGGGAAATGAGCTCCGCTACTTTTATTTTTCCGAGGTCATTTCCTCCTGCATGAATGACTAGTATTAGTTTATCATTCTCCCAACTGCTGATTCTCAATACCTCCTGGAGCAGCCTGGGCCATTGCAAACCTCTAATCCCTCTCCAATGTACTGGAATATTGAGGCCTAAATTGCCTCCGATAGGCCTATCTCTGGCTCTCCTCTCGGCCCAGTATATATATGAGTGGCCTATCACCCATACCGACCAATCCGTAACTGTAAATAAATAAAGAAAACATACACCGAAAAGAAACATCACAACCAATGTATAACTTATATGAAAACTCTAAGGTCCGGTCGCACATAAGACCTGTACGCATCTGATCTCCAGCGACCCACTCTTTTAATGCCCTCGATACCCATGCCGCACGAAAAAGCGGACGTCGCAGCCCCTATCCTAAACGAGTGTGATCCGAAATCCTTTGGGTTGAGGCCCAATTTATTCAGACTACCGCGCATGACCGCCGTGAACTGGTATTTGGTTAACGGGAGGCCCGACGCATGCTTCAAAAACGGGCCCGTTCCGCAGTGTCGTTCCAAAAACCCCGTTATCAAAATTACCGGACACCATTTTGTTCCCAATTTGCCTATCCTGATCCATTCTCCAACCCCGTAAACATCTGTTTTTGATCTCCGAACGCCAATTTTAATGCAGTCTCCGTCAACTAACACGTCTCCGTACATCAGTCCCCCAGGTCTAATTTTACTCGCTGACACTAATTCCCCAATCCGCAATGCTGCGAAAAAGGCAATTACGAAGGCCACGCGGAAAAGCTCCACCTCGGAGCCCTCCTCGCAAACCTCTCCCAGTACTTCCAATATAGCATTTAGCAATTCAAACGTGATCGGTCTCCTTCCGTCCTTAATTACTTTGTCCTTCTTCCACCCTTTAATAATCTGTCCAAAAACGAAATCTTTAGTTACATCCCTCGACCCGTGTAACCGCAGTAAAAAGGCCACCGCCGTCAACTGTTTTTTGGCCGCGTCCGCCGACGCCCCCTTTTTACGCATTGCCGCTAATGTGTCTAAAGCCTTCGCTCTTTCTTCCGAAGGAAACTTTCCACCCGCTGCCGCTATCCACTCTTTCCATACGTTATTATACCGTCTCCATGTGGTACTTGAAACTGACATCTTTACGAGAGCTAATAGCTCTCTTCTATCATTTCCCACAAGAAAGCAGGGCAACATACCCCCTCGACCTCCGCCGTCGGGTGCAGCTCCCTGAATGTTGACATCTGAAAGCGAGAAAGAGCATCAGCAGTAGCATTCAAATAACCCGGTACATATCGTGCTTTAAATCTTACGTTGTGCTGTAAACACCGTAGAACCAAATGGCGTAATGCCGCCAGCACCAACGTTGATGACGACGATTGCCTGTTTACCACCTGTACCACCGACTGGTTATCGGACCAGAAACAGATATTCTTATTGGCCAACCTCAGGCCCCAAATCTCCATTGCCACCATTAACGGGAATATCTCCAAAAGTGCCACATTTTTTACCCATTGCTTCTGCTTCCAAGAACTTGGCCAAGCAGCGCAACACCACCGGTTACCAAATAGAACTCCAAAACCATGTGATCCAGCTGCATCCGACACCAAACCGATCTCCTCGTTTTGCCTCTCATCCTCCGGGCATATAACCTGGCCGTTGAAAGAACCGAGGAACACTCTCCATACATGCAAGTCCAACTTCATTCCTTTCGACACTCTGATAAAATGATGGGGCTCTCTTGCCCCTCTTGTTGCCAATGACAACCGCCGAGAGAAAGCTCGTCCCATCGGAATGACCTTGCACGTGAAATTAATTAAACCTAACAGAACTTGCAGCTGGTGAAGTGTAACTTTCCGCGAACTGCCCACCAAATCCACTGCTTGCCGCAAACGCGCCACCTTATCATCGGGCAAGCGGAAAATCATCTCCACCGTGTCAATTTTGATACCTAAAAAACTTAGCCTTGACACTGGGCCCACTGTTTTCTCAACCGACAATGGCACACCTGCCTTACGCATTAAAGAACGAAAAGACGAAAGTAAAAACTCGCAAACCGTCGAATTAGCTTGTCCAACAAAAAGAAAATCGTCTAGATAGTGCAAAACCGATGCGCTGCCCGTCTCAACCTTTAACATCCACTCCAAAAAGGAGCTGAAAACCTCGAAATAATAACAAGAGATCGAGCAGCCCATTGGCAGGCACATATCCACAAAAAACTGGTCCTCAATTTTGCACCCCAGCAGATGGAAGCACTGTGGGTGCACCGGCAAGAGGCGGAAAGCCGATTCTATATCGGCTTTCGCTAACCATGCACCTCTGCCCGCCTTTCTAACCAACTCAACTGCCCCATCAAATGATGCATATGACACCGCCGCTTGCTCCTTTGCTATCCCGTCGTTAACGGATTCCCCGGACGGGTATGATAAATGGTGTATGAGTCTAAACTTGCCAGTTTCTTTCTTTGGTACTAGGCCCAAAGGAGAAACCCGCAAGTTGCTGAAAGGCGGCTCCAGAAATGGCCCCGCCATTCGTCCCAACTCTACTTCCTTTAACAACTTTTCAAGCACTAACTCTTTGTTATCGCGAGCGGATTTTAAATTTTGGCAAAATGACGCAGCAGAAACGTTAGAATGCGGGATGAAGAAACCTTCAGCGAAACCCGCCCTAAGCAGGCTTGCTTCCGGTCTCCGTGGGTACCGGTCGAGCCACGGCTCCAGGTACTGAACGCTCACCGGCGTTCGCCCCTGTGCCGGGAAGTCCCGCCGCTCGTTGACGCCGAAAACATCGCATCGCTGTATGCGACCCGCCGCAAATAGAGCATTCGTGTCTAAATTTGCACGATGCCTGGAAACGGCAGTGGCCCTCGTTGAAGGCCCAGCATGATCCAGATGGCTTAGGGGCCACAGGAGTCTGCTGTCCGCCGGCGCCTGTGGCCGTTCCATGAAAGCTAGATCTCGTCGGTTTCTGAGCCAGTATCAGCTGGATCCACACGTCTGTAGCCTTCGTTGCCCAGCTGATACTGTCGGAGCCCGAGATCCTGCGACGAAGATCTTCGTCGTATATCCACCAAGCCGACCCCCCGTGCAACTTATATGCACTGTGGATCGTGTTGATGTACACAAGCATCTCGGGCCCTTTCTGAGGATACTGACGGCACACGACGTGCGCCAGCATCAAAAAGGCCTGTAGCCAGTTCCCAAAAGTTTTAGCAACCTTGGGTTTTTTCTCGCCTCCACGTTCTGAAAAACGTTCCTTGTCGACTGACACATGTTCAGCCGACAACAGTGACCAAATGTCCACGTAACCACCGTTTATTATTTTACTCACCACTTCGTCCTCCAGCCCGGCATCCAGCGGAGCTACACCACAAAAAAGCGAATCCGCTAATTTAAAACCATCACTCACTCCTGCCCCCGTAGGCAGACTCTTCCGTCCTTGTAAAGGACCACCAACCTCGGGCAAGGCCGACCTCCCCGGTTGCTTATGGGACACTGGTAGTCCCTTCTCCTTCTCATAATTATCACACAGAGCTCTCAAAGCTGACATAAAATCATCCTTCCGGCCTGCGCCGGGCACATTATCCCAAACTCTATTTAATTGCACCGACTCACCCGCCTCGTTGTCCTCCGGTATCGCCAAGGGAAAGCTGGGTGCGGGCAGTGCTGATTGGCTGTAAGGTCGGTGCGCCGCGTGTCGTTCTCCGCTGGTAACACCCCGGCCACTCGGACTCCTTATTTTTGCAGCCCCGTAGGCCGAAACTCCATCTCCCGATCTGCTCAATCTCGCTCCTTCACCACTACCTGCGGAAAAAGCCGGTGAGCGTAAGCAAGGGTATTGTGCAGTTTGGGCGGCCACCCCTCGGCCGCCATGTCTGACTTTCTGCGACACCGCTTCTGAGCGACTGAACTGCGCCACCGCCTGCGTGACTCTGCTCCTCCTCCTCCTTGTTCCTGCTACCGGTGATGACGCGCTGCTAAACTCCTCCATCTCACTCGCCGATTGACTCTCTTCTGTTGCATCCCGCTGCCTGCTATGCTCCTGCCTCCTGCCAGGAGCGTAGTGCTCGCGCTGACTGGTGGCATGCGCTATGGGCCTGTGTCTGGCCGCCGGCTCATGACTACTGCCGGCGGCCTGCATGCGCCTATCGCGCCTATCATAGGGGGTTGCTTGGTGGCTTATGGCTGCTGGCGCTCCGGAGCGGCAATTTGTCGCCTCATAATGGCTGCCGCTGGGCCCCCCCCTCCCCCTCCCGCGCCCCGAACATGTGGCGCTGTGACTTCAGCCCCCTCCTGCTCCCCCACTGTGCGGCGCTCGCCCCCTCCCTCCCCCTGCTTTCCCCCCCGCTGCTGCTCGAACGCGATGAGGGAGACGCACTTACCAGCATCTCCCTCCTAACGGCTGCCGCCGCTCCGCGGCTGGGACTACTTCTCTCAGGCGTATCCCTACGCGCGCCTGCCGCGCCACGTGGGGAGCGCTCCATTATCGCCATCCTCGCTCTGCTGGCAGCCGCGGGAACACCTCCTCCCGCGCCGGACTTACCCGATCCTGGCCTCGCCGACACACCGAAGGTTAGTCCGTCTCTCCCTTCTACCTCACCGTCGCTGACCCGGCTACGTCCTATCGGCTCTGCTTCCTCCATGTCGCGCTGCGACCGCGCGGCACCGCTCCTCCTCGCTCCTTCTGTTCTGGGGCTCCTCACTGGCACTGCTCTCTTCACCACCGGGCTGGGGCTCAAACGGGCGGGTGGATTCCTCCTTCGGACGGGTCTTCCCCTGGGCTCATCGCTGCTGGGCAAAACGGGTTGGCTTCGGGCATGTCTTCCCCTGGGCTCCTCGCTGCTGGGCAAAACGGGTCGGCTTCGGGCATGTCTTCCCCTGGGCTCCTCGCTGCTGGGCAACACGGGTGGATTACTGCTTTCCCCGGCCTCCGCTGCAGGCGGTCTCGATAATTCTTCGGCCATCTTCACGAGCCAGCTAGTGCCCTGGCTGGCCACCACATCTTTGATCCGCTCCATCAACTCTTCCATGCTGCAGCTCGTCTGGGTCCACGTCTTCACTCTTCTTTCTCCTGGTCCCGACTGAAATCCTTCACTTCCTTCTTTTTTACTCCCAGTTAACCCCTCCCTTTCCTGTGGTCGCTTCCTCTCTCTCTCTCTCCTCCCCCTCTCCCCCCCCAGTCATCAGCATCTTCCCTATACGTTTGCTGCTATCTAAAATCTTTTGCATAGCATCGCCTTGTGAACCGCCCGCCCCTCATCCTCATTCCTCTTGCACCGGGCTCTCTCACGCATCTCATCCTAGGCTTGCAGTGCCTGCAGCACTCTTCCCCTCCCTCCTTTTGCAGGATGGTTCAGCAGGTGATTACTTTACAATCACTAGTTTCCCTCTGAAGGTGCGTCGCTCCGAGGGATCGCTTTGGCTGGTCGTATTTCGAGTGGGGAAGAACGGAACTTTTTCCCTGGGTTGACATTAATAGCACTATTAAGAATAATGATAGATTATTATCATCATCATCATCATCATCACCCTCAACAAAGGCTGAAGGATTTAAACGTACAGCAGGCCTTTTTCCCACCATACATAACTATAGATATGGATTATATATAAAAAGAAATCTTGCTATTTGTAAAGCACCAATTTATTCCGCAGCGCTTTCAAGAAATTTACTTATCACCCTACACTCTAGCATTATACCAACCTCGGAATGATGGAAGGCTGTGAATTATAGATATGGATTATATCTAGATTATAGATAGATTATAAATATATATAAATTAATTATAATATATAAATAAATATTTATAATATATTATATGTAGTTTCTATCCTCTATATTGATTAATAATAGTCTTTATGATTATATTATATAATATATCGATAGATAGATAAATAGATAGATAGACAGATACACAGACATGCATACACACTGTATGCTAATGAGCCCAGCTGTCTGGCAGTTGAGACTACATTGTGATGTCATCAGTGTATTGTGACACGGGCAGTATAGAACTATAAACGCCAGAGTTGGCGGCCATCTTAAGGCAGTCTCTGCTGCAGCTGGAAGTGGGCAGATGTGTCCTCCTGTATCTCCCCCGAGAAGTCACAGGAGCTGGATAATTTTTATTTTTAACAGAGCACCTATTTAATTAAGCCCACAAGGGGGAGACAGCGGCCTACAAAAATCTAATTGTCCGCGGCTGTAGCATTTAAAAAAAAGGTAGGTTCAATTCTTCCATGGACAGGAATAGGTAGGTAGGTAGGCAGGTAGGTTGGTTCAGTTCTTGTCATTTGGGGAATGCTTATGGGCAAGGCCTTATGCCTGGTAGTGCATGAAACGTCAGGAAGGCTCAGGCCAACCTTTAAAGATGGCGCAGCATTTGGGGTGCAAAAACGTCCAATGCACGTTTCCTTTAAAAGGACATATTTCTTCATTCAATGCATAGACATGACAACGTTTCAACATTGTGATGTCATCAGTCTATTGTGACACGGGCAATATAGAACTATAAATGCCAGAGCTTGGCGGCCATCTTAAGGCAGTCTCTGCTGCAGCTTGAAGTGGGCAGATGTGTCCTCCTGCATCTCCCCCGAAAAGCCACAGGAGCTGAAAAATGTTTATTTTTAAGGGAGCCCCTTTTTAATTTGGCCCACAAGAGGGAGACAGCAGCCTACAAAAATTCTACTATTGAATTAAAAAAAAAACGTAGGTTCAATTCTTCCATGGAGAGGAATAGGTAGGTAGGTCAGTTCAGTTCTTCTCATTTAGGAATGCTTATACGCAAAGCCTTATGCCTGGTGGGGCATGAAACATCAGGAAGGCTTGGGCCAACCTTTAAAAATGGAGCAGCATTTTCAGCAAGCTCAGGCAGCCTTCTGCAAGAACACACAATGCAATGCGGTGGATTTAAAATCTTTTGCATAGCATCGCCTTGTGAACCGCCCACCCCTCATCCTCATTCCTTGTATGCAGCAAAGTGAGTAACGATGCGGCGTGGGACTGGGGGCAGGAAGGTGGGGGGTTATTCAAGAGCGAGCAGAGTTAGTGAAGGGGGGAGGAGCTAAGACAGGAAGTAGAAGGAGTAAGAGCGGGAAAAATGCCACAAGCAGTCTAGGAAGAGAAGAAGAAGAACGTTAAGGATTAAGCAGACGAACAAAGGGAGATTTTCGGAGAAACAGCAAAGAAAGAACAAAGTGAAAACATCTGTGGTACAGAAGACAAGAGTTGGGGAAAGAAGAAGCGGTCGGAAGACAAGAGAAGTTCAGAATAGTCGGGTGGAAGAAGCTAGCAGCGGGATAAAGAAGGGAGAAAATGGAGGACCTTCGTTCCAGGATCCAAGCAGCGGTGATGAAGGACGGCACCGGATGGCTGGAAGAGGTGCTGGCAAGCTGAAAGACGACCGCCGATGCCAAGAAGCCAGTCGGGCAGGAGGAGCAGCTGCGGAGGCCAGGAGAGGAGCCAGCAACTATCGGAGATGCGCCCCGTGGGAGACGGCGCCGACGAAAGCAGCCCCCTGCGAGGCTAAGTCCTAGCCCCGCGCCGAAGAGGGGAGAAGGAAGAAGCAGCCTGGGCAGCGCAGGCCCGAGGATGGACGTTAGAGCGAGAAGGAAGTCGGCGCCGGAACCGCGAGGTACGGCGGGAGAGCAATCAGCAGAGACTCAGGGGACACTTACCACCGGGAGTCCGGACCGAAGGGAACGGCGGGCGGCAGTCACAGCGGACTCCGATCAGCTACAGCATCGCGCAGCCGGGCGCAGGAGACCGGAGATTCAGCGAGGTGAGCAAGGCGGGAGCAGTGCAGAGGAGCAGGGGAGCGCGCGGTCCGGCCGCACGTCCTCTCAAGATGGCGGCGCGGAGAGCGGAATATAGGGGCCCACGCAACCCCCCCTCACACAAAGCCCGGGGAGCTCCAGCATCTCCGATGATAGCAGGGAGTGGGAAGGCAGCACATGTTATCATATAGGGGAAGCAGGGGAGACAGGGACAGCGCACCTTAAAAAGGGAAAGAAGACAGGTAGGGGTATACACAGCCCTAAAGGGGGATTGGGCAGTCGACACTCAGACCCACGGCACAGCACTTCAGCCCCCCCTACCCAGCACTTAGTCGCATTACAGGGCCGGCAGCCCCCTTCTACTGGATACAAGCGCCCAACTGCCCATAACATCCAGCAGAGGCAGGTTACGTTAACCCACACTACATCCCCCCCCCCCCCCGGTAGCAGAGCCCGTAGTTTACCCTCCCCCACATAGTCAGGCCACACGCAGGAGCTCTAAGAAACAGGGCCAGGGGCCAGGCGGAGGCAGAAAGAGTGAGCCAGACAGTTGAGGTAGGATAGAGAGTTCCAAGCACAGCTAGAGAGGTCAACGGTAGGGCGTAGTGCTAGCAGCAGGGCGCGCGAGTCAAGCGAGGAAGTAGTGAGCAGCGGCCAGGACGAGTATTACATGCGCCAGGAGCAGCCACGAAGGTCGGACCCGCAGTCATCCCTTTATCAGAAGGTCCGGGAACGCCATAGGTGGCAGGAGCATATGCAGGATCGGGCAGGGCTGGACCAGCCTGGCACGTCTCAGTTGAATACTACAAGGAGGGCTCTGCAGCCGAGTGGTCGGCAGCCCGCGTTCGATATGGGCCGGAACCGAGGGAGCGGTACAGCGAGGGGATCACCCTTGGCAACGCCGGAGGTCCGTCCAATTGGTGAGTCTACATTATGCAATGTGTTAAAAAATGTTTTGGATCCCGCATCGGGTGCGGAGAAGGATGATTTAGTGTCGGTTCTGAGGTCGCTGCTGGGCAAGGTTGATCTAAAAAAAAAAAAAAAAAAAAAAAAAAAAGGGCTTTCAGTGTCCTGTGTGGCTCCAGGGGGCGCAGGCCCGCCTGTGGGAAACGTTGGTGCTTGCTCAGCAGCGGGTGCAGAAAGTGATCCAAAATGGAAAAGTTTTTGTGTGGGTCTGCCCGAGAATGTGGTTGATAAAATACGAGAATGTGGTTGATAAAATGGAAAATGGTGTGTATATTGATATAAAAGTGACCCAACGGATGGTTTACAGTACACTGATTCATTGTTCTGTGGTGTTGCCCCTTTAGGGGTGGGTCTGCCCGATGATGTGGTTGATAAAATTAAAAATGGTGTGTATATTGATATATGGTCCTTGCTTTCGGCGGACCATGTGATGGGGGATAAAGAGCGGTCAGAGCGAGGTGTTAATAAAAAGCCGAAGATCGCTAAAACTTTTGGAAACTGGTTACAAGCCTTTTTGGCCTTGGTGCATGTGACATGTTAGCACCAGCCGCGGAAAGTCCAATTCGCTGTTTCCGGAAACAAAGGCCGATGCCCGCGGTGGGTAGCACCGGCGGAAATGCGAACACCAGTGAGAAGCCAGTACCTGGATCCGTGGTTAAGCTTGTACCACAGGAAACAGGAAGCAGAAATCCTTAGGTCAGGATGTCGGGAAGGTTTCAAAAGTCCGTATGCGCATCAGCCCCGGAAATGATGGTATACTTGAATATCATCTATAGCGCGTACCGATTGCACGGAGGTGCAGCGTGGTGGCGCTATGATGAAGATTTTAGGCGTCGGGCAGACAAGTTGGGCATCAGGCCCGTTCAGTGATCCTCCTGTCAAGAGCTTGCGAGTGTCTCCTTTGGGTCTGGTACCTAGGGGATAGACAGGGAAGTTCCGGTTGATACGTCATTTATCTTTCCCGACTGGGGGATCGGTCAATGATGGCATCTCAAGAGAGGAGGCAGCGGTAGCCTACACGTCGTTCGATTGCGCCGTTCGGTTAGTAAGCGGGTAGATATGCCCATTTGGCAAAGGCTGGTGTCGAGTCGGCGTTTTCGCTTGCTTCCAGTTCATCCGGAGTGTTTTTCATCTTTTGGGAGGCGGAATTGAGGATCAGTTTTTAATCGACATGTGCTTGCCCATGGGATGCGCGATCTCATGCTATTTTTCGAGTTATAAAGTTCTTTCATGGAATGGATGTTAAAAATATGAGACGGGCATCACATCGGTAATACATTATTTGGACGATTTTTTGTTCGTCGGTTTAAAGACATCGGGCGATTGCGGGTTCCTCATGACGAATTTTCAGAGGCTAATGAGATTTGCGGGGGTCCCATTGTCTGAAGAAAAGACGATGGGCCCGGTTACATGCCTAACGTTTTAGGGATAGAAATCGATTCGGTGGATATGGTTTTCAGGTTGCCGGAGGACAAAGTGCAAGACTGCGATTCAAGTTTGGTTGGGTCTTTTGAATGTTGCCTGCTCGGCCGTTTGCCAGGAGATAATCACTGGCGACTGTGGGGGTCCGCGAACCACACCATTTCATACGCGTGACGGCGGGCATAAAGGCGGATTTTGCGGGTATGGATGGTATTCCTGCATTCTTTCAACGGGCAGGTGGTATGCCCGAGGGAGGATGTGGAAGGAACCGACATCAGCTTATTCGCCGACGCGGCGGTTCGGGCGGTTTTTGGAGTAATTTTCAACAACCATTGGTGCAGGGAGCCCTGGACAAGTTCATGGATAGAAAAACGGTGGACTAAGAACATAACGCTGTTGGAGTTTTCCTGGTGGTGGTTGCGATCGAGTTATGGTGGTCAGAGTTACGAGATCGGAGAGTGTGTTTTTTGGTCAGATAACGCGGCGGTTGGGCAAACGATAAACAAACAATCGTCGGCCTCCCGGCCGATTTTGGCCTTGTTGAGGCACGTGGTACTAAGATGCTGGCAAAGGAATATATATTTGCGTGCAAAGCATGTCCCAGGTTGTGACAACAGAGCGGCTGACGCACTCTCTCGTTCGCAGATGGAGCTGTTCAGGGAGCGGCACCCGCAGGCGGATGCCGATGGGGTACGCTGCCCGCCTTCCTTATGGTTTTTGGCAGAGGAGAGTTGTTGAAGCTGGTGGAGTCATCTGTGGCGGTTTCAACGTGGTGAAGTTACAATTCAGTTTGGTTATCATGGTTAAAGTTTGCCGGTGGAAAATTGGTAGGAGGTGAGAGGGCAAGGTCGGCAACATGGGATATGCTGGCAGAGATGCGAAAAGAAAAAAAAAAAAATAAATAAATAAAAAGTGTCGGTAGGAGCGGCGAAGAAGTATCTATCAGGAGTGGCGTTTTTGTTAAAGCTCCACGGGAAAGTTAATGTGACTAAGGAATTCGTGTTCCAACAGATAATTCGCGGTTGGAAAAAGAAAGGGTCCAGACGGATACGCGTCGACCAATTACATTTGCAGCACTGATGGGTTTGTTGTCGGTTGTGGAGCCGGTATGTGCGGATGATTTCGAAACGCTATTGTTCAGAACGGCTTTTTCGTTGTCATTTTTGCGGCCCCCGGATCGGCGAGATGGTCCCGGCAAGTAGAGTTAAGTCGGGTGGCTTACGGGAAAACGACGTTATTACTACGGGATCGGCCATACGGATAGGTATAAGAAAGTTTAAGACGGAGGTGTATGGGAGAGGTGATTGGCTCACCATTAACCAAGTAGGGGCACAATGGTGCCCGGTGGAGGTAACTGGAGAGTACATAAAACAGCGCCCCTAGAGCGGACAATTTTAGTGCATGCATCGAGGTCCCCGCCCACACGTTTCCAATTTTCGGCGGTTTTACGTTCGGCACTGAAGAGGTGGTTTGGAGCCGGCAGAATTCGGGACACATTCATTTAGGATTGGGGCTGCGACGACAGCGGCAGCACACGGTATGTCGGAAGACGGCTTGAAACGGCTGGGGCGATGGAAATCGCAAGCGTACAAGTCATACGTACGATCGGCCTGTACGGTAGAAGTCGCTTTTGCACAGGTTAAAGCCTAGTGTTACGAAGGGGTGATTATTACAGTTTGGGGGTATTTGCTATGGTATTTTGTTTCAGCATCTGAGCCATGGCATGTTTGGATCGTTGGCCACTCGTTTATCTATTGGGCGGAGAGAAGAGCAGCCACTCGACCTATGGGAAGGAATCTGGGTATGAGAGGAGCACTCGTAAACTGGATTGGAGTGCGGGGGCTTCAATGGCCTAGGATTTTACAATTTGTGCTAAAGATCAGCAGGTGGACCCCCCGGAGAGTGATACTGGTCGTTCACGCCGGGGGGAACGACTTAGGAAGAACTAAAATGAACGATTTACTAGTGCTAAGGAAACAAGACATGATAAGGTTTCGAGACTGTTTCCAGGATTGTGTGCTTGTATGGTCGGATATCATGGCCAGGAGACGCAGGAGGGGTGCCAGAGACGGGGATGCGATCGAACGAGTGAGAAGATTGATAAATCTGAGGCTGTCCAGATTCGTGCAATCATTGGGTGGAGTGGCAGTTCGCCACTGGGAACTCGAGGACCAGGAAGAAGGAGCACTTGGGGATGATGGAGTGCAACTTAATGATGTCGGTTTGGACACTTTTTTGTCAGGACTTCAAGACGGTGTGGAGATGGCGTTGGCTAGGGTTGGCGTGGTGGGGCGGGAAGCGCCATAGGAATACGGCGCATGCCGCGTGCCGGGAGCTTCCCATGCGGGATACGACTTTGAGGAGGGTTTGCAAGCCCTAGGAAAAAAGGGGCTTACGAACGTCCTGTGGCCGTTACGGCGTTAAAAAAGTTCAACAGTTTACGGCATGGGAAAGCGTTAGGAATTTAGACTGAGGAATTTAGGTTAAATTAAAGGTTATAAAATATGTTTAAAAATGTTAATAAAGCTGTGGCCAACCCACGTTTTCAGCAAGAAGTTGTAAGTATGTGTTATTATAGGATATGTTTATTATATGGTAAGTGAGCGTACATTTAGGTTTAGGATGCCCCCAGTCTTGTATGCCGCAAAGTGAGTAACGATGCGGCGTGGGACTGGGGGCAGGAAGGTGGGGGGTTATTCAAGAGCGAGCAGAGTTAGTGAAGGGGGGAGGAGCTAAGACAGGAAGTAGAAGGAGTAAGAGCGGGAAAAATGCCACAAGCAGTCTAGGAAGAGAAGAAGAAGAACGTTAAGGATTAAGCAGACGCCCACCCACCCGCCCTGGTAAGGGGTAGGGTGCAAGGATGCAAGGTGGTATAAGGACTGTTACGGAAGTTGTCACAGCTGGCCGGGAGCTTCCCATGCGGGATACGGCTTTGAGGAGGGTTTGCAAGCCCTAGGAAAAAAGGGGCTTACGAACGTCCTGTGGCCGTTACGGCGTTAAAAAAGTTCAACAGTTTACGGCATGGGAAAGCGTTAGGAATTTAGACTGAGGAATTTAGGTTAAATTAAAGGTTATAAAATATGTTTAAAAATGTTAATAAAGCTGTGGCCAACCCACGTTTTCAGCAAGAAGTTGTAAGTATGTGTTATTATAGGATATGTTTATTATATGGTAAGTGAGCGTACATTTAGGTTTAGGATGCCCCCAGTCTCTTGCACCGGGCTCTCTCACGCATCTCATCCTAGGCTTGCAGTGCCTGCAGCACTCTTCCCCTCCCTCCTTTTGCAGGATGGTTCAGCAGGTGATTACTTTACAATCACTAGTTTCCCTCTGAAGGTGCGTCGCTCCGAGGGATCGCTTTGGCTGGTCGTATTTCGAGTGGGGAAGAACGGAACTTTTTCCCTGGGTTGACATTATTAGCACTATTAAGAATAATGACAGATTATTATCATCGTCATCATCATCATCACCCTCAACAAAGGCTGAAGGATTTAAACGTACAGCAGGCCTTTTTCCCACCATACATAACTATAGATATGGATTATATATAAAAATAAATCTTGCTATTTGTAAAGCACCAATTTATTCCGCAGCGCTTTCAAGAAATTTACTTATCACCCTACACTCTAGCATTATACCAACCTCGGAATGATGGAAGGCTGTGAATTATAGATATGGATTATATCTAGATTATAGATAGATTATAAATATATATAAATTAATTATAATATATAAATAAATATTTATAATATATTATATGTAGTTTCTATCCTCTATATTGATTAATAATAGTCTTTATGATTATATTATATAATATATCGATAGATAGATAAATAGATAGATAGACAGATACACAGACATGCATACACACTGTATGCTAATGAGCCCAGCTGTCTGGCAGTTGAGACTACATTGTGATGTCATCAGTGTATTGTGACACGGGCAGTATAGAACTATAAACGCCAGAGTTGGCGGCCATCTTAAGGCAGTCTCTGCTGCAGCTGGAAGTGGGCAGATGTGTCCTCCTGTATCTCCCCCGAGAAGTCACAGGAGCTGGATAATTTTTATTTTTAACAGAGCACCTATTTAATTAAGCCCACAAGGGGGAGACAGCGGCCTACAAAAATCTAATTGTCCGCGGCTGTAGCATTTAAAAAAAAGGAAGGTTCAATTCTTCCATGGACAGGAATAGGTAGGTAGGTAGGCAGGTAGGTTGGTTCAGTTCTTGTCATTTGGGGAATGCTTATGGGCAAGGCCTTATGCCTGGTAGTGCATGAAACGTCAGGAAGGCTCAGGCCAACCTTTAAAGATGGCGCAGCATTTGGGGTGCAAAAACGTCCAATGCACGTTTCCTTTAAAAGGACATATTTCTTCATTCAATGCATAGACATGACAACGTTTCAACATTGTGATGTCATCAGTCTATTGTGACACGGGCAATATAGAACTATAAATGCCAGAGCTTGGCGGCCATCTTAAGGCAGTCTCTGCTGCAGCTGGAAGTGGGCAGATGTGTCCTCCTGCATCTCCCCCGAAAAGCCACAGGAGCTGAAAAATGTTTAGTTTTAAGGGAGCCCCTTTTTAATTTGGCCCACAAGAGGGAGACAGCAGCCTACAAAAATTCTACTATTGAATAAAAAAAAAAACGTAGGTTCAATTCTTCCATGGAGAGAAATAGGTAGGTAGGTCAGTTCAGTTCTTCTCATTTGGGAATGCTTATACGCAAAGCCTTATGCCTGGTGGGGCATGAAACATCAGGAAGGCTTGGGCCAACCTTTAAAAATGGAGCAGCATTTTCAGCAAGCTCAGGCAGCCTTCTGCAAGAACACACAATGCAATGCGGTGGATTGAAAATCTTTTGCATAGCATTGCCTTGTGAACCACCCGCCCCTCATCCTCATTCCTCTTGCACCGGGCTCTCTCACGCATCTCATCCTAGGCTTGCAGTGCCTGCAGCACTCTTCCCCTCCCTCCTTTTGCAGGATGGTTCAGCAGGTGATTACATTACAATCACTAGTTTCCCTCTGAAGGTGCGTCGCTCCGAGGGATCGCTTTGGCTGGTCGTATTTCGAGTGGGGAAGAACGGAACTTTTTCCCTGGGTTGACATTAATAGCACTATTAAGAATAATGATAGATTATTATCATCGTCATCATCATCATCACCCTCAACAAAGGTTGAAGGATTTAAACGTACAGCAGGCCTTTTTCCCACCATACATAACTATAGATATGGATTATATATAAAAATAAATCTTGCTATTTGTAAAGCACCAATTTATTCCGCAGCGCTTTCAAGAAATTTACTTATCACCCTACACTATAGCATTATACCAACCTCAGAATGATGGAAGGCTGTGAATTATAGATATGGATTATATCTAGATTATAGATTATAAATATATATAAATTAATTATAATATATAAATAAATATTTATAATATATTATATGTAGTTTCTATCCTCTATGTTGATTAATAATAGTCTTTATGATTATATTATATAATATATCGATAGATAGATAAATAGATAGATAGACAGATACACAGACATGCATACACACTGTATGCTAATGAGCCCAGCTGTCTGGCAGTTGAGACTACATTGTGATGTCATCAGTGTATTGTGACACGGGCAGTATAGAACTATAAACGCCAGAGTTGGCGGCCATCTTAAGGCAGTCTCTGCTGCAGCTGGAAGTGGGCAGATGTGTCCTCCTGTATCTCCCCCGAGAAGTCACAGGAGCTGGATAATTTTTATTTTTAACAGAGCACCTATTTAATTAAGCCCACAAGGGGGAGACAGCGGCCTACAAAAATCTAATTGTCCGCGGCTGTAGCATTTAAAAAAAAGGTAGGTTCAATTCTTCCATGGACAGGAATAGGTAGGTAGGTAGGCAGGTAGGTTGGTTCAGTTCTTGTCATTTGGGGAATGCTTATGGGCAAGGCCTTATGCCTGGTAGTGCATGAAACGTCAGGAAGGCTCAGGCCAACCTTTAAAGATGGCGCAGCATTTGGGGTGCAAAAACGTCCAATGCACGTTTCCTTTAAAAGGACATATTTCTTCATTCAATGCATAGACATGACAACGTTTCAACATTGTGATGTCATCAGTCTATTGTGACACGGGCAATATAGAACTATAAATGCCAGAGCTTGGCGGCCATCTTAAGGCAGTCTCTGCTGCAGCTGGAAGTGGGCAGATGTGTCCTCCTGCATCTCCCCCGAAAAGCCACAGGAGCTGAAAAATGTTTATTTTTAAGGGAGCCCCTTTTTAATTTGGCCCACAAGAGGGAGACAGCAGCCTACAAAAATTCTACTATTGAATAAAAAAAAAAAACGTAGGTTCAATTCTTCCATGGAGAGGAATAGGTAGGTAGGTCAGTTCAGTTCTTCTCATTTGGGAATGCTTATACGCAAAGCCTTATGCCTGGTGGGGCATGAAACATCAGGAAGGCTTGGGCCAACCTTTAAAAATGGAGCAGCATTTTCAGCAAGCTCAGGCAGCCTTCTGCAAGAACACACAATGCAATGCGGTGGATTTAAAATCTTTTGCATAGCATCGCCTTGTGAACCGCCCGCCCCTCATCCTCATTCCTCTTGCACCGGGCTCTCTCACGCATCTCATCCTAGGCTTGCAGTGCCTGCAGCACTCTTCCCCTCCCTCCTTTTGCAGGATGGTTCAGCAGGTGATTACTTTACAATCACTAGTTTCCCTCTGAAGGTGCGTCGCTCCGAGGGATCGCTTTGGCTGGTCGTATTTCGAGTGGGGAAGAACGGAACTTTTTCCCTGGGTTGACATTAATAGCACTATTAAGAATAATGATAGATTATTATCATCGTCATCATCATCATCACCCTCAACAAAGGCTGAAGGATTTAAACGTACAGCAGGCCTTTTTCCCACCATACATAACTATAGATATGGATTATATATAAAAAGAAATCTTGCTATTTGTAAAGCACCAATTTATTCCGCAGCGCTTTCAAGAAATTTACTTATCACCCTACACTCTAGCATTATACCAACCTCGGAATGATGGAAGGCTGTGAATTATAGATATGGATTATATCTAGATTATAGATAGATTATAAATATATATAAATTAATTATAATATATAAATGAATATTTATAATATATTATATGTAGTTTCTATCCTCTATATTGATTAATAATAGTCTTTATGATTATATTATATAATATATCGATAGATAGATAAATAGATAGATAGACAGATACACAGACATGCATACACACTGTATGCTAATGAGCCCAGCTGTCTGGCAGTTGAGACTACATTGTGATGTCATCAGTGTATTGTGACACGGGCAGTATAGAACTATAAACGCCAGAGTTGGCGGCCATCTTAAGGCAGTCTCTGCTGCAGCTGGAAGTGGGCAGATGTGTCCTCCTGTATCTCCCCCGAGAAGTCACAGGAGCTGGATAATTTTTATTTTTAACAGAGCACCTATTTAATTAAGCCCACAAGGGGGAGACAGCGGCCTACAAAAATCTAATTGTCCGCGGCTGTAGCATTTAAAAAAAAGGTAGGTTCAATTCTTCCATGGACAGGAATAGGTAGGTAGGTAGGCAGGTAGGTTGGTTCAGTTCTTGTCATTTGGGGAATGCTTATGGGCAAGGCCTTATGCCTGGTAGTGCATGAAACGTCAGGAAGGCTCAGGCCAACCTTTAAAGATGGCGCAGCATTTGGGGTGCAAAAACGTCCAATGCACGTTTCCTTTAAAAGGACATATTTCTTCATTCAATGCATAGACATGACAACGTTTCAACATTGTGATGTCATCAGTCTATTGTGACACGGGCAATATAGAACTATAAATGCCAGAGCTTGGCGGCCATCTTAAGGCAGTCTCTGCTGCAGCTGGAAGTGGGCAGATGTGTCCTCCTGCATCTCCCCCGAAAAGCCACAGGAGCTGAAAAATGTTTATTTTTAAGGGAGCCCCTTTTTAATTTGGCCCACAAGAGGGAGACAGCAGCCTACAAAAATTCTACTATTGAATAAAAAAAAAAAACGTAGGTTCAATTCTTCCATGGAGAGGAATAGGTAGGTAGGTCAGTTCAGTTCTTCTCATTTGGGAATGCTTATACGCAAAGCCTTATGCCTGGTGGGGCATGAAACATCAGGAAGGCTTGGGCCAACCTTTAAAAATGGAGCAGCATTTTCAGCAAGCTCAGGCAGCCTTCTGCAAGAACACACAATGCAATGCGGTGGATTTAAAATCTTTTGCATAGCATCGCCTTGTGAACCGCCCGCCCCTCATCCTCATTCCTCTTGCACCGGGCTCTCTCACGCATCTCATCCTAGGCTTGCAGTGCCTGCAGCACTCTTCCCCTCCCTCCTTTTGCAGGATGGTTCAGCAGGTGATTACTTTACAATCACTAGTTTCCCTCTGAAGGTGCGTCGCTCCGAGGGATCGCTTTGGCTGGTCGTATTTCGAGTGGGGAAGAACGGAACTTTTTCCCTGGGTTGACATTAATAGCACTATTAAGAATAATGATAGATTATTATCATCGTCATCATCATCATCACCCTCAACAAAGGCTGAAGGATTTAAACGTACAGCAGGCCTTTTTCCCACCATACATAACTATTAGAGATGAGCGAACACCAAAATGTTCGGGTGTTCGTTATTCGTAACGAACTTCCCGTGATGCTCGAGGGTTCGTTTCGAACAACGAACCCCATTGAAGTCAATGGGCGACCAGAACATTTTTGTATTTCGCCGATGCTCGCTAAGGTTTTCATGTGTGAAAATCTGGGCAATTCAGGAAAGTGATGGGAATGACACAGTGACGGATAGGGCAGGCGAGGGGCTACATGTTGGGCTGCATCCTAAGTTCACAGGTCCCACTATTAAGCCACAATAGCGGCAAGAGTGGCCCCCCCCCCCTCCCAACAACTTTTACTTCTGAAAAGCGCTCATTAGCAATGCATACCTTAGCTAAGCACCACACTACCTCCAACAAAGCACAATCACTGCCTGCATGACACTCTGCTGCCACTTCTCCTGGGTTACATGCTGACCAACCGCCCCCCCTCCCCCCCACAGCGCACACCAAAGTGTCCCTGGGCAGCCTTCAGCTGCCCTCATGCCACACCACGCTCATGTCTATTTAGAATTGCGTCTGCCATGACGAGGGACCGCAGGCACACACTGCAGAGGTTGGCACGGCTAGGCAGCGACCCTCTTTAAAAGTTGGGGAGCGATAGCCCACAATGCTGTACAGAAGCAATGAGAAATAGAATCCTGTGCCACCGCCATCAGGAGCTGCACACGTGGGCATAGCAATGGGGAACCTATGTGCCACACACTATTCATTCTGTCAAGGTGTCTGCATGCCCCAGTCAGACTGGTAATATGCACCTTAACAGTAACCGCGTTGGTGGTAATGTGGTGGTGACTGCGGACCTAGTAGCACGATTGTATTTTGTTGGTTTTCGGAATGTGGCCAGGATTAAGTAGGCCGTGGCGGGGGGATGGTGGGGGGGGCTCTCTTGTAGTGTCGGTAAAGGTGAAATTCTTGGACTGCCACCAGACGAACCAATGCAAAGGCATTTGCCAACAATGTTTTCCCTGTTGGAGGAGGAGGGGGATGTTTTTGAGGCACTACGTGTCCTCTCCACGTGTCCGTGGTTATATGCACCTTAACAGTAACCGCGTTGGTGGTAATGTGGTGGTGACTGCGGACCTAGTAGCACGGTTGTATTTTGTTGGTTTTCGGAATGTGGCCAGGATTAAGTAGGCCGTGGCGGGGGGATGGTGGGGGGGCTCTCTTGTAGTGTCGGTAAAGGTGAAATTCTTGGACTGCCACCAGACGAACCAATGCAAAGGCATTTGCCAACAATGTTTTCCCTGTTGGAGGAGGAGGGGGATGTTTTTGAGGCACTACGTGTCCTCTCCACGTGTCCGTGGTTATATGCACCTTAACAGTAACCGCGTTGGTGGTAATGTGGTGGTGACTGCGGACCTAGTAGCACGGTTGTATTTTGTTGGTTTTCGGAATGTGGCCAGGATTAAGTAGGCCGTGGCGGGGGGATGGTGGGGGGGCTCTCTTGTAGTGTCGGTAAAGGTGAAATTCTTGGACTGCCACCAGACGAACCAATGCAAAGGCATTTGCCAACAATGTTTTCCCTGTTGGAGGAGGAGGGGGATGTTTTTGAGGCACTACGTGTCCTCTCCACGTG
Organism: Eleutherodactylus coqui; assembly: GCF_035609145.1. NCBI lineage: Eukaryota > Metazoa > Chordata > Amphibia > Anura > Eleutherodactylidae > Eleutherodactylus > Eleutherodactylus coqui. Next base: position 39,750,604 of record NC_089838.1, on the reverse strand, counting down.
TCCGTTCCATGTCAGCAATAGTAGCACTCAAGACAGGCCCCAGTAACAATTCTGAAGCAGCAGTATAGCGGGAGCGCAGTCCTCGTTCCATGTAAGCAATAGTAGCACTCAAGACAGGCCCCAGTAACAATTCTGAAGCAGCAGTATAGCGGGAGCGCAGTCTTCGTTCCATGTAAGCAATAGTAGCACTCAAGACAGGCCCCAGTAACAATTCTGAAGCAGCAGTATAGCGGGAGCGCAGTCTTCGTTCCATGTAAGCAATAGTAGCACTCAAGACAGGCCCCAGTAACAATTCTGAAGCAGCAGTATAGCGGGAGCGCAGTCTTCGTTCCATGTAAGCAATAGTAGCACTCAAGACAGGCCCCAGTAACAATTCTGAAGCAGCAGTATAGCGGGAGCGCAGTCTTCGTTCCATGTAAGCAATAGTAGCACTCAAGACAGGCCCCAGTAACAATTCTGAAGCAGCAGTATAGCGGGAGCGCAGTCTTCGTTCCATGTAAGCAATGGTTAATGTGGCTTAAGTGGTAACTAGGCCTGTAGGCAGCCCAGTGTAACGAAAAATTGGTTCAAGTTAAAGTTCCAACGCTTTTAAGCGCATTGAAACTTATAAAAATTGTTAAGAAAAATTATTTGAGTGAGCCTTGTGGCCCTAAGAAAAATTGCCCGTTCAGCGTGATTACGTGAGGTTTCAGGAGGAGGAGCAGGAGGAGGAGGAGGAATATTAGACACAGATTGATGAAGCAGAAATGTCCCCGTTTTGGATGGTGAGAGAGAACGTAGCTTCCATCCGCGGGTGCAGCCTACGTATTGCTTACGTATCGCTGCTGTCCGCTGGTGGAGAACAGAAGTCTGGGGAAATCCAGCCTTTGTTCATCTTGATGAGTGTTAGCCTGTCGGCACTGTCGGTTGACAAGCGGCTACGCTTATCTGTGATGATTCCCCCAGCCGCACTAAACACCCTTTCCGACAAGACGCTAGCCGCAGGACAAGCAAGCACCTCCAGGGCATACAGCGCTAGTTCAGGCCACGTGTCCAGCTTCGACACCCAGTAGTTGTAGGGGGCAGAGGCGTCACCAAGGATGGTCGTGCGATCCGCTACGTACTCCCTCACCATCCTTTTACAGTGCTCCCGCCGACTCAGCCGTGACTGGGGAGCGGTGACACAGTCTTGGTGGGGAGCCATAAAGCTGGCCAGGCCCTTAAAGACTGTTGCACTGCCTGGGATGTACATGCTGCTCGATCTACGCACATCCCCTGCTACCTTGCCCTCGGTACTGCGCCTTCTGCCACTAGCGCTGTCGGCTGGGAATTTTACCATCAGCTTGTCCGCAAGGGTCCTGTGGTATAGCAACACTCTCGAACCCCTTTCCTCTTCGGGAATCAGAGTGGGCAGGTTCTCCTTATACCGTGGATCGAGCAGTGTGTACACCCAGTAATCCGTCGTGGCCAGAATGCGTGCAACGCGAGGGTCACGAGAAAGGCATCCTAACATGAAGTCAGCCATGTGTGCCAGGGTACCTGTACGCAACACATGGCTGTCCTCACTAGGAAGATCACTTTCAGGATCCTCCTCCTCCTCCTCCTCCTCCTCCTCAGGCCATACACGCTAAAAGGATGACAGGCAATCAGCCGGTGTACCGTCAGCAGCGGCCCAAGCTGTCTCTTCCCCCTCCTCCTCATCCTCCTCATGCTCCTCCTCCTCCTCCTGTACGCGCTGAGAAATAGACAGGAGGGTGCCCTGACTATCCAGCGGCATACTGTCTTCCCCCGCCCCCGTTTCCGAGCGCAAAGCAGCTGCCTTTATGGTTTGCAGGGAATTTCTCAAGATGCATAGCAGAGGAATGGTGACGCTAATGATTGTAGCATCGCCGCTCACCACCTGGGTAGACTCCTCAAAATTACCAAGGACATGGCAGATGTCTGCCAACCAGGCCCACTCTTCTGAAAGGAATTGAGGAGGCTGACTCCCACTGCGCCGCCCATGTTGGAGTTGGTATTCGACTATAGCTCTCCGTTGTTCATAGAGCCTGGCCAACATGTGGAGCGTAGAGTTCCACCGTGTGGGCACGTCGCACAGCAGTCGGTGCACTGGCAGCTTAAAGTGATGTTGCAGGGTGCGCAGGGTGGCAGCGTCCGTGTGGGACTTGCGGAAATGTGCGCAGAGCCGGCGCGCCTTTACGAGCAGGTCTGACAAGCGTGGGTAGCTTTTCAGAAAGCGCTGAACCACCAAATTAAAGACGTGGGCCAGGCATGGCACGTGCGTGAGGCTGCCGAGCTGCAGAGCCGCCACCAGGTTACGGCCGTTGTCACACACGACCATGCCCGGTTGGAGGCTCAGCGGCGCAAGCCAGCGGTCGGTCTGCTGTGTCAGACCCTGCAGCAGTTCGTGGGCCGTGTGCCTCTTATCGCCTAAGCTGAGTAGTTTCAGCACGGCCTGCTGACGCTTGCCCACCGCTGTGCTGCCACACCGCGCGACACCGACTGCTGGCGACATGCTGCTGCTAACACATCTTGATTGCGAGACAGAGGAGGAGGAGGAGGAGGAGGAGGGTGCTTTAGTGGAGGAAGCATACACCTCCGCAGATACCAGCACCGAGCTGGGGCCCGCAATTCTGGGGGTGGGTAGGACGTGAGCGGTCCCAGGCTCTGACTCGGTCCCAGCCTCCACTAAATTCACCCAATGTGCCGTCAGGGAGATGTAGTGGCCCTGCCCGCCTGTGCTTGTCCACGTGTCCGTAGTTAAGTGGACCGTGGCAGTAACCGCGTTGGTGAGGGCGCGTACAATGTTGCGGGAGACGTGGTCGTGCAGGGCTGGGACGGCACATCGGGAAAAGTAGTGGCGACTGGGAACTGAGTAGCGCGGGGCCGCCGCCTCCATGATACTTTTGAAGGACTCCGTTTCCACAACCCTATACGGCAGCATCTCAAGGCTGATGAATTTTGCGATGCGGACGGTTAACGTTTGAGCGTGCGGGTGCGTGGCGGCGTACTTGCGCTTGCGCTCCAACAGTTGCGCTAGCGACGGCTGGACTGTGCGGTGCGAGACATTGGAGGATGGGGCCGAGGACAGCGGAGGTGAGGGTGTGGGTGCAGGCCATGAGACGGTCGTGCCTGTGTCCTGAGAGGGGGGTTGCATCTCAGTGGCAGGTTGGGGCACAGGGGGAGAGGCAGCGGTGCAAACCGGAGGCGCTGAACGGCCTTCGTCCCACCTTGCGGGGTGCTTGGCCATCATATGCCTGCGCATGGTGGTGGTGGTGAGGCTGTTGGTGTTGGCTCCCCGGCTGAGCTTTGCGCGACAAAGGTTGCACACCACAGTTCGTCGGTCGTCAGGCGTCTCTGTGAAAAACTGCCAGACCTTAGAGCACCTCGGCCTCTGCAGGGTGGCATGGCGCGAGGGGGCGCTTTGGGAAACACTTGGTGGATTATTCGGTCTGGCCCTGCCTCTATCCCTGGCCACCGCACTGCCTCTTGCAACCTGCCCTGCTGATGCCCTTGACTCCCCCTCTGAAGACCTGTCCTCCTGAGTAAGCGTTGCACACCAGGTGGGGTCAGTCACCTCATCGTCCTGCTGCTCTTCCTCCGAATCCTCTGTGCGCTGCTCCCTCGGACTTACTGCCCTTACTACTACCTCACTGCAAGACAACTGTGTCTGATCGTCATCGTCCTCCTCACCCACAGAAAGTTGTTGAGACAGTTGGCGGAAGTCCCCAGCCTCATCCCCCGGACCCCGGGAACTTTCGAATGGTTGGGCATCAGTGACTATAAACTCCTCTGGTGGGAGAGGAACCGCTGCTGCCCAATCTGAGCAGGGGCCCGAGAACAGTTCCTGGGAGTGTTCCCGCTCCTGAGCAGGTGTCATTGTAGTGGAGTGAGGAGGCTGGGAGGAAGGAGGAGCAGCAGACAGAGGATTCGGATTTGCAGCAGTGGACGGCGCAGAACTGCGTGTTGACGATAGGTTGCTCGAAGCACTTTCTGCCATCCAGGACAGGACCTGCTCACACTGCTCATTTTCTAATAACCGTCTCCCGCGTGGACCCATTAATTGGGCGATGAATGTGGGGACGCCAGAAACGTGCCTCTCTCCTAATCGCGCAGCAGTCGGCTGCGACACACCGGGATCCGGAGCTCGGCCTGTGCCCACACCCTGACTTGGCCCTCCGCGTCCTCGGCCGCGTCCACGTCCTCTAGGCCTACCCCTACCCCTCAGCATGCTGTATTACCAGTGATTTGATTTCACAGGCAGGAAATAAATTGGCGCAAGACTGCAGGCCAAATATTATTTTTGCACTTTTTGGAAAACGAACGGCCCCACTGCCTTTAGTGAATGAATAATCTAAGTTTAATAACTGTGCTGTGTCCCTGCTAATGTGTCACTGAACGTGAGGGTAGCAGAGTTATTATAACTGTGGCAGAGCAGGTATTTTTTTTCCCAATTAAGGAAAGCAAATGGCGAAGCCAGCAGTAAAGCGTAGCTGGGTGCGTATGATTTAGCAATGTTTTTCACGCAGCTCACACGTGTCCACAGGCGTTAGGACGGACAGAGGCTGGACAAATAGATTTGTTTTCAGTTTTTTCCCACCAAAAGGCAGCACTGCGTATATTCAATGAACATGAGAAGTTTAATAACTGTGCTGTGTCCCTGCTTATGTGTCACAGAACGTGAGGGTAGCAGAGTTATTATAACTGTGGCAGAGCAGGTATTTTTTTTCCCAATTAAGGAAAGCAAATGGCGAAGCCAGCAGTAAAGCGTAGCTGGGTGCGTATGATTTAGCAATGTTTTTCACGCAGCTCACACGTGTCCACAGGCGTTAGGACGGACAGAGGCTGGACAAATAGATTTGTTTTCAGTTTTTTCCCACCAAAAGGCAGCACTGCGTATATTCAATGAACATGAGAAGTTTAATAACTGTGCTGTGTCCCTGCTTATGTGTCACAGAACGTGAGGGTAGCAGAGTTATTATAACTGTGGCAGAGCAGGTATTTTTTTTCCCAATTAAGGAAAGCAAATGGCGAAGCCAGCAGTAAAGCGTAGCTGGGTGCGTATGATTTAGCAATGTTTTTCACGCAGCTCACACGTGTCCACAGGCGTTAGGACGGACAGAGGCTGGACAAATAGAATTATTTTCACTTGTTTTACAAGCAAAAGGCCGCACTGCGTATATTCTATGAATAATAACTGTGTTGTGGCCCTGCCTATACAATTCTTTCCCTGCAGTATCAATGGAGGGTGGAATGCTCTGCAGAGGCGATTTTGAGAAGCCCAAAAAAAATGCAGCACAGCTAACAGCAGCCTGAACAGAACTGCACACGGATAAATATGGCCCTAGAAAGGACCGTTGAGGTTCTTGAAGGCTACACTCACTCCTAACACTCTCCCTGCCTATGCAGCACTTCTGTCCCTAATGCCAGGTGCAACGCTCTGCAGAGCCGATTTTGAGGGAAAAAAAAATGCCACTGCTAACAGCAGCCAACACACAGCTATCAGTGGCCCTAATAAGGACCTTTGGGGGGTCTTGAAGCCTACACTAACTACCAATTCTTTCCCTACAGCAGCTCCGGTACAAACAGCACTGTCCCTCATCTAACTCACCAGGCATCTGAAGCGAGCCGCGGGAGGGGCCGACTTTTATATTAGGCGAACACCTGATCTTCCCAGCCACTCACAGCAGGGGGGTGGTATAGGGCTTGAACGTCACAGGGGGAAGTTGTAATGCCTTCCCTGTCTTTCAATTGGCCAGAAAAGCGCGCAAACGTCTCAGGGAAGTAAGTGAAAGTAACCAGAACACCGCATGGTGTTCGTTACGAATAACGAACATCCCGGACACCCTAATATTCGCACGAATATCAAGCTCGGACGAACGCGTTCGCTCATCTCTAATAACTATAGATATGGATTATATATAAAAATAAATCTTGCTATTTGTAAAGCACCAATTTATTCCGCAGCGCTTTCAAGAAATTTACTTATCACCCTACACTCTAGCATTATACCAACCTCGGAATGATGGAAGGCTGTGAATTATAGAAATGGATTATATCTAGATTATAGATAGATTATAAATATATATAAATTAATTATAATATATAAATAAATATTTATAATATATTATATGTAGTTTCTATCCTCTATATTGATTAATAATAGTCTTTATGATTATATTATATAATATATCGATAGATAGATAAATAGATAGATAGACAGATACACAGACATGCATACACACTGTATGCTAATGAGCCCTTCTGTCTGGCAGTTGAGACTACATTGTGATGTCATCAGTGTATTGTGACACGGGCAGTATAGAACTATAAACGCCAGAGTTGGCGGCCATCTTAAGGCAGTCTCTGCTGCAGCTGGAAGTGGGCAGATGTGTCCTCCTGTATCTCCCCCGAGAAGTCACAGGAGCTGGATAATTTTTATTTTTAACAGAGCACCTATTTAATTAAGCCCACAAGGTAGAGACAGCGGCCTACAAAAATCTAATTGTCCGCGGCTGTAGCATTTAAAAAAAAGGTAGGTTCAATTCTTCCATGGACAGGAATAGGTAGGTAGGTAGGCAGGTAGGTTGGTTCAGTTCTTGTCATTTGGGGAATGCTTATGGGCAAGGCCTTATGCCTGGTAGTGCATGAAACGTCAGAAAGGCTCAGGCCAACCTTAAAGGTGGCGCAGCATTTGGGGTGCAAAAACGTCCAATGCACGTTTCCTTTAAAAGGACATATTTCTTCATTCAATGCATAGACATGACAACGTTTCAACATTGTGATGTCATCAGTCTATTGTGACACGGGCAATATAGAACTATAAATGCCAGAGCTTGGCGGCCATCTTAAGGCAGTCTCTGCTGCAGCTGGAAGTGGGCAGATGTGTCCTCCTGCATCTCCCCCGAAAAGCCACAGGAGCTGAAAAATGTTTATTTTTAAGGGAGCCCCTTTTTAATTTGGCCCACAAGAGGGAGACAGCAGCCTACAAAAATTCTACTATTGAATAAAAAAAAAACGTAGGTTCAATTCTTCCATGGAGAGGAATAGGTAGGTAGGTCAGTTCAGTTCTTCTCATTTGGGAATGCTTATACGCAAAGCCTTATGCCTGGTGGGGCATGAAACATCAGGAAGGCTTGGGCCAACCTTTAAAAATGGAGCAGCATTTTCAGCAAGCTCAGGCAGCCTTCTGCAAGAACACACAATGCAATGCGGTGGATTTAAAATCTTTTGCATAGCATCGCCTTGTGAACCGCCCGCCCCTCATCCTCATTCCTCTTGCACCGGGCTCTCTCACGCATCTCATCCTAGGCTTGCAGTGCCTGCAGCACTCTTCCCCTCCCTCCTTTTGCAGGATGGTTCAGCAGGTGATTACTTTACAATCACTAGTTTCCCTCTGAAGGTGCGTCGCTCCGAGGGATCGCTTTGGCTGGTCGTATTTCGAGTGGGGAAGAACGGAACTTTTTCCCTGGGTTGACATTAATAGCACTATTAAGAATAATGATAGATTATTATCATCGTCATCATCATCATCACCCTCAACAAAGGCTGAAGGATTTAAACGTACAGCAGACCTTTTTCCCACCATACATAACTATAGATATGGATTATATATAAAAATAAATCTTGCTATTTGTAAAGCACCAATTTATTCCGCAGCGCTTTCAAGAAATTTACTTATCACCCTACACTCTAGCATTATACCAACCTCGGAATGATGGAAGGCTGTGAATTATAGAAATGGATTATATCTAGATTATAGATAGATTATAAATATATATAAATTAATTATAATATATAAATAAATATTTATAATATATTATATGTAGTTTCTATCCTCTATATTGATTAATAATAGTCTTTATGATTATATTATATAATATATCGATAGATAGATAAATAGATAGATAGACAGATACACAGACATGCATACACACTGTATGCTAATGAGCCCAGCTGTCTGGCAGTTGAGACTACATTGTGATGTCATCAGTGTATTGTGACACGGGCAGTATAGAACTATAAACGCCAGAGTTGGCGGCCATCTTAAGGCAGTCTCTGCTGCAGCTGGAAGTGGGCAGATGTGTCCTCCTGTATCTCCCCCGAGAAGTCACAGGAGCTGGATAATTTTTATTTTTAACAGAGCACCTATTTAATTAAGCCCACAAGGTAGAGACAGCGGCCTACAAAAATCGAATTGTCCGCGGCTGTAGCATTTAAAAAAAAGGTAGGTTCAATTCTTCCATGGACAGGAATAGGTAGGTAGGTAGGCAGGTAGGTTGGTTCAGTTCTTGTCATTTGGGGAATGCTTATGGGCAAGGCCTTATGCCTGGTAGTGCATGAAACGTCAGGAAGGCTCAGGCCAACCTTTAAAGATGGCGCAGCATTTGGGGTGCAAAAACGTCCAATGCACGTTTCCTTTAAAAGGACATATTTCTTCATTCAATGCATAGACATGACAACGTTTCAACATTGTGATGTCATCAGTCTATTGTGACACGGGCAGTATAGAACTATAAATGCCAGAGCTTGGCGGCCATCTTAAGGCAGTCTCTGCTGCAGCTGGAAGTGGGCAGATGTGTCCTCCTGCATCTCCCCCGAAAAGCCACAGGAGCTGAAAAATGTTTATTTTTAAGGGAGCCCCTTTTTAATTTGGCCCACAAGAGGGAGACAGCAGCCTACAAAAATTCTACTATTGAATAAAAAAAAAACGTAGGTTCAATTCTTCCATGGAGAGGAATAGGTAGGTAGGTCAGTTCAGTTCTTCTCATTTGGGAATGCTTATACGCAAAGCCTTATGCCTGGTGGGGCATGAAACATCAGGAAGGCTTGGGCCAACCTTTAAAAATGGAGCAGCATTTTCAGCAAGCTCAGGCAGCCTTCTGCAAGAACACACAATGCAATGCGGTGGATTTAAAATCTTTTGCATAGCATCGCCTTGTGAACCGCCCGCCCCTCATCCTCATTCCTCTTGCACCGGGCTCTCTCACGCATCTCATCCTAGGCTTGCAGTGCCTGCAGCACTCTTCCCCTCCCTCCTTTTGCAGGATGGTTCAGCAGGTGATTACTTTACAATCACTAGTTTCCCTCTGAAGGTGCGTCTGTCAGAACCGGCAACTCTGGGGGCCGCCGTGCCCGCACCACCGGTCCGGCCACCCGGGGTACAGGAGCGCGGCGCAGAGGTACCCCGGTTCTGGTGATCTCCCCGGGCCGCTGTAAGACTGGTCGCCGCCGGGTTGCTAGGGAGGCAGCTGGTGCTTCTAGTCGCTCGACTACCAGGCTGGCTTCCCTAGTAACTGTCTGTGCAGCTAGACTGGGGGCGTGCCCCCAGCACCGCCCTGATTAGCCCTGCTGCTGTCAGGCTCTCCGCCCCAATCAGCTTCTGGGGCGGGAGCGCTGACAGCATTTAAATAGGTGTGTTTTCCTCTCAGGCCTTGCCAGTGTTAGTTTGGTCTTCCAGCTGCACCCGCGTATTCTTTTGACTCCTGTTTGTGACCCCGGCTTTCCTGACCTCTGCTTTTGGACCTTGACTACGTTTTGCCTGACCCCCCTGTACTGCGTACCCTCCTGTTGCCGACCCGGATTGTCTGACCATTCTACCGTTGTTTGTCTTCAGTGTCTGTTTGTCTTCCCGTGTCCCGCTTCCCTAGTGAGGGTAGGGACCGCCGCCCAGTTGTCGCCCTGGGGGTTAGCCCAGGGGGGCAAGTAGGCAGGGACAGGGGTTGCGGGATATCTCAGGGACCCCCATATCCCGGACACTGTCCTGACAGTAACACTGGCCGAACGAAGGTCAGACCCTTGCATCCGCCCGGCAACTCTGAACCCCTCGATGGAGGCCATGGCAGCTTTAGCGAACCAGGTCCAGTTCCTTACGAACCTTGCCCAGGACCTAACAGCCCGCTTGCAGCGACAGGAACAAGCGGCAGCTGCAGGTCCCATGCAGCCCCCTTCCGCTCCAGGAACAATGACAGAACCTCGAGCCACGCTTCCGGATTGTTTCTCCGGAGAGAGAGGTCAGTTTTTCGCATTTAGAGAGAGCTGCAAGCTCTACTTTGATCTCCGCCCCCACTCCTCTGGTACTGAATACCAGAAAGTGGGAATTGTAATTACCCGCCTGAGGGGAGAGCCCCAAAATTGGGCTTTCTCATTACCTGCTGGCTCTCCCGCCCGACTATCCCTTGACGCTTTTTTTTCCGCCTTGGGTCAAATTTATGACGAACCCGACCGTGCCGGCTACGCAGTCTCCAAGCTTCTGGCCCTGCGCCAGGGTTGCAAGATGGCGGAGGACTACTGTTCCCAATTCCGCCAGCACTGTACAGAATCCGGGTGGAATGATGCCGCCCTAAAAGACCTATTTTTGACCGGTCTGTCTGAGGGTCTTAAGGACCTACTCGTGGCCCACCCGGAGCCAAGAACCCTGGAGCAAGCCATGTCGCTGGCTATTCGGGCTGACCGACGTTTGAGGGCCAGACACGCCGCTCGGACCACTCCACTCCCCACGCCCACTTCTTCTACTGACCCGACTTTTCCACCTCCCACCACCGAGGCCATGGAGCTGGGAGCCATGAACCCCAAGCAACGACGGGAAAATCGCCTGAAGAAGAACCTCTGCTTCTACTGTGGGGAGCCGGGTCACCGCATTGCAACCTGCGCCAAGAAGCCATGGCAGGGAAAACGTCCGCTCCTAGGCAGTTGTCCGGAGGACTGTCTAGGAGCCAAGGTACTCCCTGTGTTGTCCAAAATGTTATTGCCTTGCACCCTAGAATTTCATGCTTTCCACCGTACTGGGCAAGCCTTTGTTGATTCTGGGGCTGCGGCGAATTTCGTTAACTTTAATTTCGTTGCTCAACTGTCCGGGGTTTTTTTACGTTTAGAGACCCCGATTCTGGTTTCAGGAGTGGACTCCACCCCATTGCAAGCAGGGGTGGTTAATCTGGTTACCCCTGAAGTAAGGTTTACCATAGGAGCCTTACACGTGGAAACCTGCACCTTTCTAGTGATGAGAGATTTGTCTGTAGACGTCGTCCTAGGCCTCCCCTGGCTCCGGGAACACAACCCGGTAGTAAATTGGGACACGTTGGAACTGGTAAAGTGGGGTCCCCGCTGTGCCAACCACCTTTGTGCGGTGAAGGTGGGAATCTCCACCTGCGAGGGGACCCCCCTACCAGAATACCTCTCCGAGTTTTCTGACGTGTTCTCCAAACAATTATCCGAAGCTCTGCCCCCTCATAGGGAATGGGACTGTAAAATAGACTTGATTCCTGGGGCCAAACTGCCCAAGGGCCGCATTTATAACGTTACGGTTCCTGAGAGAGAATCCATGAGGGACTATATCCAGGACAGCCTGGCCAAGGGGCACATCCGGCCCTCTGAATCCCCGGTGGGTGCCGGGTTTTTCTTCGTTGAGAAGAAGGATGGGGGTCTCCGGCCCTGTATTGACTATAGAGAGCTAAACAAAATCACAGTCCGAAACCAGTATGCTCTTCCACTCATTCCTGACCTCCTCAACCAGGTCGCTGGTGCCCGATGGTTTTCTAAACTTGATCTCAGGGGAGCATACAACCTCATCCGCATTCGGGAGGGGGATGAGTGGAAAACCGCCTTCAATACGCCCCTCGGGCATTTTGAATACCTAGTTATGCCTTTTGGATTGTGTAACGCCCCCGCCATTTTTCAGGGGTACATGAACTCAGTGTTTCAGGATATCATGGGGGTGTTCGTGGTTGTATATCTAGACGACATTTTGATTTTTTCCTCCGACTTGCCGAGTCACCATACTCACGTTCAGACTGTACTAGCTCGACTCAGACATAACAAGCTGTTTGCTAAACTCGAGAAATGTGTTTTCGGGGTACAAAAGATATCATTTTTGGGGTATATCATCACGCCATGCGACTTCCAGATGGATCCTGAAAAGGTGAAAGCCATCACGGAGTGGGCCCAGCCAGGGTCGTTGAAAGCCCTTCAACGCTTCCTCGGCTTCGCCAACTACTATCGCAAATTCATCAAAGACTTCTCCGTGGTGGCTAAACCTCTAACGGACCTCACCAGAAAGGGGGCAGATGTGAGGACCTGGTCTTCTGAGGCTCTGAGGGCCTTCGATACCCTAAAGGCGGCGTTCTCTTCTGCACCGGTCCTAGTACAACCGGATCTGTCCAGCCCTTTTGTGGTGGAGGTAGATGCCTCTGAGTTTGGTGTGGGAGCGGTACTGTCCCAAGGTCCCTCCACTCTCACCAACCTTAGACCGTGTGCCTATTTTTCTAGGAAGTTTTCTTCCACCGAACGGAACTATGATATAGGCAACCGGGAATTGCTGGCGATTAAGTGGGCTTTCGAAGAGTGGAGGCATTTTTTGGAAGGAGCCCATCACCAGATCACGGTACTCACAGACCATAAAAACCTCACCTATCTAGATTCCGCTAAGAGGTTAAATGCTCGGCAAGCCCGCTGGGCCTTGTTCTTCTCTCGGTTCAATTTTGTTGTTACCTATAGACCCGGTTCTAAGAATGTCAAGGCTGATGCCCTGTCTAGGAGCTTTGGTTCTCCGGAACCTGCCGAGCCGGAGCCTGAGAGCATTCTCTCCCCTGGGGTGGTCCTCGCTGCTGTCTCCTCCGACCTTTCACCTCTCATTCACGCCGCTCAACAATCTGCTCCTGAAGCCCTTCCGGAAGGCAAATTATTTGTCCCGTTATCACTGAGATTGAAAGTGTTAGAGGAGACACATGCTTCAGTCCTAGCTGGACACCCCGGCATCAGGGGTACGCTGGAGTTAGTGTCCAGACTCTATTGGTGGCCGCACATGGCCAAGGAGGTACGGGTATTTGTGTCCGCGTGCCCGGTTTGCGCAAGGGGGAAGAATCTCAGGAGACGTCCTGAGGGTCCTCTTCTTCCCTTGCCCATTCCGTCCAGGCCATGGTCCCATTTGTCCATGGATTTTATTACTGATCTGCCATCCTCGCTGGGGAATACGGTCATCTGGGTAATAGTAGACCGTTTCTCTAAAATGTCACATTTTGTTCCGCTTTGCAAGTTGCCTAACGCCAAACTTCTGTCTGAAATGTTCATCAAGGAGATTGTTCGGTTACATGGGATCCCCGAGGACATTGTGTCAGATAGAGGGGTTCAGTTCGTCGCTCGCTTCTGGCGAGCCTTCTGTAAAAATCTAAACGTAAATTTGTCCTTCTCCTCCGCTTTCCATCCCGAGAGTAACGGACAAACGGAACGAATGAACCAAGAACTTATCCAGTATCTGCGACTGTTTGTCTCTGATAACCAGTATCAGTGGGCCAACTACTTACCTCTCGCCGAATTTGCTATCAACAACCATGTTAACTCGTCGACCCAATTGTCACCTTTTTTTTGTAACTATGGGTTTCATCCCCGGTTCTCGCTTTCCACTCCTGTGGTCTCGAACAATCCGGCCGCCGACATATCCTCTGAGGAACTGTGCACAGTTTGGGCCCAGGTTCGTAAGAACCTTCAGGGTTCCCAAGAGAAACTGCGTAAATACGCAAATAAAAGATGTACCATCTCTGCACCTTTTGTAGTCGGGGAGCAGGTTTTGTTGTCATCCAAGAATCTGAGACTCAAGGTTCCCTCCCTGAAACTTGCTCCTCGGTTCATTGGCCCATTTACTGTTTCTCAGGTTATCAACCCGGTGTCATATAAGTTGGCACTTCCTGACCCCTGGAAGGTCCACAAGGTTTTTCACAAAAGCTTACTTAAGAAGTATGTGACTCCAGTTCTACCCACCCAGAACCCGCCTCCTCCTTCTCTGGTACAGGGGGAACTGGAGTATGAAGTAGAAAGGCTGGTGGATGCCCGACGGGTTAGAGGTGTGCTGCAGTACCTGGTCCACTGGAGAGGATTTGGCCCTGAGGATAGGACGTGGGTCCCTGCCAGGGACGTTCATGCGCCACGCCGAGTCCAGGCATTCCACAGGGCTTTCCCGCTTAAGCCCGCACCTGGCCATGGGGGTCCGGTGTCCCCCCGTAGAAGGGGGGGTACTGTCAGAACCGGCAACTCTGGGGGCCGCCGTGCCCGCACCACCGGTCCGGCCACCCGGGGTACAGGAGCGCGGCGCAGAGGTACCCCGGTTCTGGTGATCTCCCCGGGCCGCTGTAAGACTGGTCGCCGCCGGGTTGCTAGGGAGGCAGCTGGTGCTTCTAGTCGCTCGACTACCAGGCTGGCTTCCCTAGTAACTGTCTGTGCAGCTAGACTGGGGGCGTGCCCCCAGCACCGCCCTGATTAGCCCTGCTGCTGTCAGGCTCTCCGCCCCAATCAGCTTCTGGGGCGGGAGCGCTGACAGCATTTAAATAGGTGTGTTTTCCTCTCAGGCCTTGCCAGTGTTAGTTTGGTCTTCCAGCTGCACCCGCGTATTCTTTTGACTCCTGTTTGTGACCCCGGCTTTCCTGACCTCTGCTTTTGGACCTTGACTACGTTTTGCCTGACCCCCCTGTACTGCGTACCCTCCTGTTGCCGACCCGGATTGTCTGACCATTCTACCGTTGTTTGTCTTCAGTGTCTGTTTGTCTTCCCGTGTCCCGCTTCCCTAGTGAGGGTAGGGACCGCCGCCCAGTTGTCGCCCTGGGGGTTAGCCCAGGGGGGCAAGTAGGCAGGGACAGGGGTTGCGGGATATCTCAGGGACCCCCATATCCCGGACACTGTCCTGACAGCGTCGCTCCGAGGGATCGCTTTGGCTGGTCGTATTTCGAGTGGGGAAGAACGGAACTTTTTCCCTGGGTTGACATTAATAGCACTATTAAGAATAATGATAGATTATTATCATCGTCATCATCATCATCACCTTCAACAAAGGCTGAAGGATTTAAACGTACAGCAGACCTTTTTCCCACCATACATAACTATAGATATGGATTATATATAAAAAGAAATCTTGCTATTTGTAAAGCACCAATTTATTCCGCAGCGCTTTCAAGAAATTTACTTATCACCCTACACTCTAGCATTATACCAACCTCGGAATGATGGAAGGCTGTGAATTATAGAAATGGATTATATCTAGATTATAGATAGATTATAAATATATATAAATTAATTATAATATATAAATAAATATTTATAATATATTATATGTAGTTTCTATCCTCTATATTGATTAATAATAGTCTTTATGATTATATTATATAATATATCGATAGATAGATAAATAGATAGATAGACAGATACACAGACATGCATACACACTGTATGCTAATGAGCCCAGCTGTCTGGCAGTTGAGACTACATTGTGATGTCATCAGTGTATTGTGACACGGGCAGTATAGAACTATAAACGCCAGAGTTGGCGGCCATCTTAAGGCAGTCTCTGCTGCAGCTGGAAGTGGGCAGATGTGTCCTCCTGTATCTCCCCCGAGAAGTCACAGGAGCTGGATAATTTTTATTTTTAACAGAGCACCTATTTAATTAAGCCCACAAGGTAGAGACAGCGGCCTACAAAAATCTAATTGTCCGCGGCTGTAGCATTTAAAAAAAGGTAGGTTCAATTCTTCCATGGACAGGAATAGGTAGGTAGGTAGGCAGGTAGGTTGGTTCAGTTCTTGTCATTTGGGGAATGCTTATGGGCAAGGCCTTATGCCTGGTAGTGCATGAAACGTCAGAAAGGTTCAGGCCAACCTTTAAAGATGGCGCAGCATTTGGGGTGCAAAAACGTCCAATGCACGTTTCCTTTAAAAGGACATATTTCTTCATTCAATGCATAGACATGACAACGTTTCAACATTGTGATGTCATCAGTCTATTGTGACACGGGCAATATAGAACTATAAATGCCAGAGCTTGGCGGCCATCTTAAGGCAGTCTCTGCTGCAGCTGGAAGTGGGCAGATGTGTCCTCCTGCATCTCCCCCGAAAAGCCACAGGAGCTGAAAAATGTTTATTTTTAAGGGAGCCCCTTTTTAATTTGGCCCACAAGAGGGAGACAGCAGCCTACAAAAATTCTACTATTGAATAAAAAAAAAAAGGTAGGTTCAATTCTTCCATGGAGAGGAATAGGTAGGTAGGTCAGTTCAGTTCTTCTCATTTGGGAATGCTTATACGCAAAGCCTTATGCCTGGTGGGGCATGAAACATCAGGAAGGATTGGGCCAACCTTTAAAAATGGAGCAGCATTTTCAGCAAGCTCAGGCAGCCTTCTGCAAGAACACACAATGCAATGCGGTGGATTTAAAATCTTTTGCATAGCATCGCCTTGTGAACCGCCCGCCCCTCATCCTCATTCCTCTTGCACCGGGCTCTCTCACGCATCTCATCCTAGGCTTGCAGTGCCTGCAGCACTCTTCCCCTCCCTCCTTTTGCAGGATGGTTCAGCAGGTGATTACTTTACAATCACTAGTTTCCCTCTGAAGGTGCGTCGCTCCGAGGGATCGCTTTGGCTGGTCGTATTTCGAGTGGGGAAGAACGGAACTTTTTCCCTGGGTTGACATTAATAGCACTATTAAGAATAATGATAGATTATTATCATCATCATCATCATCATCACCCTCAACAAAGGCTGAAGGATTTAAACGTACAGCAGACCTTTTTCCCACCATACATAACTATAGATATGGATTATATATAAAAATAAATCTTGCTATTTGTAAAGCACCAATTTATTCCGCAGCGCTTTCAAGAAATTTACTTATCACCCTACACTCTAGCATTATACCAACCTCGGAATGATGGAAGGCTGTGAATTATAGAAATGGATTATATCTAGATTATAGATAGATTATAAATATATATAAATTAATTATAATATATAAATAAATATTTATAATATATTATATGTAGTTTCTATCCTCTATATTGATTAATAATAGTCTTTATGATTATATTATATAATATATCGATAGATAGATAAATAGATAGATAGACAGATACACAGACATGCATACACACTGTATGCTAATGAGCCCAGCTGTCTGGCAGTTGAGACTACATTGTGATGTCATCAGTGTATTGTGACACGGGCAGTATAGAACTATAAACGCCAGAGTTGGCGGCCATCTTAAGGCAGTCTCTGCTGCAGCTGGAAGTGGGCAGATGTGTCCTCCTGTATCTCCCCCGAGAAGTCACAGGAGCTGGATAATTTTTATTTTTAACAGAGCACCTATTTAATTAAGCCCACAAGGGGGAGACAGCGGCCTACAAAAATCTAATTGTCCGCGGCTGTAGCATTTAAAAAAAAGGTAGGTTCAATTCTTCCATGGACAGGAATAGGTAGGTAGGTAGGCAGGTAGGTTGGTTCAGTTCTTGTCATTTGGGGAATGCTTATGGGCAAGGCCTTATGCCTGGTAGTGCATGAAACGTCAGGAAGGCTCAGGCCAACCTTTAAAGATGGCGCAGCATTTGGGGTGCAAAAACGTCCAATGCACGTTTCCTTTAAAAGGACATATTTCTTCATTCAATGCATAGCCATGACAACGTTTCAACATTGTGATGTCATCAGTCTATTGTGACACGGGCAATATAGAACTATAAATGCCAGAGCTTGGCAGCCATCTTAAGGCAGTCTCTGCTGCAGCTGGAAGTGGGCAGATGTGTCCTCCTGCATCTCCCCCGAAAAGCCACAGGAGCTGAAAAATGTTTATTTTTAAGGGAGCCCCTTTTTAATTTGGCCCACAAGAGGGAGACAGCAGCCTACAAAAATTCTACTATTGAATAAAAAAAAAAACGAAGGTTCAATTCTTCCATGGAGAGGAATAGGTAGGTAGGTCAGTTCAGTTCTTCCCATTTGGGAATGCTTATACGCAAAGCCTTATGCCTGGTGGGGCATGAAACATCAGGAAGGCTTGGGCCAGCCTTTAAAAATGGAGCAGCATTTTCAGCAAGCTCAGGCAGCCTTCTGCAAGAACACACAATGCAATGCGGTGGATTTAAAATCTTTTGCATAGCATCGCCTTGTGAACCGCCTGCCCCTCATCCTCATTCCTCTTGCACCGGGCTCTCTCACGCATCTCATCCTAGGCTTGCAGTGCCTGCAGCACTCTTCCCCTCCCTCCTTTTGCAGGATGGTTCAGCAGGTGATTACTTTACAATCACTAGTTTCCCTCTGAAGGTGCGTCGCTCCGAGGGATCGCTTTGGCTGGTCGTATTTCGAGTGGGGAAGAACGGAACTTTTTCCCTGGGTTGACATTAATAGCACTATTAAGAATAATGATAGATTATTATCATCGTCATCATCATCATCACCCTCAACAAAGGCTGAAGGATTTAAACGTACAGCAGGCCTTTTTCCCACCATACATAACTATAGATATGGATTATATATAAAAATAAATCTTGCTATTTGTAAAGCACCAATTTATTCCGCAGCGCTTTCAAGAAATTTACTTATCACCCTACACTCTAGCATTATACCAACCTCGGAATGATGGAAGGCTGTGAATTATAGATATGGATTATATCTAGATTATAGATAGATTATAAATATATATAAATTAATTATAATATATAAATAAATATTTATAATATATTATATGTAGTTTCTATCCTCTATATTGATTAATAATAGTCTTTATGATTATATTATATAATATATCGATAGATAGATAAATAGATAGATAGACAAATACACAGACATGCATACACACTGTATGCTAATGAGCCCAGCTGTCTGGCAGTTGAGACTACATTGTGATGTCATCAGTGTATTGTGACACGGGCAGTATAGAACTATAAACGCCAGAGTTGGCGGCCATCTTAAGGCAGTCTCTGCTGCAGCTGGAAGTGGGCAGATGTGTCCTCCTGTATCTCCCCCGAGAAGTCACAGGAGCTGGATAATTTTTATTTTTAACAGAGCACCTATTTAATTAAGCCCACAAGGGGGAGACAGCGGCCTACAAAAATCTAATTGTCCGCGGCTGTAGCATTTAAAAAAAAGGTAGGTTCAATTCTTCCATGGACAGGAATAGGTAGGTAGGTAGGCAGGTAGGTTGGTTCAGTTCTTGTCATTTGGGGAATGCTTATGGGCAAGGCCTTATGCCTGGTAGTGCATGAAACGTCAGGAAGGCTCAGGCCAACCTTTAAAGATGGCGCAGCATTTGGGGTGCAAAAACGTCCAATGCACGTTTCCTTTAAAAGGACATATTTCTTCATTCAATGCATAGACATGACAACGTTTCAACATTGTGATGTCATCAGTCTATTGTGACACGGGCAATATAGAACTATAAATGCCAGAGCTTGGCGGCCATCTTAAGGCAGTCTCTGCTGCAGCTGGAAGTGGGCAGATGTGTCCTCCTGCATCTCCCCCGAAAAGCCACAGGAGCTGAAAAATGTTTATTTTTAAGGGAGCCCCTTTTTAATTTGGCCCACAAGAGGGAGACAGCAGCCTACAAAAATTCTACTATTGAATAAAAAAAAAACGTAGGTTCAATTCTTCCATGGAGAGGAATAGGTAGGTAGGTCAGTTCAGTTCTTCTCATTTGGGAATCCTTATACGCAAAGCCTTATGCCTGGTGGGGCATGAAACATCAGGAAGGCTTGGGCCAACCTTTAAAAATGGAGCAGCATTTTCAGCAAGCTCAGGCAGCCTTCTGCAAGAACACACAATGCAATGCGGTGGATTTAAAATCTTTTGCATAGCATCGCCTTGTGAACCGCCCGCCCCTCATCCTCATTCCTCTTGCACCGGGCTCTCTCACGCATCTCATCCTAGGCTTGCAGTGCCTGCAGCACTCTTCCCCTCCCTCCTTTTGCAGGATGGTTCAGCAGGTGATTACTTTACAATCACTAGTTTCCCTCTGAAGGTGCGTCGCTCCGAGGGATCGCTTTGGCTGGTCGTATTTCGAGTGGGGAAGAACGGAACTTTTTCCCTGGGTTGACATTAATAGCACTATTAAGAATAATGATAGATTATTATCATCGTCATCATCATCATCACCCTCAACAAAGGCTGAAGGATTTAAACGTACAGCAGACCTTTTTCCCACCATACATAACTATAGATATGGATTATATATAAAAATAAATCTTGCTATTTGTAAAGCACCAATTTATTCCGCAGCGCTTTCAAGAAATTTACTTATCACCCTACACTCTAGCATTATACCAACCTCGGAATGATGGAAGGCTGTGAATTATAGAAATGGATTATATCTAGATTATAGATAGATTATAAATATATATAAATTAATTATAATATATAAATAAATATTTATAATATATTATATGTAGTTTCTATCCTCTATATTGATTAATAATAGTCTTTATGATTATATTATATAATATATCGATAGATAAATAGATAGATAGACAGATACACAGACATGCATACACACTGTATGCTAATGAGCCCAGCTGTCTGGCAGTTGAGACTACATTGTGATGTCATCAGTGTATTGTGACACGGGCAGTATAGAACTATAAACGCCAGAGTTGGCGGCCATCTTAAGGCAGTCTCTGCTGCAGCTGGAAGTGGGCAGATGTGTCCTCCTGTATCTCCCCCGAGAAGTCACAGGAGCTGGATAATTTTTATTTTTAACAGAGCACCTATTTAATTAAGCCCACAAGGGGGAGACAGCGGCCTACAAAAATCTAATTGTCCGCGGCTGTAGCATTTAAAAAAAAGGTAGGTTCAATTCTTCCATGGACAGGAATAGGTAGGTAGGTAGGCAGGTAGGTTGGTTCAGTTCTTGTCATTTGGGGAATGCTTATGGGCAAGGCCTTATGCCTGGTAGTGCATGAAACGTCAGGAAGGCTCAGGCCAACCTTTAAAGATGGCGCAGCATTTGGGGTGCAAAAACGTCCAATGCACGTTTCCTTTAAAAGGACATATTTCTTCATTCAATGCATAGCCATGACAACGTTTCAACATTGTGATGTCATCAGTCTATTGTGACACGGGCAATATAGAACTATAAATGCCAGAGCTTGGCAGCCATCTTAAGGCAGTCTCTGCTGCAGCTGGAAGTGGGCAGATGTGTCCTCCTGCATCTCCCCCGAAAAGCCACAGGAGCTGAAAAATGTTTATTTTTAAGGGAGCCCCTTTTTAATTTGGCCCACAAGAGGGAGACAGCAGCCTACAAAAATTCTACTATTGAATAAAAAAAAAAACGAAGGTTCAATTCTTCCATGGAGAGGAATAGGTAGGTAGGTCAGTTCAGTTCTTCCCATTTGGGAATGCTTATACGCAAAGCCTTATGCCTGGTGGGGCATGAAACATCAGGAAGGCTTGGGCCAGCCTTTAAAAATGGAGCAGCATTTTCAGCAAGCTCAGGCAGCCTTCTGCAAGAACACACAATGCAATGCGGTGGATTTAAAATCTTTTGCATAGCATCGCCTTGTGAACCGCCCGCCCCTCATCCTCATTCCTCTTGCACCGGGCTCTCTCACGCATCTCATCCTAGGCTTGCAGTGCCTGCAGCACTCTTCCCCTCCCTCCTTTTGCAGGATGGTTCAGCAGGTGATTACTTTACAATCACTAGTTTCCCTCTGAAGGTGCGTCGCTCCGAGGGATCGCTTTGGCTGGTCGTATTTCGAGTGGGGAAGAACGGAACTTTTTCCCTGGGTTGACATTAATAGCACTATTAAGAATAATGATAGATTATTATCATCGTCATCATCATCATCACCCTCAACAAAGGCTGAAGGATTTAAACGTACAGCAGGCCTTTTTCCCACCATACATAACTATAGATATGGATTATATATAAAAATAAATCTTGCTATTTGTAAAGCACCAATTTATTCCGCAGCGCTTTCAAGAAATTTACTTATCACCCTACACTCTAGCATTATACCAACCTCGGAATGATGGAAGGCTGTGAATTATAGATATGGATTATATCTAGATTATAGATAGATTATAAATATATATAAATTAATTATAATATATAAATAAATATTTATAATATATTATATGTAGTTTCTATCCTCTATATTGATTAATAATAGTCTTTATGATTATATTATATAATATATCGATAGATAGATAAATAGATAGATAGACAAATACACAGACATGCATACACACTGTATGCTAATGAGCCCAGCTGTCTGGCAGTTGAGACTACATTGTGATGTCATCAGTGTATTGTGACACGGGCAGTATAGAACTATAAACGCCAGAGTTGGCGGCCATCTTAAGGCAGTCTCTGCTGCAGCTGGAAGTGGGCAGATGTGTCCTCCTGTATCTCCCCCGAGAAGTCACAGGAGCTGGATAATTTTTATTTTTAACAGAGCACCTATTTAATTAAGCCCACAAGGGGGAGACAGCGGCCTACAAAAATCTAATTGTCCGCGGCTGTAGCATTTAAAAAAAAGGTAGGTTCAATTCTTCCATGGACAGGAATAGGTAGGTAGGTAGGCAGGTAGGTTGGTTCAGTTCTTGTCATTTGGGGAATGCTTATGGGCAAGGCCTTATGCCTGGTAGTGCATGAAACGTCAGGAAGGCTCAGGCCAACCTTTAAAGATGGCGCAGCATTTGGGGTGCAAAAACGTCCAATGCACGTTTCCTTTAAAAGGACATATTTCTTCATTCAATGCATAGACATGACAACGTTTCAACATTGTGATGTCATCAGTCTATTGTGACACGGGCAATATAGAACTATAAATGCCAGAGCTTGGCGGCCATCTTAAGGCAGTCTCTGCTGCAGCTGGAAGTGGGCAGATGTGTCCTCCTGCATCTCCCCCGAAAAGCCACAGGAGCTGAAAAATGTTTATTTTTAAGGGAGCCCCTTTTTAATTTGGCCCACAAGAGGGAGACAGCAGCCTACAAAAATTCTACTATTGAATAAAAAAAAAACGTAGGTTCAATTCTTCCATGGAGAGGAATAGGTAGGTAGGTCAGTTCAGTTCTTCTCATTTGGGAATCCTTATACGCAAAGCCTTATGCCTGGTGGGGCATGAAACATCAGGAAGGCTTGGGCCAACCTTTAAAAATGGAGCAGCATTTTCAGCAAGCTCAGGCAGCCTTCTGCAAGAACACACAATGCAATGCGGTGGATTTAAAATCTTTTGCATAGCATCGCCTTGTGAACCGCCCGCCCCTCATCCTCATTCCTCTTGCACCGGGCTCTCTCACGCATCTCATCCTAGGCTTGCAGTGCCTGCAGCACTCTTCCCCTCCCTCCTTTTGCAGGATGGTTCAGCAGGTGATTACTTTACAATCACTAGTTTCCCTCTGAAGGTGCGTCGCTCCGAGGGATCGCTTTGGCTGGTCGTATTTCGAGTGGGGAAGAACGGAACTTTTTCCCTGGGTTGACATTAATAGCACTATTAAGAATAATGATAGATTATTATCATCGTCATCATCATCATCACCCTCAACAAAGGCTGAAGGATTTAAACGTACAGCAGACCTTTTTCCCACCATACATAACTATAGATATGGATTATATATAAAAATAAATCTTGCTATTTGTAAAGCACCAATTTATTCCGCAGCGCTTTCAAGAAATTTACTTATCACCCTACACTCTAGCATTATACCAACCTCGGAATGATGGAAGGCTGTGAATTATAGAAATGGATTATATCTAGATTATAGATAGATTATAAATATATATAAATTAATTATAATATATAAATAAATATTTATAATATATTATATGTAGTTTCTATCCTCTATATTGATTAATAATAGTCTTTATGATTATATTATATAATATATCGATAGATAAATAGATAGATAGACAGATACACAGACATGCATACACACTGTATGCTAATGAGCCCAGCTGTCTGGCAGTTGAGACTACATTGTGATGTCATCAGTGTATTGTGACACGGGCAGTATAGAACTATAAACGCCAGAGTTGGCGGCCATCTTAAGGCAGTCTCTGCTGCAGCTGGAAGTGGGCAGATGTGTCCTCCTGTATCTCCCCCGAGAAGTCACAGGAGCTGGATAATTTTTATTTTTAACAGAGCACCTATTTAATTAAGCCCACAAGGTAGAGACAGCGGCCTACAAAAATCTAATTGTCCGCGGCTGTAGCATTTAAAAAAAAGGTAGGTTCAATTCTTCCATGGACAGGAATAGGTAGGTAGGTAGGCAGGTAGGTTGGTTCAGTTCTTGTCATTTGGGGAATGCTTATGGGCAAGGCCTTATGCCTGGTAGTGCATGAAACGTCAGAAAGGCTCAGGCCAACCTTTAAAGATGGCGCAGCATTTGGGGTGCAAAAACGTCCAATGCACGTTTCCTTTAAAAGGACATATTTCTTCATTCAATGCATAGACATGACAACGTTTCAACATTGTGATGTCATCAGTCTATTGTGACACGGGCAATATAGAACTATAAATGCCAGAGCTTGGCGGCCATCTTAAGGCAGTCTCTGCTGCAGCTGGAAGTGGGCAGATGTGTCCTCCTGCATCTCCCCCGAAAAGCCACAGGAGCTGAAAAATGTTTATTTTTAAGGGAGCCCCTTTTTAATTTGGCCCACAAGAGGGAGACAGCAGCCTACAAAAATTCTACTATTGAATAAAAAAAAAACGTAGGTTCAATTCTTCCATGGAGAGGAATAGGTAGGTAGGTCAGTTCAGTTCTTCTCATTTGGGAATGCTTATACGCAAAGCCTTATGCCTGGTGGGGCATGAAACATCAGGAAGGCTTGGGCCAACCTTTAAAAATGGAGCAGCATTTTCAGCAAGCTCAGGCAGCCTTCTGCAAGATCACACAATGCAATGCGGTGGATTTAAAATCTTTTGCATAGCATCGCCTTGTGAACCGCCCGCCCCTCATCCTCATTCCTCTTGCACCGGGCTCTCTCACGCATCTCATCCTAGGCTTGCAGTGCCTGCAGCACTCTTCCCCTCCCTCCTTTTGCAGGATGGTTCAGCAGGTGATTACTTTACAATCACTAGTTTCCCTCTGAAGGTGCGTCGCTCCGAGGGATCGCTTTGGCTGGTCGTATTTCGAGTGGGGAAGAACGGAACTTTTTCCCTGGGTTGACATTAATAGCACTATTAAGAATAATGATAGATTATTATCATCGTCATCATCATCATCACCTTCAACAAAGGCTGAAGGATTTAAACGTACAGCAGACCTTTTTCCCACCATACATAACTATAGATATGGATTATATATAAAAAGAAATCTTGCTATTTGTAAAGCACCAATTTATTCCGCAGCGCTTTCAAGAAATTTACTTATCACCCTACACTCTAGCATTATACCAACCTCGGAATGATGGAAGGCTGTGAATTATAGAAATGGATTATATCTAGATTATAGATAGATTATAAATATATATAAATTAATTATAATATATAAATAAATATTTATAATATATTATATGTAGTTTCTATCCTCTATATTGATTAATAATAGTCTTTATGATTATATTATATAATATATCGATAGATAGATAAATAGATAGATAGACAGATACACAGACATGCATACACACTGTATGCTAATGAGCCCAGCTGTCTGGCAGTTGAGACTACATTGTGATGTCATCAGTGTATTGTGACACGGGCAGTATAGAACTATAAACGCCAGAGTTGGCGGCCATCTTAAGGCAGTCTCTGCTGCAGCTGGAAGTGGGCAGATGTGTCCTCCTGTATCTCCCCCGAGAAGTCACAGGAGCTGGATAATTTTTATTTTTAACAGAGCACCTATTTAATTAAGCCCACAAGGTAGAGACAGCGGCCTACAAAAATCTAATTGTCCGCGGCTGTAGCATTTAAAAAAAGGTAGGTTCAATTCTTCCATGGACAGGAATAGGTAGGTAGGTAGGCAGGTAGGTTGGTTCAGTTCTTGTCATTTGGGGAATGCTTATGGGCAAGGCCTTATGCCTGGTAGTGCATGAAACGTCAGAAAGGTTCAGGCCAACCTTTAAAGATGGCGCAGCATTTGGGGTGCAAAAACGTCCAATGCACGTTTCCTTTAAAAGGACATATTTCTTCATTCAATGCATAGACATGACAACGTTTCAACATTGTGATGTCATCAGTCTATTGTGACACGGGCAATATAGAACTATAAATGCCAGAGCTTGGCGGCCATCTTAAGGCAGTCTCTGCTGCAGCTGGAAGTGGGCAGATGTGTCCTCCTGCATCTCCCCCGAAAAGCCACAGGAGCTGAAAAATGTTTATTTTTAAGGGAGCCCCTTTTTAATTTGGCCCACAAGAGGGAGACAGCAGCCTACAAAAATTCTACTATTGAATAAAAAAAAAAACGTAGGTTCAATTCTTCCATGGAGAGGAATAGGTAGGTAGGTCAGTTCAGTTCTTCTCATTTGGGAATGCTTATACGCAAAGCCTTATGCCTGGTGGGGCATGAAACATCAGGAAGGCTTGGGCCAACCTTTAAAAATGGAGCAGCATTTTCAGCAAGCTCAGGCAGCCTTCTGCAAGAACACACAATGCAATGCGGTGGATTTAAAATCTTTTGCATAGC
Source organism: Eleutherodactylus coqui (assembly GCF_035609145.1). NCBI lineage: Eukaryota > Metazoa > Chordata > Amphibia > Anura > Eleutherodactylidae > Eleutherodactylus > Eleutherodactylus coqui. The sequence continues at coordinate 39,724,271 of NC_089838.1, read as the reverse complement.
ATCGCCTTGTGAACCGCCCGCCCCTCATCCTCATTCCTCTTGCACCGGGCTCTCTCACGCATCTCATCCTAGGCTTGCAGTGCCTGCAGCACTCTTCCCCTCCCTCCTTTTGCAGGATGGTTCAGCAGGTGATTACTTTACAATCACTAGTTTCCCTCTGAAGGTGCGTCGCTCCGAGGGATCGCTTTGGCTGGTCGTATTTCGAGTGGGGAAGAACGGAACTTTTTCCCTGGGTTGACATTAATAGCACTATTAAGAATAATGATAGATTATTATCATCATCATCATCATCATCACCCTCAACAAAGGCTGAAGGATTTAAACGTACAGCAGGCCTTTTTCCCACCATACATAACTATAGATATGGATTATATATAAAAATAAATCTTGCTATTTGTAAAGCACCAATTTATTCCGCAGCGCTTTCAAGAAATTTACTTATCACCCTACACTCTAGCATTATACCAACCTCGGAATGATGGAAGGCTGTGAATTATAGAAATGGATTATATCTAGATTATAGATAGATTATAAATATATATAAATTAATTATAATATATAAATAAATATTTATAATATATTATATGTAGTTTCTATCCTCTATATTGATTAATAATAGTCTTTATGATTATATTATATAATATATCGATAGATAGATAAATAGATAGATAGACAGATACACAGACATGCATACACACTGTATGCTAATGAGCCCAGCTGTCTGGCAGTTGAGACTACATTGTGATGTCATCAGTGTATTGTGACACGGGCAGTATAGAACTATAAACGCCAGAGTTGGCGGCCATCTTAAGGCAGTCTCTGCTGCAGCTGGAAGTGGGCAGATGTGTCCTCCTGTATCTCCCCCGAGAAGTCACAGGAGCTGGATAATTTTTATTTTTAACAGAGCACCTATTTAATTAAGCCCACAAGGGGGAGACAGCGGCCTACAAAAATCTAATTGTCCGCGGCTGTAGCATTTAAAAAAAAGGTAGGTTCAATTCTTCCATGGACAGGAATAGGTAGGTAGGTAGGCAGGTAGGTTGGTTCAGTTCTTGTCATTTGGGGAATGCTTATGGGCAAGGCCTTATGCCTGGTAGTGCATGAAACGTCAGGAAGGCTCAGGCCAACCTTTAAAGATGGCGCAGCATTTGGGGTGCAAAAACGTCCAATGCACGTTTCCTTTAAAAGGACATATTTCTTCATTCAATGCATAGCCATGACAACGTTTCAACATTGTGATGTCATCAGTCTATTGTGACACGGGCAATATAGAACTATAAATGCCAGAGCTTGGCAGCCATCTTAAGGCAGTCTCTGCTGCAGCTGGAAGTGGGCAGATGTGTCCTCCTGCATCTCCCCCGAAAAGCCACAGGAGCTGAAAAATGTTTTTAATTTGGCCCACAAGAGGGAGACAGCAGCCTACAAAAATTCTACTATTGAATAAAAAAAAAAACGAAGGTTCAATTCTTCCATGGAGAGGAATAGGTAGGTAGGTCAGTTCAGTTCTTCCCATTTGGGAATGCTTATACGCAAAGCCTTATGCCTGGTGGGGCATGAAACATCAGGAAGGCTTGGGCCAGCCTTTAAAAATGGAGCAGCATTTTCAGCAAGCTCAGGCAGCCTTCTGCAAGAACACACAATGCAATGCGGTGGATTTAAAATCTTTTGCATAGCATCGCCTTGTGAACCGCCCGCCCCTCATCCTCATTCCTCTTGCACCGGGCTCTCTCACGCATCTCATCCTAGGCTTGCAGTGCCTGCAGCACTCTTCCCCTCCCTCCTTTTGCAGGATGGTTCAGCAGGTGATTACTTTACAATCACTAGTTTCCCTCTGAAGGTGCGTCGCTCCGAGGGATCGCTTTGGCTGGTCGTATTTCGAGTGGGGAAGAACGGAACTTTTTCCCTGGGTTGACATTAATAGCACTATTAAGAATAATGATAGATTATTATCATCGTCATCATCATCATCACCCTCAACAAAGGCTGAAGGATTTAAACGTACAGCAGGCCTTTTTCCCACCATACATAACTATAGATATGGATTATATATAAAAATAAATCTTGCTATTTGTAAAGCACCAATTTATTCCGCAGCGCTTTCAAGAAATTTACTTATCACCCTACACTCTAGCATTATACCAACCTCGGAATGATGGAAGGCTGTGAATTATAGATATGGATTATATCTAGATTATAGATAGATTATAAATATATATAAATTAATTATAATATATAAATAAATATTTATAATATATTATATGTAGTTTCTATCCTCTATATTGATTAATAATAGTCTTTATGATTATATTATATAATATATCGATAGATAGATAAATAGATAGATAGACAAATACACAGACATGCATACACACTGTATGCTAATGAGCCCAGCTGTCTGGCAGTTGAGACTACATTGTGATGTCATCAGTGTATTGTGACACGGGCAGTATAGAACTATAAACGCCAGAGTTGGCGGCCATCTTAAGGCAGTCTCTGCTGCAGCTGGAAGTGGGCAGATGTGTCCTCCTGTATCTCCCCCGAGAAGTCACAGGAGCTGGATAATTTTTATTTTTAACAGAGCACCTATTTAATTAAGCCCACAAGGGGGAGACAGCGGCCTACAAAAATCTAATTGTCCGCGGCTGTAGCATTTAAAAAAAAGGTAGGTTCAATTCTTCCATGGACAGGAATAGGTAGGTAGGTAGGCAGGTAGGTTGGTTCAGTTCTTGTCATTTGGGGAATGCTTATGGGCAAGGCCTTATGCCTGGTAGTGCATGAAACGTCAGGAAGGCTCAGGCCAACCTTTAAAGATGGCGCAGCATTTGGGGTGCAAAAACGTCCAATGCACGTTTCCTTTAAAAGGACATATTTCTTCATTCAATGCATAGCCATGACAACGTTTCAACATTGTGATGTCATCAGTCTATTGTGACACGGGCAATATAGAACTATAAATGCCAGAGCTTGGCAGCCATCTTAAGGCAGTCTCTGCTGCAGCTGGAAGTGGGCAGATGTGTCCTCCTGCATCTCCCCCGAAAAGCCACAGGAGCTGAAAAATGTTTATTTTTAAGGGAGCCCCTTTTTAATTTGGCCCACAAGAGGGAGACAGCAGCCTACAAAAATTCTACTATTGAATAAAAAAAAAAACGAAGGTTCAATTCTTCCATGGAGAGGAATAGGTAGGTAGGTCAGTTCAGTTCTTCCCATTTGGGAATGCTTATACGCAAAGCCTTATGCCTGGTGGGGCATGAAACATCAGGAAGGCTTGGGCCAGCCTTTAAAAATGGAGCAGCATTTTCAGCAAGCTCAGGCAGCCTTCTGCAAGAACACACAATGCAATGCGGTGGATTTAAAATCTTTTGCATAGCATCGCCTTGTGAACCGCCCGCCCCTCATCCTCATTCCTCTTGCACCGGGCTCTCTCACGCATCTCATCCTAGGCTTGCAGTGCCTGCAGCACTCTTCCCCTCCCTCCTTTTGCAGGATGGTTCAGCAGGTGATTACTTTACAATCACTAGTTTCCCTCTGAAGGTGCGTCGCTCCGAGGGATCGCTTTGGCTGGTCGTATTTCGAGTGGGGAAGAACGGAACTTTTTCCCTGGGTTGACATTAATAGCACTATTAAGAATAATGATAGATTATTATCATCGTCATCATCATCATCACCCTCAACAAAGGCTGAAGGATTTAAACGTACAGCAGGCCTTTTTCCCACCATACATAACTATAGATATGGATTATATATAAAAATAAATCTTGCTATTTGTAAAGCACCAATTTATTCCGCAGCGCTTTCAAGAAATTTACTTATCACCCTACACTCTAGCATTATACCAACCTCGGAATGATGGAAGGCTGTGAATTATAGATATGGATTATATCTAGATTATAGATAGATTATAAATATATATAAATTAATTATAATATATAAATAAATATTTATAATATATTATATGTAGTTTCTATCCTCTATATTGATTAATAATAGTCTTTATGATTATATTATATAATATATCGATAGATAGATAAATAGATAGATAGACAAATACACAGACATGCATACACACTGTATGCTAATGAGCCCAGCTGTCTGGCAGTTGAGACTACATTGTGATGTCATCAGTGTATTGTGACACGGGCAGTATAGAACTATAAACGCCAGAGTTGGCGGCCATCTTAAGGCAGTCTCTGCTGCAGCTGGAAGTGGGCAGATGTGTCCTCCTGTATCTCCCCCGAGAAGTCACAGGAGCTGGATAATTTTTATTTTTAACAGAGCACCTATTTAATTAAGCCCACAAGGGGGAGACAGCGGCCTACAAAAATCTAATTGTCCGCGGCTGTAGCATTTAAAAAAAAGGTAGGTTCAATTCTTCCATGGACAGGAATAGGTAGGTAGGTAGGCAGGTAGGTTGGTTCAGTTCTTGTCATTTGGGGAATGCTTATGGGCAAGGCCTTATGCCTGGTAGTGCATGAAACGTCAGGAAGGCTCAGGCCAACCTTTAAAGATGGCGCAGCATTTGGGGTGCAAAAACGTCCAATGCACGTTTCCTTTAAAAGGACATATTTCTTCATTCAATGCATAGCCATGACAACGTTTCAACATTGTGATGTCATCAGTCTATTGTGACACGGGCAATATAGAACTATAAATGCCAGAGCTTGGCAGCCATCTTAAGGCAGTCTCTGCTGCAGCTGGAAGTGGGCAGATGTGTCCTCCTGCATCTCCCCCGAAAAGCCACAGGAGCTGAAAAATGTTTATTTTTAAGGGAGCCCCTTTTTAATTTGGCCCACAAGAGGGAGACAGCAGCCTACAAAAATTCTACTATTGAATAAAAAAAAAAACGAAGGTTCAATTCTTCCATGGAGAGGAATAGGTAGGTAGGTCAGTTCAGTTCTTCCCATTTGGGAATGCTTATACGCAAAGCCTTATGCCTGGTGGGGCATGAAACATCAGGAAGGCTTGGGCCAGCCTTTAAAAATGGAGCAGCATTTTCAGCAAGCTCAGGCAGCCTTCTGCAAGAACACACAATGCAATGCGGTGGATTTAAAATCTTTTGCATAGCATCGCCTTGTGAACCGCCCGCCCCTCATCCTCATTCCTCTTGCACCGGGCTCTCTCACGCATCTCATCCTAGGCTTGCAGTGCCTGCAGCACTCTTCCCCTCCCTCCTTTTGCAGGATGGTTCAGCAGGTGATTACTTTACAATCACTAGTTTCCCTCTGAAGGTGCGTCGCTCCGAGGGATCGCTTTGGCTGGTCGTATTTCGAGTGGGGAAGAACGGAACTTTTTCCCTGGGTTGACATTAATAGCACTATTAAGAATAATGATAGATTATTATCATCGTCATCATCATCATCACCCTCAACAAAGGCTGAAGGATTTAAACGTACAGCAGGCCTTTTTCCCACCATACATAACTATAGATATGGATTATATATAAAAATAAATCTTGCTATTTGTAAAGCACCAATTTATTCCGCAGCGCTTTCAAGAAATTTACTTATCACCCTACACTCTAGCATTATACCAACCTCGGAATGATGGAAGGCTGTGAATTATAGATATGGATTATATCTAGATTATAGATAGATTATAAATATATATAAATTAATTATAATATATAAATAAATATTTATAATATATTATATGTAGTTTCTATCCTCTATATTGATTAATAATAGTCTTTATGATTATATTATATAATATATCGATAGATAGATAAATAGATAGATAGACAAATACACAGACATGCATACACACTGTATGCTAATGAGCCCAGCTGTCTGGCAGTTGAGACTACATTGTGATGTCATCAGTGTATTGTGACACGGGCAGTATAGAACTATAAACGCCAGAGTTGGCGGCCATCTTAAGGCAGTCTCTGCTGCAGCTGGAAGTGGGCAGATGTGTCCTCCTGTATCTCCCCCGAGAAGTCACAGGAGCTGGATAATTTTTATTTTTAACAGAGCACCTATTTAATTAAGCCCACAAGGGGGAGACAGCGGCCTACAAAAATCTAATTGTCCGCGGCTGTAGCATTTAAAAAAAAGGTAGGTTCAATTCTTCCATGGACAGGAATAGGTAGGTAGGTAGGCAGGTAGGTTGGTTCAGTTCTTGTCATTTGGGGAATGCTTATGGGCAAGGCCTTATGCCTGGTAGTGCATGAAACGTCAGGAAGGCTCAGGCCAACCTTTAAAGATGGCGCAGCATTTGGGGTGCAAAAACGTCCAATGCACGTTTCCTTTAAAAGGACATATTTCTTCATTCAATGCATAGACATGACAACGTTTCAACATTGTGATGTCATCAGTCTATTGTGACACGGGCAATATAGAACTATAAATGCCAGAGCTTGGCGGCCATCTTAAGGCAGTCTCTGCTGCAGCTGGAAGTGGGCAGATGTGTCCTCCTGCATCTCCCCCGAAAAGCCACAGGAGCTGAAAAATGTTTATTTTTAAGAGAGCCCCTTTTTAATTTGGCCCACAAGAGGGAGACAGCAGCCTACAAAAATTCTACTATTGAATAAAAAAAAAACGTAGGTTCAATTCTTCCATGGAGAGGAATAGGTAGGTAGGTCAGTTCAGTTCTTCTCATTTGGGAATCCTTATACGCAAAGCCTTATGCCTGGTGGGGCATGAAACATCAGGAAGGCTTGGGCCAACCTTTAAAAATGGAGCAGCATTTTCAGCAAGCTCAGGCAGCCTTCTGCAAGAACACACAATGCAATGCGGTGGATTTAAAATCTTTTGCATAGCATCGCCTTGTGAACCGCCCGCCCCTCATCCTCATTCCTCTTGCACCGGGCTCTCTCACGCATCTCATCCTAGGCTTGCAGTGCCTGCAGCACTCTTCCCCTCCCTCCTTTTGCAGGATGGTTCAGCAGGTGATTACTTTACAATCACTAGTTTCCCTCTGAAGGTGCGTCGCTCCGAGGGATCGCTTTGGCTGGTCGTATTTCGAGTGGGGAAGAACGGAACTTTTTCCCTGGGTTGACATTAATAGCACTATTAAGAATAATGATAGATTATTATCATCGTCATCATCATCATCACCCTCAACAAAGGCTGAAGGATTTAAACGTACAGCAGACCTTTTTCCCACCATACATAACTATAGATATGGATTATATATAAAAAGAAATCTTGCTATTTGTAAAGCACCAATTTATTCCGCAGCGCTTTCAAGAAATTTACTTATCACCCTACACTCTAGCATTATACCAACCTCGGAATGATGGAAGGCTGTGAATTATAGAAATGGATTATATCTAGATTATAGATAGATTATAAATATATATAAATTAATTATAATATATAAATAAATATTTATAATATATTATATGTAGTTTCTATCCTCTATATTGATTAATAATAGTCTTTATGATTATATTATATAATATATCGATAGATAGATAAATAGATAGATAGACAGATACACAGACATGCATACACACTGTATGCTAATGAGCCCAGCTGTCTGGCAGTTGAGACTACATTGTGATGTCATCAGTGTATTGTGACACGGGCAGTATAGAACTATAAACGCCAGAGTTGGCGGCCATCTTAAGGCAGTCTCTGCTGCAGCTGGAAGTGGGCAGATGTGTCCTCCTGTATCTCCCCCGAGAAGTCACAGGAGCTGGATAATTTTTATTTTTAACAGAGCACCTATTTAATTAAGCCCACAAGGTAGAGACAGCGGCCTACAAAAATCTAATTGTCCGCGGCTGTAGCATTTAAAAAAAGGTAGGTTCAATTCTTCCATGGACAGGAATAGGTAGGTAGGTAGGCAGGTAGGTTGGTTCAGTTCTTGTCATTTGGGGAATGCTTATGGGCAAGGCCTTATGCCTGGTAGTGCATGAAACGTCAGAAAGGTTCAGGCCAACCTTTAAAGATGGCGCAGCATTTGGGGTGCAAAAACGTCCAATGCACGTTTCCTTTAAAAGGACATATTTCTTCATTCAATGCATAGACATGACAACGTTTCAACATTGTGATGTCATCAGTCTATTGTGACACGGGCAATATAGAACTATAAATGCCAGAGCTTGGCGGCCATCTTAAGGCAGTCTCTGCTGCAGCTGGAAGTGGGCAGATGTGTCCTCCTGCATCTCCCCCGAAAAGCCACAGGAGCTGAAAAATGTTTATTTTTAAGGGAGCCCCTTTTTAATTTGGCCCACAAGAGGGAGACAGCAGCCTACAAAAATTCTACTATTGAATAAAAAAAAAAACGTAGGTTCAATTCTTCCATGGAGAGGAATAGGTAGGTAGGTCAGTTCAGTTCTTCTCATTTGGGAATGCTTATACGCAAAGCCTTATGCCTGGTGGGGCATGAAACATCAGGAAGGCTTGGGCCAACCTTTAAAAATGGAGCAGCATTTTCAGCAAGCTCAGGCAGCCTTCTGCAAGAACACACAATGCAATGCGGTGGATTTAAAATCTTTTGCATAGCATCGCCTTGTGAACCGCCCGCCCCTCATCCTCATTCCTCTTGCACCGGGCTCTCTCACGCATCTCATCCTAGGCTTGCAGTGCCTGCAGCACTCTTCCCCTCCCTCCTTTTGCAGGATGGTTCAGCAGGTGATTACTTTACAATCACTAGTTTCCCTCTGAAGGTGCGTCGCTCCGAGGGATCGCTTTGGCTGGTCGTATTTCGAGTGGGGAAGAACGGAACTTTTTCCCTGGGTTGACATTAATAGCACTATTAAGAATAATGATAGATTATTATCATCATCATCATCATCATCACCCTCAACAAAGGCTGAAGGATTTAAACGTACAGCAGACCTTTTTCCCACCATACATAACTATAGATATGGATTATATATAAAAAGAAATCTTGCTATTTGTAAAGCACCAATTTATTCCGCAGCGCTTTCAAGAAATTTACTTATCACCCTACACTCTAGCATTATACCAACCTCGGAATGATGGAAGGCTGTGAATTATAGAAATGGATTATATCTAGATTATAGATAGATTATAAATATATATAAATTAATTATAATATATAAATAAATATTTATAATATATTATATGTAGTTTCTATCCTCTATATTGATTAATAATAGTCTTTATGATTATATTATATAATATATCGATAGATAGATAAATAGATAGATAGACAGATACACAGACATGCATACACACTGTATGCTAATGAGCCCAGCTGTCTGGCAGTTGAGACTACATTGTGATGTCATCAGTGTATTGTGACACGGGCAGTATAGAACTATAAACGCCAGAGTTGGCGGCCATCTTAAGGCAGTCTCTGCTGCAGCTGGAAGTGGGCAGATGTGTCCTCCTGTATCTCCCCCGAGAAGTCACAGGAGCTGGATAATTTTTATTTTTAACAGAGCACCTATTTAATTAAGCCCACAAGGTAGAGACAGCGGCCTACAAAAATCTAATTGTCCGCGGCTGTAGCATTTAAAAAAAGGTAGGTTCAATTCTTCCATGGACAGGAATAGGTAGGTAGGTAGGCAGGTAGGTTGGTTCAGTTCTTGTCATTTGGGGAATGCTTATGGGCAAGGCCTTATGCCTGGTAGTGCATGAAACGTCAGGAAGGCTCAGGCCAACCTTTAAAGATGGCGCAGCATTTGGGGTGCAAAAACGTCCAATGCACGTTTCCTTTAAAAGGACATATTTCTTCATTCAATGCATAGACATGACAACGTTTCAACATTGTGATGTCATCAGTCTATTGTGACACGGGCAATATAGAACTATAAATGCCAGAGCTTGGCGGCCATCTTAAGGCAGTCTCTGCTGCAGCTGGAAGTGGGCAGATGTGTCCTCCTGCATCTCCCCCGAAAAGCCACAGGAGCTGAAAAATGTTTATTTTTAAGGGAGCCCCTTTTTAATTTGGCCCACAAGAGGGAGACAGCAGCCTACAAAAATTCTACTATTGAATAAAAAAAAAACGTAGGTTCAATTCTTCCATGGAGAGGAATAGGTAGGTAGGTCAGTTCAGTTCTTCTCATTTGGGAATGCTTATACGCAAAGCCTTATGCCTGGTGGGGCATGAAACATCAGGAAGGCTTGGGCCAACCTTTAAAAATGGAGCAGCATTTTCAGCAAGCTCAGGCAGCCTTCTGCAAGAACACACAATGCAATGCGGTGGATTTAAAATCTTTTGCATAGCATCGCCTTGTGAACCGCCCGCCCCTCATCCTCATTCCTCTTGCACCGGGCTCTCTCACGCATCTCATCCTAGGCTTGCAGTGCCTGCAGCACTCTTCCCCTCCCTCCTTTTGCAGGATGGTTCAGCAGGTGATTACTTTACAATCACTAGTTTCCCTCTGAAGGTGCGTCGCTCCGAGGGATCGCTTTGGCTGGTCGTATTTCGAGTGGGGAAGAACGGAACTTTTTCCCTGGGTTGACATTAATAGCACTATTAAGAATAATGATAGATTATTATCATCATCATCATCATCATCACCCTTAACAAAGGCTGAAGGATTTAAACGTACAGCAGACCTTTTTCCCACCATACATAACTATAGATATGGATTATATATAAAAAGAAATCTTGCTATTTGTAAAGCACCAATTTATTCCGCAGCGCTTTCAAGAAATTTACTTATCACCCTACACTCTAGCATTATACCAACCTCGGAATGATGGAAGGCTGTGAATTATAGAAATGGATTATATCTAGATTATAGATAGATTATAAATATATATAAATTAATTATAATATATAAATAAATATTTATAATATATTATATGTAGTTTCTATCCTCTATATTGATTAATAATAGTCTTTATGATTATATTATATAATATATCGATAGATAGATAAATAGATAGATAGACAGATACACAGACATGCATACACACTGTATGCTAATGAGCCCAGCTGTCTGGCAGTTGAGACTACATTGTGATGTCATCAGTGTATTGTGACACGGGCAGTATAGAACTATAAACGCCAGAGTTGGCGGCCATCTTAAGGCAGTCTCTGCTGCAGCTGGAAGTGGGCAGATGTGTCCTCCTGTATCTCCCCCGAGAAGTCACAGGAGCTGGATAATTTTTATTTTTAACAGAGCACCTATTTAATTAAGCCCACAAGGTAGAGACAGCGGCCTACAAAAATCTAATTGTCCGCGGCTGTAGCATTTAAAAAAAGGTAGGTTCAATTCTTCCATGGACAGGAATAGGTAGGTAGGTAGGCAGGTAGGTTGGTTCAGTTCTTGTCATTTGGGGAATGCTTATGGGCAAGGCCTTATGCCTGGTAGTGCATGAAACGTCAGAAAGGTTCAGGCCAACCTTTAAAGATGGCGCAGCATTTGGGGTGCAAAAACGTCCAATGCACGTTTCCTTTAAAAGGACATATTTCTTCATTCAATGCATAGACATGACAACGTTTCAACATTGTGATGTCATCAGTCTATTGTGACACGGGCAATATAGAACTATAAATGCCAGAGCTTGGCGGCCATCTTAAGGCAGTCTCTGCTGCAGCTGGAAGTGGGCAGATGTGTCCTCCTGCATCTCCCCCGAAAAGCCACAGGAGCTGAAAAATGTTTATTTTTAAGGGAGCCCCTTTTTAATTTGGCCCACAAGAGGGAGACAGCAGCCTACAAAAATTCTACTATTGAATAAAAAAACAAAACGTAGGTTCAATTCTTCCATGGAGAGGAATAGGTAGGTAGGTCAGTTCAGTTCTTCTCATTTGGGAATGCTTATACGCAAAGCCTTATGCCTGGTGGGGCATGAAACATCAGGAAGGCTTGGGCCAACCTTTAAAAATGGAGCAGCATTTTCAGCAAGCTCAGGCAGCCTTCTGCAAGAACACACAATGCAATGCGGTGGATTTAAAATCTTTTGCATAGCATCGCCTTGTGAACCGCCCGCCCCTCATCCTCATTCCTCTTGCACCGGGCTCTCTCACGCATCTCATCCTAGGCTTGCAGTGCCTGCAGCACTCTTCCCCTCCCTCCTTTTGCAGGATGGTTCAGCAGGTGATTACTTTACAATCACTAGTTTCCCTCTGAAGGTGCGTCGCTCCGAGGGATTGCTTTGGCTGGTCGTATTTCGAGTGGGGAAGAACGGAACTTTTTCCCTGGGTTGACATTAATAGCACTATTAAGAATAATGATAGATTATTATCATCGTCATCATCATCATCACCCTCAACAAAGGCTGAAGGATTTAAACGTACAGCAGGCCTTTTTCCCACCATACATAACTATAGATATGGATTATATATAAAAATAAATCTTGCTATTTGTAAAGCACCAATTTATTCCGCAGCGCTTTCAAGAAATTTACTTATCACCCTACACTCTAGCAATATACCAACCTCGGAATGATGGAAGGCTGTGAATTATAGATATGGATTATATCTAGATTATAGATAGATTATAAATATATATAAATTAATTATAATATATAAATAAATATTTATAATATATTATATGTAGTTTCTATCCTCTATATTGATTAATAATAGTCTTTATGATTATATTATATAATATATCGATAGATAGATAAATAGAAAGATAGACAGATACACAGACATGCATACACACTGTGTGCTAATGAGCCCAGCTGTCTGGCAGTTGAGACTACATTGTGATGTCATCAGTGTATTGTGACACGGGCAGTATAGAACTATAAACGCCAGAGTTGGCGGCCATCTTAAGGCAGTCTCTGCTGCAGCTGGAAGTGGGCAGATGTGTCCTCCTGCATCTCCCCCGAAAAGCCACAGGAGCTGAAAAATGTTTCTTTTTAAGGGAGCCCCTTTTTAATTTGGCCCACAAGAGGGAGACAGCAGCCTACAAAAATTCTACTATTGAATAAAAAAAAAAACGTAGGTTCAATTCTTCCATGGAGAGGAATAGGTAGGTAGGTCAGTTCAGTTCTTCTCATTTGGGAATGCTTATACGCAAAGCCTTATGCCTGGTGGGGCATGAAACATCAGGAAGGCTTGGGCCAACCTTTAAAAATGGAGCAGCATTTTCAGCAAGCTCAGGCAGCCTTCTGCAAGAACACACAATGCAATGCGGTGGATTTAAAATCTTTTGCATAGCATCGCCTTGTGAACCGCCCGCCCCTCATCCTCATTCCTCTTGCACCGGGCTCTCTCACGCATCTCATCCTAGGCTTGCAGTGCCTGCAGCACTCTTCCCCTCCCTCCTTTTGCAGGATGGTTCAGCAGGTGATTACTTTACAATCACTAGTTTCCCTCTGAAGGTGCGTCGCTCCGAGGGATCGCTTTGGCTGGTCGTATTTCGAGTGGGGAAGAACGGAACTTTTTCCCTGGGTTGACATTAATAGCACTATTAAGAATAATGATAGATTATTATCATCATCATCATCATCATCACCCTCAACAAAGGCTGAAGGATTTAAACGTACAGCAGGCCTTTTTCCCACCATACATAACTATAGATATGGATTATATATAAAAATAAATCTTGCTATTTGTAAAGCACCAATTTATTCCGCAGCGCTTTCAAGAAATTTACTTATCACCCTACACTCTAGCATTATACCAACCTCGGAATGATGGAAGGCTGTGAATTATAGATATGGATTATATCTAGATTATAGATAGATTATAAATATATATAAATTAATTATAATATATAAATAAATATTTATAATATATTATATGTAGTTTCTATCCTCTATATTGATTAATAATAGTCTTTATGATTATATTATATAATATATCGATAGATAGATAAATAGATAGATAGACAGATACACAGACATGCATACACACTGTATGCTAATGAGCCCAGCTGTCTGGCAGTTGAGACTACATTGTGATGTCATCAGTGTATTGTGACACGGGCAGTATAGAACTATAAACGCCAGAGTTGGCGGCCATCTTAAGGCAGTCTCTGCTGCAGCTGGAAGTGGGCAGATGTGTCCTCCTGTATCTCCCCCGAGAAGTCACAGGAGCTGGATAATTTTTATTTTTAACAGAGCACCTATTTCATTAAGCCCACAAGGGGGAGACAGCGGCCTACAAAAATCTAATTGTCCGCGGCTGTAGCATTTAAAAAAAAGGTAGGTTCAATTCTTCCATGGACAGGAATAGGTAGGTAGGTAGGCAGGTAGGTTGGTTCAGTTCTTGTCATTTGGGGAATGCTTATGGGCAAGGCCTTATGCCTGGTAGTGCATGAAACGTCAGGAAGGCTCAGGCCAACCTTTAAAGATGGCGCAGCATTTGGGGTGCAAAAACGTCCAATGCACGTTTCCTTTAAAAGGACATATTTCTTCATTCAATGCATAGACATGACAACGTTTCAACATTGTGATGTCATCAGTCTATTGTGACACGGGCAATATAGAACTATAAATGCCAGAGCTTGGCGGCCATCTTAAGGCAGTCTCTGCTGCAGCTGGAAGTGGGCAGATGTGTCCTCCTGCATCTCCCCCGAAAAGCCACAGGAGCTGAAAAATGTTTC